>NC_062559.1:53788008-54505508 GCF_016906955.1 Phacochoerus africanus | reverse complement strand
TGGGCTAAATCCCCTATTTCTTGTAATTGCAAAGTCATCATAATAGCAAACACATCTGTGCACGCCATGAGCAAAGCTTCTGTATTTTTTGTAATTTAGTATTAACCTGATGAGGTAGGTGCTACCCTTAAGTCCCTATTTTGCAGATGGAGAAACTGAGGCATGGAGCAGTTGAATGACTTGCCCGGGGCCCCAAAGCTGGTAAAACGATTTAGCTGAGCTTGGAAGCCAAGTCGTCTGGCTCCCTAGCCCATGCTCTGAATCACGGCACAGAGAAGAGGCAGAGCAGAGACTAGGGTTAATTATTGAAGGCCTGCACCAAGGTGGGAAACGGCCAAGATTTCCCCAAGGCCAAGATTTCCCCAAGGCTGCAGCCACCTGGTCAGCGACGGTCTGTGGAGAGCTTGCAGAGGTTGCCTGAACGCAGAGGCCTCCCGTGCTTGCGGCCCCGCTGCGAAGAGAAAGACGACGCTCCGGAGGGAAAACTTCAGAGCTCGGTGGCAGAGTCCGTCTTCCAGGGCGTTTTCCATAACATCTGTCAAGAGGCCGCCTTCTCTGGCAGCCCCAAAGCTCTCACCCCCTGTTCCTCCAACTGCAAAAGAATTTCCCAGGCCCTCGCGCCAGCTGCCCAGCGGGTGGGGAGGGACGTCGGGCTCGTGTTGCCTCCGTCCTCGAAGGACAGCCTTTCTGGGGAGAGGGAGCGGGCAGGAGAGCATGTCACAGCCGCTGAGGAGAGGCCGTGAGAGCCCTGGTGACGTGCACAGTTCAGCTGATGGAGGAACAAGGTCGCCTTTAGCCAAAGCCCCCAGGAAAGCCAACAGCTGAAGCGTTTAGGTGCTTGCTCGCTCCGAGCCGTGAGAAAACGCTGCCAAGGGCAGAGCGGTCGCAAGGGCCCCCAAGCGGGAGTCAAGGTCTGTCGACGCGGAAGGGACGGAGCGGGTCGCCCGGAGCAGCGCCGGCGCCGCTGCTTGGTGCGGACGGATCTTTGCAGAGACGCCAGACTGGGTGGGAAGATATTTCGACGTTTTCCCGGGCACCTGGAAGTTGGCCTAGAAGCCACCTGAGCATTCGCGTCGTCCCCATGTGTCCTTCCCCGACGACGCCTGCCAAAGAGCGACGAACGGCGGGTGGGCGGGCTCGCGCCCGGGCACAGGAGGCGCTCGGAAGGGGGACCCTCCCCAGCAACACGTCCGGACCCCCCTTCCAGGCCTCGCTTGGACACGGCTCGCGTCTGCGGGCGGTGGACAAGTGGGATGCCAGCGGGTGCGTCTGACACGCGGAAGAGAGGCGGCTGTTGGCCAGGGCCTGGGAAAACACACACCTTGGAGGGCGTCATGGCAGCACAGCGACACCAGCCAAAGCCCGGGCCTCACGCTCTCCGGATCCCCTTTCTCCATCTCGCTCGCGAAAGAACCGCTTGCGCTTGCGCCCGGAATCAGGCTCCAGGCGGTGAGACCGCTGAGACCCGCCCGAGAGCCCCGGCAGGAGAACACACACCCTTCGTTTGCATGTCCATACGGCGCAGCAGCTTAGAGGACCAGAGTGGAGGTGCTTGTCAGCATAGAGGGCTCTAAAACACTCGCTTTTGCTTAGGGCCACACCCACGGCACATGGAGGTTCCCAGGCTAGAGGCTGAACCAGAGCTACAGCTGCCGGCCTACACCACAGCCACAGCCATGCAGGATCCGAGCCGCCTCTGTGACCTACCCCACAGCTCCCGGCAACGCCGGAACCTTAACCCACTGAGCAAGGCCAGGGATCGAACCTGCATCCTCGTGGATACTAGTCAGATTCGTTTCCACTGCACCCAAACAGGAACGCCTCTAAAATATTGCCGAGTCAAAACTGTATCTTGCACTGTGATACAAACATAGCATTTTTGTAAAACCATTATACAAACCACACTGTGTACATTCTATAAGTTTATCTTGAGAAAGCTGTTTTTAAAAAATCTAGATGGATATACCTAAAATATATAATCATGGTTACCCAAGAGAGAATGGTGAGAGAAAGGGTTTGAGCGTTAAACGTGATCCTATGTTCTGATGAAGGATGCATTCGGGTACTGCTTGAAATAATCGAAACTTTCTTAAATATATGATTACATAGAGCCTCCAAAGGCTTTATATCTGGAATGTAGAGAGAACTTCCAAAATAACAAAAAATTAGAAAATGGACAAAAGACATAAACCAGATACTTCACTACATGGCCAATAAGCGCACAAAAAGAGGTTCCTCGCCATGAAATGCAAATTACAGACACTGTCAAGAGGGTTAGAAGACAAGTCACAGACAGGGAGAAAATATTTGCAAGAGACATCTGTTACAGGATTTTATCCAAAACATGCAGAGAACGCCTCAAATTCAGTATTAAGAAAGCAACCCAATAAAAAAGAGGCCCAAGACCCTAACAGACACATCACCAGAGAAGATATGCAGAAGGCACACAGGCACATGAACAGATGCTCCATGTCATATGTTACTAAGGAAACGCAGATTGAAAGAGGAAGGAGAGGAGCTCCTGCTGTGGTGCAGCAGGATCGGTGGCATCTCTGTAGCACCGGAACACAGGTTCAATACCCGGCCCAGTACAGTGGATTAAGGATCCAGTGTTGCCACAGCTGCAGTGTAGGTTGCAACTGCAGCTCAGCTCTGATCCCTGGCCTGGGGAACTTCATGTGCTGTGAGCCAGCCAAAAAAAAGAAAAAAAAAAGAAGATACTGCTATGCACCTATTAAAATGACACCACCAACTGCTCGTAAGGATGTGGAGCAAAAAAAAAAAAAATCTCATTTCTTGCTTGTGGGAATGCAAAAATGGTACAGACACTTTGGAAGACAGTTTGGTGGTTGCTTACAAATCTAAACATTCTCTTACCAAGTATCTAACAATCACACCCCTTTGCATTCATCCAAAGAAATTGGAAGCTGAGCTCCACACAAAAAAAAAACTGCACGTGGATATCTACAGCAGCTTTAATCATACTTAACAAAACTTAGAAGCAACTATGATGTCCTTCACTAGGTGGACAGATAAGAAAACGGGTATATGCAGACAGTGGAATATTACGCAGCACTGTAAAAGTGAAGTATCAACATGAAAGGTCATGGAGGAACCTTAAAACGTACACCACTTCGTGAAAGAAGCCAATCTGAAAAGTCTGCCTACCCTATGATTCCAACTATTTGACACTCTGGAAAAGCTAAAACTATGGAGACAATAAAAAGTCCCGGGATTAGTGAGGAGGAAGAGATAAACAGGTGGGTCCCAGAGGATGTGGAGGGCTGTGAAAATGTTCCGTGTGACATGCCAGAGGGCAGACTCATATCATGGCAGATGTGTGCGAGCCCATGGAATGTACACAAGGGGGAAGCCAGAGGTAAACTATGGGCTCTGGTTGGTGAGGGTCTGTGTAGCTTCGCCGACTGTATGCATACTTTGGTGCAGACAAACACCAAAGCCGGGGGTACGTGTCTCTCAATTTTGGGGTAAACGTAAACTACTCTAAAAGATAAAGTCTATTTTTTTTATGGCCGCACCCATGGGCTATAGAAGTTCCCAGGCTAGGGACTGAATCCAACCCACAGCTATGACCTGTGCAGCAGCTGTGGCAACACTGGATCCTTTAACCTGCTGTGCCCGGCCAGGCATCACACAGGCACCTCCACAGTGACCGGAGCCACGGCAGTCGGATTCTTAATCCACTGCACCACCGTGGGAAATGTGAGTCTATTTTTAAAATGAGTGGAACCAGCTATAATGGAAAAAAATAAAAGTGATTATATGTTAAAAAAGAAAAAGAAAGAAAACACGAGATGCAATATAAAAAATCAACTAAAATGTGTGGGAAAAGCCCTCTTTGCAGATGCCATGAGGTTGCATGTAGAAAATCCTAGGGAATCCATCTACAACTAGTAGGACTACTACATAAGCTCGGCAAGATGGCAGAGCGCACCACACCAGTGTTCCAAATCAGCTGCACTTCTAGACGCCAGCAATGACCAGTCTCCGAATGCCTTTAAGAAAAACAATTCCGTCTGCACTAACATCAAAAGAGTCAACAGTTTACGAATAAATTCAAAAGAAGACGTACGAAACGAGAGGCTTGAAAAGTAAATTGTTGAAAGAAATGAAAGGTGACCTAAACCAATGGAAAGCTACCCCGTGTTGATGGATTAGAAGATTTCATTGTTCCTAATACAGTAACACCCCCCAAATAGTCTACGTGTTCAAGGCCGTCCTTATCACAGTCCCTGAAGATTTTTTTTTTTTTTTTTTGCAGAAATTGACTGATTGTAAAATTGATGTGTAAATTCAAGACTAGCCAGAACAACCTTGGAAGAAAAAAATAAAGTCCTGATTTCACAACTAGAGTAATCGAGATTGTGGTACTGGCATCAGAACAGACAAATAGAGCAAATGGAATAGAATTTAGCGTCCAAAAGCAAATCCTCACATTTGTAGTCAGTCTATTTTGGACAAGGGTGCCAAGACAATTCAATGGGAAAGAAGAGTTTTTCAACAAAATAATGCTGGGGACACCTGGACATCCCCGTACGAAAGAGCAACACCTCATGTGATCTTTATGCCGTGCACAAAAATTAACTCAAAATGGATCTCTCACCTAAAATGGTAGAGCTAAACTACAAAACTCTCAGGAGAAAAATATATAGCAGTAAGTCTTTGTAATCTAGATTAGGCAAAGCTTTCTAAGCCGTAACATACCCAAGATTTAAAACTTCAGTGCTTTGAAGAATATAATCGAGAGAGCATACACAACCCAGAGAAGGGAAGGAAATATCTGCAAATTATACATCTGACAAGGAACTTGCATCTCAGACTACGTAAAACAAACTACTTACAACTCAACAGCAAACAGACAGGAGTTCCCTCTGTGGCTCAGCAGAAACAAATCTGACTAGTAACTATGAGGACATAGGTTCAATCCCTGGCCTCACTCAGTGGATTAAGGATCCGGTATTGCTGCGGCGGTGGTGTAGGCCAGCGGCCACAGTTCTGATTTGACCCCTCGCCTGGGAACCTCTATATGCCGAGGGTGCGGCCCTAAAAAAGACAAAAACAAAAAACCCAAAAAGCAATAAACAGACAAATAACCCAATTTAAAATGGACAAGAGACACAGATAAACACCTTCCCTAAGACAAAAATGCAAATAGCCAATAAGCACATGAAAAAATGCTCAGAGGCAGGAACAAGACAGCAGAGGAGAAGGATGCGGCACTCACTTCAACCAATACATCGGAAATATGTGTACATAAGGGACAGTTCTCATGGAACACCTACTGCATGCTGGCAGGATATCTCAGACACCCAAAGGTGCAAGAAAGATCTCCATGTAAGCAGGCCAAATGAAAGCAATAAATAAATAAACAAATAAATAAAAAGGGAATCGGGACAGGACCCGCATCCCTGGGAGGAGCTGTGAAAGAGGAAAGTTCCCGCACCCTGGGAAGCCCCTGAACCCACAGGGAGATCAGCCAGGGCAGCAGGGGCGCTTCGGAGCCTTGGAGGAGCGTGCAGCAGCTGCAGTGCAGCAGGCAGGACAGATAGGGACCTGCACAGATAGTCTTGGCCACGGCGCTGTGGTCCCCGCCTGAGACGAGCACCTGCTGGGACCCGAGGGGCCCGGGTGCTGGAACACGGGCTTCAGAGGACAGACCCGGGGGCAGAACTGGGGTTGGCTGCATGGACACAGCCTGAAGGGGCTGGAGTGTGATACGAGGTGCACACAGAAGCAGCCCAGGCCTGCCATAGAGGCAGAGGGCCGTTGTTCATAAAGGGAGGGGTGGGGCCCCCCCAGCAGACTCACTCTTGGGGAGCTTGTGGTGGGTGTGTGACACCTTTGAAATCCCCCTGTTAAGGCTCAAGCAAAGGGAAGGATGAGGCCCCCGCCCTGGCAATCGCTTTCTCCTTGTGTTTGGAGCTGGCACAGTGCTACCTCTACTGGGAGCACACGAATGCCAGCGAGGTGCCCACACATGGAAACAGGGCTGAAATCAGAGCTGAGCCCCAGGGGCCACGTGGCTTAGGAAGCAGGGCTGAAATCTGAGCCCTCTCCCTGCTAAAGTGCCATCCACGGATTTACGCTACCGCTGTCAGCTTTCTGAGCTCAGTGCCTGCGGGACATCTGAGTGGACCAAGGGTGCTCCCGGGGCCGGGGCAGGGCCTGCGTTGGCAGCGTGGGCTTTACAGGTACGCGTGCAGAGGCAGCGCCGAGGTCTGCGCTGATTTCGTAGCTCCCGTGGCGGGTCCCGGGGCATGTGGCTCCCGTGGTCCTGGTCACTGACCTCGGTGGGCCTGCGCCTCCAGCTCTGTGCCGAGGGACACCTGGGGACGGACTGCCTGCGCCGCCACAGTTGACGCAGGGCCGACGAAAATGCCAACAGCAGTGTATGATCTGAGCCTGCGCAACGGGTGACAGGCAACACCCACCCCAGCAGGCACTCCCTGAGGGACAGCTCCTGGGAGAGAGAGACACCCACCGCCTCCTCTCCGAGGGGAGCTCCGAATCCTGCCTACCTCCTATCGCAACTCAGAAATGGGGGCGTCTGCTCCAGACCGTACCCCCACAGGGCTGTGACATCCCTATTGTCACAAGGAGGAGAACAAAGAGGAGGCCCCGCTCAAGAGCCAGTGCAGGCTGAGGTCATCACGACACCAGCCACCCCCCCATCAAAGGAACAACGGGCAGCACCCACCGAGGAAGGACGTGGCATCCATGCTCCAAACAGCCCCTGCCCCAACAGCATCAGGCTCCCAGAGGCTACCCAGGGGCACTGCCCACAACATCACCCTTCAAGACCACGGCAGTGAACCGCTTCTCCTCACCTCAGAGTCAGAGAGCACAAGGGAAGAAGTAGAGGAACCACCCCCACGAAAAGATAAAGAGAAGTCCCTGGAAAGAACGAACAATGAAAAAGACCACTTGTTCAGCAGGAGATAATGCAGACACTGAAGGAAGTAAGAAAGGTTATTGACACAAAAACAGATTATTGTAAAAAAAAACAAACAAACTGGAAAATACCAAGAAGAGTCAAGGAAAATTAGAAAACTCACTTGCCAAAAACATATGAACTAAAGGCACTGAAAAGCAGAATAATGAAGAAAATGTAAGATCTGGAAGACAGAATGGTGGAAATCAACGCGTCAGAAAAACAGAAAGACAGTCAAATGAAAAAAAAAAAATCGAAGAAATGTAAGAGACCGTTTGGGATAGAAATGATTGCCGTACACCTGTACATGTCATAAATTCATTAAGTAATTGTAAAAAAATAGATGAGACCTATAGGATAATATAAAGTGTGCCAATCTACACATAAGTGGGGTCCCAGAAAAAAAGAAAGAGAAAAGGGGATTGAAAATGTATTTGAAGAAATTGTGGCTGAAAAATTCCCACAACTAAAGAAGGAGACAAATATCCAGGTACAGGAAGCACAGAGGGTCCAGACGAGACGGACTGAAACAGACCTACACCCAGACATTATAACTAAAGGGCAAAAGTTAAAGAGAGGGGAGTCCCTGCTGAGATTCAGGGGAAACGAATCTGACTAGCATCCATGTAGGCCCAGGTTTGATCCCTGGCCTCGCTCAGTGGATTAAGGATGCAGCATTTCTGTGAGCTATGGTGTAGGTTTTAGAGGTGGCTTGGATCTGGTGTTGCTGTGGCTGTGGTGTAGGCTGGCAGCTACTGCTCCAATTCAACCCCTAGTCTGGGAACCTCCATGTGCTGCGGATGCGGCCCTAAAACAAACAAAGAAAGAAGTTAAAGCAGCAAGAGAAAAATTAAGGCTCCTGCACGGGAGCCCCAATAAAGTCATCGCCTGATTGCTCTACAGAAACTCTGTAGGCCAGAAGAGAGTGGAAAGATATATTCAAAGTCCTGAAAGGGAAAATATGCCACCTAGGATGCTCTGCTCAACAAGATTATCATTTAGACCAGAAGAAGAGACCACGAATTTCTCAGACAAGCAAGACCAAAAGGATAGCAATACGAAATCTAACCTAAAAGAAATATTGAAAGGTCTTCTCAGAAACTCAATGCTACTCGTAACCAAATGTGAAGGCTTGAGGTCTGTTGCAGCCTGGGTAGGAAAAACACACTCCCTTACAGCGCTGGGAAGATTTGAAGAAGCGGGAATGCTCAGTGTGTCAGATTTTAAACATTCTAAGTAGACTGAGCTCCTGCTGTGGTGCAATGGGATAGGCCGCATCTCTGCAGTGCTAGGACACGGGTTTGAACCTGGCCCAGCACAGTGGGTTAAAGGATCTGGCATTGCCCCAGCTGCAGCATAGGTCACAACTGCAGCTTGGATCTGCTCCCTGGCCTGGGAACGCCATAGTCACAGGGTGGCCAAAAATGAAAAAAAAAAAAAAATTCTAACTAGAGATTCGGGACAAGACAGTGAATAGAAGGACTTGAGCTCATCTCCTCGAATGAAAACCCCAAAGTCACAACCAAATGCTGAACAACTTTCAACAGGAAAGCTGAGAACTGACCCCAAAAGATACTTTGGCGTTCAGAGACAAAGACAAAGCCATAGCAGTGCAGTAGGTGGGGCACTTTTGCAAAATGTAATCAGATCCCACACACTGGAAAAGAATTACATCACAGAGGTTCCCACACAGGAGTGGGATTTCCGAACCCACGTCGGCCTCCCCAGCCTGGGGTCGGGCCTCTGGAGGAGAAGCCCCCAGAATGTTTGGCTTTGCAGGCCGGTGGGGTTGAGTACAGGAGCGTCACGGGACTGAGGGAAACAGACTCCACTCTTGGAGGGCACACCCAGTGCTTCCCGGGCACGAGGACCCACAGCAAAGCAGTGGCCCATAGAAGCCTGAAGCAGACCTATTTGTGGGTCTTGGAGGGTCTCCTGGGGAGGCACTGGTTGGCTATGGCTCACGGCACATGCAGGGGTACAAGTGGCAGAGGCCCCAGAAAATACTGACCCCTGTGAGCTCTTTCCGAGGTTGCCATTTTGGCAGGAAGACCTGGCCCACCTCCTGGCCTGAATGCTCCAGTGCCAGGATGCCTCAGGCCAAACACCCAGCAGCCCCACTTATCAGTCGACAGGCCGCCCAGCATCCTGCTGAGCTCACAGCTGCCTCTAAACACACTCCTTGCGAGGGCCCTGCCCACCAGAGGGAAAGACCCAGCTCCACCCACCAGTTGGCAGACACCCGTCCCTCCCACCAGGGAGCTGCCCAAGCACAATTTCATCCACCAGGGGGCAGACCCCAGAAGCAAGAGAGGCCAAAATGCTGCAGCCTGCAGAAAGGAGACCACAAACAAAATGACACAAATTGAGAAAGCAGATAAAATATGCTCCAGATGAAGGAACGAGACACAAACCCAGAAGAACAACTAAGTAAAATGAAGATAGGCGGCCATCTGAAGAAGAGTTCAGAGTAATGCTAGTAAAGACGATCCAAGATCTCGGAGAAAGAACAGAGGCACAGACCTAGAAAATGAGAAGCGTTTCACAAAGAGCGAGAAAAGAACAGAGATGACAACACGGTAACTGGAAGGAATCGATAGCAGGCTACACGAGGCAGAAGAACAAACAAGAGATCTAGAAGGTCGACTGGGGGAAATCATGCCCCAGAACAGAATAAAGAAAAAAGAGGGGCTCCCATCGTGGCGCAGCAGAAGCAAATCTGACTAGAACCCACGTAGACGCAGGTTTGATCCCTGGCCTCACTCAGTGGATTAAGGATCTGGCATTGCCGCGAGCTGTAGTGTAGGTTGCGGACACAGCTCAGCCAGTGGCTACGGCTCCACTTTGACCCCTAGCCCGGGAACCTCCATATGCCACAAGTGTGGCCCTGAAAAGACAAAAAAAGAAAAAGAAAAAAGAATGAAAAAAAAAATGAGGATAGGCTCGAGACATCTAGGACAATATAAACACATCAATATTCATGTCATAAGGGTCCCAGAAGGAGAAAAGAGAGAAAAAAGGCCTGAGAAGATGTGTGAAGAGATTATAGACAAAAACTTCCCTAACAAGGGAAAGAAAACATTCACTTAAATCCAGGAAGCACAGAGACTCCTATACAGGATAAACCCAGATGGAATACTCCGAGACACATATTAATCAAAATGACAAAAATTAAAGACAAAGAGAAAATACTTAAAGCAGCAAGGAAAAGTCAACCAACACCATACAACAGAATCCCAACAAGGTCGTTAGCTGATTCTCTTTTTTAGCAGAAACACTGCAGGCCAGAAGGGAGTGTCACAATATATTTAAAGTGATGAACGAGGCGTTCCCATCATGGTGCAGCGGAAATGAATCCGACTATGAACCATGAGGTTGTGGGTTCGATCCCTGGCCTCACTCAGTGGGTTAAGGATCCGGCGTTGCCGTGAATTGCCAAAAAATGTGATAACAAAACCAGCAATTGTGAGAAGAGGCGCGTATAAAGCAGGATATTGAAAATGCTTTTGAAATTAGGACAACAGCAATTTAAAACAACCTTGTATATGTAGAGAGACTACCATATTAAAACCACAGGGTAACTGCAAACCAAAAGCATACAATAGATACACCCACACAAAAGAAGCAGCAATCCAAACACAACATTAAATGTTGTTCTCTTCTCTTGCGATTTGATGACTAAGAGGAAGGGAAGAAAAGAGATCTACAGAGGAAGTTCATAGCAACTCAGGCCTGCCTCCAAAACAAGAAAAATGTCACATAAACAACGTAACCTACAACTGAAAGAATTAGAAAAAGAAGAACAGGAGTTCCCGTCGTGGCGCAGTGGTTAACAAATCCTACTAGGAACCATGAGGTTGCGGGTTCGGTCCCTGCCCTTGCTCAGTGGGTTAACAATCCGGCGTTGCCGTGAGCTGTGGTGTAGGTTGCAGACGCAGCTCGGATCCCGTGTTGCTGTGGCTCTGGCGTAGGCCGGTGGCTGCAGCTGCGATTTGACCCCTAGCCTGGGAACCTCCATATGCCGCGGGAGCGGCCCAAGAAATAGCTAAAAAGACAAAAAAATAAATAAATAAAATTAAATTAAATTAAAAAAAAGAAAAAGAAGAACAAACAAAACCTAAGGACAACAGAAGGAAGGAAATCATAAAGATCAGAGAGGAAATAAAATAGAGATTAAAAAATAGAAAAAAATGTAATAAAACCAAGAGCTGGTTCTTTGAAACAGTAAACAAAATCAACAAATCTCTGGCCTGACTCACCAAGAAGAGAACCTAAATAAATAAAACAAGAAATGAAAAGGGAGATGTCTCAACTGATACTGCAAAATACAAAAAACCATGAGAGAACTATGACCAATTATATGCCAACAAATTAGACAACCTAGAAGAAATGGACAACTTTCAAGAAATGTACAGCCTGCCAAAACTGAATCAATAAGAAATAGACAATTTGAACAGAACTGATCACTATAAATGAAACTGACTCTGTAACTTTAAAAAAGGAGTTCCCATCATGGCTCAGTGGTTAACAAACCCAACTAGCATCCATGAGGATGAGAGTTTTATCCCTGGCCTTGCTCAGTGGGTTAAGGATCTGGTGTTGCCATGAGCTGTGGTGTAGGCTGCAGATGCAGCTTGGATCCTGTGCTGCTATGGCTCTGGTGTAGGCCAGTGGCTACAGCTCTGATTAGACCCCTAGCCTGGGAACCTCTATGTGCCATGGGTATAGCCCTAGAAAGACAGAAAGACAAAAAAGAAACTTCCTATGAATAAAAGTCCATGACCAAATGGCTCCATAGGCAAATTCTACCAAACATACAAAGGACTGAGAGACATCCTTTTTAGACTCTTCAAAGATTGAAGAAGTAACACTCCCAAAGCCACCATCCCCTAATACCAAAACCAGACAAAAATACTACCAAAAAAGAAAATTATAGGCCAATATCATTTACGAATATAGATGCAAAAATTCTTATAGGAATTTTAGCCAACAGATTCCAACAATACATGAAAAAGATCATACTCCATTACCAAGTGGGATTCATCCCAATTTCACAAGGATGGTTCAACATACACAAATCAATCAATCTAATATACCACATGAACAAAAGAAAAACAGAAGCCAAAGGATCATCTCAATAGATGTAGAAAAAGCATTTGACAAAATTCAATATCTATTCATGATAAAAACTCTTACAAGTGTGAGTATAGAGAGAACATATCTCAATATAATAAAATCCATTTATGACAAACCTATAGTCAATGTAATACTCAACAGAGAAAAGCTGAAACTTTCCCAGTAATATCTGGAACAAGACAAAGATGCTCACTCTCACCAATTCTATTCAACATAGTATTGGAAGTCCTAGCCATAGCTATCAGAGAGAAGAAGGAAAGAAGGAAAGAAAGAAGGAAAGAAGGAAGGAAAGAAGGAAGGAAAGAAGGAAGGAAAGAAGGAAGGAAAGAAGGAAGGAAAGAAGGAAGGAAAGAAGGAAGGAAAGAAGGAAGGAAAGAAGGAAGGAAAGAAGGAAGGAAAGAAGGAAGGAAAGAAGGAAGGAAAGAAGGAAGGAAGAAAGAAAGAAGAAAGGAAAAGAAGAAAGGAAGAAAGAAAGAAGGAAGGAAAAGAAGGAAGGAAAAGAAGGAAGGAAAAGAAGGAAGGAAAAGAAGGAAGGAAAAGAAGGAAGGAAAAAAGAAGGAAGGAAAAAAGAAGGAAGGAAAAGAAGGAAGGAAAAGAAGGAAGGAAAAGAAGGAAGGGATACAATTGTCATTATATGCAGATGACATGATATTAAATATAGAAAACCCTAAGGACTCCACACAAAAACGACTCAATCTGATCAACGAATTCAGCAGGATACAAGATTAACATTCAGAAATTGGCTGCATTTCTTTATACTAACAATGAAATATTAGAAACAAGAATAAATGCACCAGAGTTCCCATCATGGTGCAGCAGAAACGAATCCGACTAGGAACCATGAGGTTTCGGGTTCAATCCCTGGCCTCGCTCAGTGGGTTAAGGATCTGGCCTTGCCGTGAGGTCACAGATGTGGCTCAGATCCTGCATTATTGTGGCTGTGCCATAGGCCAGCAGCAATAGCTCCAAGTGGACCCCAGCCTGGGAACCTCCATATGCCACATGTGCGGTCCTAAAAAGCCAAAAAAAAAAAAAAGAATAAATGCACCAAAAAATAAAATACGTAGAAGCAAAACTAACCAATACAGTGAAAGACTTATACACTGAGAACTATAATACACTGAGAACTATAAAACATTAATCAAGAGAATTAAAGAGAAGTCAAAGAAATGGAAAGATATCCCATGCTCCTGGATTGTAAGAAATAATATTGTTAAAATGGCCATACTACCCAAAACAATTTAAAGATTTAATGTGATCCCTATCAAATAACCCATGACATTTTTCACAGAATTAGAATAATCCCAAAATTTTAAATGAACAATAAAAGATCCAGAATTGCCAAAGCAAGCCTGAGGAAAAAAAGCAAAACAGGAGGCATAACTCTCCTAGACCTCAGACAATATTACAACCTTAGAAAACTATACCTAGAACTACCATATGACCCAGCGATTCCACTCTTGGGCATATATCCAGACAAAACTTTCTCTGAAAAAGACACATGTACTCCAAAGTTCATTGCAGCACTATTTACAATAGCCAAGACATGGAAGCAACCTAAATGTCCATCGACAGAGGCGTGGATCAAGAGATGTGGTACATATACACAATGGAATATTACTCAGCCATCAAAAAGAACGAAATACCGGCATTTTTAGCCACATGGATGGACCTAGAAACTATCATGCTAAGTGAAGTCAGCCGTATAATGAGACACCAACATCCAATGCTTTCACTGACATGTGGAATCTGAAAAAAGGACAGACGGAACTTCTTTGCAGAACAGATGCTGACTCACAGACATTGAAAAACTTATGGTCTCTGGAGGAGACAGTTTGGGGGGTAGGGGAATGTGCTTGGGCTGTGGGATAGAAATCCTGTGAAATTGGATTGTGATGATCATTATACAGCTACAGATGTGATAAATTCATTTGAGTAATAAAAAAAAAAAAAGACAAATGCACCCACATTCATTGCGGCACTATTCACAATAGCCAAGACATTGAAACAACCTAAATATCCATTGACAGATGATTGGATTAAGATGTGGTATATATACACAATGGAATACTACTTAGCCTTTAAAAAGCAACATGGATGAAACTAGAGACTCTCATCCTAAGTGAAGCCAGAAAGAGAAAGACAAATATCATATGATATCACTTATATCTGGAACATCTAATATACAGCACAAATGAATCTTTGCACAGAAAAGAAAATCATGGACTTGGAGAACAGACTTGTGGTTGCCTGGGGCGGGGGCTGGGGAGGAGTGGGAGGGACTGGGAATTTGGGGTTAATAGATGCAAACTATTGCCTTTGGAGTGGATAAGCCATGAGATCCTGCTGTACAGCACTGGGAACTATGTCTAGTCCCTTACGATGGAGCAGGATCATGTGAGAAAAAAGAATGTGTACATGTGTGTGTGACTGGGTCATCTTGCTGCACAGTAGAAAATTGACAGAACACTGTAAACCAGCTACAAGGGAAAAAATAAAAATCATTATAAAATTAAAGGAAATGTTTAGAATGGATAAGAAATGAAGTTTTACTATATAGCACAGGGAACTGTATCCAGTCTCCTGGGACAGAACTTATGAAAGAGACTACGAAAAAGAATTGTGTGTGTGTGTGTGTGTGTGAACAAATCACTTCTCCGTGTACCAGAAAGAAACACAAAATGGTAAATGAACTATACAATGCATGAATACAAAGACACACGTTACTCGGGCTTCGCAAGTTATACGGAAATTAGAAGCCGTGTGCTATTTTTTTTTTCAGGCCACATCCATGGCACATGAATGTTCCCAGGCCAGGGATCAATCTGGCACCACAGCAAAGACCCATGCTGTTGTTTCGAACTCTTTATAAAAGCCAAAAAAAGAAAAAGAAAATATATTCAATGTCTTTAGTCATTAGGTAACTTCAAATCACAACCACAATGAGGAGTTCCCTTTGTGGCGCAGTGGAAATGAATCCAACTAGGAACCATGAGGTTGTGGGTTCGATCCCTGGCCTTGCTCAGTGGGTTAAGGATCCGGCGTTGCCGTGAGCTGTGGTGTAGGTCGCAGACATGGCTCGGATCTGGCGTTGCTGTGACTGTGGTGTAGGCCGGTGGCTACAGCTCCAATTAGACCCCTAGTCTGGGAACCTCCATATGCCGAGGATGCAGCCCAAGAAAAGACAAAAAGACAAAAACAAAAAAACAAAATAAAACAACCACAATGAGATCCTACTTCACATTCAATAGGACAGCTAAAATCGAAAAGACAGATAATAAGACAATAAGCATTACTGATAAGGGTATGGAAAAATTAGAACTTCATATACTAATGGTGTATGTTGTCATGGCGAGAATATGTAAAAACAGTACAGCTGCTTTGGAAAACAAATTTGGCGGTTCCGCAAAAGGTTAAGCATAAACAAATGATCCAACAGTTTCACTCTTTGGTGTGTACACCCAAGAGAACTGAGAACACACATCCACTCAAAACGTACATAAATGTTCACAGCAGCATTATTCATCACAGGCAAAAATGACCAACAACCCAATATCCACCAGCTGATAAGCGATCGTGTTTATCCACATACAATGGAACGTTATTCAGCATAGAACGGAAGCAAGCAAATGCTTCAGTGCTCCTGAGCCAAAGGCTTTCAGTCTGACGTACACAGAAGCCAATACTACGGCACTGGTTTTGAGGAAAGAAAAAGCTTTATGGCAAAATTCAACCTGCAAGGAGACCCACTCAAATCTCTCTCCATGATCTGGGGTGCAATCAGACTTCTAGGAGTTCCCATGGTGGCTCAGTGATCAACGAACCCGACTAGTATCCATGAGGACACCGGTTTGCCTTGCTCAGTGGTTAAGGGTCTAGCATTGCCATGAGCTGTGATGTGTGTCCTAGATGCAGCTTGGATCCCAACTTGCAGTGGCTGTGGTGTAGGCTGGCAGCTGCAGCTCCGATTCAACCCCTAACCTGGGAAGCTCCATATGCCGCAAGTGCGGCCCTAGAAAGACCAAAAAAAAAAAAAAATCACACTTTGAGGAGTTGGGGAGGATGGGGTGGACGCAGAAGTGCTGGCAGGACAGGTCTGCCCTGAAGGGCTTTGGAACTTGGCCATTTATGGTAGGGGTTGGAAGGATTCTGCACTGGATCTTCTTAGGGAAGGGACCCCCTCGTTTCTGAAAGTGTTCCGGGTTCCAAGTTAGCCATGTTCTCACTGTTTGGTTCTGGAGGGCAGCGGGAAAAGAGCTACTGGTTCTGGGAGTTATTTGAGTCAAAAATTGTCTCTTCTGCACATGCTGTATGATTTGTGGCTTCCTTCTGTTATCTCTGAAACACAACAGAGCAGGACAAGTTTGCGCTTTCCCCACAGTTACAACAACGCGGATGAGCCTTGAAACATGCTCAGTGGACGAAGCCGGTAGCAAGAGACTGCCTATTATATGATTCCATTTATATGAAGGGTCCCAAATGTAGACAGAAATAGCCTAGCGGTTGCCTGGATCTAGGGGTTTGGGAGAAATAGGAGAGGCTGCTAAAGGGCTTAAGGTTTCTCTGTAAGGTGATGAAAAGGCTCTAAGATCCACTGTGGGATGGTCGCACCCCTCTTTCAACACATTAAAAACCAGTGGACTGAACACTTTAAATGGATGTATTGTGTGCTATGCGAATTAGATGTCAATAAAGCTGTTCTCTCTGAAATAAAGACTGCAGACCCTATGAGTCCCTTTATGCAGCGTGAGCCAGATGAGCAGTTTCCAGGGAGGACAGGGGCGGAGACAAAGACACAGCAGCAGGGAGTTCTCGCAGCAGCGGAGCTGTCCTGTATCCCACTTGCGGTGGTGGCGACCCGCATTTCTACAGGGAGCAAGCGCCATAAAACATGCATACAGGCAAATGAAGGCACTCTTCTCACGCTGGGACCCACTCGCCAGAAGCCTGTCACCATCTCATGCTGGGAGCGACTTCCCCTTGCGTGCACCCTGCTCCCCAGCACAACTGCCTCTGTGTTCATGTGCTGCTCCTTGCACAGTCCCGAGTTCCCTGAACCTTAAATCAGGTCCCAGTCCCTCGCCCCACTACCTGCTTCTGGGGACTGCCGCCGAGGAGGGCGGAAGGGCCTCCTTGAACCCAGCCCTGGTCTTCCTGGGTGAATCCTTTGGTCCAAGACCAAAGGGGAGAGAACCGACGGATAAAACCCGGTGGAATCAATACCGCCCAGGGGCTGGAGAGGCATCCCGAGGCCTCAGCCCTTAGTTCAAGGGAGGAGATGATTTTAGGAGGCAGGCAGTGTACCATCAAGAGAGGATACCGTTGTGGCGCAGTGGAAACAAATCCGACTAGGAACCATGAGGTTTCAGGTTCGATCCCTGGCCTTGTTCAGTGGGTTAGGGATCTGGCATTGCTGTGGCTGTGGTGTAGACTGGCGGATACAGCTCTGATTAGACCCTAGGAACCTCCATATGCCACAGGTGCAGCCCTCAAAAGACAAGACAAAAAAATAAATTAAACTAAATAAATAAAATGCAAAAGGCATTAAAAGAGAGAGAGAGAGAGACAATACCCTCTGGAGTTCCCATTGTGGCGCAGTGGATTAAGACTCTGACTGCGGCAGCTCAGTCACTGCAGAGGTGTGGGTTCAATCCCCAGCCAGGCCCAGTGGGTTAAAGATCCAGTGTTGCTGCAGCCGCAGCATAGATGACAGCTGTGGCTCAGAGTCAGTCCCCTGGCCCGGGAACATGCAAATGCCATGGGGATGGCCATGAAGAAAGAGAGAGAGAGAAAGAGGATACCTTCCTGAAAGTCAGACAGAGAAAGACAAACACCACATGGAATCACTGAATCACTCAGATCAAAATCAGAAGCAGAGAGTAGAGCGTGGTTTTAGGAGCTGGGGGAAATCAGGAAGGGTTGGTAAAAGGGAACGAGCTTCCACCATAAGATGAGTAAAGCCTTGTCACCCAGTCCAAGCTCATACTGATCGCCACACAACAAGCCAATAAACCGTGAGACGAGTTGTCAGCCCAAGGAGCAGCAACTTTATTCAGAAAGCCAGCAGACTGAGAAGATGCTGGACTGGTGCCCCAGAGAACCAGCTTGGCTGAGTTAGAATCCAGGCTTCTTTTGCACTAAAGGGGGAAGTTAAACATTTCCTGGTTCCCATCAGCCTCACGGTGGGGGGGGGGAAGGGGGGAGGGGTTAATTTCTTCCTGCCTGTGGTCACTCTCACTGGCCGGTCAGCCCGTCCCCTGTGAGCTACACAAAGGTGGCTGAACCCAGTGCTCCTTCCCTGGGAGGCAGGGATCCCAGGGACGGTGCAGTGTGAGGAGGTGAAGCTACGGGCAGCATCTGTCCGGGATTCACGTGGAGTGGAGCACAGAGCTCCGTCCCATCCCACTCCCACACTGGCAATGTCTGTTCCACAGTCTTGTGGGCAAAGGGCTGAAGACCACTCTGGCCCTTTGCTGAGCTGATGGATCGTCCTTCGAACCTCTGGCCGTCCTGGGACCCGCCTCTTCGCTTCTCTTATCCACACTATTTGAATGTGATGACCCTCAGCACGTTGTTGTCTGACTTGCAGTTGAACTTGGGGGTTTTGGTCCAGTTCCCAATACACATATTAAATTTTTGTGCTCTTAGTTTGGAAACAAATGGGTTGACCCTTCTCCAGCTATGGGAAAATGTCCCCCTGCCTCTGCGGGCTAGGCAGACCTCTTAGAAGCAAACTCACGACCAGAGGTTAGTACAGTGGCCCGAAGTTTTCATAGTTGGCAACTCCCAGGTCCTCTAGAGCATTTGTATCTATTCTCCCACCTGGGCGGATATTCTCCCAGACTGGCCTACTGGACAGTATTTCAAGGGGGCTTAACTTAATTAAGCCTGCTTCTGAGAGCCACCAAGCCATAGCAGGACAACTGGCTATACCTTATTCCAAGTTAAATTTGTCTCTGCATATTGCAGCGAACTTTTTTTTTTTTTTTTTTGTCTTTTTAAGGCTGCACCTGCAGCATATGGAGGTTCTTAGGCTAGGGAAGCAGGCCCAGTGGGTTAAAGGATCCAGCGTTGCTACAAATCGGAGATACAGCTGACAATGCAGAATCTGAGCCCCGTCTGCGAGCTTCATCACAGCTCACGGCAACGCCAGATCCTCAACCCTCTGAACAAGGCCAGGGATCGAACATGCACCTCATAGATCCTAGTCGGGCTCTTTAACCACTGAGCCACAACGGGAACTCCGGCAATGTTTCTTTTTAATGTAGGATTCATTTTCTTGGTTTTCCTGTTGATTCTGGTCTCCAGGATGAGGGTGGTGTCAATGCCTGAATCCGGATCAGGCGATAATTTCCCTGAGAAGGGCTTTAACCACTTCGGAGCGTTTCTGTCCAGGTGAGCTGTGCTCCTACGCATCCTACAAACGTGTCTGTAAACACTAGAAGGTTATCTGCAATGTCTTGTAGCTTGAGGCACTTAAGTAAAATCTATTTTCCAGTCCTCAGAGAGGCAGGGTCCACTGTGTTGGGCCCCCGCCTAGGGAGGTCGGACAGCAACCGTTGGGTTATTTTTTCAGCACAAGTCATGCATTTCTGAATGATTCACTGGATAGTTTTTGTAGGTTAGGCCCCACTGAATTATACCATATATATACACCATACATGTATTTTATATAATATATCTAATATACATTATATATAAATGTGTGTAAACACCCATATATATTTTAAAATATTGAATGCTTCACAAATATGCATGTCATCCTGGTGTAGGAGGCAGGCTAATCTCTTTATTTTATTTTTTTGTCTGTTTAGGGACTAACCTGCAGCATATGGAAGTTTCCAGGCTAGGAATTGGAGCTATAGCCGCTGGCCTACACCACAGCCACAGCAATGTGGGATCCAAGCCGCGTCTGCCACCTACACCACAGCCCACAGCAACGCTGGATCCTCAACCCTCTGAGCGAGGGCAGGGATCGAACCCTTGTCCTCATGGATACTAGTTGGAGTCGTTAACCACTGAGCCACAGCGGGAACTCCCAGGCTAATCTTGTCTGTATTGTTCCCATTTTAGCGTATGTGCCGCCGAAGCGAGCACTCCATCAATCTATTTCTGAATCCCTGTAGTCTGCTCCTCTCCCATTGCAGCGCGATTCTGACCGGGCCCCCACACAGCGGCCCAGAGCGCCCCGGGCACTCAGAGCAGCAGGCACTGCCTTGCCGGGAAAGGTGCCATCCAAGGGAAACCCCACTCTTTGCCCTTTTCTCAACACACCGGTTGGTATGTCAAAGGCCAGTCTGTGGGAGAAGGGAGGCCCGTGCCTGAGGCTGTTTTAGATCGGCTGTCCCAGGGTCCCTGTTCAAGGGGATTGGGCCCTGGCCATGTGTTTTGGTCTGCCACAGGATATGCCATCAGCACACACTCCTGGGTCTTTCTTACCTTCTCAAAGACCTGGGGTGGGCGCTCTCCTTTGCTGGGGTTTTCATGAGCACCACCTGGAGGCTTCGAGTGAGTTCTGGTGGAATGGATGTCAAGCTTTCTGGTGAAAAACTTCAAGGCGAGGTCTATCGGCAAGGTCCTCAGTCTACCAGCTCATTCCCCCCACTCCCCTGTCAGTGTTACCTGAATTAGGAGCGTCAAGTTCAAGGGAGCCCCTGGGCCTCTTCATTCATCAGCGTGTGCCTCTCTTTCTACCACCTGCTACTGTTTCTGTTTTGTCTTTTCTAGGGCCGCACCTGCGGCATATGGAGGTTCCCAGGCGAGGGGTCCAATCAGAGCTGTAGCTGCCGGCCTACAGCACAGCCACAGCCACGCGAGATCCCGGCTGCATCTGGGACCTACCCCACAGCTCCCAGCAATCCTGGACCCTTAACCCACTGAGCGAGGCCAGGGGTCGAACCTGCGTCCTCATGGATGCCAGTCAGATTTGTTTCTGCTGAGCCATGATGGGAACTCCTCGCCTTTCGCTGTTTTCTTCTGTGTTAAACTAGGGCGGTCTGTTTCCCAGCGTTCTTCCTCCATGCACTAAGTGTACTGTTTCTTCCCCAGTGGAGGCTTAGCGCTCCTGGGTTCCTTGCCTTCTGGGAATCCAATGCCACTGCCAAAAAAAACCCTGATGTTTCTTTTTGTGTCTTCTTTCCTCTGTTGTTCCAATTTAAAAGCAACATCTGCCAACTGTGAAGGGTTCGTGCCATCTAATGTGGGCGACTTTCTCCCGACATGAGGCACTTTGACCCCCAGATAGGTCAGACTTGCCATTCTAGTAGCGTCGGGAGCCTCGGAGTGTGCGTTAAGATGATGTCTATAGGCCTACTAAACCCTTTCCAAAAATTCAGAAAGTTTTTGACGGTTTGTTTTTGGGGTTTTTTCTTTTTCTTTCTCTCTCTCTCTTTTTTTTTAACTGAGTTTCTTGAATTTTGTTGAAACTATTTTGCTTTGGCTCCCCTTTCAAAGCCCTGCCAAGATGCACTGATAAGCAGGTACTCTAACAAGGGCCTTCTTCCTTCACACAGGTCCCAATTTGATGCAGCCCTTGGTTCTGCCAAGGGGGCCTCAGGGGTCAAAGATGCTCCCTACAAAGGAGGGATGTGATCTTTTCAATTAAGCAAGTCTGAGAAATTCAGCCAGCTGGCTGATCATTTGCATACAGCCCCCAATTGAGATAATCGCAATGGAAATCACCCTGCCTGGGAGCACGGTGCCGGCCCAAATCAGGCACCCTCTCCAGTCTTAGAGGGCAATACCAGACCAAGTCTCTGTGCCTCAGGAACTAACCCAGGACTTTGTTTTTTTGGGGGCGGGGGAGGGGGGTGTTTGTTTGTTTTTTGTTTGTTTGTTTTGTCTTTTTACCATTTCTCGGGCCAGTCCCATGGCATATGGAGGTTCCCAGGCTAGGAGTCGAATCGGAGCCATAGCCGCTGGCCTACACCACAGCCACGCCAGATGCAAGCTGAATCTGTGACCTACATCACAGCTCACGGCAACACCTGATCCTTAACCCACTGAGCAAGGCCAGGGATCGAACCCTCAACCTCATGGTTCCTAGTCGGATTCGCTAACCACTGCGCCACGACGGGACCTCCTCCCCCAGGACTTTGTAAGTGATCCTCAGAGGGGGGGGAAGTCCTGTGTCCCAGTGGCAGGAATTGGGGCTGCATGGGAATGCAGGCTCATGGAGGGGGTGGATGCAGCACGGCTGGGACGGCCAGCTCAGCCAGAGCGTCTAATGTTTAAAGCAAACAGCCTCACTCTCATTCGCTTCCTTTTCCTCTTTTCCCCGATGGAAGAGCGCAAATGCTTGCACGCAAAAGGATTTCATCATTCTTCCCCCTTCTTCACAAAACAGCTATAGAGTCATTCAAAAGCCACTTTAAAACTATAAATAGGAGTTCCTGTCTTGGCTTAGAGGTTAATGAACTGACTAGCATCCATGAGGACGCAAGTTCGATCCCTGGCCTCGCTCAGAGCGTTAGGGATCTGGCGTTGCCGTGAGCTGTGGTGTAGGTCACAGACATGGCTCCAATCCCACATTGCTGTGGCTCTGGCGTTGGTCAGAGGCTACAGCTCCGATTCAACCCCTAGCCTGGGAACCTCCTTATGCCACAGGTGAGGCCCTTAAAAAAGATTAAAAAAAGAAAAAACCCAAAAGCTATAAATAGCGGCGGTCATTTCAAACCATGAAAAGGACGCCTTTTTGTTTTGGCATCAACCAACCCCGAGTTTTACAATGACACCGAAAAGAAACACAGGTACTGCGGTGACATACAACAATTTAAGATAATTACTGAAACTGTGTCTGACATCATTTACCAGGATATTCCAGAATTTTAGGAGGTCTATATGATTGCTGGAATATGTACAGCAATAACATTTAACCATACGACACAATCTAAGATCTTCTATCACCACTTACTTGGCAGTGCTTCCCATGTAATGCAACATACACAGAAAGAGCCTGATTAATTTCATACTCCTCTCTCTGAGAGGAGGGAAAACATAATTTGAGGTGTTCCAGGGGCCCTTTGGAACACCTCAAAGTTATCTAGAGGTCAAATGAACTTCGCTTAGAAGCTGATCTTTGGGAAGCTTGTCAAAAACATCAAAAAGTTTTAAACCAGGATAATAAAAGATCTCAATGGCAAATACAGATCATTTCAAAGAAACAACCTGCAACCAAAAGCAGTTCAATAGGTTACAACAGATTTGTCCTCCTAGAGACCCAAATTCAGGTTTTGTATCTCTTTTCCTCTAAATTTCATTTTCTTAATTAAGTTCAACCTTATTTTGCCAATCCTGGCCATGAACAAAGCACTCCCAGGGCTCCCCATACACAAACCTTCCCAGCTTTCTGTAACCCTATTCGTCTGTCTCTCACTTTTTCTTCCATTCAGAAACAACCAGCTCTAAGACAAAATCCCCTTTTCCCTTTGAACAAAAGAAATTTCATTCCTCATACCTTCTTTGTTGAAAATACATCCTATCTTTGCAGACGGAAGTGTTTCCTTTACATTCTTTTTAATTTCTTTTTCTTTTTTTTAAGGGCTGTACCCGTGGCATATGGAGGTTCCCAGGCTAGGGGTCAAATCGGAGCTATAGCTGCTGGCCTGCACCACAGCCACAGCCACAGCCACAGCCACACAGGATCCAAGCTGCATCTCTGACCTACAACCACAGTTCAGGGCAACGCCAGATCCTTAACCCACTGAGCGAAGCCAGGGATCAAACCCTCATCCTCATAGATTCTAGTCGGATTTGTTTCCGCTTCACCACAACAGGAACTCCTCCTTTACAATTCTTAATCTTAAAACCTTAATCTCTAGTGAAACCAAGAAATGAGTAATTGTAAATTGTTTGTCATACAAGCATTTCCTGAGATGGACAAAACGTATGCTTTAGTCCTCCATTCCTGAGAAGGCAAAGGCAGGTACCCTCAGACCTGCCCAGCAGGTAATGTTCTAACATTTTTTCCTACTTGAAATGATCTCGACAGTTAATGAAACTCAACTAAGTTAAATGAAGAGCAGTCAAGTTACAAAAACGTGGAGAGACAATTTTAGGCAAACATTTCCAATCCCCAAAATTATTCCCATAAAGTTTACCTAAAACTCTTACTTCATTTACTTTAAAGCTTTGTCACAATGTTATTTTTCTTGCTGACGAACTTTGTAACGTAGGTTCAATGAAGTGTTACATTTAATGTTGAGAACTCTAAAGACATGTCTGTTAATCAAAGCGTCAGGCTTAAGCTAACTTTAATACCAGATATTAATTCACTCCTGGATATTTTCTAGGTCAAAGGAACTCGAAATTCATTTCTAGCCAGTTTCTTTTCTATTTGAGTATTTATATAAGCACTTCATTTCCTTTAAGACTGTGAAGTAGAGCTCTTTGACAAATTAATTTCGGTAATGCCACACGCCAATAACACACATACAAATACAGAGCTCCCAGTCCCAAATTTTAGCCATGAATCAGATACAACAACACAAAACCCATCGGTTACCAAGACGTCGGAGTCAAATTAGGTTTCTGGCAGATGGGACAAATCAAGGTGACCTGCCTAAACGGCTAAACCCTTTTTTTACTACCACTTATGGAAAAGACACTTTTATTTCTATTTGTAGTTTTGGTAATTTTAGGAACCGCTTCGATCCTTTCTCTCTTCCTAGAAATGTCCCACTCTTGGATAAGAACAAACGGGCTTTTTTCTTCCTGTTCCTTTCCTCAATTTGCTATCAGTAAAAAGTTTTAAATATCACAAAATGGATTTGGCTGTAAATGGAGAGACAGTACCAAACAAAATGAAACAAAAATCCCAAAGGACAAACAGAAAACCCTGAATAAACCCTCGAGTTCGATCTTGGTATTTCACACGTGCCAAGGACACAGGAGACCACAAACACCGTTAAGCGACACAGTAAGAGTCGTGGTACGTGGCGCACAGGGTCCCAGGGTAACTCTGCCCAGACCCCTTGTGGAGGCCACGCTGCTACCATAAAATACCATCTTCTCTTCACCCATGGGCTCATGCCTGTGATCAGATCACTCACCGAGAATGCACCAGAGGGGAATTTCTTTAGGGATAGTTGAAACATTCCCGGTTTTTATTTTTATTTATTTTTTATTTTTTGTCTTTTTGTCTTTTAGGGGCGCACTGGCGGCATATGGAGGTTCCCAGGATTGGGGTCGAATAGGAGTTGTAGCCGCCAGCCTGCGCCAGAGCCACTGCCACTCGGGATCTGAGCCGCGACTGCGACCTACACCACAGCTCAGGGCAACGCCAGATCCTTAACCCACTGAGCGAGGCCAGGGATCGAACCCGCATCCTCATGGATGCTAGTCGGGTTCGTTAACCACCCAGCCACGACGGGAACGCCCATCCTTGATTTTTAAAGACAGAAATTCAAGGCAAATGAAACACAAACTTCCCACACAAATGCCAGCATCCAAAGAAACAAATGAATCGGCTTCACACATTCAGTACAAGTACAACGATTTCCTTTTCCCTGCCAGGTACCCCACTCAACCATAAAACAAACTGGCTTATTCTGGAGAAAAAGCCCCAAGTGGAAAGGAAATAAGGTTCCTGGCTGTACACACCAGAGCCACTTACCCTACTGTATGGAGCCTGTTGGTTCCCAAATGTGGATTCGTTGCTTCAGCTGCCAAGAGCTAGGGCAGCCGGTGCCACTTTGGGGAATTCTGAAGGGAAGATCCTCGGGACAAGTGGTCCCGGCAGCTGCTAGGACCTTACTCCAAAGTTCCCCAACTGGGACCAGCTCGCCGTGAGCAACAAGACTCCTGGCTGGCTCATGAGAACCTGTTACTGAGTCCAAGCTTGTGCTGCTGGACACAACAGGCCAATAAATCAAAAGATGAGTTGTTGAGGCGAGAGGAACAGCAACCTCATTCAGAAAGCTGGGAGCCTGAGAAGGTGGTTAACTCATGTCCCAGGGCAGAACTCAGGCTTCTTTTATACCAGGAGGGGAGGGGTAAAGTCCAGCATTTCCTGATTCCCATCAGCCTCTGGAGGGGCTTATTAATTTCTTCCTGCCTGTAGTCATTCACAGATGAGCCTGGTCAGGACGTTTCCTGTGAGTTAAAGGTATTTTAGCTTAATGCTCATTACCTGGGAGGCTGCCCAGAGATGGGACATCAAGTAAAATGTAAGCTCGTGGGCAACACCCCTTTGTGATTAACTTGTAATAGAAGACAAATTTCTTCCCTAATACAGTCTGAGGAGCTGACTTAAAACTTATTCCCATAGTTGAAAATACTGAATTGTAGGACTGCAATTTGCTAAGAGAATAGAACTGAAATATTCTCAACCAAAAAAGACAAATGTGTGAAGCTATGGATGTTTTAATAGATGGAATTCTTTCACAAGGCAAATATATAATTTAACATACAGCAAATCACCATGACGCACACTTTAAAAATCTTAAAATTTTACATACATACAAATTTATACTTATATTTGTATAAAATTTTTTGTAGTGCCACACCTGCAGCATATGGAAGTTCCCAGGCTAGGGGTCAAATCGGAGCTGCAGCTGCAGGCCTACACCACAGCTATGGCAATGCTAGATCTGAGCCACATCTGTGATCTAGGCCACAGCTGTGGCAATGCTGGATCCTTAAGCCAATGATCGAGGCCAGGGATCAACCCCCACATCCTTGTGGGTGCCAGTTGGGTTCTTGTTGGCTGAGCGACAATGGGAACTCCCTGAAAATCTTACCATTTTATATGTCAATTATTCCTCAATAAAACTGAGGTAAGTTCCCACGGTGGTAGAGTTCCCACGGTACTGATCCGGTTTATCTCTGTGATGGTGCTGGTTAACTCCCCAGCCCAGCACATTGGGTTAAGGATCCAGCAATGCCATAGCTGTAGTATAGTCACAACTCTGGCTCAGATTTGATCACTGGCCAGGAAACTTCCATATACCACAGGTGCAGCCGAAAAACAGAAAACCATCCAAACAAAAACACCAAAAAACAAAAACCTGAGGTTTAGGCCCTCACCTGGACGTGATCTATTCATTGAGTTCAGCACAAATGATAACCTTCAGGGTCGATGCTGAGGTATAAAACCTAGAGTTTAGGTTCAGGAATCTAATCTCCTTGAGAGCTGGACCTTGTCTCATTCACAACTGTATCTCCAGGAGTTCCCGTCATGGCTCAGCAGTTGGCGAAACCGGGTAGCATCTATGAGGACGCAGGTTCGATTCCTGGCCTTGCTCAGTGGGTTAAGGATCCAGCGTGGCCATGAGCTGTGGTATAGGTTGCAGATGCAGCTCGGATCTGGTGTTGCTGGGGCTGTGGCGTAGGCCAGCAGCTACAGCTTCAATTAGACCCCTAGCCTGGGAATCTCCATGTGCTGCAGGTGCGGCCCTAAAAAGACAAATAAATAAATTAGTTAAATAAATAATTAAAGGAGTTCCCATCGTGGAACCATGAGGTTGCGGGTGCGATCCCTGGCCTCACTCAGAGGGTTAAGGATTCTGCGATGCGGTGGCTGTGGTGTAGGCCGGCAGCTGGAGCTGATTCAACCCCTAGCCCGGAAATCTCCATTTGCCTCGGGTGTGGCCCTCAAAAGCAAAAATAAATAAATAAACAACAAATCACTGTATCCCTGGTCCTGGGAACAGGGCCTGGCTCAAAGATGGCTCTTAACACACACTGAACGAGGGAGAGGAGGGAGTGTGGCTGCAAAGCGGCCTCTGTGCCCCGGCTCCAGTGACGTCTCAGAGACCGAGTTTTGGCAGAAGCAGAAAGAACAGCCTTGCTGCTCTGCCAGACAAAGGAGACCACAGCAGACGAATCCCTCAAAGCTGTGTCCTGCCTTGAGAGGGCACAGCAAGGGGTCTTACAGGTTTAGCATGAACGAGGGGGTTATTGAGGAAGGGGTCTAATCCTCTCCATCCATCCAGCATTTCAGATTCATCAGGGCGGGTATCAGATGGTCCGACGATGGCTTTCTGATGGTCCCTTGACTTTCTCTGGAATGAAGGCTGCTTACAGGGAGAGGGCGTTAGGAGTGTTCCAGTTAAAAAAGGGAAAACACTCGGTGAAATATAATCCTAACTAGAAAGCAAACAGTGTCCTTGATGGGCTACGGCCGCACATGGCAGAGTGGAGACCATTCAAACCAGTGTTATTTTTTGGTTGTAGCAGGACTAACCTCCTTCCCGGGACCCTCCCCGAGGAGGCCTGAGCCACGTTCTCTAGCATGTGAGGAACAGCACGTTGGCATCCTGGGTCCAAAGAATCCTTGACAATGACACCACCCATGCCCACTTTCCACCCCCCAACCCACACACACACACACACACACACACACACATGAGTAGAGGCCAACCATGCAGGAACGTCCAGCCTGGTCTCTGGGGCAAGGGACCCACCTTTGTCACTGTCTGCTGGCCACCCCTAGCAGGACCAAGAGACACAGTTGGCATTCTGGTTCCCAACCTGGCGCTAGCCAACCCTCCCCTCCCCCCATGTACCTCAGTTGCGCCCACTTCCGTTTCCCACGGTGGTGGTTCCCTGCCCATTCAGGAAAAGCCCTCCCCACCCGGACCTCCCATTGCGACCTGAACCCCACTCAGCCTTTGCAGGCAGCATCTGAAGTTAGCGATGGCTTCAGCCACTCCTAGAACAGATGGCGGTGCCACCATTGAACACTGAATTCTGGAGGAGCATCTGCAGGAGGGAGCGGTGAATTTGGGGACCCACATGAGAGGAGATGCCTGTGGGGCTCCCAGGAGGAGAGGAAGCTGAGTCTTTAGACTCCGTCTTACTCCTCACCAGGCACCACCCTTCCCAACCCCCGACCAGAGGCTCGGGTACCATGCTTCGCTCGCAGCCAGCTCCTCCACACAGCCCGGATACCGTCGACGTCACGGGATTCCCGCCATCTCATTGGTGGTTCTTTCCTCCTCCACCCCACCCCCGCCCTGCGTGGGAAGGAAGAAGCGCTTTGGTTGCCGGGGACCAGGGAGGCGGTTTCCGTGGTAACTGCAAGCTGGCTGCACCCAGGCACTGGTGCCCACGTGCCTCCCCCAGCCCGCTCTAGGAGACGGGCATCCCCCCGGGCGGAGGCTGCGACATCCCTTGTGCCTGGAAACTGGAAACCGGTTCCTCCCTGCTCCAGATTCGCCCTGCAGCACCGTTCAAGAGGGGAGGCAAGGCCAGGGAGGCAGGGGCCTAGCCTCTGTCGGCATTAGAGTCCAGTGGCTTCTAGCTTTCTCACATCATGGTTTCTCCTCTGGGCATGAGTTCCATGTGCAGAACGGAGAGAAGGGACTGCCTGTGATGATCAGCATGAGAGCCTGGAACGCTTTTAACCAGGAGCCTGCATTGCTGACCAGGGTTCGGCTCCCGCCTCAGTTTCCTCATCTGTAAAGTGGGAACGTTGAGACTTTGGACGTGGGAGAGGGGGTGGAGGGACTTTAGAGCCCCTTTAGGCCTGTGGTTCCAAGCCTGGAGATCTCTCTCAACTGCCAGTTGTCTTTGCAGGGTTCAAGGGACCTGCCCCAGATCCCACAGTTAGGAAGTGACTGAGTCAGGACATGGGTCATTTCCACTGCTTCTAGTCGGCAAGATGCAGAGTGATCTTTCAGAACCTCGGTTTGCTCACTTGTAGCCTCAGGGCTGTGAGCCCCTCTTCTGTAGGGTGCCCCTATAATTATGTAAAAAAAAAAGTAGAGTTAAGTGCCAAGCACATGGTCCTCAATAAAAGAGCGTATTTAATTTTTAATAAAGAAAATGCATTCTCATTAAATGTGTATTCAGTGTTGGGTCCCCACGCTTTTTGTGTTAACTCTTTTCCCCTTTGGCTCGTCTGGCTTCTGCTGCTCTTCTCCTCCCCCATTTCTGTAATTCCCAGGGACTCATCTTGCTTCTTTCTCATCCTGGTGACTGCGCCAACCTCCTCCTGGAGCCAACCCGCCGTGGAATAAAACCCTATCGCTTCTTGCCCTCCGTGTCTCCAAAGGCAAGGCCACACCACTTTGCTGTAATTTGGGGTTTTGAAACTGACAACGCTCATGTCTTGAACTAGCAAGAACCCAGGTTGGGATTTGAACCCATGGCTTCTAAAATAGAATCACTCACCTGGTGTCTGGACTTACTGAGGTTCAGGTTCTTTGTGCCTCAGCCCAGAGGGAATTCAGTGAGAGACAAAGTGATGGGCAAGAAATAGATTTATTAAGATAGGATGCTTGTGGAGTTCCCGTCATGGCTCAGTGGTTAACAAATCCAACTAGGAACCATGAGGTTGCGGGTTCAATCCCTGCCCTTGCTCAGTGGGTTAAGGATCCGGCGTTGCCATGAGCTGTGGTGTAGGTCACAGATGTGGCTCGGATCCTGAGTTGCTGTGGCTGTGGTGTAGGCCAGCGGCTATGGTTCCGATTCAACCCCTAGCCTGGGAACCTCCATATGCCGTGAGAGCGGCCCAAGAAATGTCAAAAAAGACCAAAAAAAAAAAAAAAAAAAGGCTCCAGAGAGCCATCAGGGAATTCCCGGCGTGGCTCAGCAGTTAGCGTACCCAACTGGCATCCATGAGGACTCAGGTTTGACCCCTGGCCTCACTCAGTGGGTTAAGGATCTGGCATTGCCATGGCTGTGGTGTAGGCCGAAGACACAGCCTGCATACTGCACTGCCATGGCTGTGGTGAGGCCGGCGGCTGCATCTCTGATTGGACCCCAGCCTGGAAACTTCCATATGCAGCAGGTGCAGCCCTAAAAGACAAAGAAAGAGAGAAAGAAAAGGAGAAAGAAAGCAAGCCATCAGAATGAGGCAGGGTTGCTTCTTGAGATACGCCTCAGGTCACTAAGTACAAGATGAAACGAGGCCCGCATTCAAGTTCAGCAAGACGATGGCCCCACGACCAAGAATAGAACCACTTTAAGGGAAGGATGACCTTCCAAAGTAGGAGACCCTCATGCAGAAACCTGAGATGATTCCATATATGTTAGCCTGTGTTACTGCCCTTCTGCTGATCGGAAAAAGCACCAGGATAGTCCTAGTTTGACCTCATAGGGTCAAATAATCTCTTACCGGATATACGAAGGCGGAGCTAACGATGTAAGCCCCACGTCTACTTGGAAAAGGAGGAAGAGGCGGTCTTTTCCCTTCCCACTTCCCTTATAGAAATGTAGCCCCCTAATCCTCCAGGCAAAGCTTCCTCACCCGCTTACAGCTCTCACAAGCATCCTATTTATTTATTTATTTATTTATTTATTTTTGTCTTTTTGCCCTTTCTAGGGCCGCTTCCGGTGGCAGATGGAGGTTCCCAGGCTAGGGGTCGAATTGGAGCTGTAGCCACCGGCCCACGCCAGAGCCACAGCAACTCGGGATTCGTTAACCCCTGTGTCATGACGGCAGCTCCTCTGCAGCCGTTATTAACTTACAGTGTCTCCCAAAGGTCCCTAGGGTTCCCGCGCTCTCTGTGGTCCCTCTGGGACTCCTACAACTACCTGTGTAACCATCCTGCTCCACCCCTATTAGTTTTGTCGTTTTTGCCATAGGAACACAGTTGGGGACAAGAAAAATCAGAAAGCAGGGCCAGTTACGAAGCTTAAGCAAAAGGGACCAAGATGTAAATGGACTCCTCTGCCCGTCACTTAAACATGGGCATCTCTCCAGGTCCTGGCCTAAGCTCACTTCCTACTTCCAATGCCGTCTCCGCAGAGAGTTCCTGTCAGGTGTGCCGAGGGAGGAAGGTGCAAGGCCACGTGGGTACAGCCAGAGAGATTTATGAAGGCCTCAGAGGGGGGCGGGCTGAGCCCCAGATGGCACCAGCCCCGATGGTGAGGAGGCGCTGGGCTTATCAAGGGCATCTGTGGCTGGATGGAGTTCACGGCTGGAACCTGTGGCGGGAACGACAAAGAGGGAGGAGGGAAGGTCAGGGGAGGGGGAGGGGGGCGAGTCCCAGGACAGAGGGCAGTTGGTCCCTGCGGGAGGTTAACCTATGGAGGCAGGAGTTTTCCGCAGGGCAGCGTGTCTTGCTGCCCAACTTGAGCGACCCCATTCCGGGAGCGGATGTTCCCAGCAGCTCTCCAAGGTGAACAGCCACATTTGGGGGTTGGGGGTGTGTCTCCCCTCTCCTGGGAACCTCTAAGTTCCCAAGTCCCTGCTGCCAGCTCAGCTCTGCCCTGGCCTGTGGACTCAGCTGTGTGTTGTGTGGTGTCTTCCTTCTTTCAACCAAGAACGCGGGCCTCTCCCCTTCTCCGGGCAGCTCTCGGGCAGAACAAGCCAGTGAGAGCCCAGCCCCACTGAAAGCCAGCGGGGCCCTGGTGGGTTCCTGGGCGCCAGCCTCGCTCTGTCCCCCATTTCTTATTTTTAGGCAATAAACTCCATCCTCTAGGACTTTCCCTGAGTTCCAAAGAGTAGGTTCAAACGGCTGGTAATCAGGTTAGAGCCTGGATGCAGAGACCAGGAAAGAAGAGTCAGAAAAAAAAAAAAAAAAAAAAGTGCAGCCTTGAGGCAGGGTCCTGGTTCCTCCTCAAAAAACATACATAACAAGATCTGTGAGTTCTTCTGCAGGACTAAAACCCCCACCAAATGAAAACAAGAGAGGAGGACCCCCAGAACCAGCCCCGGGGCCACCAGAGGCCAGCTTTGAAGAAGAATGAAAGACTGCGTCTACCCTTAGCCTTATCTACGGCCCTATTTTCTACTCCGGAACTATAAAGCCACTTCCTGTTCTCCCCCAAGGGAGAGCACAATCTTTAGGGCATTAGTCTGCCCTGTCCCCCTTTGCCTGGCAAAGCAATGAAGCTGTTTTTTCCTCCTTCACCCAAAACTCTGTCTCACATTTCTATTTGGCACCTGTGGACAGAGACTGAATTTTGGCCCCACCACTTTTTTTTTTTTTCTTTTTATGGCTGCACCTGAGGCATGTGGAAGGACCCAGGCTAGGCATCGAGTGGGAGCTGCAGCTGCCAGCCTACAGCACAACCGTTACCGAAATCTCGATACCCAATAGAAACATGGAGACAGAGTTGGAGGAAACAGAAAAAAGTAGCTTTAACCTCCAGGCAAAGGGGGAAAACAGCAGGCCAGTGCCTCGAGGACTGTGCCCCGCTGGGGTGGGGGGTGGGGAGTCTAGCGTTTGAGGAGCAGGGCGCGATGAGCTCGTGGACATTTTCCTGACTGGTGGGTGGTGAGGTGCTCGGGAGCCAGCACCATCCACCTTCTAGTTCCAGCCCGTCTGGGGTCTGCGTGCTCGTGGGCAGCACACAACTGACTTCTACGTGGTGGGGGCTTCAGCACCTGCAAAACAGCTCCAAGGACCTGGCTCAGAATGTTATCTACAGTCTTTGAAGAACTAACTAAAGGTACCCGACTTTGCTGGATGGTTAAACTATCATTAGTCTACCTGACTCTTCTTTTTTGTCTGTATGTTCTCACTTGGCTGATTAAACTGATTCTTTGACTAAAGTGTTTCTATAGCTAAAAAGGCAGGTGGAGGATGTAGGTAGGGTCAACTCTGGGAAGGCTTCACAGGGCCCCTGCTCGGTTACCCAGCCACAGCAACGCAGGACCTGAGCCACATCTGCGACCTACACCCTACTTGTGACGATGCCAGATCCTTAACCCACTGAGCGAGGCTAGGGGTCATGGATACTAGCGTGGTTCTAAACCTGCTGAGCCACAACAGAAACTCCTCGCAACACCGCCTGTAATCTACCAGCCTGGACCAGGCAGGAGCCAGCCTGCCTCTGCCCACAGGAGTAGGAGATGCTGTGTGAGAGAAGCAAGTCCCCTGAAAGACACATTTTGCTTGTTCTGAAGATGTTTCTGAGATCCACCAGACTCTGTTCCCACCTCAAGGAAGAGCATGGAGCCTTGGCCCAAGAGGGGTCCCTGTGGAACAGAAAACTCTGACAGGGAAGGAGTAGGCTTGTTACACAGGCCGCTGAGGGAGTCCCCTTAGGGGCCCATAGCGAGAGAAGGAAACCCAGGGGACTTTGGGACACACTGTACGTTCGTAATTGCTCAGGAAAGCTGTCAGAACACCTTGGAATGAAGCAGACTTGCTTAACTTAAAAAAAAAAAAATCTAAACTGTAAATCCCCCACAATTGTAACTTACTGGCGCCTCCCTATGACAGTCTAAGGCAAAACCACCTTAGGGATTCGGCTCTCCCTAAGACAAGAGGCTAAAATGGATGGTCTGGCTTTTGTCTTTGACAGTTTTCCATAGAACTCATCCTCATCACAGGTGTCAGGCTCACCTGGAATTGCTTGTCTGTCTTTTCCAGTATCAAGCGTAATACTTGGCACAGAATAGATGCTCAAGACATATTGGTTAAATTTAAAATATGACTGGAGTTCCTGTGGTGGCTCAGTGGAAACAAATCTGACTAGTCTCCATGAGGAGGCGGGTTTGATCCCTGGCCTCGCTCAGTGGGTTAAGGATCCGGTGTTTCTGTGAACTGTGGTGTAGTCCAGACACCACAAAATGCAACTTGGATCCGGCGTGGCTGTGGCTGTGGCTGTGCTGTAGGCCAGCAGCTACAGCTCCAATTCAACCCCTAGCCTGGGAACTTCCATACACCACAGGCGTGACCTTAAAAAGCAAAAAAACAAACAAGATGCCTGGACCCCACCCCTCGAAATTCTGATGGACAACAGATTCTTGAACGTTCCCACAAGTAATTGCAAAGTTGGGCTTCAGTGTTAGATCAGGAGCAGAGCATCATCAGTGACTCATCTCGGCCGGAAGACAGGTGGGAGCCGCCTCAGTGGGACCAGGAAGCGAGTCTCCACTTGGATGGCTCATCACGGGATTGGCAGTGGGACTGGCAGTGACACCCACAATGTCCCTGAAGGCAGACTCTAGACTCTAGACAGCAGAGGCAGCGCGAGGCTGCAGCGAGACACTCTAGACCACAGCGTCGCCAGTCTCGATGGGTGGCAGGAAGCCAGCTCTGATCTCATCACCAGAGGCCTGACGTGGAGACCAACCTCAGCCAGACCACAAAAGCAGCTGAAAGAGCTGGATAATGACAGAGTGGAGCAGGGAGGCCTGTGCTTCCCAGGTCTGAGCAGTTGACAACCTCAGTTTCAGAGTTCCTGCTGTGGCGCATTGGAAATGAATCCGACTAGCAACCACGAGGTTTCAGGTTCGATCCCTGGCCTTGCTCAGTGGGTTAAGGATCTGGCGTTGCCGTGAGCTGTGGTGTAGATTGCAGACGTGGCTTGGATCCTGCATTGCTGTGGCTGTGGTGTAGGCCGGCGGTAGCTCTGGTTTGACTCCTAGCCTGGGAAACTCCATATGCCATGGGTGTGGCCCTAAAAAGCAAAAAAGTAAAAATAAAAAAATACTATGTGCTTGGAGTTCCCCTCGTGCCTCAGTGGGTTAAGAACTTGACACGGTATCCTTGAGGATGCGGGTTCAATCTCTGCCTCGCCCAGTGGGTTAAGGATCCGGCATTGCCACAAGCTTCAGTGTAAGTCACAGATGCAGCTTGGATCCGGTATTGCTGTGGCTGTGGCCTCAGCTACAGCCCTGATTGGACCCCTAGCCTGGGAACCATATGCGGTTCGGTCTTAAAAAGAAAAAGCAAAAACAAAAAACCCCTAAGCGGCTGGTAAGCAGTTAGAGGGAACGGATCCGTTGGTGCATAGGAAGCGTTGCTAAGCGGCATAGACATTGCAGCTGGTGTTGCTGTGGTTTGGCGAGGAAGCGGGGCAGAGTTTCAGGGGATAAAATAAGATTCTTCACACACATCTCTCCCCCCCCAGCGTGGTTTCCTCAGATGAAAGTGTTCCGTGTACACGGGTTTTGGTTCCTATCATAACGAGAACCTGCAGTGTTGACACTCAGCGTAAATGAACTTCAGCTCCATGAGCCAGGAAGTTTTGCATGTTTCTTCCAGGGCCGCACCCACAGGTTATGGAGGTTCCCAGGCAAGGGGTCAAATCAGAGCTGTAGCTACTGGCTTACATCGCAGCCACAGCAACGCCACATCCAAGCTTCATCTGTGACCTACACTGCAGCTCACAGCAACGCCGGATCCTTAACCTACCGAGGCCAGGGATTGAACCTGCATCCTCCTGGATGCCAGTCAGATTTGTTTCTGCTGAGCCACGACGGGAACTCCAGCCGGGAAGTTTTTGTGTGCTAACATATGCCTCAGGTTCTGGCAAGCTGCTGGTCGTGGCACTTCCTCCTGTGACGGGGAGGGCACCTCTTAAGATGCTGGGTCTGGGGAGTGGGTCTAGAAGGGACCACAGGGTTCTTCTCTACAAACCAAATGCTGTTTTTATACTTGTGACCTGACCTCCTGGTTTACTTTATTGGAGAAAAGACACTTCGAAGGCTGAACTTTTTTTTTTTTTTAAGGGCTGGCCTCTGGGGCCTATGGAAATTCCCAGGCTGGGGGTCCAATTGGAGCTACAGCTGCCGGCCGACACCACAGCCACAGCCACGCGGGATCCCAGCTGTGTCTGCGACCCACACCACAGCTCGAGGCAATGCTGGATCCTCAGCCCACTGAGCAAGGCCAGGAATCCAACTGACATCCTCAGGGTGAGTAGTTGGGTTCGTTACCGCTGAGCCCCGGCAGCTGCTGAGCCTCAGCACCCCTGAAAAGAGCTCCGGGTGGAGACCAGGAGGGAAGCACTCTGGGCTCTGGGAAAACTGGCAGAACAGGCCTTCAGAGAGTCAGATATTTTTAGAAGATTTAGGTGCCCAATTCTTGCATCTCGTCAAATCTAGAAAAGCGCTGAACGGCCTCGTCTGCTTCCCATGACTCGTCGCCGCCCTCCCGACACCAGCAGCAAACTCTGTAAAATGCAGGCGCCTCCCCCTCCCCTTCGTCACTCGCATCTTGCTGTGTCCCCTTTCCTCCTTGGGGGGGGGCATTTCAGAGCTGTCTGAATTGCTGCCGCCTGGGCTGCCGTCAAGCCCACAAAACAAAAGCTGTCCCAGTCGTCTGCGAGTGCAGCCACCTCCAGGTGAGCCCGCGACCCCGGGGGAACTCAGGAAGGACACCAAGAACACCTGCCAGCCAGCAGCCAGCAGCCGGCAGCCTCTCCCCACAGGGAGCCCCGAGGAAACTGGGGCTGGGCAAGCACAGGACACCGGCCCAGACGGCCCAGGAGCCGCTCAGGGATGGGTGCAGGGAGCCCAGACCTTCGCACCTTCCCACACACAGAAAAGCCCTGAGTTCCTCGAGAGCTCTGCTTTGCTTTGCTTTGCTTGCTTTCTTTTTCTTTCTTTTTTTTGTCTTTTTTTTTTTGCCTTTTCTAGGGCCGCTTCCGTGGCATACGGAGGTTCCCAGGCTAGGGGTCTAATGGGAGCTGTAGACGCCAGCCTACACCACAGCCACAGCTACACCGGATCCAAGCTGCATCTGAGACCCACACCGCCGCTCACGCCAACGCCGGATCCTTAAGCCCCTGAGCAAGGCCAGGGATCGAACCCGCAACCTCATGGTTCCTAGTCGGATTCGTTAACCGCTGAGCCACGATGGGAACTCCGAGATCTCTGCTCTTCTGTCATTAGCAGGACTCCGTTGTTCCTCCACCTGCCCTTTGTTGCAAAACTCCTGCACATCCTGACTCCCCCTTGTCTCCCCAGAGCTGTTTCTCAGGGTCACTTGAGGTGCTGCCTTCTGGGCTGAGGTCCTCGTTTTGCCCCAAACAAAACAACTCTCAGCTTTTACATTGTGCTTTTCTTTCTTTTTTTTTTTTTAAGTCGACCCATGACTGAAGTGGCCCACATTTTTCCATGGAAACTAGTGCCAAATTTTGACCTGTGAGCAGACCAGCTAAAAAAAATTTCAAAGGTCTTCATGGGCCTCCAGCTGTAACGGTTATCTGCTCATTGCCTCGTTGTCACCTGATTCCCCAGAAGCTCTCAGTTATCTATCTGCTTATTGCCTTGTCGCCTGATTCCCCAGAGGCTCAGGGACCCTGGAAGTCACCGACTTAATTAAGACCCCAACCTGCCTAGCTCTTTCGTTAAAAACCATTTTCACATCTTTTCTCTCTTGGACCATGCCACGGCTTTCTGGGATGAAAGTACTGGAAGGGCAGAAGCACAGGTCCCAGGAGAGTGTGTGTAAAAGACACCCTGTGTCTAAATGCACCCCCCCCCCCACCAGTCTCCTCCTTGGCTGACCATTGACTCTCTATTGCAGCAAATTGGAGGGCGATGTTATTTCCAGGACGGGAGAATTGCCTGCATATCAAAGGGACCCCTTGAAGGAGGGCCTTCTCTTTTGTGCACTTACAGGTCCTTAAATGCTTAACGGAGGAACCCAAAGCCGAAGTGTTTTGTTTGGGGCAAAACGAGGACCTCAGCCCAGAAGGCAGCACCTCAAGTGACCCTGAGAAACAGCTCTGGGGAGACAAGGGGGAGTCAGGATGTGCAGGAGTTTTGCAACAAAGGGCAGGTGGAGGAACAACGGAGTCCTGCTAATGACAGAAGAGCAGAGATCTCGGAGTTCCCATCGTGGCTCAGCGGTTAACGAATCCGACTAGGAACCATGAGGTTGCGGGTTCGATCCCTGGCCTTGCTCAGGGGCTTAAGGATCCGGCGTTGGCGTGAGCGGCGGTGTGGGTCTCAGATGCAGCTTGGATCCGGTGTAGCTGTGGCTGTGGTGTAGGCTGGCGTCTACAGCTCCCATTAGACCCCTAGCCTGGGAACCTCCGTATGCCACGGAAGCGGCCCTAGAAAAGGCAAAAAAAAAAGACAAAAAAAAGAAAGAAAAAGAAAGCAAGCAAAGCAAAGCAAAGCAGAGCTCTCGAGGAACTCAGGGCTTTTCTGTGTGTGGGAAGGTGCGAAGGTCTGGGCTCCCTGCACCCATCCCTGAGCGGCTCCTGGGCCGTCTGGGCCGGTGTCCTGTGCTTGCCCAGCCCCAGTTTCCTCGGGGCTCCCTGTGGGGAGAGGCTGCCGGCTGCTGGCTGCTGGCTGGCAGGTGTTCTTGGTGTCCTTCCTGAGTTCCCCCGGGGTCGCGGGCTCACCTGGAGGTGGCTGCACTCGCAGACGACTGGGACAGCTTTTGTTTTGTGGGCTTGACGGCAGCCCAGGCGGCAGCAATTCAGACAGCTCTGAAATGCCCCCCCCCCCAAGGAGGAAAGGGGACACAGCAAGATGCGAGTGACGAAGGGGAGGGGGAGGCGCCTGCATTTTACAGAGTTTGCTGCTGGTGTCGGGAGGGCGGCGACGAGTCATGGGAAGCAGACGAGGCCGTTCAGCGCTTTTCTAGATTTGACGAGATGCAAGAATTGGGCACCTAACATCTTCTAAAAATAGCTAACTAGGAGTTCCCATTGTGGCGCAGCAGAAACAAATCTGACTAGGAATGATGAGGTTGCGGGTTCGATCCCTGGCCTCACTCAGTGGGTTAAGGATCTGGTGTTGCCATGAGCTATGGTGTAGGTCGCAGATGGGGCTCGGATCTGAAGTTGCCAGCAGCTACAGCTCCAATTCGACCCCTAGACCCCTAGCCTGGGAACCTCCATATGCGCCCGGTGTAGCCCTAAAAAGCAAAAAACAAAAACAAACAAAAAAAAATCTGACTCTCTGAAGGCCTGTTCTGCCAGTTTTCCCAGAGCCCAGAGTGTCTCACTCCTGGTCTCCACCCTGAGCTCCACTCAGGGGGTGCTGAGGCTCAGCAGCTGCCGTGGCTCCTGGTTTAATCCATGTGGAGGCAGATGGGAGGTGCTAATCTCCAATTCACACACGAGACCCTTGCTCTGCCCCTCCGAGGAGTTCCCCAGTGGCTCAGGGGGGCAAGGATCCAGCACTGTCACTGCTGTGGCCCAAGAATTTCCATATGCTGCAGGCCCGACCAAAACTGAAACCAAAACCAAACTGCCCCTCCACCCTCTAGTCAAGCCCAGCGCCCATGTGGCTCAGAGATGGGGTGACACACCTCTCAGTTCACCTGTTGGCCTGGTGCTGAAAACGACCTGGACCTTGTGGGGCTCCTGGACACACAAGCTTTTCTGTGTCCCCCATTTCTTGCTTTTAGGGAATAAGCTTCCGCCTCCAGGGCCCTCCCTGCTCCAAAGGCCAGGTTCAAATAACTGCTCATTCGAGAATGGAGCGGATGCAGAGACCAGGGAGGAAGCCTCCAAAACAACAGTGCAGCCGTGGGGCAGGGTCCTGATTCCTCCTCAAAAATACGCACAACAAGATCGGCCGCACCCAGGACATATGGAGGTTCCCAGGCTAGGGGTCGAATCGGAGCTATAGCTGCTGGCCTACACCACAGCCACAGCCACAGCAGCACGGGATCCTCGACCCACTGAGTGAAGCCTCGTGGATACTAGTTGGGTTCGTAACCTGCTGAGCCACAACTGGGACTCCCTGTCTGCCTTTGGTCTACAGTTTGTCTATAGAAAACCTTTAGTTAAAGAATCAATTTAATCAGAGAAGTGAGAAAATACGGAGAAAAAAGGAAAACCATCCAGCAAGACAGAATAATCACTGCTTGCCCATTCGCCAAAGTGAGGACCTCTCATTCTTCCTCAAGCGCTATGGCTACTCCCGAGCCACGTCCTCGGAGCTGTTTTGCTGGTGCCGAAGCCCCTGCCAGGTGGAAGACACTGACTGTATGTTGCCCACAAGCGCGTAGACCCCAGACTTGTTGGAACCAGAACGCTGATGCGCTGACTCTGTCACATCGCCCCCATCCAATCAGGAAAAGGTCCATGAGCTGATCACGCCCTGCTCCTCAAACACCAAGACTCCTGACTTTAGAGTGGAGGGGGCACAGTCCTTGACACACCAGCCTGCCCGAGTTCCCTCTTTGCCTGGCAATTAAAGCTACTGTTTCTGCTTCCTCCAACTCTTGTCTCCACGTTTCTGTGTGGCATCAGTGGACAGAGGCAGCAGCTGAGATTTCGGCAACAGACTGAGGTATCCCAGTGCTTCTCAAGCTTCAGCATCGCCGGGGGAGGCCTGTGTTTAACAAACACTGGTTGCTGGGCCACTCCAGAGTCTTTGAGTCCATAGGTTTTGGGGGTAGAGCCCTCCAGATTGACCTTTTCACAAGATCCCAGGTGATCTGGTTCTTATGGGGTATTTTGGTTTTGTTTTTTTTTACTTTTTTGGTCACACCTTGGCATATGGAATTCCTGGGCCGAGGATCAGATCTGAGCTGCAGTCGCAACCTAAGCCCTAAGCTGAAGCCAAGGCAACACCAGATCCTTAACTCACTGTGCCAGGCTGGGGATCGAACTTGCATCCTAGCGCTCCCAAGATGCCACGAATACTGTTGTACCACAGTGGGAACTCCTGGTTTTGTTTGGATTATTTTTTTTGCTTTTTAAGGCCATATCTGCGGCATATGGAAGTTCCCAAGCTAGGGGTCGAATTGGAGATGCAGCTGCCAGCTATGCCACAGCCACAGCAGTACCAGATACTTAACCCACTGAGTGAGGCCAAGGATGGAACCTGCATCTTCTTGAATACTCGTTGGGTTCCTTATTGCTGAGCCACAATGGGAACTCCATGTTTTTGTTTTTTATTTTTATTTTTATGTTTTTTTTTTCCACTGTACAGCATGGGGACCAAGTTCCTCTTACATGTATACATTTTTTCCCCCACCGTTTGTTCTGTTGCAATATGAGTATCTAGACATAGTTCTCAATGCTACTCAGCAGGATCTCCTTGTAAATCTATTCCAAGTTGTGTCTGATAAGCCCAAGCTCCCGATCCCTCCCACTCCCTCCCTCTCCCATCAGGCAGCCACAAGTCTCTTCTCCCAGTCCATGATTTTCTTTTCTGTGGAGATGTTCATTTGTGCTGGATATTACATTCCAGTTATAAGTGATATCATGTGGTATTTGTCTTTGTCTTTCTGGCTCATTTCACTCAGTACGAGAGTCTCTAGTTCCATCCATTATTTTATATTTTTTGTCTTTTCTAGGGCCACACCTGCGGCATATGGAGGTTCCCAGGCTAGGGGTCTAATCGGAGCTGTAGCCACCGGCCTACACCACAGCTACAGCCACGCCGATCCTTAACCCACCGAGCAAGGCCAGGGATTGAACCTGCAACCTCATGGTTCCTAGTTGGATTTGTTAACCACTGAGCCATGACAGGAACTCCGTTTTTAACTGAAGTATAGCTATATAACAGTATAGAAATTTCACAGTGATTCACAGTTTTTAAAGGTTAGGCTCCATTTTTAGTTATTAGAAAACGTTGGCTATATTCCCTGTATTGTACAATATATCCCTGGAGCTGATTTATTCCACTGGTTCTCACGTTTTGAGAAGCACTGAGGTGACCCCCTCTTTGATGGGGGCCCTGGAGACGCTGCCTAGGGCTGAGGAAGGACATGGGACTCTAGGAACACAAGCCTTGCTGGTGCTGCCGGAGGACTCCTCAGTGTCCAGCTCAGGAAAAGGGTCATTCTGAGTCCCCACAAAACCTGTGCTGTGAAAGCCCTTTGAGGAGTTCCCTGGTGGCCCAGCCAGGTAAGGATCTGGCATCGTCACTGCTGGGGCTTGGGTTCGATCCCTGGCCCAGGAACTTCCACAAGCCTCAGGTGTGACCAAGGAGAAAAAGAAAGAAGAGAAAACCCTTTGTAGACAGAGAGGTGAGATTCGTTGTCCTCTCCGTCTACAAGTTATGGGGCCGCGAATCTGAAGTTACAAAATGTGCCTTTTGGATTTCCTGTCATGGCTCACCGGAAATGAATCTGACTAGTACCCATGAGGACAGAGGTTTGATCCCTGGCCTCTCTCAGTGGGTCAAGGCTCTGGCGTTGCCGTGAGCTGTGGTGTAGGCTGCAGATGCGGCTTGGCCAGTGGCTACATCTCCGATTTGACCCCTAGCCTGGGAACCTCCACATGCTGCGAGTGCAGCCCTAAAAAGACCAAAAAAAAAAAAAAAGTGCTTTTTTTCTCCTAAAATAATCATGGCTGTTACCCAAGGATCACGCCTACGTCCGGACCCCAGGATGCTTCTTGCAATGCAGACGTTGTAGACCTGGAGGCTGGCTTCAGGCCCATAACCACATTTACCTTCATTTCTTGTTTTTTCCAGCCACACCCAAAGCAGATGGAAGTTCCAGGCCAGAGATGGAATCTATGCCACTGCTGATCTTTAACCCACTGTCGGGGGTTGGAATTGAACGGGCACCTCAGCAGCGACCCAAGCTGCTGCAGAGACAACTCTGGATGCTTAACCTGCCGCGCACAGTGGGAACTCCGACGTTTACACTTGAAATATACCTTTGGCGATTCTCCAGTATCCCCAAGGAGTTTGAGACCCAACTTATGTTGAGGAGTGAGCGATGAAAAAAAGCAATTTTTCATTTTTCTGGTTTGCTGCTGGCCCACTGAGATCTCCCTCTCCCCATACCCCCAGTCTCCTTGCTGCCAGCAGTGCGGGAGGAACCTCACTTTTCTGGAAGGCCACAGCTTGCCAGCCTCACTTTTCCAGAAGAATGCTGCTGGGTTGCCAGGCTCCCAGCTGCACGCACGCGGGCGCCACCTCCTGGCCAGATGATTTTGTCACTTTCTCTCTGGTCGGGTTAATCTGATCCTCCCACCTAGGTGTTCAACACATTTTTCATGTCAGGGAAACCTGTTCTCTTGCATCTGTGAAGTCTGAATGTCTCTTTAAATGTCTCAATTACTTGTGATGTGACCGTTTCCGTGTTCTAAAATGAGTCATCTGGAAAGAGGTTCAGGCGTTTAGTTTGCAAAAGTGAAATGCAGATTGGCTGGCTCTCTTCTTCCAAGGGTGGAGTCCTTGCTTCAAAAGTGCCCCATCTGCCAGGGTGTGGCTCCTAACAGTTAGCTGTGGGCCCTGGAGGGCGTCTGAGGTGTGCACCCGTGGGCAGTTTCCTTCCGTGGCTCAGTTCAGTAGAATGCGGTTTCTGTGTTCACCTAGCATGTCTTGCAGAAAAAGTGGTGCATGAGTAAATGGGACATTCCCGTTCGGCTCAGCTAGTTCTCTAGGGTAGCAACTGCACTGGCACAAACTCACGCTCTCTTCCAGCAAAACTGACTGTACTGCTGTTAAGACCATAATGCATCATTGAGAAAGCAGTCATATGAAATGCCTCTGAAATAAATTGTAAAGTGAAAAAAAAAAAAAAAAAACGGTGCAAGAAAAAAGTGCCACATTTCAGTAGGCTGGTGGAGAAAAGTGTGAATTCAGGAAACCTAACAACTTGAGACTTTGAGTCTTCTTTTTTATTTTTATTTATTCACTTTTTTTATTCAGGGCCGCACTCACAGCATATAGAGGTTCTCAGGCTAGGGGTCTAATCGGAGCCATAGCCGCTGGCCTACACCACAGCCACAGCAATGCCAGATCCGAGCTGAATCTGTGACCTACACAACAGCTCACGGCAACGCCAGATCCTTAACCCACGAGCAAGGCCAGGGATCGAACCCGCATCCTCATGGATTCTGGTCGGGTTTGTTACTGCTGAGCCAAACTGGGAAGCCCTGAGTCTTCTTTTCTATATTTACAGCTGCGCCTGGGGCACATGGAAGTTCCTGGGCCAGGGTTTGAATCCGGGCCTACACCAAGGCCCCAGCAATGCTGATCCAAGCTCCACCTGAGACCTGCACCACTGCTCACAGCAATGCTGGATGCTCAACCCACTGAGCGAGGCCAGGGATAGAACCTACACCCTCACAGAGACAGTGTCAGGTCCTTAACCCACTAAGCCACAATGGGAACTCCCTCTCTGAGTTTGCTGTTGATTGTCTGTATCCCAGCATCCCGGAACGGGCAAATGCTGAAAGCTGCTCTTCCCACCTGTGTGCACACCGGGGACTTCCCAAGACATCATCACCTCCCCAAAAAGACACCGTGCACCCCCGAAGAACTCACGCCACAGTCCCTGGTCTTTCCAGGCCCTGGCAGCTACTCATCTACTTTTGGCCTCTCCGGAGTTGCCTATTCCAGACATTTCATATAAATTAATATTTCTCATCAATTCTTTGAACCTTCTTTACTCTTCCCTGTGTATCTCATTTGTTCCTCATTTCCAGCCTCTCCTCTTCCCTGGGAAGTGCCTCAGCCTCCCTGCTGTAAAACATGACACTGTGTTATCTTTCCTCGGAATATTTGCACTTTAAACCTACATGAATGTGGAAAGCGTGAGGCTAAGAGAATTTTTGTTGTTGTTGTTTTTTGTTTTTTTAGGGCCGCACTCCTGGCACATGGAGGTTCCCAGGCTAGGGATCTAATCAGAGCCTACACCACAGCCACGTGGGATCCGAGCCGTGTCTGCGACGTACACCACAGCTCACGGCAATGCCAGATCCTTAACCCACTGAGTGAGGCCAGGGATGGAACCCACAACCTCATGGTTCCTAGCTGGATTCGTTTCTGCTGCACCATGATGGGAACTCAAAAAAAAAAAAAATTGAAACATTAAGTCTGTGAATCATTATATCTGGGACTGGCTGTGACCACCCCCCAACTTGGGTCAGACTCAGAGTCACCTGGAAAGTTTCATGAAATGCAGATTCCAGCTCCCACCAGGGAAGTGTCATCTAAGGTGTCTTAGGTGCGGCTTCTACGCAAGTCTTTGTGTGCATGCGCACTGGTGAGCACCCTGGGGCAGGGCTGGGAAAAGAGTCAGGGCAAGCCTGGGGGGCACAGCATTTGGGGATGCATGTGGTTTGTCCCGTAGCCTCACCCCAGTCAGGGCCCCGATCTGAGGGGTCCTCAAGGTGGGTCTTTCCAGGGAGTTGGAATGGGTAGGGATGCAGCAGGATGGTTACACAGGGAGTTGTAGGGAGTCCCAGTAGGGGACCCCGGAGAGAGAGGGAAGCCCAGGGAACCTTGGGAGCCACTGTAAGTTAATAACGCTCCAGAGAGCCAGCGGAAGGAAGCAGCTTGCTTAAAACCACAAATAAAAGCACGAGATATGCCTCAGGTAATTCCCCTTAGGGCCAAGGACAGGAGTTCAAGGACGGCCCTTCTGCTGGCTTGAATCAGCACCTGGTCAGTCCTGGTTTGACCTCGCAGGGTCAGATACTCTCTCACCAGATACTAAAGAGGAAGAGGCGGTCTTGCCTCACCCCTGCTCCCCTTGGATTATAAAAATGTAGCCCACCTGTCCTCGGGGCAGAGCCTCCTTAGCTGCCTGCTTGTATCTCGCACAAGCGCCTGCTCTTAATAAATCTATTTCTATCACTTTGCCTCTCGCTGAATTCCTTCTGTGCTGAGACACAAAGCACCTGAATCTTAGTAAGTCCAGACATCGGGTGAGTGATCCTAATTTAAAAACCGTGGGGAGTTCCCGCCATGGCGCAGCAGAAATGAACCCGACTAGGAACCATGAGGCTGCAGGTTCGATCCCTGGCCTCAGTCAGTGGGTTAAGCATCTGGAGTTGCAGTAAGCTCCGGTGTAGGTCGCAGATGCGGCTTGGATCTGGCGTTGTGGTGGCTTTGGTGGAGGCCGGCGGCTACAGCTCCAATTAGACCCCTAGCCTGGGAACCTCCATATGCTGCAGGTGTGGCCCCAAAAAGACAAAAAATAAAACAAATAAAAACCGTGGGTTGAAGTCCCAATCAGGGTTTAAGCTGGGTTCAAGCCATAGGTGTTGCCAGTTTCAGAACAAGTGGCCAAGGTCAGAAAAATACAGGTTATACCTAAAAGGGCACCTGGCTTACACAACAAAGCAACTCTATGAGTTTTCACTGTCGTCTTTTTTTTTTTTTTTTTTTTCATTTTTGGTTGCCCTGCAGCATATGGAGTTCCCTGGGCCAGAGGTCAGAACTGAGCCGCAGCTGCAGCAATGCTGGATCCTTTAACCTACTGCGCCCCGCTGGGGATGGGACCTGCATCCTGGCACTGTAGAAACACAACCAATCAAGTTGCATCACAGCAGGAACTCGTGTTATCTCTTAAAAACGTGTATCTTTAAAAGTCATAGGCACAAGACAATGTTTCCACCTAAATATCAGGCCTAGAGATGTCCAAGAACTATTCATAATTAGTTTTCTCAAAGGTGGGGTCGAGCTGCATCTGCGGCCTACGCCAAAGCTCACAGCAACATTAGATCCTTACTCCACTGAGTGAGGCCAGGGATTGAACCCGCATCTTCATAGACACTCGTCGGGTTCATTAACCACTGAGCCATGATGGGAACTCCTCAAATGGATGCTTCCTAAGATGCTATATTAGTTGCCTAGTGCTGCTGTAACAAAGTACCACAAATGAGGTGGCTTAGAACAGCTCTTCTCTCCAAGTGCTGGAGGCCAGAAGTCTGAAAGCAAAATGTTGGCAGGGCTGTGCTGCTCTGAAACCTGCAGGGGAGAATCCTCTCTTGCTTCTTCTAGCTTCTGCTGGTTATTGGCCATCCTTGGCCTCCCTCACCTTGAGGTTTCATCACTCCAGTCTCTGCCCTCACAGTCTCACGACCTTCTTCTCTCCGGGTCTGTGTCTCTGTCTCCAAATCACCCTCTCATGAGAAGACCTACCCGAACCCAGTTGGACCTCATCTGCACTTGTTTACATCTGCAAAGACCCTGTTTCCAAACGAGGTCGCCTTCACAGGTTATGGATGGACATGAATTGGAGGGGATGCTATTCAAACTAGTACAGACGCGTTAGTCAATCGTTCAGCTCCTGTGCCTGATTTGGCAGCGCGAACACTAACATCGGAACAATGCAGAGAAGATGAGCATGGCCCCTGTGCAAAACTGATGCACAAATTCATGACACGTTCCATGTCTTTCAAATACCACATAACAACACTTATATGTAGAATCGAAAATATGGCAAAAATGAGCTTATCAATGAAATGGACTCACAGACATAGAGAACAAATTTGTAGTTGCCAAGGGGGAGGGGGGAAAGAGAGATGGATTGGAAGTTTGGGATTAGCAGATGCAAACTACTACGTATACAGAATGGATAGACCAAAAACAGACAAAGACAATACCAAAAAAGAAGCTTATCAGCCAATATCGTTGATGAATATAGATGCGAAAATTCTCAACAAAATATTAACAAACCAAACAATACATAAAAAAGACCATGCAAGAGTCTGGCTGTGGTGCAGTGGGTTGAGAATCTGACTGCATCAGCTGGGGTCACTGTGGAGGCATGGGTTTGGCCCCTGGCCTGAGGCAGTGGGTTAAAGGATCTGATGTTGCCATGGCTGTGGCCATAAAATTAAAAAAAAAAAAAGACCACCATACACCTCAACCAAGTTAGATTCATCCCAGGGTCACAAGGACGGTTCAACGTATGCAAATCAATCCATGTGATACGCCACAACAAAAGGAAAGGAAAAAACCACATGATCACCTCAACAGAGGCACTAACAGCATTTGACAAAATTCAGCATCCATTCATGATAAAAACTCTTACCACAGTGGGTATAAAGGAAGCATCTCAACGTCATAAACGGCATTTATGACAAACCCACAGCCAATGTAATACCCAATGGAGAAAAGCTGAAAGCCTTCCCATTAAAATCTGGAACAAGACAAGGATGGGTATTCTCACAACTCCAATCCAATCGGAGCTATGGCTGCCAGCCTATGCCACAGCCACAGCTACATCAGATCTGAGCTAAGTCTGCCATCTACACCACAGTTTACGGCAACACCAGATCCTTAACCCACTGAATGGGGCCAGGGATTGAACCTACAACTTCATGGTTCCTAGCCGGATTCGTTTCCGCTGAGCCACGACAGGAACTCCTCAACACTCTTTTATTCAACATAGTATTGGAAGTCCTGGCCACAGCAATCAGACTAGAGAAAGAAAATGTATCCAACTTGGAAGGAAAGAGGTAAAACTGTCACTCTATGCAGAGGACATGATACTATACCTATAGAAAACCCTAAGGACTCCACCCCAAACTACTCGGTCAGATAAATAAATTCAGCAAAGTAGCAGGAGATGAGATTAACATTCAGAAATCAGTTGCATTTTTGTATTCTAACAATGAAATATCATAAAGGGAATGTAAACCAAAAAAATTCCTTTAAAAACTACATCAAAAAGGTAAATAAGTAAAATACTTAGAGGAATAAACCAGACCAAGGAGGTGAAAGACTTACATGCTGAGAACTATAAAATATTAATAAAGGAAACTGGAGATGATTTAAAGATACGGGAAAATATCCCATGCTCTTGGATTGGAGGAACTAAAATGGTTAAAATGGCCATACTACCCAAAGCAATTGACAGATTCCTATCCCATTACCCAGGACATTTTTCACAAACTAGAACAAATAATCCTAAAATTTATATGGAATCATATAAGATCCAGAATTGCCAAGGCAATGCTGAGGGGGAAAAAAAAAAAACAAGCAGGAGGCATAACTCTCCCAGACTTCAAACAACATTACACACCTACGGCGATCAAGACAGGGCGGTACTGGTACAAAAAGACACGTGGATCAATGGAACAGAACGGAGAGCCCAGAAATAAACCCACACGCTATGGTCAATTAAGCTTTGACAAAGAAGGCAAGAATATACAATGCAGGAGTTCCCATCGTGGCGCAGCAGAAACGAATCCCACTAGGAACCACGAGGTTTCGGGTTCGATCCCTGGCCTTGCTCGGTGGGTTAAGGATCCGGCGTTGCCATGAGCTGTGGCTAGGTCGCAGATGAAGCTTGAATCCCGAGTTGCTGTGGCTGTGGTGTAGCCCAGCAGCAACAGCTCCAATCAGACCCCTAGCCTGGGAACCTCCACGTGCCCGGCTGGACAGCTGCATGCAGATGAGTGAAGTCAGAACACTCCTTCACATCCCACACAAACATCGAGGCCAAATGGCTTAAAGACCCAAACACAAGACAGGACATCATAAAACTCCCAGAGGAGAACGCAGGCAAAACACCGTCTGGCATAAATTGTACCAATGTTTTCTTAGGTCAGTATCCCAAGGCAATACAGATGAAACCAAAAGTAAACAAATGGGACCTAATCAAACTTAAAAGCTCTTGTACAACAAAGGAAGACATAAGAAAAAGATGACCTACGGGAGTTCCTGCTGTGGCTCAGTGGGTTAAGGACCCAGCTAGTATCCATAAGGATGTGGTTTGATCCTTGGCCTCACTCAGTGGGTTAAGGAGCCAGCGCTGCCGCAAGCTCCGGTGTAGGGTGAAGATGCAGTTTGGACCCCACATTGCTGTGGCTGTGGTGTAGGCCAGCAGCTGCAGCTCTGATTCGATCCCTAGCCTGGAAGTTCCATATGCTACAGATGTGGCCCCTCAAAAAGGAGACAAAAAGGAAAAGAAAGAAAAAAAAAAAAGACGACCTATGGACAGGGAAAAAATATTTGCAAATGATGTGACCAACAAGGGCTTAGTCTCCAAAATATGCAAACAGCTCACACAATTCAATAGCAAAAAACAACCCAATTGAAAAGATATAAATAAACATTTTTCCAAAAACATACAGACGGCCAACAGGCACATGAAAAGATGCTCAACATTACTATTAGACAGACACAAATCCAAACCATAATGAGACACTACCTCACACTGGTCAGAATGACCATCATTAAGAAATCTACGGGAGTTCCCACCATGGTGCGGTGGGTTAAGAATCTGACTGCAGCAGCTCAGGTGCAGGTTTGATCCTCAGCCGGCACAGTGGGTTAAAAGATCTGTGTAGACTGCAGTATGGCTCGAATCGGATCCCCAGCCTGGGAACTTCCATATGCCACAAGTGAGGCCATAATTTTTTTTTAAAATCTAAAATAATAAATATTGGAGAGGGTGTGCAGAAAAGGGAACCCTCTTACACTGCTGGTGGGAACATAAATTGGTGCAGCCACTATGGAGAACAGTATGGGGGTTCCTTTAAAAACTAAAAATAGAGCTGTCACATGATCTAGCAACCCCACTCCTGGGCATTTACTCAGACAAAACTCTAATTAAGAAAGATACATGCACCACTATGTTCACAGAAGCACTATCCACAATATCCAAGACATGGAAACCGCCTCAATGTCCATCAGCAGATGACTAGATTAAGATGTGGTGTGTGTATATATAAACAGTGGAATACTACTCAGCCATAAAAAGGAATGAAGTAATACCATTTGCAGCAGCATAGTGGGAACTAGAGATTATACTAAGCAAAGGAAGTCAGAAAGAGAAAGATAAACACCGTATGACAGTACATATGTGGAATCTAAAGTGTGACACAAATAAACATGTCTACCAAGCAGACTCAGACATAAAGAATAGACTTGAAGTTGCCAAGGGGACAGGGCGGTGGTAGAGGGAAGGACTGGGAGTTCGGGATGAGCAGATGCCACCCAGTATACATCGTATGGACACACACCAGGGTCCTATTGTTAGCACAGGGAACGCTATTCAATACCATTCAATAAACCAAACAGAAGAATACGAAAAAGAACATACTATCTACAACTGAATTTGCTGTACAACAGAAATTAACACAACACTGTGAATTAAGTATATGTCATTAAATAAATTTTACTAAAGTTGTTCACTTTTGGTATTTCATTTGATTTGTCTTCACCTGGCTCCAAATAAGGAAGGTCTTCTGTAAGGCTTTTATTTTATTTTATTTTTTGTCTTTTTAGGGCTGCACCCGAGGTATATGGAGGTTCGAGGCTAGGGGTTGAATTGGAGCTGTAGCCGCCGGCCTACGCCAGGGCCACAGCAACTCAGGATCCGAGCCACGTCTGCAACCTACACCACAGCTCATGGCAACGCCGGATCCTCAACCCACTGAGCAAGGGCAGGGACCGAACCCGCACCCTCATGATTCCTCGTCAGATTCATTAACCACTGAGCCATGACAGGAACTCCTTCTGTAAGGCTTTTGGTGGACGTTGCCAAACATCTAGCAACAATTTAAAAGATCAGAAGAGACTATTCCCACCGGTGAAGTGGCACATCAAATAAATGACCCACGTGCTCTGCTCCGTACAGTCGTGCACTTTTACAGGGAGCATCCTTTCCCCAGCTGCCTGCCAATGTATGAGACAGTCCACTACAAAGGATGTTCTATTTCAAGGAAAGTCGGGAAAAATAAATAAAGCTCCTGCTGTTAACTTGAATCGGGAAAGGAATGAAGGATGTTTTACAAAGTTAGTGAAGAAATGAGATAAGGGACAGGGACCAAATTGATGAATTTTTATTTTGAGCAAAATAACATGGAATCACCTTGTTTGGGAGCCTAAGGGATCATCAGGTTCATCTCACTTGAGCCCCAGGGAGGCTACGTGATTTTCCCAAGGTCACACAGTTCATCGATCACTTAAAAAAATAATTATTGATCACCTACTATCTGTAAATCTCTAGGCTGGGTGTGCAGGGGCCAGAACAGGACACGTGACTCTAGATTCCTGGTCTCTCAGCACCAATCAAAGCAGTGGGACCAAACCACTAGCCGTCAGTGGCTTCTCTATCCTCACACACTTTTATCTAGGACTTCAAGTACAGTATATGGAGGTTCCCAGGCTAGGGGTCGAATCAGAGCTACAGCAGCCGGCCTACCCCACAGCCACAGCCGTGCCACATCTGGAGCCACGTCTGTAACCTACACCACAGCTCGAGGCAAAGCCAGATCCTTAACCCACTGAGCCAGGCCAGGGATGGAACCTGCATCTCCATGGATACTAGTCGGGGGGGGTGGTTTTCCCCCCGATGAGCCGCAATAGGAACTCCTCCGTGCACTTTTTTTAAAAATAGAAAGCTGGTATCGCTTAAGAATGTTCTCGATAAAGCACTTAAAAAGTCATTACTTTCATCAAATCTTTGATCATTACATACACAGCTCCTCTGCATCCTCTGTATGAAATAAATCGGCACGAAGCACTTTTGCTGCCTACTGAAGTTACCCAGGAAAAGCACCTGAGCTACTGCTTGAGTTGCAAACTGAGTTGCATTTTTCATGGAATGCCATTTTTCCTTGAAAGAACTCCCCCCAAACCAAAGTCACATTTGAGTATTTGGCAGGCATTTCCTCAAAAATGAAGAGCCCTGAGAGCATGTTGCCAGTGATAAAACTTGAGCCTTCGGGGAGTTCCCATTGTGGCTTGTTGGGTTACGAACCGGACTAGTATCCATGAGGATGTGGGTTCAATCCCTGGCCCTGATCAGTGGGTTAAGAAGCTGTGGTGTAGGTCATGGGCACAGCTCAGATCTTAAAGAAATAAAATAAAAATTGAGCCTTCAGTGACAATTAGAACTTTGGAAAACTTGTGCCCACCACCATGAGGGTGACAGTTTCCCAGTATTTAAAGCCTTTCCCGATAAGATCTATAGTCACATATTAACAAAGGTGATTTCTTTACCTTTGTCTTTTTAGGGCCGCACTTGAGGCACATGGAAGTTCCCAGGCTAAGGGTCCAGTAGGAGCTGCAGCTGCCAGCCTACACCACAGCCACAGCAACTGGGGATCCGAACTGCGTCTGTGACCTCCACACAGCTCGAGGCAATGCTGGACCCTTAACCCACGGAGCGAGCCCGGGATCAAACCCACATCCTCATGGATACTAGCTGTGTTTGCTACCACTGAGCCACAACAGGAACTCACAAAAGAAAAGTGATATCTTTTCTTTCTTTTCTTTTTTTGTCTCTTTGCCATTTCTTGGGCTGCTCCCGAGGCATATGGAGGTTCCCAGGCTAGGGGTCGAATTGGAGCTGCAGCCGCCGGCCTGCGCCAGAGCCACAGCAACGCTGGATCTGAGCCCAGTCTGCAACCTACACCACAGCTCAACAGCAACGCCGGATCCTTAACCCACTGAGCAAGGGCAGGGACCGAACCCGCAACCTCATGGTTCCTAGTCGGATTCGTTAACCACTGCGCCACGACGGGAACTCCTGATTTCTTTTATATTAATTACATAATAAATGCGTCAACGTTTGTAAGATTTGATTAACTCAGTTATTCTCCGAAATGATCGAGGCATGATGTTAAAAAACCATGAAGAGGTGAAGATCTAGTCAAAGGGCAGGATGGATTTTAATGTAGCAGAGAATGAAAAGTTCACTGACGGGGTTTGAGATTACACACTGCAACTTAGGATGGGGATATCCAACAATAGCCACAATTAAATAAAAAGCGTCTGAAACCAAAATATTCCTCCCCTTTCTTGTTAGTTTTGGCCACGGCCTGGCATATGGAAGTTCCAAGGCCAGGGATGGAACCCACTCCACAGCAGTGACCCAAGTCTCTGCAGTCAGGCCAGGTCCTTAACTCACTGTGCCACCAGGGAACTCCCCCTTTCTAACCACTTAAGTGAGGATTTTCTTCAAACCCTTTTAACCAGAACAAGGCATTGCAATAGAACTACAGAAGAAGGAAATAAGAGACACACCACAGGGGTTTGAAGAATTCTGTTAGTCACATAATGAGGCTTTCTGGGAAGAGAAGCACAGGCTCAGAAGAAGGTCCAAAAACAGCTTAAGAAAGCAGGGTGAGGCGTTCCCGTCATGGTGCAGCGGAAAGGAATCTGACTAGTTTCCATGAGGATGCGGGTTCGATCCCTGGCCTTGCTGTGGTGTGGGTTGCAGACGCAGCTCAGATCCCACGTTGCTGTGGTGTCGGCCAGCAGCTGTAGCTCCAGTTTGACCCCTAGCCCGGGACCTTCCATACACCATGGGCGTGACCCTAAAAAGCCAAAAAAGAAAAAGACAAAAGAAAAGCAAGCAGGAAGAGGGGTTGGAGCCTTACGGTCGTTGGGGGTGGGGGCCGGAGTGAGGGTTCCCTGACGAGGGCCAGATCCTGGTGGTCTGAACTGCTTGTTGGCGCAAAGGGAGGGGTGCCAAGCTTTGTGACCACCTTCAGCTGTGGGACAAGAGGGACAGGTGAGGGCAGGGAGAGGCTGAGATACGCCAACACCCAAAGAGCAAAATCAGGAGCAGACCCCCTTAAAATTCACCTGATATTTGACTGAGGACAGAGAGGCTGTGTTTCACTGAACTGAACGTGAACTTGTGACACATAAGCCCTGGTGGTATTCGACGACGTCCGTGGCCTGAGGCTGGCAGGGAAGCGGAAAGTTCTGTGCTAGGCCTTCAGAGCCCAGTGGTTCGTATTTTGCTACGTGAAATGCATTGGCTGCTATTAATAATGTTAGGAGTGCAGAGGAGCGAAGTGTCTTGGTGCCTCCTTATGTTGTGGCTTTAGTAGGTCCAGAGATATGAGTGACCTTGGTTTAGATTTTGAGTATCTGCGAGGCCACAGATTCCTCGATTTTTATGCATAAGGACGCAATGGTGGTTGAGGAATGGCTGCTGCCATTGGCGGGACCTGACGGCTGACCACTGCCGACGAATGACCCACGTGTCTACAAACATGTGCACCTGGGGCCGACCGGTGATCTGGAGCCAGTGCTGGGATGACTGCCCCAAGTCCAGCTAGTTGCGCTGATCCTTGTGGCCGGTCCTTAATGAGGGATGATCCTATAATGGGGTACAAAGTGGCAGCTCTCCCGCGAGCTCCGGCCTGCGTAAGGATGGCAATGCTGTCCGTCAACTGGTTAAACGCCCACTGCTACTCATGGAATTGACTCCGAGGCTCCCCACATAGCCAACGGGTCTAGAGGGGGCCAGGGGACCACTTCCAGCACGGCAGCATCTGGCAAAGGCTGAGAGATGCGTGACCCACGCACGGCTACTTGAAAGAGGGCCTCAAACCCATTGTCCAGGTCCCAAATGTCCCTTCTCAAAACTTACAACTTTGGTTGATTACATGTATAGCAGAGGCTTGAGGGGACTCAGCAAAAGCAGCATAAAGCAGTGCAGCTCAGGGTGGGACCCCGGTGGGACCCCCCGCAGCATGAACAACACAGCTCAAAGAGCACACCGGCCAGTAGGCAGCAGCGCAGAATGCAGGCTTGGCTTGGCAGCAGGCAAGAGAGCCAGTTTGCAAGCCAAAGCAAGAGAACAAAGACCCTTGGGTTCACCCTGCCTCTTTGAGGGTGATCACAACACTTAATAAATAAACTAATTGATTTTAAAATAAAAATGTAAATTCTCAATTTATTTATTGGCTGCACCTACGGCAAAGGGATATTCCCAGGCCAGGGATCGAATACAAGCCGAAGCTGCAAACTATGCCACAGCTGTGCCGATGCTGGATTCTTAAGTATGGCCAGGGATCAAACCCACATCCTCGTGGATACTAGCTAGGTTCTTAATCCACTGAGCCACAACGGCAAGAGCCCAAGGCCTCAAATTTTATAACTGGCAACAAATGCTGTCAATGGTCTTCATTCATTTTTGAGGAAAGGCCTGCCAAACATGTAAATGAGGAGTTCCTGCCATGGCGCCGCGGAAACAATCCGACAGGGAACCATGAGGTCGCAGGTTCAATCCCCAGCCTTGCTCAGTGGGTTAAGGATCTGGCGTTGCCATGAGCTGTGGTGTAGGCCAGCAGCTGTAGCTCCAATTGGACCCCTAGCCTGGGAACCTCCATATGCTGTGGGTGTAGGGTGCGGCCCTAAAAAGCAAAACAAAACCCTCAAATGTGACTTACCTTTAGCTTGGCAGGTGATCTTTCGAGTAAAAGCAGTGTTCCATGAAAAACGCAACTCGGTCCATGGGCACCTCAAACAATAGCCCCAGGGCTTTTCCGGAACAACTGCAGTATATGGAACAAAAGCGCTTTATACCTACTTATTTCACACACAGGATATTAAGGAGGTGTGTATGCAAAGGTCAAAGATTTGATAAAATTAATGTCTTCTTAGCACTCTCCCAAGAACTCTTTTTTTTTTTTTTTTTTCTTTTCATGGCTACACCAGCAGCATGTGGAAGTGCCCAGGCCAGGGGTAGAGTCAGAGCTGTAGCTCTGCACTACAGCCACAGCAACGAGGGATCTGAGCTGCATCTGCGCCGACCCTACACCACGGCTCACCACAAGGCCCAATCCCCAACTCACTGAATGAGACCAGGGATCGAACCCACGTCCTCATGGATTCCAGTTGGTTTCGTTGCTGCTGAGCCACAACGGGAATTCATATTAAGAACATTTTTAAATGATACTAGCTTTTTAAAAAAAGTGTGTGGAGATAAAGAATAAATTGACGGCTAGAGGTTTGGTTTGGAATTCCGAAAAGAGAAAAAAAATTCTTTCAGAGCATACTGATCTTCCAATCGCCTTCCTTCTAGATTTTTGCTAATCATAGGAAATTTGTTGCAAGTGAACTACTTCAGAGAAATAGGTGATGCTCAGTTGCATTTAAGGGCCACTCTAAAAAAATGGTTAAGACAAAAGAATCAATACCATGTATAAATAGGAAGCTTCATCATGATGCTCTTAGCTGCTGGAAAACTTAAGTTTGGCGTTGGCCTTTAATTGGTGAGAAAGAAACTCACTGTGTGAGTCAATTCCAAAGTGTCTCCAGTGTCCTAGGATTCCCTGACTGTTCACGGACTGCCTGCCACTATGTTGTTGCTTTGTTTGTTGTTGACGGCAAAACATATCCCTGACTTTTTTTAAAATCTGGAAGCAGAAGCACCCCAGGAAACATGCTGACAGATTTTAAGCCCTTCTGGATAGTTGTGGCAAAGGCGGGAGAGAAAGGGAATTCACGCATTAAGAAAGGCTGCTATGGCAGTTCCTGTCATGGCTCATCGGTAACGAACCCAGCAAGCATCCGCGAGGACGCAGGTTCGATCCCTGGCCTCGCTCAGAGGGTTGAGGACCCGGCGTTGCTGTGGCTGTGGCTGCAACTACAGTTGTGATTTGATCCCTAGCCTGGGAACTTCCATATCGTGTGGGTACGGCACTAAAATGATAAAAAAAAAAAAAAAAAAAAAAAGACAGACAGACTGCTATGGGCTTTGCACTATTTCTCAGGTACAGCCCTATTCTGAAGGTCAGGCAGCAGAAGACTGCTCGACCCCATCCTGCCTCTGCAGCAGACACCCCTGTAGGGCAGTGGTTTTCCCAGCGGGGTCCTAGGACCGGCAGTATCAGCATCACCTGGGAACTTACCAGGACTGTACCTCTTCAGGCTCTGCCCCAGACCTACTAAATCAGAAACTCTGTGCGTCAGGTCTGGCAACTGGTTTTTACAAGCCCCCCAGGTGATTCCGATGCAGCCGAATCTGAGAACCACCGCTTACAGGCTCACATGTCAAGACGTAAGGACATGCAACGCACACACAATATCTGGAGCAGGATCACAAAGGACATTTCTTTCCCACGTTTTTAATAAACTGCTTTAAACACAGTCACTTCCAGATATAGAGGGATGCTTTTTTAAATTACTGTTATTATTTTTATTTTGGGGTGTTTTTAGGGCCACACTGGCAGCATACAGAAGTTCCCAGGCTAAGGGTTGAATCAGAGCTGCAGCTGCAGGCCTACACCACGGCCACAGCAACGCCAGATCGTTAACCCACTGGGCAGGGCCAGGGATCGAACCTGTGTCCTCATGGATACCCGAGTCAGGTTCCTTACCACTGAGCCACAACAGCAACGGCTCACTCCTGCTTTTGTTTTGTTAGGAGTACACGCTAATACGGCTGTGGCCACACAGCAGGCCAACAAGTCAGAAGACGAGCTGCTGGGGTAAGGAACAGAGGCTACTCAGAAGGCCAGCAGACCGAGACGATGGTGGACTTGCGCCCCAAAGAACCGCCTTGCCTGAATGAGAATCCACATTCGTTCATTTTACGGCTGTGCCTTCAGAATAGGGACGTTCCCAGGCCAGGGTCTGAACCCACAGCTTCAACCCAGTACACGGGGTCTGAACCCACAGCTTCAACCCAGTACACGGGGCAGGCGATGGAACACACATCTGTGCAGCGACCCAAGCTGCTGCAGTCGGATTCTTAACCCACTGAACTCCTCGAATTCAAGCTTCTTTTCTATTAAAAGTGCAGGGAGTAGAGTTAAACATTTCCTGGTTCCCATCGGCCTCACAGTGGGGGGGGGGTAATTTCTTCCTGCCTGTGGTCACTCTCACTGGCCGGTCAGCCCATCCCCTGTGAGCTACACAAAGGTGGCTGAAGCCAGTGCTCCTTCCCTGGGAGGCAGGGATCCCAGGGATGGTGCAGTGTGAGGAGGTGAAGCCTACGGGCAGCATCCGTCCGGGATTCACGTGGAGCACAGAGCTCCGTCCCATCCCACTGTCAGATTTTATTTAAGTTATTCCTCTAACCAGAACACCTTCTTTTTCCACGTCCAGGCCCATCTGTTGGAACCTTGTTCGTTTTTCAAATTAAACCTGTTTGGGCGTTCCCTGGTGGCCCAGCAGTTAAAGGGTCCCGTGTGGTTCCTGCAGAGGTTGAGGTCACGGCTGTGGTGCGGGATCCGCCCCCGGCCACAGGTGAGCCAAAAACAAATAAATAAATAAGCCAAACCTTTCCAACATCTATTTCCTCTAAGAAATTTCTCCAGATTCATCCAATCCTTGGAAATGCAGTGTCTTTTTCTATAAAGAGTTGTGATTGTCAAACAAATTTTCAAACTAAAGGAAAGTCAGAAGCTGACACCTTTCTTTTGCTTTCTGTCAGCTCCAGCTCGGGCCTAAAGGTTCCCTCTCCCGGAAGGTGTTTACTTGAAATCAAGGATCAGAGATCAGGGGTTAGCAAACATGGCCCATGGCCTTTTTCTTTCTTTCTTTTCTCTCTTTTTTTTTTTTTTAGTCTCTTTTAGGCCACACCCAAGGCATATAGAGCTGTAGCTGCCGGCCTACACTACAGCCACAGCAACTCCAGATCCGAGCTGAGTCTGTGACCTACACCACAGCTCACGGCAACGCTGGATCCTTAACCCACTGAGCGAGGCTAGGGACCGAACCTGGGTCCTTATGGATGCCAGTCAGATGTGTTTCTGCTGAGCCACAATGGGAACTCCCCACAGCCTATTATTGACTGCCTTCTTAGAACCTTTTTACATTTTAAAATGTTTAGGAAAAAAAAAATCACAAGAAACACCAATGAAAAGTACCTGAAATTCAAATTTTCCTGTCCAAAAATAAGGGACTGCTGGAACAGGGCCTCGCCCATGCATTTACATCGTCCACGAGGGCTTTCTTGGCCCAAGGGTAAAGCTGAGTACTTGCAACAGAAACTGTAGGGCCTGCAAAGCCAAGATCATTACTGTCTGGCCTCTTTTGCAGAAAAAGTTTGCCATCTGTTACACTAGGTAACCTCATGTTGCAGGCTTTCACTTTATTTAAGGTTCTGCTCAAAGGTCATCTCATCAGAGGTCTTTCTGGGTCGCCCTACCTAAACGGAACCAGTGCCCCCCACCAGCTCTGCATCTTTAAGATGCCTTTTTTTTTTTTTGCAGCACTTAACTTCAGCTGATGTTAAACTCTTAGGTTTTACTGTAGATATCTCATCAGAATCCGGCTTCAGGAGGTCAGCCTTTGGGTTGGTTCTTTACCACGTGCTCAGAATGCTCTTCATAAACATTTAAACGAAAGAATAACTATCTGTAATAAGAGTGCCTCCTAAGACATTTCTTGGTGCTTAAACTATCTTATTTTTGGAGGGACATGGGGTCAATGAAGTGTAGTCTCCAGACTAAGTAAGAGTAACAGGAAATTAGAGATACTGTTTGCCCTAAAAAATAAATAAATAAATACATTGTGGATTTTTTTTTTTTTCCTTTTTATGGCCCCACCTGCAGCATATGGAAGTTCCCAGGGTAGGGGCGAATTGGAGCTGCAGCTGCTGACCTCCACCACAGGCACAGGGACGTGGGATCTGTGACCTACATCCTCACGTTTACAGTTGGGTTGTTTCCCCTGAGCCATGACAGGTGCTCCAGCTAGTCAGGTTCCTAACCCAGTGAGCCACAGCAGGAACTCCTGGAACAACGCTTTTGAAGGAATCAATCTGCCTTTCCCAAAGGCGGGTCTTCTTCCATAATTTGTCTGCACAAGACTTTTAAAAAGATAGCCTCGGAGTTCCTGTCATGGCTCAGTGGAAATGAATCTGACTAGCATCCATGAGGACGTAGGTTCGATTCCTGGCCTCACTCAGTGGGTTAAGAGTCCAGCATTGCCGGGAGCTGTGATGTAGGTTGCAGACAGGGCTCAGATCCCCCTGTTGCTGTGGCTGTGGTGTAGGCCAGGAGCTGTAGCTCTGACTGGACCCCTAGGCTGGGAACCTCCAAATGCCACAGGAGTGGCCCTAAAAAGCAAAAAAAAAAAAAAAAAAAAAAAAAAAAAAAAAAAGAAAAGAAAGAAAGAATGGATAGGGACTGACTTAAATGCCATTTTTTAAAATAGGCATTTCTAGTCTCAGCTGAGTGGAAAAATTTTAAAATTATGGAAAATAAAGAGGGGTAAATTCCTAGATCAAGGAATGATGGAACTTTTTGAGGTTTAGTGGCAAGGGGCATAAAATGTGTGTGCTTTCAAGTATTCTAAGCACTTAGGTTCTGAAAACACCCTTTGGATCTAAAACAAGAAATCAGTTTGTCCTGGTACAGACTTACCTGGGAGAAGTAACGTTCCTGGACTTAAAGTAATTGCCCAGCAGAAGAACTAACGCATTTCTCCAAAGACCTGCAGGTGGCCAACAGACCCATGGAAAGATGCTCGCCATCGCTAACGCTTAGAGAAATGCAAATCAAAACAACAATGAGGAGTTCCCTTCATGGCTCAAACCCGACAAGGATCCGTGAGGGTGCAGCTTCGATCCCTGACCTTGCTCAGTGGGTTAAGGATCCAGCGTTGCTGTGAGCTGTGGTGTAGGTCGCAGACATGCCTCGGATCTGGCCTTGCTGTGGCTGTGGTACAGGCCAGCAGCTAAAGCACCAATGCAACCCCTCACCTGGGAACTTCTATATGCCACGGTACACTGCAATGAGGTACCACTCACCCTAGTCAGAATGGCCATCAAGAAGTCTACAAATAACAAATGCTGGAGGGAGTCTGGAGAAAAGGGAACCCACCTACACTGCTGGTGGGAATGTAAATTGGTGCAGGCACTGTGGAAGATGGAAGGGGTTCCTCAAAAAGTTAAATATAGGATTACCACGTAATCCAGCAATCCCACTCCTGAGCATATATCCAGACAAATCTATAATTCAAAAAATTCATGCACCGCTATCTTCATAGCGGCACTATTCACAATAGCCAAGACACGGAAATAACCTGAATACCCATCGACAGAGGAATGGATAAAGAAAATGTGGTACATATATACAATGGAATATTACTCAGCCATAAAAAATGAAACAATCCCATTTGCAGCAACATGATGGACCTAGAAATCATACTAAGCAAAGGAAGTCAGAAAGAGAAAGACAAAGGCCATATAATATCACTTATACGTAGAATCTAAAATACGACACAAATGAACTTACCTATGAAACAGACTCAGACACCGAACAGACTTGTGGTTGTCGAGGAGAAGGGGGGTGGAGGAGGGATAGAGTGGGAGTTTACCAGACCAAACTATTATATATAGAATGGATAAAAAAAAGTTCTTACTCTATAGCACATGGGACTACACTCAATATCCTATGATAAACCATAATGGAAAATACATATTTTAAAAAAGAATGTGTATATATATATGTATGTATGTAGAGCTGAATCTCTTTGTTCGACATCAAAAATTAACACAACAGGGTAAGTCAACTACATTTCAATTTAAAAAAAGAAAGAAACCAGCCTGGTGTGAGTGAAACCATTTCCTGTCTTTAGGCAACAGGCTTCATTCAGCCTCCATGACCTCCCCTGAGTTCCAAAGGGTGGGATCAAGCAGTTGCTCATCAGAGATAAGAGGAGCAGAAAAGGGACAGCCAAGAAACAAAAGGGCAGCCTTGGGGCAGGTCCCGGTTCCTCCTCAAGGGATGCACAGAAGAGCAGCGGAGGTAAAACCCCCAGCAAATGAAAGACGCTGACTACCTGACAAAGCCTTCTTCACTCCAGGACCACCCGAACCAGTCCCAGGGCCACTCAACACCAACTTAGAAGAAGAATGAGAAAGAAAGAAAAAAGAAAAACACTGTAACAATAAATATGCCCGTGTAATTTACAACAAATGCAATAAAGTCCTAAAGGAAATTTTTAAAGGAAGAATGAAATTTGCTCTACCCTGATCCTTATCTGTGGCCCTGGTTCCCACTCCCAAACGATAAGACCATCTCCTATTCTCTCCCGGAGGAGGGCACAGTCTTTAGGGCATTAGTCGGCCGTGACCTCCTTTGCCTGGCAAAGCAATAAAAGCTGCTCATTCCTCCGCCTGCGTTTCTATTAGGCGCCGATGGACAGAGGCTGAGTTTTGGCAACAACAGAGCTGAGAGCAGGGGAACAAGACCGGCTGAAGATCTTCTGTGACAGCAAAATGTACAAGTGCACAATTAGAAGACACGTGAACAGGAACAAATCATCACCCCACACGGCGAGCCCTCCAGCTTCCAGGAAAGATGAAAACTGTCATTTGAAAAGGCAGAAAGGAGTTCCCGTCCTGGCCCAGCCATGAGCTGGGGTATAGGTGGCAGACTCGTTTCAGATCTGGCATTGCTGTGGCTCTGGTGTAGGCCGGCGGCTACAACTCCGATTAGATCCCTAGCCTGGGAACCTCCATATGCCGCAGGTGTGGCCCTAGAAAGCAAAAAATATATATATATTATTATTAGAAGAAAGAAAAGGCAGAAAAATGACAAGCTTCTCAGGATTTGTTTTTTTTTTTATAAGACACTGAGAGGAAAAATAGCACATAAGTTTGTTTGTTTGAAGATCACAATTTCAGAAGACCTGTGGCTTGGAACAAAGAAACCCTTGGGTTTATTTCCTTAGTAAAATGATTTCAAAGACATAATTTTTTTTTAGTACACCGTATGTTTTTCGAAAGCGGGAAGAATGGGTATTGGGCTGCATCTGCACAGCTCGAGGAGCAAAGAAAGACCGCGGAGTCCACGACAGAGACCTTTAGGGATTAATGGACGGGGAGCTTACCCGTCCGAGGCCCGGCCGGCGCTGCACCGCCCGCGGCGGAAGATGGGCGGGACCTTGCTTGGGGGGCGGGCGAGGGCCAGGTCTGGGCGGCATTGAAGTCGGATTGGCTCCTCAGCTGCCAGGGAAACCGGCAGAGGGGCACGCCCCTTACCGCCCCTTCGGATTGCGACGAGCTCTCGCTAGGGCCTTGGGGCTGGGGAGTGGGACGGTCAGGGCTGTGGGTGGGGGGTAGGGGAAGCAGGCCCCGGCCGAGTAGGTGACGCACAGAGAGCAAGAGAACAGCCGTCCTGAGTGCCATCTCCTGCTGCTGCGGGCAGCTGTTGTGAGAATGAATTACGTTCGAAAACAAAACAGAAGTGGTAGCTGGACCAGAGCATCTCTGCGCTGTGAATGAAAGAAGAGAGATTAAAATATTTGCTGCATGAAAATGAACACTTCGGTTGGAGGGTACCTGTGCTCTGGTCCTGAGAGATGTTTTCTTTGGCCGAGCTCAGTTTTGGTGCCGAAGTGAAGGTTGGACACCTATTAAGGGGAGAATGTATTGGGCATTTGTCGCTGTTGCTGCTGTTTTCATCTAGCTCTACTCTGTAGTAACAGTACCCCGATTTTGCTCTAGGGAACCACTCCTCCCACACGATGAGCCCACAAGCTCCAGGGGACCCTGAATCCACCCCGGCTCTTGGGGAGAAGTAGGTGATCCAGGCGAAGCTGACAGCGGTCATTGGTTCGAGGAAGAACACGCGAACCACGTCAGACCAATCAGGACATAAAGATTCTATTGCGAGAAATTGAGTTCACCCGGAGAGGCTTGGACCTATTCTTTCTCATTGGATGTGAATAAGAATAGAGCTACTGGAGTTCCTGCCCTGACTCGGCTTAATGAAGCTGACTAGGATCCATGAGGATGTGGGTTCCATCTCTGGCCTCATTCAGTGGGTTAAGGATCCAGGGTTGCCATGGTACAGGTCACAGATGCAGCTTGGATCCTACACGGCTGTGGCTGTGGTGTAGGCTGGCAGGTGCAGCTCCTATTCGACCCCCAGCCAAGGACCTTCCATATGCCAGGTGTGGCCCTAAAAAGATTTAAAAAATAGAGAGCTACTGCTATAATACATTCCTGGGACGAGACAGGGTGGGGGAAGGTTGCAAAATGTTATAACCGGCTGGAGAATTCAGTGATTGCAAAGAGACTAACAGAACACAATTCACATTCAGCAATTTATTTTCTCGTGAAAGGTGTTATTGGGACAATTAGTGAAATTTGAGTGAGATCTGTGGATTAGCTGACATTATATCAAGTTTAATATCTTGCCTTTTTTTTTTTTTTTTTAAAGCAATGCACCTACAGCATATGGAAGGTCCAGGGCTAGGGGTAGAATTGGAGCTGCAGTTTCAGGTTTATAGCACAGCCACAGCAACGCCAGAACCAAGCTGCAGCTGCTACCTATACCACAGCTCATGGCAATGCTAATCATGAACCCCTGAGCAAGGCCAGAGATTGAACCCGAATCCTCATGGAGACTGGTCGTGTTTGTTACCCACTGAGCCACAACGGGAACTCTGAGATTCTCATTTTTAGATGATACGCAGTGAAATATTTAGAGATAAACATCATCACATCAGCAACTCATCAACCATGATTCAAAAAAATGACATTATACACAAACACATGCAGGTAAGGTGTGTATAAAGTAGGGACAAGAAAAAGAATGACAAAACAAATGGGATGAAAAGTGAACAGCTGGGCAACCAGCTGAGGGGCGTGGTGCAAATAGGAAATATATTTGGTCTTTGCCATACTTCCTGGCACTGAGCCCTAAAACCTTGGCATTTCCTGAGTGACGGGGAGTGCCTTTTTCATCGGCAAGGAACCCTTCTTGTGCACACCTGAGCTTATGCTAATGAGGTGACCACACCCACCAACCTCTGGGAAGGTGGGGAGGCTGGAGATGAGCTCTGTAAAAACTCTTGAGCAGGATTTCCCATTGTGGCACGGCAGAAACGAATCAGACTAGGGTCCATGAGGATTAGGGTTCAATCCCTGACCTCGCTCAGGGGTTCGTGGACCCAGCGTTGCCATGAGCCATGGTTTAAGTCGCAGACATGGCTCGGATCTGGTGTTGCTCTGGCAGGCAGCTCCAGCTGGCAGCTGCAGCTCCAATTCAACCCCTAGCCTGGGACCTTCCATAGGCCACAAGTGTGGCCCTAAAAAGCAAAACAGAACAGGAGATCCCATCGTGGCTCAGTGGTCCATGAGTCTGACTAAGAACCATAAGGTGGCAGGTTCGACCCCTGGCCTCTCGCAGTGGGTTAAGGAGCCGGCGTTGCTGTGAGCTGTGGTGTAGGTTGCAGATGTGGCTTGGATCCCGCATTGCTGTGGCTCTGGTGTAGGCGACAGCTACAGCTCCGATTGGACCCCTAGCCTGGGAACTTCCATATGCTGCCAGTTCGGCCCTAAAAAGTCAAAAAAAGCTGCAGTTGTGAGCTGCACCAGTGGCAACAATGCCAAATCCTTAACCTGCAGCACCACAAGGGAACTTCCAGGCAACTACCCTCAGATCACACAGAGAGAGCCTGTCTCAGGATGGGATAGACTCAGAGGAAGCAGAGCAGAAGGTGGATCTAGGTGACTTATTGGAGCCCACCGCTAAGACTGAAATCAGCTAATATGCTCAATTTGTGTGCTCTTCAGCCTGCATGAGTCAAATGATTCCCTTTCATTTCTTTCCTTTTTTTCGGCGGGGGGGGGGGATCTCTTTTGGGCCACACCCACAGCATATGGAGGTTCCCAGGCTAGGGGTTGAATTAGAGCTGTAGCTGCTGGCCTATACCACAGCCACAGCAACACCAGATCCAAGCCACATCTGCGACCTACACCACAGCTCATGGCAATACCATCCATAACCCACTGAGCGAGACCAGGGATCAAACCTATGACCTCATGGATGCCAGTCAGATTCATTTCCGCTGAGCATGGGGACTCCTCTTTTTCATTTCGTTTTCTTTTCTGTTTCTTTTTGCTTTTTAGGGCCGCACCTGGAGCATATGGAAATTCCCAGGCTAGGAGTCAGTCAAATCAAAGCTGCAGGTGCCAGCCTACACCACAGCCACAGCAACATTGGAGCCGAGTCACATCTGCAACCTACGCCTTGGCTCATGGTAACGTCAGATCCTTAACCCACTGATCAAGGCCAGGGATTGAACCTGCATCTTCATGGATACTAGTTGGGTTCTTAACCTGCTGAGCCACAATAGGAATTTTTGGCTGCTCCCGAGGCATGAGGAAGCTCCTGGGCCAGGGATTGAACCCTATACCACTGAAGTGACCTGAGCCACAGCAGTGACGACCCCTAGCCTGGGAGCTTCCATATACTGCACGTGTGGCCCTGAAAATAAAAACAAAACAAAACAAACAAAAAAACCGCACAATGAAATATTATCTCACACTTATTAAGACGGTTTTAATAGATATTAAAAACAACAACAGAAGTTCCCGTTGTGGCTCATCAGGCAAAGGACCTGAAGCAGTCTCTGTGTGGACACAGGTTGGATTCCCAGCCTCACTCAGTAGGTTCAGATCTGGCATTACTGCAAGATGCAGTGTAGGTCACAGATGCGACTCAGATCTAGTGTTGGAGTGGCTGTGGTGTAGGCCTGCAGCTGCAGCTCCAATTCGACCCCAAAACGGGGAACTCCTATATGCCACAAGTGTGACCATAAAAAGGAAAAAAATAGAATCAAATAAATAACAACAAGAGAAAATAGCAAGTGTTGGAGAGGATGTGGAGAAATTGGAATTCTTGTGTAGTGTTGGTGAGAATGTGACATGGTAGAGCCACTGTGGAAAATAATGTGAAAGTTCCTCAAAAAACTAAACACAGAATTACCATATGATCCAATATATACCCCACATAAATGAAACCAGCATCTTGAAGAGATATTTATATACCCATGTTCATAGAAGCATTATTTGCAATAGCCAAAAGGCGAAAGTTAACCCGGAGTTCTCGATGTGGCTCAGCAGTAATGAATCTGTCTAGTATCCGTGAGGGTTAGGGTTTGATTCCTGGCCTCACTCAGTGGGTTAAGGATCTGGCGTGGCCACAAGCTGTTGTGTAGGTGGCAGACACAGGTCAGATCCAACATTGTGGTGGTGTAGGCTGGCAGCTGTAGCTCTGATCCGACCCCTAGACTGGGAACTTCCATATGCTGCAGGTACAGCCCTAAAAAGCAGAAAGAAAGAGAGGGAGGGAGAGGGAGGGAAGGAGGGAGGAAACCCGGGGGTCCACTGAGGGACGACTGGATAAAGAAAATGAGGCATAAACATACAATGAAATATTTTTCAGCCTTACACGGGGAGGAAATTCTGACATATGCCACAACATGGATGAACCGTGAGGACACTGTACTAAGTGGATTAAGCCAGTCACAAAAGGACAAATGAGGGGAGTTCCTGTCGTGGCTCAGTGGAAATGAATCTGACTAGTATCCAAGAGGATGCAGGTTTAATCCCTGGCCTCACTCAGTGGGTTAAAGGATCTGGCGTTGCCATGAGCTGTAGTGTGGGCCGGTGGCTACAGCTTCAATTCGATCCCTAACCTGGGAACCTCCATATGCCGTGGGTGAGGCTTTAAAAAGACAAAAAAAAAAAAAAAAAAGGAAAGGACAAATGCTGTATGATTCCACTTACATGAGTCCCTAGAGCAGTCAGATTCATAGACAGTGGAAAACGGTGGTGACCAGGGGCTGGAAGCGAGAGAGAACGGGGAGTTATTGTGTAACAGGTACAGGTTTCAGTTTTGCAAAAGCTGAAGTGAGTTCTAAAGGTGGATGACAGTAACGGTGGCACAACAAAGTGAGTCAAAGCTTAATGACACGGAACCACACGTCTAAAAAAGATAAAGGTGGTAAAACTTATGTTCCCTGTATGTTACCGTTAAAAAAAGAAAGGAATTCCCACTGTGGCTCGGCGGGTTAAAAATGGACCAGCATCCATGAGGATGCAGGTTTGATCCCTGGCTTTGCTCAGTGGGGTGTTGCTACAAGCTGCAGCATAGGTTGAATATGCAGCTCAGATCCCGAGTTGCCGTGGCTGTGGCACAGGCTGGCAGCTGCAGCTCCGATTTGACCCCTAGCCCAGAAACTTCTATATGGGAAGGGCTTTGGGTGCAGCCCTAAAAAAAAAAAAAAAAAGAAAGAAAGAAAAAAGAAATTTTTTTTTAAAAAAAGAAGCTCCTGGAGTTCCCGTCGTGGCTCAGTGGTTAACGAATCCGACTAGGAACCATGAGGTTGCGGGTTTGATCCCTGGCCTTGCTCAGTGGGTTAAGGATCTGGTGTTGCCGTGAGCTGTGGTATAGGTCACAGATGCAGCTCGGATCTGGCATTGCTGTGGCTTTGGTGGAGGCCGGTGGCTACAGCTCCGATTCAACCCCTAGCCTGGGAACCTCCATGTGCCGAGGGTGCAGCCCTAAAAAGCAAAAAATAAAAAAAATAATAAGAAGAACAATTCTAAGACAAATATGTAGAAATTATGGCCAACCATCAGAAAAACAACGGATTACTAGACACGGAACACTAGACGCGGGCCCTCTCTGTTATTCTAGAAGTTCTAGGAAAGATTACCTTCGAACTGACAGGACATTATAAATCAACAATAATAAAGAAAAATTAGGAGTTCCCGTCATGGTTCAGTGGAAACGAATCTGACTAGCATCCACGAGGACGCAGGATCCATCCCTGGCCTCGCCCAGTGGGTTAAGGCTCTGGCATTGCCGTGAGCTGTAGTGTAGGTTGCAGATGCAGCTTAGATCCCACGTTGCTGCGGCTGTGATGTAGGCCAGAGGCTGCAGCACTGGTTCAACCCCTAGCCTGGGAACCTCCATATGCTGCAGGTGTGGCCCTAAAAAGACCAAAAAATAAAAATAAAATAAAAAAAATTTTTAAAATTACCTTCCCCTGACATACTCCTCCAGTCTTCTCATTGTGGCCATAAATATCAGTCTTTGAGGTTTATAATTTTGCTTGAAGCTTTTCCCTCTGTCTAACCATGACCCTAAGTTCCAGGACTATGCTACCAAAGCCTAGTAGAGATTTTCCACCAGTTCTTCAAGCCAGCAAGTCCAAACGCGTTACCTTCGTCTCCTCAGAATTCTCTCCTTTAGATCTTACCGTTTCTGCCAGTTGCAGCCCTATTTCCTCCAAATCCTGCAGGATTTTCCTCCTCCATCTCCCGAGCCCTCATAGCCACCCGGTGACCTGGTCCTGGCATGTCCCTTCTCCACATCTCATCTCTTCTACCCATCCCCATGGTCACTACCCTCGGTCCAGTCACTGCTAGACTGCCAGCAGAATCCAAACGCGCTCTGGTCGCAGCCTTCTCCCCTCCTCCCCAAGAGAAGGAAGCTATGGCGCAAAGAAAGCAGAATAGGAGGAAGAAAGGGATGGAAACCGTATTGGAAGTTTTTCAATAACTTGAAAATAAAATCAAGAGATTCCTGGGAGTTCCCGCTGTGGTGCCATGGCTTAAGTATTCAACTGCAGCAGCACTGAAGAGGTTCAAGTTGGATCCCCAGCCCAGCGCAGTGGGTGAAAGGATCTGGCATTGCCACCAGTGAAGATGAGGACAGATGTGACGTGGGCAGAGCAAGGACAAACTGAAACACTCAAGCACAAGGCTGGAACCCAAGGACAAGCGGAACTCACAGGCGTCATTCCGAAAGTCTCCAAACTCAAGGAAGCGCGTGTCCCCCAGGAGGAGTCGGAGCCCTCCCCTGAGGAAGGAAACACAGCACTGGCTCCGGAGTCAGAAGCTGAAGGAGGCTCCAGTGGAGGCTGGAGAGGCAGTGAGCCCAGAGGGGAGCCAGCAGATAAAGGCAGCAGGGGCCGGAGGTGCGAAGGTGCCTCCAGCCCCTCGCCAGTCCGCGGAGAGGAAATGGGGCCAGGGTTCCACTTCCGCCTTCCGAATTCCACAGCAGAGGTCCTGGCGGCCTCTGCCAACCTGGACCTGTGCAGGAAGGGAATTCTGGGAGTCTAGCGCCCGCGATCCAAGCTGCTGCAATGGGATACACCCTACCTTTGCTGGGAGGCCCGTTGTTCTTTCTCTGGCTGTCAAAAAGCCGAGGAACAAAAAATCTCCAGCTCAAGCAATTTCCCCTCTTTAACATTCACTGTGTGTTTTGTTTTGGAGCAGAAGTGGAATTATTCCCGGCTGGCGGCTGCCGGCCTCTGGTCTGGATCCCTGGGTGGGTCCTTTGCTTCCCTTCGGAACCCACCAGCACCCTCTGCCCTTCGGCCTTTTCTTCCCAGAAGTGGATTGTTCCCTAAACAAAACTCAGTTGAATCTCTGACAGTCACCAGTGCTTTGATAAGTTTGGGAAGTAAAGCTAATTTTTAAGGCCTTAATTATATTACTATTATGTTTCACAATATATGTGTATGTTCTAGGTCCCAGAAAGTGTTTTTATTGGCTTCTGTTTGTTTGTTTGTTTGGCTGTTCCCAGAGCATACAGATGTTCCCTGGCCAGTGGCCGAACCTGTATCACATCGGTGACGGCATCCCATCCTTAACCCTCTGTATCACCCGGCGGGGGTGGGGGCGGAGGGAAAATTAAACCACAAAATGTACAGACAGTTGATGCAACCATAAAGTATTTTATTCACATAAAACATGGACACAGCACGGCGTAAATACTCAGATATTTGCTATTACGTTAATTCATAATGTTTTGTGGGTGATTACATAGAAAACGCATATTACAAAATATTCCACACCCACAGTTTTTTCACAGGAACAAAGGTTGGGTCTAGACCATAATGGAAGTTTTGGGTTGAATTTCTAAGTGGTTGGTTGTGGAATTTCCCCGTCTCTTCTCATTTGTCCCTTCATGTTCCTCTGATGATCAAGGACCCGGAAATGCCAAGCAAATGCCTTAAGGAAAAAAGAAATCTAGCAAAGCGCCAGCTCTTTCGCAAAACAGCGTTCTAGTGGAAAAGCCAGCGTGGTGGCAAAGTCGGAGTTTAATTTCTCAGTGGAACAGAGGGTGGCAGCCCTTTGGGGGATCTTGCAGAAGCGTGTAGCTGGGAGCCGCCTTCCCCCCACCCGGGCGCAAGGATGCCTTCTTGGAGTTTGAGCTCCATTGCCTGGGAATCAGTCCCTTCTCCTTGTTTAGGCTTTAGGCGGTCAGCGGCCCCAGCCCAGTTCTGTCGGGGACTCCAGTGTCAGTTCACAGGTTAGAAAATCAGCTTCGCCTCTGCCGCAAACGCATCCGACTGTAACTCTAAGCAGGCCCTGGGCGCCTCCGAGCCTCGGCTTCCCCTGCGTGAAACGCAGACCGTGGAAGATGGGCTACCCGAGGGCATCCGCGGCGCCAGCCCAGGGTTCCAAGTGCAGAATCACGGCTTGTAGGAGGCCTCCTCAGCGAGTGAGTGGGTTCACCGGTTCGGGGGGCAGGAAGCCAGGACGCGGGGGTTGGCGCCACTGTGGGCCGGAGATCAGCACGGCGCCCTCCGCAGCGCTCTGTTTACTGTGAGAAATGAGAACCGTTCTGTGCTGTATTAAAGCAAACCAGGGAGTTCCCTCGTGGCTCAGCCGGTTAAGGATCCGGCAGGTGTCGCTCCTCTGCGGTGAGTTCGATCCCTGGCCCTGGAATTTCCGCCTGCTCCGGGGGCGGCCAGGAAAAAAAAAACCATACCAGTATGTATCAGGAGATCCCGTGGATATCATGTCAACTTTTAGCGTAAAACTGACGACATCAATAAAACTGCATGCCTCAGAACTTTTCAGGGACCACCTGCCATTCTTTTCTGCCTCCAGGGTCACTTCCACGGAGCCTGTCCCTTTGGGGAAGTGTTTTGTCTTTAGGAGAAAGATGCTCTGGCGCCCTCTGGTGACGCATCCAAGTAGGGCACCACTCGCCTTCCAAAGACTCTCACACCAAAATCCTGTTTTTGCCATTTGCGTCCTATGTTAGCCTGCTTCTGGATGATTACACGTACTGACAACTCTAAGAACCCCAAAGTACTGGTTATGAGAGTCCGTGTTGGAAATATGGACTCAAGGCAAGATTAGACCAGAAGCACTAATAAACTTAACTCGGCAGGACTGCCAAGTCTTGGTGTTGGCTCATTTCATAGGGAAAAAATACCTTGGAGAGATGGTGGCTAACAAAGCATGACTTAACAGCCAATCAGGTCCTCACAGCCTAACCCCTCTTCATTTTTTTTTTTTTTTGTCTTTTGTCTTCTTAGGTTCACACCTGCAGCATATGGAGGTTCCCAGGCTAGGGGTCTAATCGGAGCTGTTGCTGCCAACCTATGCCAGAGCCACAGCAACAGCAACGCCAGATCTGAGCCATGTCTTTGACCTACACCACAGCTCACAGCAGTGCCGGATCCTCAATCCACTGAGTGAGGCCAGGGATTGAATCCACAACCTCATGGTTCCTGGTCAGATTTGTTTCCACTGTGTGACGACAGTAACTCCCTTTTTTTCTCTCTCTTTTTTTTTTTCTTTTTAAGGCTGCACTCATGGCATATGGAAGTTCCCAGGCTAGGGGCCTAATTGGAGCTACAGCTGCTGGCCCATGCCACAGCGACAGCAATGTGGGATCCTTAAGGTAGAGATGAGATTTACGCATTTTAAACAAGACCCCGAGGTGACTGCTGGGCAAGCCAAGATTTAGAAATTGCCTCATAGACCTGTGACTTCAGAGACATGATGACAATCATGATACCCTCTGTCCTCATAACATGTTTATGTTTCTGCTGCCACTTGCCCACCCCACTGCCAACATGACTGCACAGCTTAGATCTGAGCACCAGCCAGGGTGTACAAGCATGAACCTCCTGGCTTCTGTCCCAGGAAATAGATCATAAAGTAAGTTTCCCAGCTCTTTCCTGGACCCCTTTTTTCATCCATCAGGTTAGTGTTTCTGAGTAAGACTCTTGGCTGAGCAACATTAAATTATAGCCCTACCACTGCAATGAAAATGTCAAGGACTGGAGTTCTGGTCATGGCTCAGCGGAAATGAATCTGACTAGCATTCTCGAGGATGCAGGTTCGATCCCTGGCCTCGTTCAGTGGGTTAAGGATCTGGCATTGCCGTGAGCTGCGGTGTGGGTCACAGATGCAGCCCCAATTTGGCGTTGCTGTGGCTGTGGTGTAGGCCAGCAGCTGCAGCTCCGATTCAACCCCTAGCCTGGGAACCTCCATATGCTGCGGGTGCGGTCCTAAAATAGCAAAAAAAATTGAGCACCTGCCATTTCTTTTGACAGAAATTGTGCAGTCAGGGGCCTGAAACCCACCTTGGAGGTCAGGTACTCAGTGTTGGGAAGGACACGGAAGTCCAACTTCTCACCCAGGGCAGGAATTGCATCCCTCACACTCTGTGGGGACATTTGTCTTAGATGCTGACTGCTGCAGCTCTCTGCCCTTGGACCAATTTTCAGGTGCACTTTTCATCTGAGTATCAAGTGCCTCCTCACCCAGCAAGGCTCCGAAAAGAGGTGGCGAACAAAACAGCCTAGGAGGCACTAACACTGGTCGCAGGTGTTGCGAGTGCTAACACTCACGGGTCAGCCTCTGAGCAGCGCAGTCCAACATCCCAGCCGCAAGCCAGACATGGCCGCCGAGCGCCTGAAAGGTGGCTCATGCAGAAGGTACTCTAAGCGTGGAATTCTTACTATGCCACTGTGGACTCACAGTAAGAATGTAAAATATCTCATTGATACTCGATAGATAGAATACTGAAATGATAATAGTCTGGATGTACTGGGTCAAATATAATATACTATTTAAATTAATATTACTTGTTTATTTGTCCTTTGCAAATTTGGCTACTAGGCAGTTTAAAGTTATATAACATGGCTCAGCTGCTGCTGGTCTGGACGTGTGGTATTTATCGGATGGTTTCCATTGAAACTAACCTTTTGGGGGCTTAACCACTTCCCTAACATGGTCTTCCTGGTTCCATCTAGTTCTCTCCCTCCTTGCCAGCCCTATCCTATTGCCCATAGAGTTGGGTGACACAGGACAGCTCTTGCCAGAAAGTCTTGCTAGAGTGCCCCAGGTTGCCCACTCCAGGGCCACATCACTCTGGCTGTTAGCAGATCCATCCTTCCTCCCTCCCTCCCTTTCTTTTTTCTTTCCTTCCTTCCTTCCTTCCTTCCTTCCTTCCTTCCTCTTTCTTTCTCTATTTCCCTCTTTCTCTTTCCTTCCTCTCTCCTGCTTGCTTGCTTTTTTTATCTTCTTAGGGCTGTACCCGAGGCATATGGAAGTTCCTAGGCTAGGGGTCAAATTGGAGCTACAACTACCAGCCTATGCCACAGCCACAGCAACTCAGAATCCAAGCCGTGTCTGTGACCTACACCACAGTTCATGGCAACACCAGATCCTTTAACCCACTGAGCGAGGCCAGGGATTAAACTGGAGTCCTCATGGATACTAATAGGGTTCGCTACTGCTGAGTCACAACAGGAACTCCTGTTTTTTTTGGTTTGTTTGGTTGGGCTTTTTTTGGTTGCCCTGGGCATGTGGAATTTCCAGGTGAGGGATCGGATCTGAGCTGCAGTTGCAACCTACACCACAGCTCTGGCAACACCTGATCTTTAACCCACCACGCCAAGCTGGGGGATGAATGTGCATCCCAGTGCTCCAGATCCTGCTGCACCACAGCAGGAAATCTATCTCTTTTTTTTTTTGGCTGCACCTGCCTTATGTGGAAATTCTGGGGCCAGGGATCAAACCTGTGCCACAGCAGTGACCCGAGCCATAGCAATGACAATGCCAGATCCTTAACTTTGAGCCACCAGGGAACTCCAGAAGGTTCTTATATATAAGCCAACATAGGCTTCCCTGAGACAGCTTTCTATGAGAATAAATGAGTCATAGTTAATGACTAGCTAGTAGCACATTTATGTTATTATTTAGTCAACTTCCTAGTGCTACTTATTTGGTCTGCTTTCAGGTTTCTAAAATTTGTATTATGGTGATCATCCTTATGGTTAAATCTTCATACACAAATTAAATACTTTCCTTTGGATAAAGTCTTAGTAACATAAGACACCATTCTTTTTTTTTTTTGTCTTTTTGCTATTTCTTGGGCCGCTCCCGCGGCATATGGAGGTTCCCAGGCTAGGGGTCGAATCGGAGCTGTAGCCACCGGCCTACGCCAGAGCCACAGCAACGCGGGATCCGAGCCACGTCTGCAACCTACACCACAGCTCACGGCAACGCCGGACCCTTAACCCACTGAGCAAGGGCAGGGACCGAACCCGCAACCTCGGGGTTCCTAGACGGATTCGTTTCTGCTGCGCCACGACAGGAACTCCCTGCTGCCGTCATTTAGATGAGGCATGTTCTACCATCAGTGCAGCCCCAGCCACATACAGTGCACCTGACATGCATACAGGATGTGTCCAGTAGAGCCTGCATTTGTGAAGCCTCATCTGGTCCAACGCCGAAGTAGAGAAGGAAACCGAAGCCCACTTGATTTACCTCTCTAAACAGTTCGCTGGATTTTCGCCTCATCCCTGCACTACCTTCCATCGGCTCTAGAATAAGCTCCGGATTGTACAAATCTGACTCGGTCGTACCCTGTTTAAAATCCTTCAGTAGCTCTACTAACTAAGGATCTCCCTGTGCTTTAGCAGAGAGTTCCCTGTGCTTTAGCAGCTTAAGGATCCAGTGTGGTCACTGCAGTGACTGGGGGTGCTGGACATGCCACAAGCACAGCCAAAAAAACCCCACATAAATAAAGAGCCCAATATTCTGGAGTTCCCTGGTGGTTCAATGGGTTAAGGATCCAGCATTGTCACCGCTGTGGCTCTGGTTACTGCTGCGGTGCAACTGGATCTCTGGTCTGGGAAATTCTACATGCTGTGGGTGCAGCCAAAAAATAAAAAAATAAAAAGGCCCTAATCTTATCGTGGTTTATGAGACCGTTCTGTGCAAAGCCTGCTTGACCAGTCGTAGCTCACACAACTCCAACTCACCAACCACACCAGCTATTTGGCTAGTCTGCCAAATCCTCTTGTGCCTCAGGGTCTCCACACCTGCTGTTCCTTTTTCCTAAAAGGCTCTTCTCTATCTATTTATTTGTCTGACGATTCCTTATTCATATTTAGTACTTACCTCAGATACCTCTGATTCTTTCTCCCTGTCACCTCACTGTCTCTGCCAGGGGACACACAGTCCTCCTTGCAGCTCTTGGAATGGCTTATCACGACTTCCTCACTACGCTGCGTGCTCCTTGAGGAAAGGGGCCACAAATCATTAAATTTTATCCTCATTATTATTCTTTTTCTTTTCAGGGCTGCACCTGCAGCATATGGACATTCCCAGGATCGGGGTCGAATCGGAGCTGCAGTGGCCAGCCTACACCACAGCCACAGCAACTCTGGGCCTGAGCCCCATCTGCGACCTACACTGAAGCTCACAGCAACGCTGGATCCTTAACCCACCACATGAGGCCAGGGATCAAATCCATATCCTCATGGATACTAGTCAGGTTTTTAACCTGCTGAGCCACGATGGGAGCTCCTTACTAGTCAGGTTTTAACCTGCTGAGCCACGACGGGAACTCCTTTTATCCTCATTATGTATCCCAGTGCTCAATAAACGTTGAATAAATGACAGCCATGCTCCGGGTGACTGTGTTACGTGACGAGCTGTGAGAAATTATGGTTTCCCCTGATTTCCTGTAGGGTCGTGACCAGGAGTCCTTGGTAAGCTGGAGAGAGTGTGGGAAAGCTTCACTCTGACCATATTACTAGACGGTCCCGGGAAACTGAGTCTTCACCGTGGGTTTTATTCCTCCTCTCTCTTCTCTACACATTGTGTACTTCATTGTGGCTTCAGTGATTCCCAGGAGTTCTCACTGGGACGCAGTGGGTGAAGGATCTGGCACAGTCATGGCAGTGGCTGGGGTTGCTGCTGTGGCACCGGTTCCATCTCTGGCCTGAGAACTTCCGTATGCTGTGGAAAAAAAACTGACTCCCAAACATCCACTTGACTCCAGATAATACCATAAGCCAACCATGGTAATTCTATACTCCTCGCTACTGTGTGGTTCACAAATGGGTTTGTGAACAAAACCCGGTTAGTGGGACGGGAGAAAGACCCTGAGGACGGAAGGTGGCTCTGAGAGATGGCCCTCCGTCCTGAAGAAAAGCCACGGGGACAGGTGCCTCCTCCCATGGCGTCTCGACATTGTTATTTCAGAACATGACACACACAAGTGCTGAAGGTATCCTGCCACCAGCCTGAAAATGAGCCAGTGTCAAGGATAGCAGAAAGGCCGGAACAAAACAATCCTGAAAAGAAGCTTAAACAGCTGAATCAACCAATCCTGATTCTTGCTACAGAATGGGGGTTAATTGTTAATTATTGCAATAGGTAATAAATTTCCTTCCTGTTAAGCCAGTTTAAGTCATGTTCATGTACTTTAATCTGGAACCAAAACATGTTACCTGATATAGTTCTTCAATTCCCATAATCATTCCTAAAATAACTGCTACATAATCCTCAACTTTCTAATCCCTTTATTAGTCTCTGAATAGCTTAATGAATCAGATAAGCTTTGGATGCTCTAAAACCGAGCACTACAAAGGGGAAAGTGATATGACCAGGAATTCTTTAAGTATTTGTTTTCTTTGTATCAGTTTTACACATGGCTCTTAATTATGGACGACGCTCATCTGAGGGGCCAGGCCTCGTCCATCACTCCTACAATGGGCCACATTGTTCGTTTCTATCCAGCTTTCAGTCACGGTTTTTCCTTCTTAACTGCAACCAGATTTTGTTTACAAGAACACCTTAGAGTCCCGGAGTTCCTGCTGTGGCTCGGTGGGTTAAGAACCCGACATAGTGTCTATGAGGATGCTAGTATGGTCCCTGGCCTAACTCAGTCGGTTAAGGATGCGGCATAGGTCACAGATGCGGCTCGGATCTGTTGTTGCTGTGGCTGGGGCACAGGCTGGCAGCTGCAGCTCCGATTCGACTTCTGGCTGGGAACGTCCACATGCTGCAGGGAGAACCATAAGAAGAAAAAAGAAAAGGACGGATCCTTCGAGCCTCCTGGCAGTCACAGTACCCTCAGCTATAAGAGCAGGTTTGACTCCTCCATGGGTAACCCACTGCCCCCGGTCAATGGTCAGCTTGACTAATCCCGTGACTGAATTCTGGCTGGAGAGACCACGAGGGGACGTCTACTGGGAGGCTTCTGGGAAGACGTCTCTCTTTCCTAAGGCAGACATCATCCATATTCCTCTTATTTCCCTGTGGGAATGTGGATTCCAGAATTACTGCTGTCATTTTATTACAAGCCTGAGGATGAAGCCAACACTAGGGATTTCAGAAGAGAAAGATGAAAAGAATCCAGGCCCTTGATGGTACCTTGAGCTGTTGAATTGACCAATGCTGAAGTCCTCTTCTGCCTTAGTTGAAACTTTTAGCAATGAAAGAGAGTGCATTTTCTTTCTTCCCTTTTCTTTCTTTCTTTTTTTGGCCGCACCTATAGCACGTGGAAGTTCCCCAGCCAGGGATGGAACTTGCACTGCAGTTGCGACTAACCTGCACCACAGCTGCAGCAAAGCCAGATCCTGAGACTGCTGTGCCACAAGGGAACAATAGTGCATTTTCTTATTTTTAAGCCAATGTGATTTAGACTTTCTGGCATTTGCTCTTAAAACATCCACATGGGAGTTCCCCTTGTGGCTCAGTGGTAACGAACCCCACCAATATCCATGAGGATGCAGGTTTGTTCCCTGGCCTCAGTCACTCAGTGGGTCAAGGATCCAGCATTTTGGTGAGCTGTGGTGTAGGTCACACATGTGGCTCAGTTCCCGTAGTTCTGTGGCTGTGGTACAGGCTGGTGGCTACAACTCCGATTTGACCCCTAGCCTGGGAATTTCCATATGCCATGGGTGCAGCCATAAAAATAAAGACAAAAAAAAAAATCCCCATGATACATCTCCAGCATGGGGGAGGGTGCCTTGCACTTAACCATTTATTATTTTCCTTATAGCCCTAAGTCATTTTTGTGTATTTCGTTTGCTGGTTGAAAATCAATTTCTCATTAAGCATCTGATATGTGGGGGATGTGACTTGAAAAGGACCTTTCGGGAATCAGCTGTTGTTCAGTTCTCCTCTCCAACACAAATCAAATGGTACATACTTGTATTAGCCAGGATAGGGTAGGGTAGGATGCAGTAACGAAGCCTAAATCTCAGTGTCTTAACCTACGTCAAAAAAAAAAAAGTTTCTCTCTCACCCTCATAAGTTTTGATGAAGGTGTGCCAAGCTCTCCTCTATCTGGCTCTTTTTTTTTTTTTTTTTGCTTTTTAGGGCCGCACCCAAGGCATATGGAGGTTCCCAGGCTAGGAGTCTAATCAGAGCTACAGATGCCAGCCTGCACCACAACCACAGTAATGCAGGATCTGATCCGCATCTGTGACCCATGCCACAGCTCACAGAAACGCTGGATCCTTCACCCACTGAGCGAGGCCAGGGATCGAACCTGTAACCTCATGGTTCCTAGTCAGATTTATTTCCACTGTGCCATGACAGGAACTGCAGAATCCAGCTTTAGTCTATACAGAAATGCTGCCCTCTCAGCCTGGGCTTCCAAGGTCACTGTGACACGGGGGATGGCACAGGGAGCTAGCACACCAGCTATTAAGTATTTCTATCCAGACGCAACACACATTACTTACATTCACCTTTCTTTCTTTTTTGTCTTTTTAGGGCCGCACCTGCGGCATATGTACTAGGAGTCAAATCGGAGCTATAGCCGCTGGCCTACACCACAGCCACAGCAATGCAGGATCTGAGAACTTCTGCATGCTGCAAGCATGGACAAAAGCAAAAAATAAATAAGGCAAAGTTATGACCGTCCCTGTTCTGTGACTGGTCATGGGGTGGAAGCAGGTGGGAACCACGGCTGCATTCTTCCAGATCGGCTTCATGTTTTTCTTACCCTCCACAAGCACCTCAGCAGGATGGGTTCTCCAGCTGGTAGAGTGACTCAGACCTTCTTTCCTACGGTGTCTGAATTCTTAGTGGTTTGCTTTATTGTGCTGCTACAGTTTCCCACTGACTAGGGTAATTGGCCAGTTGAGTACGATGGGGCACTCAGTGAATCCTCTCAGCTCCAAACATAGTTCTCAGCCTTCCTTGGGTGGCAGCACCCCAACTTCTCCCTGACAATCAGGATCAAGGACCCATCAACACAGTAGCCTCACTCCCTGCATTCCTCCATTGGGCGCTAGGACCACCAAGGTCACAGGACAAAAAGCAAAAATTCTTCAAGGGCGTGGTGTAATAGTGAGAGGGACCACTCCCATCTCCCACGCTTGGTGCCCAGAATTCTGACTGGCTATAAAATAAAGTCACCCTATAGGAACCATGAGGTTGCAGGTTTGATCCCTGGCCTCGCTCAGTGGATTAAGGATCCAGCGTTGCTGTGAGCTGTGGCGTAGGTCGCAGACAGGGCTCAGATCTGGCGTGGCTGTGGCTGTGGTGTAGGCCAGAGGCTACAGCTCCGATTAGACCCCTAACCTGGGAACCTCCATATGCCTCAAGTGTGGGCCTAAAAAGACAATCCATGAGGACACAGGTTTGATCCCTGGCCTCGATCAGTGGGTTAAGGATCCACCATTGCTGTGAGCTGTGGTGCAGGTCACAGACTCGGCTCGGATCTGGCACTGCTATGGCTGTGGTGTAGGCTGGCAGCTGCAGTTCCGATTGGACCCCTAGGCTGGGAACCTCCAGGTGCTATGGGTGCAGCCCTGAAAAGACACAAAAAGCAAAAACCATACCTCAATTTACAAACCGTCAGCCCAACTTCACAGGGTGGTATCTCCCAGCTGGGGTCAGGACTGAGCCTTTGGGAAGTGACACCGCTGTTCTATCAAACCTGCTACTTCTGGAGTTCCTGTTGTGGCTCAGCGGTTAACGAATCCGACTAGGAACCATGAGGTTGTGGGTTCCATCCCTGGCCTTGCTCAGTGGGTTAGGGATCCGGTGTTGCCCTGAGCTGTGGTGTAGGTTGCAGATGCAGCTTGGATCCCGTGTTGCTATGACTGTGGTGTAGGCCGGAGGCTACAGCTCCGATTAGACCCCTAGCCTGGGAACCTCCATATGCCGCGGGTGCAGCCCAAGAAATGGTAAAAAGACAAAACAAACAAACAAAAAACCCCAGCTACTTCTGTGTAATGGAGCATGTGGTCAGATCAGTCAAGTTCATGGTACTGGGTGCAGTGCTCCACTTTTGTACCATATGATGCATCCGTGGTCTGGGGAACGCGGTGTGGACTGGGCTGGGGATGAATTAGCTACTCCAAGAACACAGGCACTGGTGGAGCTGGCAAAGCAGAGGCTCAGAGATCTCGCCACTGATTTTCCAAAACGTATCTTCCCAAGCCCCTGACCACCTGAGCGCTGTCCACGTGTCACTGCAGTGCTGCACCTCGGGATGCCTCTTCTTCCACACGACGTGGACAACCAGATGCAAGACCCAGAGTTCTGCCCACTGGGGCTTCACCACGGTCCTTCTGGACCATGCTTCAGTGGAGCACTAGGGTAGCAGCCCCCCTGCTTCCAGCAAGTGATGGCATCAGAGGCAGATCCATCAATAAATCTAGACTAGGAGTTCCTGTTGTGGCTCAGTGGTAACAAACCCGACTAGTATTCATGAAGACTTGGGTTCAATCCCCGGCCTTGCGCAGTGGGTTAAGGATCCAGCATTGCCTCAGGCTGCAGTGTAGGTTGCAGACAAGGCTCGGGTCGGGTGTTGCTGTGGTGTAGGCTGGCAGCTACAGCTCTAATTTGACCCTTAACCTGGGAACTTCCATATATGGCAGGTGTAGCCCTAAAAACAAAAACAAACAAACAAACCTAGCCTGTGTTTTTCCTTTTGTATTAGCTGGCCATCTAGAACTCCACAGAGGCACTGGCATGGACCAACAAAGAGGTAAAAAGCAGGAGGAATGACAGCTTGGAGGCTGTGCCACCTGTTTGTGCAGCTTCCTCGTGTCTTCTGGACCAGCTAATGAGACTGGGCACACCACTTCCATTTTATAAGAAATCTGCTGTGCATGTGCAAATTTTTTTTTCTTTTTTTCTTTTTCGGCCTTCCCACAGCATATGGAGTTCCTGGGCCAGGAATCAGATCTGAGCCATAGCTGGAATCTACGCCACAGCTGTGGCAAGGCTGGATCCTTTAACCTACTGTGCCAGGCCAGGGATTGAACCTGCGTCCTGGCGCTGCAGAGATGCCGCAGATCCTGTTGCACCACAGCGGGAACTATTGATATTTTGATGGAACACATGCCACTCAGTCATGATGGGTAGTTTGAGTCACAGGTATCTGTCGAGGGTGGGGCCTAGTTATCCAGGAGCTTTTTGTCTTTTTTTTTTTTTAGGGCTATACCTGTGACACATGGAGATTCACCAGGCTAGGGGTTGAGTCGGATCTGTAGCCAATGGCCTAGGCCACAGCCACAGCAATGCCAGATCCAAGCCGTGTCTGTGACCGACACCACAGCTCATAGCAACGGATCCTTAACCCTGAGCAAAGCCAGGGATCGAACCTGTGTTCTCATGGATGCTAGTTGATTTGTTTCCATTGAGCCACACTGGGAACGCCTTTTTTTTTTTTTTAATAGACAATAGTGGAAGATCTTTTAGGAGCTGGGTCCCTACAATGAGGCCTGCATATGAGCTCTCAGGGAGAGAGCTGGAGGGTAGACATCCTAACCCGACTCTTCTCCCGCTCTCTGGTCTCCTTCTCGGTTGGCCACGGACTGAACACAAGTGGATTCCAGAGAACAAAGGTTCGTTGGTGACTGCACACCACGTATGTCACCGTCCCAGGGCACAAACAGGCTGAAGGGTGGAGGGCAGACCTAGGAAGGCACATCAAAGCCGTCCTGCATATCAGTGAGCAGAGTCCAGGGGGAGGCAAGGGAATTAAGAATAAAAGGAGGAGCTCCTGCTGTGGCCGTACTGGGCTACATATCTGACTGTGAGAGTTCGAGCCCCCACCCAGCACAGTAGATTGAAGGGTTCAGTCCCTGGCCAGGGAACTTCCATATGCCTCGAGTGCAGCCATACAAAAAAATAAAAAATAAAGTGAAAGATGGTCCCATTTAAGCAGGTAGGGGAGTGACGAGAACATGGGAGGAGGGGTCGGCAGAGAGAAAGACACGGGATCTTGTAACTACAGGCCAGATGTGCGTTACCGGATGTTTAAGTGGGAATGCTAGAGTGAGATGGAAAGACAGAAGGTATCTGTCAGAGAAGGAAATGGCTTAAAAGAACAATTTTATGTGAGCTCTTAGTCACGACAAGGTTTAGAGGAGTGCCGCCCAGCGGAACTTTCTGGGACGACGGACATGTCTCTGGGCTCTCCAGTCCTGTGCCTGCTTCTACCGCATGTGGCTACTGAGCTCTCAAAACATGGCTCATGTGACAGAGGAAATGATTTTTAATTTAATTTAATTAATTAATTAACAGTTTTGGCCACACCCATGGCATACGGAAATTCTGGGGCCAGGGTTGGAACCCACACCACAGCAGCAACCCGAGCCACAGAAGTGACAATGCCAGATCCTTAGCCTGTTGAGTCGCCTGGGAACTCCTAAATTTTTTTTGTTCCGCCCACTGCATGTGGAAATTCCCCTGCCAGGGATTGAACTCATACTGCAGCTGCGGCCTGTGCCACAGCTGTGGCAAGGCCAGACCCTTAATCCACTGCACCATAAGTGAACTTCCGAGAACTCCCAATTTCGATTAATTAATTTTAATTTATATACCCAAACGGGGCCAGTGGATCCTGAATTGGACAGTATAGTTCTAGAGCGTGGTCATGTCAGCTGTTTTATTGGGAGGTGCAATCTAGAGGCAGCAAAGAATGATGGAAAAAAAGAAAAAAGCATACCATGTGTGAGGTACCAAGCTGGTCCCAGCTTCACAAGAAAATGCAGCTGTCACACAGACATCTCTGGAGGTGCTGCATGGCACGCGTGTACTTGGGACACCCCACTAAGAAGAGGAAGGAAGGCGCTCTTGCTGTGCCTCAGCAGCTTAAGACCCTGACATAGTGTCTGTGAGGATGTGGGTTCGATCCCTGGCCTTGCGCAGTGGGTTAAGGATCCGGCATTGCCATAAGCTGTGGCGTTGGTTGCAGATGCGGCTTGGATCCAGTGTCACTGTGGCATGGCCAAGAGGCCAAAAGGCCAAGGTTAGGAGGCAGGGTCAGGGGATCCAAGTGAGTCTGGGGTAATGTATGAACTCAGTGTAGTACATTGTGAGTGACCTTGGGCAGGTCAACTAAGCCCTTCAAGACGTAGCTCCCTTTGTACAATGATTGGCAGGACATACCTCGTATGCTGGCTCAGACGATGCACCCACATTCCCCAGTATTATTATGAGAATTTTGTAGCAATAGGTGAGGCACTATCACCTTGCTATTTCACTGATGGGGAAATCGCGGCTAAGTAAGAGTAAATGAAGTACTTACAAACGGCAGAGCAGAGTTCCGCCAACTCAGTCTCACTCTTTCCACCCTCTCCATTTCCCCTTGAGCTTTCCTCTGAGGACTGAATCTCGAAACCCTAAGAGAGAAAAGGATTCAAGAACTAAAGTGAGTTAGAAGTTATACATGGGGGCAGATATTATAAAGGGTAAAATATGTGTCCAACAACACTGTATAACATAACAATTTTTTTTTTTGTCTTTTTAGGGCCATACCTGCAGTATACGGAGGATCCCAGGCTAGGGGCTGCATCGGAGCTGTAGCCGCCAGCCTACACCACAGCCACAGCAACATGGGATCCGAGCCCTGTCTGCAAACTCCACCAGAGCTCATGGCAATGCTGGATCCCTTTTTTGTGTGTGTGTGTGTGTATCTTTTTTTTTTTTAATTTTTTATTACTCAAATGAATTTATCACATCTCTAGTTGTGTAATGATCATAACAATTTGATTTCACTGGATTTCCATCCCACAGTCCAAGCACATCCCCCCACCCTCCAAACTGTCTCCTCCGGAGACCATAAGTGTTTCAATGTCTGTGAGTCAGCATCTGTTCTGCAAAGAAGTTCCGTCTGTCCTTTTTTCAGATTCCACATGTCAGTGAAAGCATTGGATGTTGGTGTCTCATTGTATGGCTGACTTCACTTAGCATGGTAATTTCTAGGTCCATCCATGTGGCTAAAAATGCCGGTATTTCGTTATTTTTGATGGCTGAGTAATATTCCATTGTGTATATGTACCACATCTCTTGATCCACGCCTCTGTCGATGGACATTTAGGTTGTTTCCACGTCTTGGCTGTTGTAAATAGTGCTGCAATGAACATCGGCGTACGTGTGTCTTTGCGAGACATGGTTTTCTCTGGGTAGATGGCCAGGAGTGGGATTGCTGGATCAAATGGTAGTTCTATATTTAGTTTTCTGAGGCATCTCCATACTGTTTTCCACAAGAGTTGCACCAATTTACAATCCCACCAACAGTGTACTAGGGTTCCTTTTTCTCCACACCCTCTCCAGCACTTATTGTTTGTAGACTTTTTGATGAAGGCCATTCTGGCTGGTGTAAGGTGGTACCTCTGAGTGGTTTTGATTTGCATTTCTCTGATGATGAGTGATGCTGAACATGCAACGCTGGATCCTTAACCCACTGAGCAAGGCCAGGGATTAAACCCACGTCCTCACGGATGCGAGTCAGACTTGTTTCTGCTGAGCCATGATGGGAACTCCCAAGTAAAAGTGTACTTTAAAAGCAGTTTACAGGCAAAGTCTTACAAGCACTCCAAAAAAGTTTGTTCTGAGAATGAATTTATTTCTGTTGACTTGTAGTGATCTGTTGAAGCGTAAAACATAGGACCCATTATCCGAACAGTTTCCAGCGGCAGTTTCATTTGCCACATGAGCACAGCAGGAGAGCTGCTATCGTTGAGACCACACATGCTCTGACTTGTCAAGACCTACCTTTGTGTCGCCTCCTGCCAAGTAACAGGCTCAGCTATCACCGTTGCTAATCCCTTGGATCCGGCTGCCTGTCAGACGGTGAGAGCCCAAGCCACAACTCCCACTGACAGCAAACCTCTTTCAGATCTCAATTCCAAGAAAAAGGCCGAGAGATGGAGGGGTTCATTAAGCCAAGACCTTCCAGAGGCTATGAGTAAAACCTCAGAATGAAAATGAGATGTGAATTGTTACTTTTTTGCACTGTATGTAAAAAAGGAAGATCCAGACTCTCTTAAAAACAGAGTGACTTTCTAGCCTTCAAACTCTCTGAGTAAGGTGATATGAAAGTGATGCTATGTAAGGGAGGTAGACAGAGCTCTTAAAGGAGCCTGGCTGTCCCCAGGAGCACACAGCAGAGATAAGCCATTTCATAACTGAAGACTCTTTCTGTAATTTTTAAATTTTTTTTATTTTTAATTTTTTTTTTTTTTTTTTTTTTGCTCTTTAGGGCCACACACGCAGCACATGGAGGTTCCCAGGCTAGGGGTCCAATCGGAGCTAAAGCTACCGGCCTACGCCACAGCCACAGCATCACAGGATCCAAGCTGCAAATATCTGTGACCTACACCACAGCTCACAGCAACACCAGATCCTTAATCCACTGAGCTAGGCCAGGCATCAAACCTGCAACCTCACAGTTCCTAGTCGGATTTGTTTCTGCTGCGCCACGACGGGAACTCCTCCTGTAATTTTTTTAAAGTTTTTTTTTTTTTTTGGTCTTTTTACCATTTCTTCGGCTGCTCCCGTGGCATATGGAGGTTCCCAAGCTAGGGGTCAAATGGGAGCTGTAGCCATCAGCCTACACCAGAGCCACAGCAACACGGGATCCAAGCCCCATCTGCGACCTACACCACAGCTCACGGCAATGCCGGATCCTTAACCTACTGAGCAAGGCCAGGGATGGAACCCACAACCTCATGGTTCCTAGTCGGATTCATTAACCACTGAGCCACGACGGAAACCCCCTAAAGTTTTTTTTTTAAATTGAGTATAGTTGATTTACAATGTTGTGTTAGTTTCAGGGATACAGCAAAGTGATTCAGTTGCATATACAAGAGATATATTGTTTTTTAGATTCTTTTCCTTTATAGGTTATTACAAAATATTGAGTTCCCTGTGTTATACAGTAGGTCCTTGTTTGTCACCTATTTTATACATAGGAGTGTGTATATATATTAATCTCACTCCTAATTAATATGCCCATCACCTGACTTTTCCTGTAAATCGTACGGGTGCCCTCAGGCGATGGAAGCGGAAGCTGGCACCCATTAAGTGATGCTATTTCCCTGAGATGCTGGAAGGGATGGGAAGGTCACTCAAATGTTAGACTGAATCAGGTGTCCTGGACACCCGGGGTGTCCTCATCAAGGGAAAGGAAAACAGGGGTTCTATGTCGATAAACTTACTCTCCAGCCCTAAATCAGAAGGCGGTGGCAGGGCCAAAAGACACAACAATAATCAACACAGGCTCCTTTCGTGGGGAGCTGAATGGTGGGCCAGCGGCGACGTAAACACGTCCATGAACTATCTCCAAGGCTGTTTTTTTGTTTTTTGTCTTTTTGCTATTTCTTGGGCTGCTCCCTCGGCATATGGAGGTTCCCAGGCTAGGGGTCGAATCAGAGCTGTAGTCTCCAGCCTACGCCAGAGCCACAGCAACGCGGGATCCGAGCCGAGTCTGCAACCTACACCACAGCTCACGGCAATGCCGGATCGTTAACCCTCTGAGCAAGGCCAGGGACCGAACCTGCAACCTCATGGTTCCTAGTGGGATTCGTTAACCACTGCACCACGACGGGAACTCCAAGACTGTTTTTTTTGTTTGTTTGTTTGTTTGTCTTTTTTTTAGGGCCGCACTTGCGGCATATGGAGGTTCCCAGGCTAGGGTTGAATCAGAGCTGCAGCCGCCGGCCTACGCCACAGCCACAGCAACTCGGGACCCAAGCTGCATCTGCAAACTACACCACAGCTTTTGGCAACACTGGGTCCTTAACCCACTGAGCGAGGCCAGGGATTGAACCCTCATCCTCATGGATACTAGTCAGGTTTGTTAACCGCTGAGCCACAATAGGAACTCCCAAGGCTCTTTTTAGTAATAAGGAAAAAGAGCCTCAAGTAGTTATAGTCTAGGTGGTGGCATTTCAAATAAACTTTCCACCAAAGAAGATAGAAATTTTTCTGTCAGAGAAGAAGCACATCTGTTTGTGTCTTTGGGTTCTTATGGCTAGAATGGTGCCTTTCATGGCTACTGTAGGATTCAACAATTTCTGTCATCTCTGCTGATAGTAAAAAGGCTTGATTAAAAAAAATTTTTTCCCCTGGGCTTTCTGAAGTAATTACTTGTTTACCTTTCACTTTCAGTGGTCAAGGGGTGCAAACGCATCTGCTTTGACCTCATATTGTCTTTCGAGGCACTAACCAGCTGTCATCCACAAACAGCTGTGAAAAAAATGTTTCAAAACCGTTACGTCTTTTTTAGACGAATTCTCATTTTTAGCCCCTCTTCTTCTTCTTTCTCTAACATTTGCAAATATCACTTAAGGTTCTGCTCCTTGCCAGTCTTGTGATGTTGAGAAAATCATGTAATTTCTTGGAGCTCGTATTTCTGCACTTGTTTAATATGGATGATAGTAATACCTACCCCACGGGGGTTCTGAAAAGTAAATGAGTTATTATCTGCAAATGTCTTCAACAGGATGCTTAATGGGCTGTAGCTGTGCATAGGATTATTGGATTAAAAACCATGCAAAAGTGACAGCTAAGTTTTCCTGATGACATTTAAAATTTCTCCTTTGAATCTGAAGTGAATATCAAAAGAAAAAGGGAAAGGAGTAAGAAAACATTCTTTCTTTCCTTTTTTTTTTTTTGTCTTTTGTCTTTTCTAGGGCTGCACCCTCAGCATATGGAGGTTCCCAGGCTAGGGGTCTAATTGGAGCTGTAGCTGCCGGCCTACACCACAGCCACAGCAAAGCCAAATCTGAGCCTTGTCTGTGACCTACACCACAGCTCACAGCAACGCTGGATCCTTAACCCATTGAGCGAGGCCAGGGATCAAACCCACAACCTCATAGTTCCTAGTTAGATTCATTTCCACTGCTCCACGACCGAACTCCCCAAATCTGTCATGTTTTGGAACATATTTTAGAAGGAAGTCAATGTCATATGGTGTAAATATTTTTTTTTCAGATTTAGGCCAAGCCTACCTTTTCTGAAATATAGGCACTTTGAATTTTCTTTTGATTTTGAAGAATTTTAAATCAAAGACTTCCAAACATCTAGATTTTTCAGAGAAAATACAAAAAATTATCAGGAAAAAAATTCCTGCAGCATATCCACTTTCATCTGGATCAGAATTTCTAGCTTTTTATCAACTATTTTATAATTTTTTTTTTGTCTTTTTAGGGCTGCACCCAAGGCACATGTAGATTCCCAGGCTAGGGGTCCAATCAGAGCTGTAGCCACCAGCCTACCCACAGCAACTTGGGATCTGAGCCACGTCTGCAACTATACCATAGCTCACAGCAATGCCAGATCCTTAACCCAATGATCTAGGCCAGGGATCGAACTGGCGTCCTCATGGATGCTAGTTGGGTTCATTAACTGCTGAGCCATGACAGGAACTCCTATTTCATAACTTTTTATAAAATAGGACAAACTATTTAACTTGCATGAATCCTGTCATTCTCAAGTAAAATTTTTGTGAAAAAAACAAACAAAAAACCTCATACAATAAGTTTTCACTAATAAGTCTAGGGATGAAGGGAAATCAAGTTTAAAAAATCATCAGCCATAAACATTTAGCAATGGCCTGCTATTTTGCGTAATATGCTAAACAATGGGAATATAATTCCAACTTTCAGGAAACTTACATTCAAAAGTAAAGTCAGAAGAGTGGATTTTGACTATATTTTTTCTATGAGAAAGAACCCTTTTTCTTTGGTAGAAATTTTGGTTTGTTTGTTTGTTCGATTTTGTATAATTTGGTGTTTACCTGGGACATCCCTTGTGGGGAATGGGAACAAGGCGACTGAATGTAAAGGAATTTGAGGGTGAGGTGAGGGGCCTGAGTATTCATCTGGTTTGGGATATGTCTGCTTTGTAAACGAGCTGAGAGCTAAAGTCATTATTTAGAAACAAAAGGAGAAACTTTCTCAGTAAAACCAACTTTAATGGTCCTAGGATTAGAAGTCAGCTAGGGAAATTAGGGTCAGAAGAGAATGAGCAAAGACACCAAGCTTATTATCCAACAAGACGCCGTGGAAATAGCCAAGATGGTAGACAACCCAGTTTTGGAGGGTGAAGAAGGCCCCTCCTTGGAGGAGGGGGACCTAAGTTGAACATCTGTGGCTACGCAGGAGTTAGCCATGGGAAGGAGGAAGGAGGAAGGCACCATGCCCAGGAGCTCTGGTTCAGGGACCGGCAAGCACCACATCCGGACTGACTGGGATGCTGAGAAGTGGAGTCCAGAAAGGTGAGCAGAGAAAGAAAAACCATCAATCTGTCAGGACACCAATGGAGATTCATTAAAGGATTTAGGTTAGGGGAAGGCTGTACGCAGATCTGCCTTTGAGCAAAATCCCTCAGGACTAGTGTGGAGAAGAGATTGAGGGAGACAGTCTAGATATTGGCCAATATCAGTGTCAGAGAGGGAAGAAAGTGACACACAATAACATGAGTCTCAAGTTTAACCCCGTTTTCATTTATTAATGCTGCTCTTAGAAGCAACCCAGACATTCTGAGTAACTACCTAAATCTATAAATTCAATCAGCAAACTTCATGGAAATATAAACTGCTAATGTGTTGGTAGGTTTTTTATGGAAACAAGAATTTCAAGATAATCTGGGTGTAGTTCGAGATGATTTCCCTCTTGTGCAAGTTCTACGGTTTGATTCCTTTGATTTATCATTTGAAATCATTAGTCATGTCAGATGTTATGAACGACTGTGTAATTAAGGATAGATACTCCCTCTTTGAAGGGCACAAGTACCTCCACGAAACACAGATGGCATCTGCAGGGTTTTTCACAGGTGATTCTGAAAGGAAGTGGCCAGAACATACTCTTAATGTTTTAGTTTCTTGCTATTATAAGACATGACTCAGTGGTTTCCTTTCTGTAGCTGAAAGCACACTCAGGATTAAGGACCGTCGTGACCTTCATAAAGACAAATTCCGGGAAATAGAAGAGTGTGGAAACGCGTACATGCTGTTTTTGAAATGTGCACATTCTTTGAAAGGTCCTAAGACCTATTTTTCTCTAGAGAGCAGCAGCGCCTTTGCTACTGCTTCAAACTTTTCTCAGCTCTTGGCTTCTAGTATCATCAATGGCAGAAATACATAGGCCCTCACTTCTAGAGCAGCCTCCTGGCAAGCCTGATAGCAATGCCCACCTACCTTTCAAAACCAAGGAATATAAAAGAACTACAAACAAAAAGCAACATCACCTGCCCCACCCCTGTACCATTTTTGAGAGGCAACTCCTTTGAATCATGTTCGTATCTCATTAATCAACTTCAGACATTTCCTCTTTACCTCCTGCTTTGACAAAAAGGCGTTCAGCACTTTGATAGCTCAGCTCAGTTCGCTTCCCTCCCTCGGCATGTCTTTTAGTCATGTGCCTGCACTACATTTAGTTTCTCTCTTGCAGAGGTTGCAAATGGAAGCTAGATCTGACTATAGACATGTTTTGTTTGAACTGCAGTGAGTTCAAAAACAGGAAAACCAACATGAAATATTGTAAGATTTAACATTTAAAAATTCCAAATGTTTAGCCCCACAAAAGAGTCAGATGGCCCACCTTTTAGTTTCCTATGGTTGTTGTAACAAAGTACCACAAACCAGGAAGCATAAAACATAAAACAAATCTCACTGTTCTGGAAGCCCCAAGTCCAGAATCAAGGTGTTAGGAGAGCCATGCTCCTGCTAAAGGCTCTAGGGAAGAATCCCTTCTTGCCTCTTCTGAACTTCTGGTGGTTGCCAGCAATTCCTGGCATTCCTTGGTTTGTAGTTGTATCACTCAAATTTCTACCTCTAGCTTCACGTGGCCTTCTTCCCTCGCTGTGTCCATGTCTCTTAGTCCAAATCTCCTTTTTTTTTTTTGTCTTTTTGTCTTTATAGGGCTGCACCCAAGGCATATGGAGGTTCCCAGGCTAGGGGCTGAATCGGAGCTGTAGCTGCCAGCCTGCGCCAGAGCCACAGCAACAAGATCTCTTTCTGAGGTTTCAGGTGGCTATGCCAACACATGGCAGATATGGCCCCTAAAAGGTAGTTAAGTGGCTGTGTTCTCCAGATGGGGCAGGCACCTACTATTATGCCAAGGTTCTCCTCATATCTGCGAGGTAAACACAAGCACCAAACCTGAACCCTGTTTCCTATTTATGTTGCTTGTTTTGCTCCTATAAGTATCTGTTTGCTAACCCTGCCATTGGTTATCCTGATAACTCTTTGTTTGTTTTTAAGGGCCACACGCATGGCATGTGGAAGTTCCCAGTAAAGGGGTCAAATCGGAGCTGCAGCCGCAGGCCTAAGCCGCAGCCACAGCGACACCTGATCCAAGCCACATCTGTGACCTACACCACAGCTCACGGCAATGCCAGATCCCTGACCCACTGAGCAGGGCCAGGGATCGAATCCGCATCTTTGTGGATACTAGTTGGATTTGTTTCCATTGCGCCACAAGAGGAACTCCTATAACTTTTAAATAATACATCAAAACTAATATTTCATGTTTATAAACTTTTGTCAATATCTCATGATACCTTCCTGTTTTGTGATACCAGGATATTCGTCTTTTCCATTTTTTTCCTCTATCTCTTCTGTTCCCTTTCCATCTCACATATTTTTGTCAACAGCATCTTTGTTAGTGTTATGGATTAAACAGTGCCCCCCCCCCGTTCATAAGGTGAAGTCCTAATCCCTAGTATCTCAGAATGTGACCTTACTTGGAAATAGAGTGACTGCAGGCACAATTAGTTAAGATGGGATCATACTGAAGTAGGTTGGGTTCCTCATCCAGTACCACTGATGTCCTTAAAAAGGGGAGCTGTGGAGACCGATATACACACAGAGAGAATGCCACGCCAAGGGAAAGGCGAGGTGGGGGTGGCGCAGCTGAGCAAGGAGGCCTCCAGAAGCTGGGGAGAGGCACGGAAGAGCTCCTTCCCCACAGTCCTTAGGAGGGCCCGGTGCTGCTGGTACCTAGATTTTGGATTTCTAGCCTCCAGAACTGTGAGACAATAAAATTTATGTTGTTTTAAGTTCCCAGTCTGTGATAATTTGTTACAGCAGTCCTAACAAATTAAAATAATTTCATTATATAGAGTATATTGACATAACTTCATGGTATATATAATATATATTCAATGTTGTAGCATTCATACTATATTCTGAAATTTCAAGCATATTTGTGTTCTGTGGCTCTCAAAAGTCTGCTGATTCTGGGTTATGCATTCACATTTAAAATGAGGCTAACTGCAGTTCCCATTGTGGCTTGGTGGAAGTGAATCTGACTAGTATACATGAGGATTCAGGTTCAATCCCTGTCCTCCCTCGCTCAGTGGGTTAAGGATCCGGCGTTGCAGTGAGCTGTGGTGTAGGTCACAGATGCAGCATGGATCTGGCGTTGCTGTGGCTGTGATGCAGGCTGGCAGCCGCAGCTCAGTGGCTGCAGCTCCAATTCAACCCCTCGCCTGGGAACTTCCATATGCCATGGGTACAGCCCTAAAAAGACAAAAAAAAAAGCAAAAAAATAAAATAAAATTAGGCTAACAGACTTCTGCTTCCACTCATGAAGAGGTTACCAGTCTGGGGCTTGCCATCTGCTATAAACAACTAGAAAACAAGACAAAATGTATGAAATAAATGCTTGAAGCCATTTCTTTTCAGACATTGAAAGACAGGAAACAATAAAGTGTACCTTTTGTTTGTTACAGCTTTCTTCCTGGGGGTGACTTTTGGACCATAGTTCAGGAGGAGAAGTCCAGATATCACAGGAGGGAGCTCTCACTGCGCTGATGAGCCAGAAATCCAGAAATGAGGCCTTGGAGAGGCCGAGGGGCTGCAGTGTGTGGGGCAAAACACCAAAGAGGAGGGAGCTATGCAAAGAAGGAGTTCCAAAAATCTGTATATGGAGTTCCTTGATTATTTGGCAGAATAATAATCTGAACCTATGAAAGACGAAACTCCACGAGGCTGGGCAAAGAATAAAAACAGAGAGCTATGAGCTAAAGGATTCCTAGAGCTTACACAGGGCTGAGAGACATTTCATGTGTTGCTAACCAGAGTGAAGAAAACCTATGAGGAGTTCCCGTCGTGGCGCAGTGGTTAACGAATCCGACTAGGAACCATGAGGTTGCGGGTTTGGTCCCTGCGCTTGCTCAGTGGGTTAACGATCCGGCGTTGCCGTGAGCTGTGGTGTAGGTCGCAGACGCGGCTCGGATCCCGCGTTGCTGTGGCTCTGGCGTAGGCCGGTGGCTACAGCTCCAATTCGACCCCTAGCCTGGGAACCTCCATGTGCCGCGGGAGCGGCCCAACAAATGGCAAAAGACAAAAAAAAAAAGAAAAAGAAAAAAGAAAACCTATGAAAAGCCTGGCGCATTCAATAGAGAACCCCGAACTGCTATGCGGTAGTTAAGTTAAATAAGCATTAGACTAAAAGTGCTTTACGTCTTCGCTAGGCCTTGATGTGATCAAGCTGATCCCCAAGCAACTAAACTGCCTGGGAAGCCAATTTAGCGTTATTTAGAAAGCGGCAAAAATTCAAGTATTCAAAAACATAACATTCATAATGCTCAACTTCTAATAAAAAATTAGAGTTCCCGTTGGGGCTCAGTGGTAACCAACTTGATTTGTATCCATGAGGATGCAGGTTCAATCTCTTGCATCACTCGGTGGGTTAAGGATCAGGTGCTGCTGTGAGCTATGATGTAGGACACAGATGAGGCTCGAATCCCAAACTGCTGTGGCTGTGGTGGAGGCCGGCAGCTGCAGCTCTGATTCGACCCCTAGCCTGGGAACTTCCATATGCCGTGACTACAGTCCTAAAACGGAAAAAAATTAAATTACTAGATAAATAATTACAAATCAAATTACTAGATAAGTGAAGAAGGTGAAGATATGACCCCTTCGCCAGGAGAAAAATTCAGTATGAAAAATGGGGAGGAAGTTAAATTCCTGAGGAATACATGATTTCTCAATGTGTATGCACTTAATAACAGCATTTCAAAATGCATGAAGCAAAGGTTTACAGAATTAAAGGGGAAATGGAAAAATCCACAATTGCGGTAGGCGATTTCACTCAGCATAGGAATCGTAGATTAAGTAGCGGATCTGTAAGAATACAGAAGACCTTTAAGCCAAATTGACCCATTAGCATTGATAGAAAAAAACGTTTTTAATAAAGAACACTACACTCAACAACAGAAGAATACATATTTTTTTTAATGGCTGTAGAATAATCACTAAAATAGGGCATATCTTGGACCATAAAGCAAGTTTTGATAAATTTACACTTACTGAAGTTATAGTGAGCATGTTCTTTGATCATAATGCAATTAAAGTAGAAACTAGCAGTCAAAAGATATGAGAAGAGTCTAATTATCTGGATAGTGTGTATATTTAAAAATTGAGATCTAAACTCAACAATCTATGCTTTATCATTAAGAAGCTGGTAAAAGAGGAGTGAGTTAAACCCAGAGTAAGCAGGAGGAAAGAAACAGTGAAGAGTAGAGTAGAAGTCAACAAAATAGAAAGTGGATAAACAAAAACTAATAACTAAAAGTTTACTCTTTTTCTCTTTCGTCTTTTCTAGGGCTGCACCGGAAGCACGTGGAGGTTCCCAGGCTCGGGGTCTAATTGGAGCTGTTGCTGCTGGGCTACACCACAGCCACAGCAACTTGGGATTCAAGCTTCATCTGCGACCTACGCCACAGCTTATGGCAATGCCGGATCCTTAACCCACTGAGCGAGGCCAGGAGGGATCAAACCCGAAACCTCATGGTTCCTAGTCAGATTCGTTTACCACTGAGCCACGATGGGAACCCCTATAAGTGTACTCTTTGTAGGAGTTCCCATTGTGGCTCAGTGGTAATGAACCCGACTAGCATCCATGAGGAGGCGGGTTCGATCCCTGGACTCACCTAGTGGGTTAAGGATCTGGCATCGCCGTGAGCTGTGGTGTAGGTCCCAGACGTGGTTCGGATCTGGTTTTGCTGTGGCTGTGGCATAGGCCGGCGGCTGCAGCTCTGATTCAACCCCTAGCCTGGGAATTTCCACATGCCACAGGTGGAGTCCTAAAAAGCAAAAAAAAAAAAAGTTTACCCTGTGTAAAAGTGAATAAAAATAATGAGTTACTAGCTAAGCAGGTTAAAAAAATGAAAAGAGACAGTATACATTTAAAATACTATGAAGAACTTTATGCCAATAAATTTCACAAGTCAGATGGAATAAATTATTCAAAAGACATAAATAAACATTATTATCATAAGATATAATAACTATTTCTAAATACCAGTAATGAACTGAAAGAAAATGAAATATTAAAAAACTCTTTAGGAGTTCCTGTCGTGGTGCAGTGGTTAACAAATCCGACGAGGAAAGAGGAGGTTGCAGGTTCGATCCCTGACCTTGCTCAGTGGGTTAAGGATCCAGCGTTTCCATAAGCTGTGGTGTGGGTCACAGACGTGGCTCGGATCTGCATTGCTGTGGCTCTGGCGTAGGCCAGTGGCTACAGCTCCGATTAGAGCCCCCTGCCTGGGAACCTCCATATGCCACGGGAAGCGGCCCGAGAAAAGGCAAAAAGACAAAAACAAAACAAAACAAACAAAAAACCTCTTTACACATCTTTAGTTAATGAAAATTGACTAAAAAATGGTTCATAGACTTTGTTTTAAAATGCAAAGCTATAGGAGTTCCTGTCGTGGTGCAGTGGTTAACGAATCTGACTAGGAACCATGAGGTTGCGGGTTCGGTCCCTGGCCTTGCTCAGTGGGTTAACGATCCGGCATTGCCGTGAGCTGTGGTGTAGGTTGCAGACTCGGCTCGGATCCCGCGTTGCTGTGGCTCTGGTGTAGGCCAGTGGCTACAGCTCCAATTCGACCCCTAGCCTGGGAACCTCCATATGCCGTGGGAGCGGCCCAAGAAATAGCAAAAAGACAAAAAAAAAGTAAAATGCAAAGCTATAAAACTTCTAGTGGAAACAAAGGAGAAATTATAGATAACTTTGGGTTTGGTGATAAATGTTAAGATATGATAAAAGCATGATCCATGAGAGAAAAACTTTATAAGTTGTACTTTATAAAAATTGAATACATTGGTTCTGCGAAAGAGTGTCAAAAGACCAGCCTCAGATAGGCAGAACATATTTGTGAAACACGTATTTGATAAAAGACTTGTATAACTAATATACCAAGAAATATTATAGCTCAACAATAAGAAAACAACCCAATTTTTTAAAAATGGGCAACAGATATGAAAAGAACACATCAAAAAAAGATATACAGAAATATCCTGTGATTAAACCATAATGGAAAAGAATATGAAAAAGAATGTGTGTACATATGTATGTACATACATATATAAACACACTCATATATGCATACATATATACGTGTGTATAACTGAATCACTCTGCTGCACAGCACAAGTCAACACTGTAAATCAACTCTACCTCCATAAAATCTTAAAAAGAAGATACAGAGATAGCAAGTATATGAAAAAAATACTCCACAGCATCTGCCATTAGGAAACTTCAAATTAAAACAAAAATTAGATACCACTACATACCTATTCAAATCCCTAAAGTCCAAAAAGCTGATGAAGCCTATTGGAGGTGAGGATGTGGAGAAGAGGAACTTCATTCATTGGCTTGAGGGGATGGAAAATGGCGCAGACACACTGGCAACGTCTTACAAGTTAAAAATAGCCTAAATGTAGTCTTACCATATGATTCAGCAGTTGTACTCCCAAGTATTTCCCCAACTGATTTGAGATTTTATGTCTACACAGAAACCTACAAACAAATAATAACGTCATCAGCTTTATTCATAATCTCCCCAAAGTGGAAACAACCAAGGCATCTTTCAGTAGGTGAATGGATACGCAAACTGCAGTACATCAGTATAAGGGAATATTCTTCAGTGATGAAAAGAAAAGAGCCATCAGGCCGTGAAAAGACGTGGATGAATCTTAAATACACATTGTTAAGGAAAAGAAACCTGCCTGAAAAGACTAAACTGTATCACGACAATTATAATTATATTCTAGGAAAGTAAACCTATGACGGTGTTCAAAAGATCAGCAATTGCCAGACATTTGAGGGGAGTGAGAAATGGTGGAATAGATGGAATACAGGGGACTTTTTTAGGGGAATGAAACTCCTTGCCATGATGCCCCAGGGTGGATACATGAATGTCAGAGCAGTCTTATTCATCATAGTCCTGAACTGGAAACAACCTGGAAGTCCAACCACAGGTGGGTGCATAAACCGTGGGTGTAGCCATGCAGTGGAGTACTACTCGGCAAGAAAAGGAAATGAGTTACTGCTACGACACGAGGAAGCTCAAAAACATTAAGAATCCAGAATCACACACTCTATGATTCAATTCATCAGAAATTCTAGAACATGAAAACTAATCTACAGTTAGGTGCCTGGGGTGGGTGGTGATGGGTTTTGATTTCAATGAGGTGGGAGGAAATTTTTTTTTGGAAAACTTTTGGTTTTGTTTTGATTATGTGGTGATTGTATGACTTATGCATTTGTTACTCTACCATACATGAATTATCCACCAATAAAGTTGATTTTTTTTTTTAAGGAAGAAACAGTAAGACTGAATGGATGATTCCTGCAGAAAAGAGATTCACAATTTTTTTTTTTTGCTTTTTTAGAGCCACACCAGCGGCACATGAAGGCTCCCAGGCTAAGGGTCAAATCAGAGCTACAGCTGCTGGCCCACGCCACAGCAATGCCCTATCCAAGCTACGTCTGCAACCTACACCACAGCGCACAGCAACACCAGATCCTTAACCCACTGAGCAGGGCTAGGGATTGAACCCATGTCCTCATGGATACCAGGTTCATTTCCACTGAGCCACAACAGGAACTCCTCTAACAACTATTTCTAAAACTGAAGTATAGTGGACTTACAAGTTGTGTTAGTTTCAGGTATACAGCAAATTTTTTTAGTTATATTCAGTTATGTATACTATATAACATATAGTCTACAGTTATATGTATACACATACATGTGCATACATACATAATCTTATTCAGTTATATATAGACACGTACGTGTGTGTATAAAATCTTCAGTTTTCCCATTATAGGTTATTATAAGATTTTGAGCATAGTTCCCTGATCGCACAGCAGGTCCTTGCAGTTTATCTATTTTATACATAGCGGTGTGTATCTGTTAATCCCAAACTCCTAATTTATCTTTCCACTCCCCACTCATGTCTTTTTGTGACTTGGTAACTCAATTCTTTTCCTGCTGACTAAAATTCCCTTCTCCGAGTGTACTGCAGTTTGGTTGTCCATTCGCGTCTTGAAGAGCATCTCGGTTGCTTCCGAGTTTGGACAATTATGAATAAAGCGCCTGTAAACACTCATGCACAGGGTTTTGTGCAGATGCAGACTTTGTTTTCACCCCTAGCTCTTCAGGTTTACCCTGGCTTTTTTTTCCTTTTTTTTTTTTTTTCCTTAGGTGGTTCCTATCTTTCATATCTGAGAAAAAAACTTCATTTTATTTATACGAGCCCCAATTCTTACTGGCTTTTCAGGAAACATCAATCACCACAAACTTTCCTCAAAACCCATACAGACATTTTAAAATTTGGTAGGTGATTTTCAAGGTCTTAGGATTTCCAGACTTACGGCAATTTCCACAGAAAGGTAGAACTGTGTGCTATTGAGACTGGAGCCCTACATAACTTGGGCACAATGCAACCAAACGTATTTTAAGTTCTTTTTCCATTGATGTTTTAAGTGTCCATTTTGTAATTCCTTTCTATTCTTAACTGAGCATTAAGTAAAACTTCTAGCATAACCATATCTGAAGTAGTGAATATTCCTTTCGACTAGAGAATGAGGATTATGTTTCTCTAAAACCATCACACTCAATTCATGTGTTTTTATTACTTTTTAAGCCATTGTAGAGGCCCTAAATACATACATGGCACCAAAACAAACTGCGCCGTGTGGGAACACATATTTTGCTTTAGTTCTAGACAGCTGCAGCAGACAGCTGTACTCGGCCCCGTACCCAAGCCTTCTCCCCGTTTGAGGGAATCCCGCCCCCGCCCCGGGTCTCAGTGAGAAGCGTGCGCGCCTTCCCATCTCGAGGCAAGCGAGGCCACGTTCGGCTGTTCCAGCATCACCGGCATGACACGGGATTTTTTACCCAGTGACTATTTTTCCAGAAACTTTAATCTGGACCAAGTGACAAAAAGACAGACAAAGGGGCAATACGATTTACTTCACAGCAGGAGGTAGATGGAGGGCCCTTGAGACGGACTTCCAAGGGGGGAGCAGCCACGCCCCACAACAAAGGTGTCCCTCTCGGCCTATTAGGCATTTCCTGCTAACATTTTCCAGCTTCTTGGCTGCTGCAGTTACTCAGCGATTTACTTATTTTTCAAGCCCGGTATCACAACTTCCTGTCATTTCATGAGCTCTTAATATCCTTCCAATAAATGCCTTTAAGATCGTTGGAGTAGGAGTTCCCGTGGTGGTGCAGCAGAAATGAATCTGACTAGGAACCATGAGGTTGCAGGTTCCATCCCTGGCCTCGATCAGTGGGTTAAGGATCCGGCGTTGCCATGAGCTGTGGTGGAGGTCACAGACGCGGCTCGGATCTGGTGTTGCTGTGGCTCTGGCGTAGGCCAGTGGCTGTCGCTCTGATTAGATCCCTATCCTGGGAACCTCCATATGCCCCGGGGTGGGCCCTAGAAAAGAGGAAAAAAACTATGTCCAAACTTCAGTAGGTGAAATTTTACATTGTTATTTTCCTCTTTCAGTTTGTATTTCCATTCCATGTTTCTCACATAATTTTATCCTAATGTAATATACTAACATATTTTTGAACCCACGTTCGATCTTTTATTGATCACCTTATCATACATCTTTACCATAAAAATATGTACGTGTTAAAAATTTTCTTCTAGATTTAGTCATAATTTCAAATATCAGTAACATACAATTGATTAAAGTTGCAAATATATTTCATGGTTTTTGTTTTTGTGGTTTTTTGTTTTGGCTGTGGTGTGCAGTGGCTTGATGTGGGATCTAAGTTCTCAGACCAGGGACTGAACTGGGCTGCAGTGGTGAAAGTGCCGAATCCTAACCACTAGCTCATCAGGAAATTCCCTGTACTTCATGTTTTAATAATTTTTAAATACTAGTAAATGTATTATATGTATGTGTTCATAGAAGAATACTACTGCTACGATGAGACACTTTTTCTTTCTTTCTTTTTTTTTTTAGGGCCACACCTGCAGCATATGGAAGTTCCCAGGCTAGGGGTTGAATCACGGCTGCAGCTGCTGGTCTGTACTGCAGCCACAGCAACGTGGTATCCGAGCCATGTCTACACCACAGCTCACGGCAACGCCGGATCCTTAACCCACTGAGCGAGGTCAGGGATTGAACCTGTGTCCTCATGGATACTAGTCAGATTCTTAATTTGCTGAGCCAGAGCAGGAACTCCCAATGAGTCATTTATCTTGATTTAGAAAGCCTTCCCCCCCACACACAAGATTTCAGTCATGCCTTGATTAGTCTTTGTTCTTAAGCTTTAGGACAATGTGTCATTAAGATTAGAGAATGAGCTGTGTCTTTGTTTTATAATGTTAGAGAACCAACAAGATACCCTGACCTGAAGTACATCCTCAGGCAGACCAGTTTTAGAAGTATGGAAGTTGATCATCCAAAGATGACTTCCTGGAGGTCCCGTCATGGCGCAGTGGTTAGCGAATCCGACTAGGAACCATGAGGTTGCGGGTTCGATCCCTGCCCTTGCTCAGTGGGTTAAGGATCCGGCGTTGCCGTGAGCTGTGGTGTAGGTCGCAGACTCAGCTCAGATCCAGCGTCGCTGTGGCTCTGGCGCAGGCCAGTGGCTACAGCTCTGATTAGACCCCTAGCCTGGGAATCTCCATATGCTGCGGAAGCAGCCCTAGAAAAGGCAAAAAAACAAACAAAAACAAAGATGACTTCCTCTAGCCTCTCCCAGCCTGTGCACCCCTTGGGATGTCTCTGAGTACCACTACCAAGTTTGAAAACCATGAGTCAAATGTAAAGAGTACTGGATGGGAGACAAAATAAACAGAGCATCTTTCACAGAGTAGCTCTGGAATCTTGGGCAAGACGTTTGATTTGCATAAATCTCGGTTCCCATCTATAGAGTGAGTATGAGGGGATTGAGCTTAGTTTTTAAAGATTCCTTGCAGCTCCAAAATCCCTTGATTTCCACTGGAACGGTTTAGCTATGCCCAGGACACTGGAGAGAAGGCCAGGCACCAAAACAGAAAGGGGAAAGAAAGATGGGTAGCATTTGTGTGTCACTGAGGACATGATTGAGGGAAAGAAAGGCACTGTGTGGGTACAGATCACAAAGTGTCTGATTTGTGTTTAGGATGTGCTTTGGGATTAAAATTCAGGTTTCACATGTTGTTTATGTGGCTGTAGAAACTCAGTCTCCTTGGGCTTTACTTTCCTTGAGTATTAAATGGGAATAATACAGTGAACTTTAGATGATGATTAAAGATGGAAACAAAGGCTTATTTCTCTTAGCATGTTTTCAATGCTGTAGCATGTATCAGAAATTCATTCCTTTTTATTGCTGAAAAATGCTATATTGTAGAGTTATGTCACTTCTTTAAATTCATCTGTCGATGGAAATTGGCACTGTTTCCACTTTTTGGCTTTAAGAATTGTGCTGCAATAAACATTTGTGTACAAGTTTTTGCATGTAGAAATGTTTTATATCTCATAGGTATATAGCACATACAGCTAGGAGTGAAATTGCTAGGTCATGTTGTGGCTTTGTGTTTAGCATTTTCTTTCTTTTTTTGTCTTTTTAGGGCCACACCTGCGGCATATGGAAGTTCCTAGCGGTTGAATCTGAGCTGCAGCTGCCTGCCACAGCCACAGCCACAGCCACGTAAGATCCAAACGGAGACGGTGACTTACATCACCGCTCTCCGCAACACCAGATCCTTAACCCACCAACTGGGGCCAGGGATCGAACCCGAGTCCTAATTGATAATAGTCTTCATAGGTTCGGTACTACCGAGTCACAAAGGGAACTCCCCTTTAACCGTTTTTAGTTTTTATTTTTGTCTTTTTAGGGCTGCACCCGTGGCACATGGAGGTTCCCAGGCTAGGGGTCGAATCGGAGCTGTAGCTGCTGGCCTACACCACAGCCACAGCCACGCCAGATCCAAGCCACATCTGCGACCTACACTGCAGCCACGGCAATGCCGGATCCCCAATCCACTGAGCGAGGGCAGGGATCTAACTCGCAACGGATTCGTTTCCACTGTGCCACGATGGGAACTCCTTAACCGTTTTTTAAATTGGGTTATTTTGAGTTCTCACTGTAGTGCAATGAGATCGGTGGAATCTCTGCAGTGCCAGGACACAGGTTCAGTCTCCAGCCTGGTACAGTAGGTTAAAGGATCTGGTGTTGCCACAGCTGTGGCTTAGTACCTCCTGTCTACAGCCATACTGCCCTGAATGAGCCTGATCTTGGAAGTGAAGCAGGGTTGGGTCTGTTTAGTACTTGGATGGGAGACTGCCTGAACCAGGAACTCCATATGCCATGAGGTGGCCCAAAAGAATAAATAAATAAATGGGGTTATTTATCTTTCCGTATTGAGCTGAGGGAGTTCTTTGTTCTTTATATATTCTACCTATAAGTTCTTTACCATACAGACATATTACATATATGCATACAATTTGTAGAGATTTATGCACTTTTTAATTTTCTTGATGGTGTCATTTGAAGAGGCACAAGATTTTTAATTTTGATAAGTCTAATTTATCTATTTTTTCTTTTGTCATTTGTGCTTTTAGTGTTGAATCTGAGAAGGTTTTGTGCAACCCAAGATTGCAAATATTTATTCCGGATGTTTACTTCTCAGAGTTTTGTAGTTTTAGATCGTATATTAGGTCTCTGATCCATTTTGAGCTAAGTTTTGTACATTGAAGGAAGCCAGAGTCCAACTTCATTCATTTGCATGTGGCTATTGAGTTGTCCCAGCACCATTTGTTGAATAAGCTATTCTTCCCCATCAAATTGTTTTGGCTCCATTGTTGAATATCATCTGATCATAAATATAAGAGTGAATCAGTTCCAAAATGCTGATTCTGTTAATTTTATTGCAATAATCTGAACACAGAATAAGACTCATGTTTTCATTTTAAAAGTTCTAGTGGAAATTATTTACTTTGAACTATATCACCAATAATGTAATTTAAGATGATAAGGACCCCATCAATGAGAACTTTTAACACAACCTAAATGAATTGTTTGTTTGTTTACGCTTTCAGCATCACATCTACTAGGTGATGTAATTATAAATTTATTCTTGTTCTGCAGTTGAACTTCCAAATATTCCTGAATATCTATCTCCTAAATGTAAATATTCTTGTGAAATACATTAACAAAAATATTTATTCCGATAAATTATGTACCCCCTTTTTTTAGGGCCACACCTGAAGCATATGGAAGTTCCCAAGTTAGGGGTTGAATTGGAGCTGCAGCTGTGGGCCTATACCAAAGCCACAGCAACACCAGATTCTAGCTGCATCTACGACCTACATAGCAGCTTTCAACAATGCCGATTCTTAACCCACTGAATGAGGCCAGGGATTGAACCCACATCCTCAAGGATACTAGTCAGGTTCTTAACCTGCTGTGCCGCAATGGGAACTCCAAATTACGTACGTTTAAATCCTGACATGATTCAATGTATTGATTTGTCTCTATAATAAATGCTTAACTCATATATGTAGTTTAGTGCCCAGAGTGTGAGTCCTGAATTTTTGGACCAAGCAATTCCCCCAAATAATTACAAAAATTGCTCCGGGACAAGCATGAAAAATAACTTCATTGTTGGTAGCATTTCTGACTCAAAGGTAATGGGCTTCTGAACTGTGTGAATGATGAGCATGCAAACGACACACTGATCATTTCAGTTTTACTGGTGAAACTGATCTTAAATTTTTACTGTCCATTTTGTTTTTTCCTTTTTTTTATTCTGGAATATATTGCTCCCTCTGTGTGTCTATGTCCCAGGTTTCTTTATTTAAGAGCAGAGTGGAAACAATGGGGAGTATGGCTGAACTTCACCTTCCCTCCAGCCAGTTCCCCCAAACTCTGGGTCCCCACCCCCTCTGTGTGGCCAATTCCTTTCTTAGTGAATGAAGAACTTAATCCCTGAAGCCTGGTACAAACCCCAAGGTTTTCTCCTAGCGCCTCCCTTTCCTCTGGCCCCCATTCCTGAGAAGGGCAGGTACCGCAGTTCGAATGCATGGGAGAGCCCAGAGTGTTGATAGACACAGCAAGAAAGGCTTCACTCTCATGGAAAGAGACCAAGGAGGCCAGTGTAGAGACATGAGGGTACCCACAGCCTGGGGTATTACACTGGGGCCTTGGTGCCAGAGGAAAGGATACTGGTCCTCCCACCCGCCCCCGCCCAAGAAAGGAGGGGCCAGTATCACAGTCCTCTCGCTGCAAATAGTCACTGCTTGATTACTTGCCCTTCTGCTGCCAGCTGCAGAACCACACAAGGACCACGTCCTTCTCAAGCCTGAGCTGCTGGGTAACGTCGGGGATTCTGCTGCACTGTGGGTTTTAGGCACTTATGTTGAGATGGATTCTGAGGCTATACTTAGGATGAGCAGGAAAAAATGCTGTTATTAATGATACCCTCCTATTTGTGTGCGTGTGTGTGTGTGTGTGTTGCATGCGCGCGCGTGCGCGCATGCATGTGTGCGCTTTTCAGGGCTGCACCCGTGGCATGTGGAGGTTCTCAGGCTAGGGGTCCAATTGGAGCTACAGCTGCTGGCCTAAACCACAGCTCATGGCAACGCCAGATTCTTAACCCATTGAGCGAGGCCAGGGATCGAACCCACAACCTCATGGTTCCTTGTCGGATTTGTTGCCTCTGCACCACGATGGGAACTCCAATGATACCCTCCTATTGAAGTGGGAGGGGGGCATGGGGTCATACTGTAATATTTAGGCATTTAGCTTACCTGTAATACAACTGGAAAAAACAGTAGCTTAAACGTATTACCTATCATATACGTCTTTTTTAGTCCAGGGCTGATCTGGAAGATCCACAATGTCCTTGGAGAGCCAGGACCTTCTCTCTTCCCTTCACCCAGCATCCTTAACATGTGCGTGTTCCTTTGCAGTCACAGGATGGCTGCTCAAACTCCAGTATAGCATTTGAGTTCCAGATGTAAAGAAAAGCAGAAGGCAAGGTCAGCTAAATGGGCCTTTCATTTTAAGAAAGCATTCCCTTGAGTTCCCGTCGTGGCTCAGTGGTTAGCGAATCTGACTGGAAACCATGAGGTTGCGGGTTCAGTCCCTGCCCGTGCTCAGTGGGTTAATGATCCGGCGTTGCCGTGAGCTGTGGTGTAGGTTGCAGACGCAGCTCAGATCCTGAGTTGCTGTGGCTCTGGCGTAGGCCGGCGTCTACAGCTCCAATTAGACCCCTAGCCTGGGAACCTCCATATGCCACTGGAGCGGCCCTAGAAATGGCAAAAAGACAAACAAACAAACAAAAAACACATTCCCAGAAGCCCCATCCAACAACTTTCACTTGCATTTCATTGCCCAGAACGGCATAGTATGGTCAGCTCCTTCATTGGTAAGCAGCGCTGGCAGATGCAGTTTTAAGCTGGGCACATTTATACACCCAACAAAACTAGTGTTCTGTTACTTATGATCAGGGAGAATCCCTAACAGTTTGGGCCACCATTCTTGTTTTCTAAATAGGCATCCTTCAGCTTTACTGAACTGCAAGAACTGCCTCCCACCCCACCCAGCCCACCCACCCACACACTGCTTTTCAGCCCAGTGTTAATAGCAAACGCGGGCCTCTGAACCGTACAAAAGATGAGCATGGAGATGACACGTCTCTTATGTCTGTATTTCACTAGTGCAATTGAACTGAAAATTTTATCATAAGTTTCTGTGTTACGCTTTATTTTATTCTGGAATATATTACTGTGGTCGGGATCAACATAAATCTCAGGAGCACTGAAACAGCTCATAATTCTTTAAAAGACTGAACTACAAAGCTCGACAGACCTGGGTTAGATCCCAGATCCACATTTACTAGCCGTGTACTTTGCGCAAGATACAATCTTTCTATGCCTCAGTTTCCTAATTTGTAAATTGTGGATAATAATTTTACAGGGAGTGTGATCAGATAATTTATGTCCAAAATGGGAAATGTATGTGCTAGGAAGTGGATACTATTAGTAATTATTCTTGAACAAGTGGCAGAAACCAGGACCACCCCAGCCAACTGGCAAACCAAAGACCATGTTCATCTGATTTGTAGGCGCTGTTGAGAAAATTAAATGAGAAAACAAACATAAAGCACTCAGCGCAGAGCCTGACATATAGTACATGCTCAGGAAATACTAGACGCTGCTTGTTTTTATTACTGAAATGAAAAGTTCTATATGCTTGATGTTCTTCTTTATGATGAAGAATAGTGGGCTGAAATAAGGTGAGCTTAAATTGTTTCAAGACTGACAGAAACCTAAATGAAAGTCAAACCAACCAACGTTTCTAAAGGAGAAGCAAAGTTGAAAGACACTGAAGAAATTCCTACTTATGAGGATTCTGGAATGATAGTCTATGACCTATCTGTGAACTGTCTGTATCATTAGAAGCATGAAGGGAAGCACTGGAATTTTAATGATTTTTATATGGCATTTCTCAAAAGTTTTGGACTGAAGAAATTTTACACTTAAGAAAAAATTTTGAGGACCACAAAATAGCTTTTTTCAGTGCCACACCTGAAGCATATGGAGGTTCCCAGGCTAGGGGTCTAATCAGAACTACAGCTGCCAGTCTACACCACAGCTCATGGCAACACTGGATCCTTAACCCACTGAGTGAGGCTAGGGATCGAACCTGCAACCTCATGGTTCCTAGTTGGATTTGTTTCTGCTGTGCCATGACAGGAACTCCAGCTTTTGTTTTTATGAGTTATACCTACTGATATTAGAAATAAAAATGGAGGAGTTCCCTGGTGGCTGAGTGGGTTAAGGATCCATCATTGTCACTGCTGTGGCTCCAGTTCAATCCCTGGCCTAGGAACTTCTGCATGTCAGGGGTATGGCCGAAAAAAGGAGATAATTTAAAAATATTTATCTTAAAGAACAACATCATATATTAACACAACTACCACATTTAAATGAAAGAAACTATCTTTACAAAACCAAAAAATTATTGTTTTACCTTTTCAGATCTCTTTGTTGACTGATTGAATAGAATTGAAATGGATTCTCATATCTGCTTATTTATTTATTATTTATTATGGCCTCACCCACAGCATAGAAAGTTCCTAGGCCAGGGATTGAATCCTAGCTGCAGCTGTGGCAACTCTGGATCCTTTAACCTACTGTGCTGGGTTAGGGATTGAACCTGCACCTCTGCAGCGACCTGAGCCACTGCAGTCATATTCTTAACCCACCACAGTGGGAATTCCCATATGTACCTTTTTATGCAATTTGTTGCAGTATGTTGTTTTGGTAGAAATATATGAACATGATGTTGTTGGAAAAGAGAGGGAGTATTTTCATAGCCTTTCCAAAAAATTGTGTTTATTCTCTGATACTACACTGAACCTCCATGGTAGTTTCTTTCCTTTTTATTTTCTTTTTATGTCCACGCCTGTGGCATATGGAGTCTCCAGGCCAGGGGTCGAATCAGAGCTGCAGAGCTACATCACAGCCACAGCAAGGCCGGATCCGAGCCTCGTCTGTGACCTACACCTACACAGCCACAGCAAGGCCGGATCCTTAACCCACTGAGGCCAGGGATCCAACCAGTGTCTCATGGATACTAGATGGGTTCACTGCCGCTGAGCCACTAAGGGGAACTCCCTGTCCTGCAGCTTGAATGAATCTTTTATTCATGATTTTGTAACATCATCGATTACTTATTTGGAAAATACTGGTCCACTGAGTTAGACAGATATTCCAAATGTTTACACATTTCAGAAACCTAGTATCTTAGAACACTCTAGAAAACATATGAACACACAAGCACACATTCCATTAGCCATCAGAATGATGATGTCATCATGTCATGCTGCCTCTGGAAAACTCCACTCTACATTCATGACAAAATGAGAATGATAAAGACAAATCATATCATAAAATGAAAACAGCTTTGATTGCACATCTACTGAAAAAGTTTTAGGCTCAGGCCACACATTAAGAACAGGTGACATGGTATGACCTGTTAGATAAAGAAAGCAAAAAAAGTTACCACCTCCTTTTCTTTTCTTCCCTTTTAAAAAAGCCATCATATGATATGTCACAACACACAAACAGTAAAATATTAAAGTATAGTCCTGCATGGCAATTTCAAGTCTCTTTACAGGACAGTAAGTAGACAAACTTAAAAGAAACAGATGACTTGTAAATTAAAGGTTTTCTCATTTTGTGGAGTTTGAACCCTGTTAATTATTAGCATTTCAATGCACGTGGGCTGGTTATCTCTGGGAGCTCTAATGCTTCACTTCTTCCATTTCTCCCCATTCCCCTCACTCCCAAGATAGAATCTTTGCAGAAACACACTGGGGTGGCAGAAGCTCACTAAAAATATTTTAGTGCATGTTTTCTGTTTGCAACCTGGACTGCAAGCTATATATTTACTATGGAACGAGTTTTCTTTTCAAGTATGGAAGATGATATTCTTACGTGGAATTGGTCACAGATAGGAGGAATTCTAGACAAACCTCTTATTTTAGGCTTTCCTTGTTCTGTTATTCCAGGCCTTTCAAAGTAGGATGACAGGGCAGGTTGATAGAGTTTTGCTGTTGTTGTTGTAGTTGGAAAAATCCACTTCCTAACTGGTTTGGCTTTAGGACTTTCATTCAACAATACTGCTAAGGAGAAACTTTTTAAGGCATCCTGCCTCTTACTTTTCTATTCAGTTTCCCAATGCACTTAGCACATCCTCCTGACTGCATGGTAGCTTGCACCGAGTGGGCCACACGGAGCCTATCCTTGTGGGACCTGAACCGACTTCCAATATCCCTTTGCCTCCTCCTTTATCCTTCAGAAAACGCCCTTTGTATTCATTCTTTCAGTGAAGTCTGAGTTTAGCTTAGATCAGTCCAGACAGAGGTACAGACAGTATTAGTGGATATCAAGTCAATTACAATTAGTTATCTTAAGGCAGGAATGACGGATGGGTACTAAGTATTTCAGAAGCAAGAACCAACTGAGCAGACCTAACAAACTTGAAAAGGGTCATGCAGCACTGCTCAGCTTTCCTTCGCAACCATACTAAAAACTCAAAGGAGCCACTTGAGTTTCAACCTAATTGTTCCCAAAGCCCAGTCTGTAACTGAAAGGCATACCTGGTAATGCCAGCAATGAGACGTGAGGTCACCAAATGGTTATACTTTGCAGCCCCAAAGGTTTAGCTAAGGTGAAAGTGGGTGAAGTGCCAAGAGGGCATTTCTCACTTGAGGAAGACGTTTTGACTTCAAGGCCGCCGGTAATAATTCTGGGGTTTTCTGTACTCCCTTCTAACGTTGCATCATTCCTCGTGTTACTATAACTTTTTACACACTTGAGTGGTTATGAAAGCTCCAGACTGTGATTTCTGTGTTTTTAGGTTAAGACGGGGCCTGGAACTTGGGTGTACCGGATAGTTTACGCTAACGCCACCTCCGCCCTCTTTTACGGGGTGCTCTCTTTCCCTCTGGCAGCTGTTCCAACCCCCAGGCTTGGCTGAGGGTGGACGCTGTGGTGAATACCCAGCCCAGAAGGCCATTAAAGGCATTACTCCTCAGTCTCCAGATTCTTTCTCCAGCCGTGACCTTTCGACAGGCAGGCGGTGCGGCGCCTGCGGAGATCCGGGGCCGGCACGGCGCGCCGGACGCAAGCAACAGGCACGACCCGCGTGCCATCACTGCGAGACGCTCCAGCGACAGCAGTGGGCGGCGCATGCATCCTCTCCTTTCTTTAACCCTTCTTCACACAGAGTCCCACCCTCGCCGGAAGTGGAGCGCTCTCCAGTACGTCACTTCCGGTCAGAACACCCGTCGCTTGGCGGGAGCGAGCACGCCGGTGCGCGGCAACTTTGTTCCCGCCTCCTTTGCCCCTGACGCCACTCACCTTTGGTTTTCTCGGAGCGCGACGTGCGTGCGCGCCCCCGGCCTTGCGTCAGGGCCGAGAGGGGGGAAAGGCCGAAAGAGCGAGGCGAGAAGGAGGGGTTGTGGAGGTTAGGGCCCAACCAGCGAGTCCCATCACCCTCCCTCCTCCTGACGAGGAGCGGAGAGGGAAGGGGAGGAGCAAGCCGGGCCCGGCCGCGCACACCCGGAGCCTCCTCGTGGAGGGGGGGGGGGGAGCGGAGAAAAGGGGCAGCACCGCCACCTCTGCCGGCGGTGGCGAAGGAAGAAAGTCAGGGCCCAAACCCACCGCTCCAGACTCAGAAACGCCCCCCCGCCCCCTTCTCCCCGGAAACAGCCCCCCGCCCAGCCCCGCACACTCGCCGCCCCAACCGCGAGCCGCAGCCGGGTCGCCCCCGCCTCGCCCCGCCCCGCCGCCCGTCCCTGCGGGCCGCCGAGTGCGCGAGGCCCTAGGCCGGGAGTTGTTGTCAGGCCCAGGCCACTTCCGAGGCGCCCGCCGTGTGTCGCCGCCGCCACAGGAGGACGACGTCGACGCGGAGGAGGAGGGGGAGGCGGCGGAGGCGTGTTGTTGTCTCGCCCACTCCCTCCCCTGAACTCGCACCCAACGTCAGGGCGCGATGGAGTGAAGCGGCGACGAAGGTGGTACTTCCGCGTTGCGCTGCCCGAGCCGAGAGCGCGGCCGAGGCCGCTCCCCCACCCCCGGGGGCACTTGGAGGACTCCGGACTCCCCCGCGGGTCGGCGCCCGGCGCCTCCGGTGTTTTTGCTGCGGAGGGTAGGACGGCGAGCACGATCGGGAGCTCCTCCGCCCGGATTCCGGCTTCCCTCGGGCCCGGAGGCCGCTGCGTACCCCACCGTGACCTGGAGCCCGGGGACCGGAGTCCCGACCCGGATTATCGTGGCGCGTCTGCCGGCCCGCCCCGGTGCTCGGTGTCCCTCCGCCGCCGTTCCCGTTTCCGGCGGGGGAGATGGCCAGGATCTGACCCGCGAGGAGGCCGCACCCGCGCCGCGCTCTGCGGCGGGCCCTAGGCGATGCCGAGCAGCTCGGACACGGCGCTGGGGGGAGGCGGGGGCTTGAGCTGGGCGGAGAAGAAGTTGGAGGAACGCCGCAAGCGGAGGCGATTCCTGTCCCCTCAGCAGCCGCCGCTGCTGTTGCCGCTCCTGCAGCCGCAGCTCCTGCAACCGCCGCCGCCCCCGCCGCCTCTGCTCTTCCTGGCTGCTCCCGGCACGGCCGCCGCCGCAGCCGCCGCCGCCGCGGCCTCCTCCTCTTGCTTCAGCCCGGGCCCCCCTCTGGAGGTCAAGCGGCTGGCGAGAGGCAAGAGGCGCGCAGGAGGGCGGCAGAAGCGGCGCCGCGGGCCCCGCGCCGGGCAGGAGGCGGAGAAGCGTCGGGTCTTCTCGCTGCCCCAGCCGCAGCAGGACGGCGGTGGCGGTGCGAGTAGCGGCGGGGGTGTGACCCCGCTGGTGGAGTACGAGGATGTGAGCTCCCAGTCCGAGCAGGGGCTGCTGCTGGGGGGGGCCAGCGCGGCAACGGCGGCGACGGCTGCCGGGGGAACCGGGGGCAGCGGCGGGAGTCCGGCCTCCTCCTCCGGCACCCAGCGGCGCGGGGAGGGGTCGGAGCGCAGGCCCCGCCGGGACCGCCGCAGCAGCAGCGGTCGCAGCAAGGAGCGCCACCGCGAGCACCGGCGGCGGGACGGGCAGCGGGGCGGCGGCGAGGCCTCCAAGTCCCGCAGCCGCCACGGCCACGGCGGCGAGGAGCGGGCCGAGGCCGGCAAGAGCGGCAGCAGCAGCAGCAGCGGCGGCCGCCGGAAAAGCGCCTCGGCCACGTCCAGCAGCAGCAGCAGCCGCAAGGACCGAGACCTGAAGGCCCATCGCAGCCGGACTAAGTCGTCCAAGGAGCCGCCCTCGGCCTACAAGGAGCCGCCCAAGGCCTACCGCGAGGACAAGACCGAGCCCAAGGCCTACAGGCGGCGGCAGCGGTCCCTGAGCCCGCTGGGAGGCCGGGACGACAGCCCGGTGTCCCACAGGGCCTCGCAGAGCCTGCGAAGCCGCAAGTCCCCCAGCCCGGCCGGAGGTGGCAGCAGCCCCTACTCTCGGCGGCTGCCCCGCTCCCCGAGCCCCTACAGCCGCCGCCGCTCCCCCAGCTACAGCCGCCACAGCTCCTACGAGCGGGGCGGCGACGTGTCCCCCAGCCCCTACAGCAGCAGCAGCTGGCGCCGCTCCCGGAGCCCCTACAGCCCCGTGATCAGGTGAGTGCGGCGTCGCGGGTGGCGGGCTTGGGCTGGGCTGGCCGGGTCCCCAGAGGCCGCGGGAGAGGGGCGAGGCTCGGCCAAACGCCCGTCCGCCCGCGCGGCCAGAAAACCGCACCTCGGCCGGGGCTCTCGGTGGGGAGGGCCGTTTTCGCGCGCCCGGGACCCCTTGTCGGGGTTGGAGGGACAAAGCAACAGGTCCCGCAAAGTTTGCCGCTTTGCTCGGGCAGGGCAGGGTTGGGAGGGGGAGGTGAGCGTTTTCGGCTCGTCGCGGGAGTGCATCAGCGGGCTGCTCCGCGCTGCTCCTTGCTTTCCCAGCGCGGTGGCTTGGGGTAGAGCTGGAGGTGGCTTGACTTGTACTCTCGAAAGCTCTCTGAGGAGGTTTCGGTGCTGGAGACTCAAGACTGGGTGATTGCAGCGTGGGGACTAAATGTCCTACGGAGAGAGTCGGCATCCGGTGCTGATGTCAGCGTTCGATGCGGATTGCAAGTGTTTCCTATGATTAATACAGCGATGGGAAAAGCAGCCTTTCCGAATATGTGCAAAAGTTTATGTGGAAGCTTGTAGTTCTGAGTTCTGAAGAGAAGATACTCATGATTTTCGTGTCTGAAATAGTTTTTTGTAACCTGCTCTTTAAAAGTCGTGATTTAAAACAAACAAACAAACAAACAAACAAGAAGGCAAGGTGGTTTCTGTGTTCGTTTGTGATGACGCTCAGTTGCTAATAACCTGGTAAATGTAATCTAGTTGGTGTATCCCGTGTAGCGACCAAGTGAGCGGCTTGGAACTGGACATTTCTTACACTGTTATACTACTTACAGTAGTTAGTTACTACTTTAAATGACTATTCACACTTACTTTGAAGTTAACTAGACCTTTAAATAGCAGGATTTTTTTTTTCCAAATGTCGTTGAAAGGTATAATTTAATCTAGTGGAATTGGAGTAAATCTTTTATGTAGCTGTGATGCCTTGGTATATAATGCTTTCTCCAGAAAAAGTGTGTGCATTGGTGTATATTTATCTATTAGGGGCAATGAATTCAAAGGAACTTGTGAGTATTTTGCAGATCCTTATGTTCCGTGAGATGTATAGACCTTCTGGGTGTTATAATTTAGGGTATTGACCAAATGTTTTTTGTACCCGTTTTTGTCCTCTTGGTCTTAGTTTTCAGTAGTGCCAAGCAACTGCTGTGTATCTATCGCTAAGTACGAGTTCTGCCAAATCTCAGTACTGTCTGTGTACCTGTAAAATTAGGTCTCCTCGAAGCACCAGCCTGGTATGTTTGTAAAGATGCGATGCACGTAGAGATCTTTGTGTTTGTCTTTAACCCAAAACAGCTGTAGAAATCTTCATTCTTGCAGGGTTCAAGCAAACTTACAAGGCTAGTTGATGCCGTAATCAAAGAATATCGGTGTTAAAAAGTGATTTCACTAAATCCAGCTTCTGTGTCTTGCAGGAGTTTATATTTTAACTTAATGCCAAAAGATTTGCTTTTTTCTTTTGCAGTTGAATTTGTTTTTGGAAACTGATTAGGTTAAGTTTCAGCACTTTCGATAGCAATTTTAAGTGTACGATGAGATGTTAAGAATGGATTTTGTGTTTATCAGGCTTTTTAGTTGCTGGATGCTTTAGCATGGTCCTTTATTATCTAATAGTGCTGTGTGTTTTGTAGTTACTACGGAACAGTAGTGTGTTTGTTGAGGATTACTTGTATTTAGTAAATATTTATTGAGCATATATTATATGCCAGACACTCTTGCAGGGACTGGAATTACAGGAATGAATGAGGCTTGCGTTCCAGTGGACCATTTGTTACTGAATCTCTTCAGGGCGTTTATATTGACCACCAGTATTTCTGAGTGGTTGGATTCGGAGGAAGCTTCAGAATATTTTGGTCAACATTCTTGACAGCCGGCCTTTTGGTTGTGTGCCTGTATAAATCTAGAGGTGGGAAACTTTGAGACAGCCTATTCCATTAGACTTGGGACCTGTAGGTTCGCCCAGTGTCTTAGCAAAACCCTGGGAGACAGTTTCCTGAACTGTTACGGAGAATTACTTGGGTGTTTTTTTTGTTTGTTTGTTTTTGTAAATTCCAAAGATTAGATGAAAATCTGTGTTTTGTATAAAAATATTATAGATTATTACAGAAATGTAACATGGTGAACTTTTTGTTGAATGACTTGAATTGTTAGAATTCTTCATGTTGAAACAGAAATCTGCCTCCATGTTAACTTTTAGCAATTGCTTCAAGTTTAACTTTTTGGAACGGTACAGAACAAACCTGTATGCTACCTCTTTACCACGTAAAGACAATTGATGTGTCTTCTGAGTATTTTCCTCTCTGGGCCAAAAAACTCATTTTTCATACAGTTTTTAGATTTCACATTATATTATACCTAGTGTGTCAAACGCCCTGCTTAAACTATGGCGCCTAGAATTTATAGTTAAAGTAATTAATTGAAGAACTCAATTTTTAAGTATAGCAGATGTTTTACTACTGTTTTGGAGCAGTTAATTAAACTCTTGTCCAGCCTAATGTAAAAAGTTGTATTTAAGTAATTGCAGTAGGTGGCCCCATGTTGTTTATGAATAGATTGTAGGGTTGTGAGCTCGGTGAAGGCAATGGGCCTGTGTTGCTTACCCTTGTATTCGTTCTAGTGCTCAGCATAGTATCTGGTACAAGTACTTAATTATTGAATGGCTAAAGGAATACACACTGAGCGTATGAAATAGCGTAGGCCTGGATATATAAGTATTTAATAGGGACCGTATTTAATAGAGACCATGTGTTTTGCTGTAGGGAATAGCAGCATGATCTTTTTTTTTTTTTGGTCTTTTTAGGGTCACACCTGAGAGATATGGAAGTTCCCAGGCTAGGGGTCAGATTGGAACTGTAGCTACTGGCCTATATCACAGCCACAGCAACACCAGATCCAAGCTGCAGGATCCTTAAGCCACTGAGTGAGGCCAGGGATCAAACCCAAGTCATTGTGGACACTAGTCGGGTTTGTTACCACTGAGCTACAATGGGAACTCTGCAGAATGACCTTTTTCCAGCCCACATGGAGCTTATATGTTAATGAATTGTCAGTACAGATATTTATAAGGGAATGCATACACATTCCAAATTGTACTGAAACTGGAATGAAGGTTTTTTTCTGTTAGTTCCTAGAGTAAATCCTCTCTGTTCTATTGATTTCTACTTCACAACCTGCCCTTTGCCTTCATCTGATTCGCTAGCCCTCTGCTGCTCACGTCAAGTCCTTTCTTAGCTTTACCTTTTCCCTGCGTAATAACCTGGTTACTGTATTTTCTTTACTACTTGACTGTTGGCCTTATAACAAGTGTGCGTTTGGACTGAAGAGAGGGGCTGTTCGGAATGAGAGGGAGTGATACTGACATTTGGTTTTACTGAGTTCCAGGCATTGATAAGTTCTGAACATACTTTGACCCCCAAAACTCATGTTATGGTTAGAACATTCTTATTGATAGATTGGAAAATGTAAACTAAAAAGTTAAGTGATTTGTTCCGATGTCAGCTTGGAGTTAAACCTGGGGTTGATTAAGAAGCACTAGCTCTTGATATTGTGCTGTAGTAAATCTCACATGAGGTTCAAGGGAGCGGGCCACCTCACTGAATGATCTGTTTTGATAAAATTCACCTTCTCTTTGTGTATTTATACAGTAATTTCTGTTTCCTGGACATCTGTGCAGCATTTTGAAGATTTCTTTAAAACTCTAGGATTTCCCATTGTGGCTCGGTGGTAACGAACTCATGTACTAGTATACATGAGGACTCGGGTTCGATCCCTGGCCTCGATCAGATCAGTGGGTTTAGGATCCAGTGTTGTCTTGAGTTTCAGTGTCGATGGAAGATACAGCCTGGATCCCACTTTCCTGTGGCTGCAGTGTAGGCTGGCAGCTGCAGCTCCAGTTTGACGCCTAGCCTGGGAACTTTCGTATGTCCCCATGCAGCCCTGAAAACCAAAAAACCCCCCAAAACCAAAAAACACCCCTAATTCTTCTAAAGATTTTTTTTCGGCTCGTTTTTTTCTTTTAGTTTGTAAGTTTCATGAATAGGAGCCTAAAAACATCTCTTGAAGACACTAATTACACTCAGGTATTGACCGTTGTTTTGCCTCGGGATGTCGTGGTCTGCCTCTGAGCGAGTTCTGTTCCCTTAAGAAGCAGCAGAAGCCTCTGCTGTGGACTAACATTGAGACCTTGCGAACCTAAAGATGGGCACACCTTCGATGGAAATTTAAATGACTTCATTAGTGTTCACTTGCATATGATATGGGATACTTTTGTCATGGATTATTATTTTTTTTTGTCTTTTTTGCTATTTCTTGGGCCACTCCCGTGGCATATGGAAGTTCCCAGGCTAGGGGTCGAATCGGAGCCTACGCCAGAGCCACAGCAACGCGGGATCCGAGCCACGTCTGCAACCTACACCACAGCTCACGGCAACGCCGGATCCTTAACCCACTGAGCGAGGCTAGGGACCGAACCCGCAACCTCATGGTTCCCAGTCGGATTCGTTAACCACTGCGCCATGACAGGAACTCCTGTCATGGATTATTTAGTATTTTGTCCTGAGAACTGTGTTCAGAAATCTATGAAACGAAGACATTCCAGAATTTTTAAAGTTATCACAAAATACTGCGGTTTGATCTGTTCTTACTAAAATAAGTCATGAATATCCTTAGATAAATCGAATTCTTAAAATGCTTTTAGGGAGTTCCCGTCCTGGCACAGTGGTTAACGAATCCCGACTAGGAACCATGAGGTTGCAGGTTCGATCCCTGGCCTTGCTCAGTGGGTTAAGGATCTGGTGTTGCCGTGAGCTGTGGTGTAGGTCGTAGACACGCCTCGGATCCTGCATTGCCGTGAGCTGTGGCGTAGGCCGGCGGCTACAGCCCCGGTTAGACCCCCAGCCTGGGAACTTCCATATGCTGCGGGTGCGGCCCTAGAAAAAGGAAAAAAGACACCCCCCCCCAAAAAAAATGCTTTTAAAAAGTTAAAAAAAAAAAATAGGATAGTAGAATAAATGCAGAAACACTCCGAAGGCATGGCAGACTGTCTGAAGTCTTCAAACGTGTAATCATCCCTTCATTTCCAAGATGGCCTTGTGTTTTGTTCTTTCCTGACCAAAACTTGCCTGCCATATATTCCTTCCCTATCCCATTTTGGTTCTAGCCCTAACGTTTATCCTCCTTCCATTTCCAGCACTAGTTCAGGTCCTCATTTGTAGTCAGACTTCCTGTTACTCTTTTCTTCTCTGTTCATCCATTCTTTTCTTCCCAGTTCATTCTTTATCAGAAGAATTTTCTGAAAATTTTGGCTAGATTATGTCACATACATTGTATAGAATTAAGCCCAAACTTTCTAAGGCATTATCAGGTAATGCCTTTTATGATCTGGCCCCATTCTATCAGAATTCTATTTTTAGAGGCACTTACATTTCTCTACATTTTTACTTTTGCTGTTCTCTTAGCTTGAAAGGCCTTTTTTTCTCTTCCTTGCCTCCAGCTTTGCATTCAAAACCTAGGTTATATTCCACCCTCTTGAGACCTTTCTCCATTCATGTAGAAAAAGTTAATTCGTTTTCTTATATTCCTACAGGACTTTGCTATAGAGCTTTTAAAAATTCTGTTTAATATTCGAATTGTTTGGCTGACCACATTTCTGTTTTTCTTACTAGATTGTAAGCTCCTAGAGGACAGATTCCAAAGTGTATTTATTAGTGGTTGAATTAATTTAAGTATTTTTCTCCTCAGATTAATGCAGACCAACTTTTGCACAGATGCCAGATGTGTCTTTAAACTTACTTGGTATTTTGGTTCACATATACTCTAGGTTGGGGGAAGTAATTGTTTTAATTTATAAGGAGAGAATTTAAGAACCTCCCCCTTCTAGCGTCTCCTTTACTGGAATGAGTCAAGGATGCTGGGAGTCACTTCCAGTGTGAATAGAATAAATTGAGGCTTAGTGTTTATATTTGTACTCTGTTGTATGATCAAGATGCATGATCTGTTTTTCTTGGTGAAAATTTTCTGAGCAGACTGTGTCAAGCTTTTATTTCCTAACTGAAAAATTATAGTTATTTCTGAAAAGCCAGTTGAAAACTAATGTTGCTTAATGTTCATATTTTAGGTTTTTAAAATTTTTTATTCTATATTTTCAATGATTATCACTGAAGTTTTTGTTGTTATTTTTGGTTTTGGTTGGCTTCGTTTCATGTGTAGATATTTATAAACTTTAAAGTGGGTGTTGGAAGCAAAAGTGTCAAAAGCTAGAGTCAGATGTCACTTATTTGCATGATTCTTGTTCCTTGAATTTCTGCACCTGTAAATTGTGGGAGAATCTAGTGTTCTTAAGCTATTTGGAAAATAAAATGTACATTAGAGTATAAGTCTAGGTTAAAAACTGGAATTTACATAAAATGGAAATGAAACAGGTAGTGAGAGGAACTGAAAATTGAAAGCAGTTAATGGGTTGCATGCCTCCCCTCTTTTCTGTTTCTGCATTTTCACTTTGCATAGGGATACTTTCACTGAGGTGTTTTATTGACACTTCAGTCTTAATTTCTCCAACATTAAATTATTTCACCTCTCTTGGGGTCATTTCTTTTTCTGATACTGCTCTTCGCTCTTTTTCACATATTTACAAAGATAAGAGGCTCATGGTAGAAATTTTGTCAGTACAGAAAAGGGTAAGAGATGAAAATTCCCCCTGAATGCAACTACCTGAGATGATTATCCCATGATGTGTGGGTGAACATTGTTCTAGACCGCTGTGCATGTATATGCATAAAAGCATGAGAGTTTACATAAATGGGAACATACTACGATGCTATTTTGTGCACTGTGCTCCACAGCATATTCTCTACATTGGCTTCTAGTATTCTGTTGTGTGGATGCACCATAACTTATTTTGCCAAGTGCTTTTTGCTAGATTCTTAATTTTTTTAGTTGTTGTTTCTTGCTGTGTGTATGCATCTATTGCAGAATTTTTTGTGTGCATTTATCCACTATCTCCTCTAGATTGAACTTCCTAGGGATAAAACTTTTGGGGTCAGAAATGGTATGGTATGCATGGTTATAATTTTGATAACCATCGCAGTGCCCTTCAGAACACTTTAGAACCAACCTGTATTTCCCAACAGTGTGAGTGCCTATTTCTTTAGTCCCACTTTGTCACTTGAAATTGTCAAATATTGTTATTATTTTCATTTGCATTTCTTTAATATTTAATAAGCCTGCCTTATTTTTGTTCATATTGGATGTTCTAATTTCTTGATTCATTACTTTGTTGTTTTTCTAATTTATAAGCGCTCTGTGTGTTAGAGATAATTAACTTTCTTGTTGTATTAGTATTTTTGTGAGTCTTTTGATTTTGTTTATGTAATGTTTTGTTGTAAGAAGTGTTTTTTTTTTTTTTTTTGTCTTTTCCAGGGCCACTTCCTGTGGCATATGGAGGTTCCCAGGCTAGGGGTCTAATCAGAGCTGTAGCCACCAGCCTACGCCAGAACCACAGCAATGTGGGGATCCGAGCTGCGTCTGCGACCTACACCACAGCTCACGGCAACGCCGGATCCTTAACCCACTGAGCAAGGCCAGGGATCGAACCCGCAACCTCATGGTTCCTAGTGGGATTCGTTAACCACCGCGCCACGACGGGAACTCTGAGAAGTTTTTGATTAGTGTGTGTGCACATGTGTTTTAAGTGGCAGTAATTTCTCCCAAGCATCCAGTGCCAAAACCTTGGTGATACTTAGCTCTTCTCCCTCCCCAGTTCTAATTTCTAATCGCTTCTTTAATATAGTCTTTAGTCTACACTTACTTAGTTTGAAATTGCCTAGCTTATGTCCCTTTTGTTGATTCTGCTTGCTTTTGGGCTTTTCCTCTTCGAGCCTGTCCTGTTTTCTGCATTCAAATTAATCTTAAGAGACCACTTTGAGTCTGTCAGTTTTCTGTAAAACATGTTTACAAATTCTTGAACTGGGCATTTAAGATTCTCCATCCTAGACTGACCCCAAATACCCTTATTTTTTACTGTGTATTCTGATAACAATAAAAACTAGGCTCCTTACTGTTTTAAAAACATGTAATTATAAGCCCCTTGTGTCTTAGTTGATGCCATACCCTCAGTTGGCCAATCCTGCTTGTCCATTCTTCCACTGTAGTTCAGGTGTCATCTTATCTATGAAGCCTTCATTAATCTCATCCCCAAGTCATTTCTCTTAATGCTCTTTGCCCCAAGATCACTTTTATGAATAGTTATTACATCTAAGCCTGCAACAATTAAAGAGTTTTTTTTAATCAATGAATTTTATTACATCTGTAGTTGTACAATGATCATCACAACCCAATTTTATAGGATTTCCACCCCAAACCCCCAGCCCATCCCCCCACCCCCCAGCCTGTCTCATTTGGAAACCATAAGTTTTTCAAAGTCTGTGAGTCAGTATCTGTTCTGCCAAGCAGTTTGTTGTGTCCTTTTTTCAGATTCCACATGTAAGTGATAGCATTTGATGTTGGTGTCTCATTGTATGGCTGCCTTCACTTAGCATGATAATTTCTAGGTCCATCCATGTTGCTAAAAATGCTGGTATTTCATTCCTTTTAATGGCTGAGTAATATTCCATTGTGTACATGTACCACCTCTTCTTTATCCACTCCTCTGTCGATGGGCATTTAGGTTGTTTCCATGTCTTGGCTATTGTATATGGTACTGCAGTGAATATTGGAGTACATGTGTCTTTGCAAGTCATGGTTTTCTCTGGATAGATGGCCAGGAGTGGGATTGCTGGATCAAATGGGAGTTCTATGTTTAGTTTTCTGAGGCATCTCCATACTGTTTTCCACAGTGGTTGCACCAATTTACGGTCCCACCCACAGTATAATAGGGTTCCCTTTTCTCCACACCCTCTCCAGCACTTATTGTTTGTAGACTTTTTTTTTTTTTTTTTGTCTTTTTGCTATTTCTTTGGGCTGCTCCCGCGGCATATGGAGGTTCCCAGGCTAGGGGTCGAATCGGAGCTGTGGCCACTGGCCTACGCCAGGGCCACAGCAACACGGGATCCGAGCCGCGTCTGCAACCTACACCACAGCTCACGGCAACGCCGGATCCTCAACCCACTGAGCAAGGGCAGGGATCGAACCCTCAACCTTATGGTTCCTAGTTGGATTCGTTAACCACTGCGCCACGACGGGAACTCCGTTTGTAGACTTTCTGATGAAGGCCATTCTGGCTGGTGTGAGGTGGTACCTCAGCATGGTTTTGATTTGCATTTCTCTGATGATGAGTGATGTTGAACATCTTTTCATGTGTTTTTTGGCCATCCGTGTGTCTTCTTTGGAGAATTGTCTGTTAAGATCTTCTGCCCATTTTTTGATTGGGTTGTTTTTTTGGTATTGAGCTGCAGAAGGTGTTTATAAATCTTGGAGATTAATCCTTTGTCAGTTGATGAGCGTTGTTTTTTTATCCTCTTCTAGGTATTGGACATGTTTCATTTGCTCATTAAAAAAAATCAGTTTTATTGAAGTATGATTTTATATATAGTATAATTCACCAATTTTAAGTGTACAATTAAATAGATTTTGACAAGTAGATATATTCGTGTAACCATCATCACCATCATGATAACTGGAACATTCCTATTGCCCCCAAAATTTCCTCTGCCCCTTTGTCCCCTAGTCATACCTGTGGTCCTTGGCAACCACTAATTTACTTTCTGTCATATTAGTTGTACCTTTCTTGGTGTCAAAAATGGAATTACATAGTATGTAATCCTTGATGTCTAGCTTTCACTCAGCCTACTTTTGAGATTCGTTGATTTTCATGCATGTTCAAGTGGTTTGTTCTTTTCTATTGCTGAGTAATATTCACTCATGGATATACCATGATTTGCTTATCCCACTACCCAATTGATAAGCAATGAAGTGCTTCCAGTTTGTACAGTTATGAACAAAGGTTCTGAGGACATATGAACATAGGTCTTTTGTTTTTATTACTTAAACAGACTGGGAGTGGGACTCTGTTATATGGTTAAGTGACTTTATGAGAAAAATGCCAGCCTATTTTCCAAAATGGCTGTACGTTTTGCGTTCTAGTCAGCAGTATGTGAGTATTCTAGCTACTTCACATTCTCACTGAGACTTCAGTTTTTGTCATTCTTTGATTTTAGCCTTTCTAGTAGATATATATTGGCATATTGTGGTTTTATTTGCAGTTGCCTAATGACTAATCATGTTGAGCATCTTTCTGTGTGCTTGTTTGCTCTTCATATCTTTTGTGAAGGGTCTTAAAATGTTTAGTCCATATACTTTATGAATTGGGCTGTTTGTCTTAATTGAGTTGTTTAAGTTCTGTACATATTCTGGATGCAAACTCTATTAGATACATGTTTTACAAATGTTTTTCTCAATCTGGCTCATCTTTCCTTAACAGTAATTTCAAAGAGCAAATTTTATATTTTGACGAAATCCCATTTGGCAAATTTTTCTTTTATGATTTGCGTTCTTCCACCCTGCCTCCAGCCCTCCAAACTTTGGCTAACTCACGATAACAGACTTACTCCTTGTTTTGTTTTTTTTTTACTTAATTTTTTTAGAAATTGAAGTATAGTCGATTTGCAGTGTTGTTAGTTTCTGGTGTATAGCAAAGGGATTCAGTTACACACACACACACACACACACACACACACACGTATTTCATATTCCCTTTTTTTTTTTTTTGGTTTTTTAGGGTATCACTTTCGGCACATGGAGGTTCCCAGGCTAGGGGTCGAATCAGAGCTGTAGCTGCTGGCCTACACCGCAGCCACAGCAATGCAGGATCTGAGCCCCCTCTGCGACCTGCACCACAGTTCACAGCAATGCCAGATCTTTAACCCACTGAGCAAGGCCAGGGATCGAACCTGCGTCCTCATGGATGCTAGTCAGATTCGTTTCCGCTGAGCCACAATGGGAACGCCCATATTCTTTTTCACTATAGGTTATTATAGGACATTGAGTACAGTTCCCTGTGCTATATATCCTTGGTTTGGTAATATATATCTTTAATTTATCACAGTTTACCTTCATATGTAACATTTTCATCTCATTTTTTGTACTGTTCTTGTCATGTTTTATTTTTACATATGTATAAATTACATATGTTATACATAGACATGAAATTTAACAAATGAGAAAAGTCACATACCTATTTTTATATATACTTTTTCAAACATCTCATTCCTTTGTGTAGACCTAAATTTTGATGTAATATTTTTCTCTAGCCAAAGGAATGCCTTTGGACTTTCTTCTTTTTCTTTTCTTTTCTTTTTTCTTTTTTTCTTTTTTTTTGGTCTTTTTAGGGCTGCACCTGTGGCATATGGAGGTTCCCAGGCTAGGGGTCGAATTGGAGCTGTAGCTGCCAGCCTAAATCACAGCCATAGCAACTTGGGAACTGAGCTGTGTCTTCGGCCTTACACCACAGCCACAGCAACGCTCGATCCTTAACCCACTGAGTGAGGCCAGGGACCAAACCCACATCCCCATGAAGACTAGTCACGTTTGTTACCACTGAGCCACAACGGGAACTCCTGAACTTTTCTTTTAATGCAGGTCTGCGTTTTGTTTGTCTAAAAAAGCCTCATTGTGAATGATATTTTTTCTAGGTATGGAATTCTGTATATGCCTCTCCCCCCCCCACCGGGTGCTTTGACTTAGCCCACTTTTGGCTTGCATGGTTTGATGAGATTTTCCGTAATAGTTTGTTTTTGTTTCAGCCGCTAGATTTTAAGTTCCATGAAGTTCTTTTTTTTTTGTCTTTTTAGGGCCGCACCCAGGCATGTGGAGGTTCCCAGGCTAGGGGTCGAATTGGAGCTGTAGCCGCCGGCCTACACCACAGCCACAGCAACACCAGATCCGAGCCGAGTCCTACACCACAGCTCACCGCAGCACCGGATCCTTAACCCACTGAGCGAGGCCAGGGACCAAACCCACATCCTCACGAAGCTAGTCAGGTCTGTTTCCACTGAGCCAGGATGGGAACTCCCCATGAAGTTCTTTTTTTTTTTTTTTTGGTCTTTTTTGCTATTTCTTTGGGCCGCTCCCGCAGCATATGGAGGTTCCCAGGCTAGGGGTCAAATCGGAGCTGTAGCCACTGGCCTACGCCAGAGCCACAGCAACGCGGGATCCGAGCCACGTCTGCAACCTACACCACAGCTCACGGCAACGCCGGATCCTCACCCAATGAGCAAGGGCAGGGACCAAACCCGCAACCTCATGGTTCCTAGTTGGATTCGTTAACCACTGCGCCACGACGGGAACTCCCCATGAAGTTCTTTTTGATCTTAGTGTCTCTTAAGCATCACGGCAACGCCAGATCCTTAACCCACTGAGCAGGGCAGGGGATCCAACCTGCATCCTCAGGGATATCAGTCAGGTTCGTTAACCACTGAGCCACGACAGGAACTCCTGTGTGACTGTTCTTAACCTACACTCTCCTGATACTCAAAACGAATGAAATGCTTGAAAACAGTACAGAGGCCTAGCAAGATATGAAAGCAAACCTTTGTTCCTTTTCAGCCCCACTCCCTTCCAAATACCTAACCACGTATGTGTGCTGAGTGGTGTGTATCCTTTTTCTGTGTGTATACTTACATACAAACATATGTACCTGTAAATATTGTCATTATGGCTATAAATGTTTTTTACATTTTTTTGTTGTTGTTTAACAGTATGATTTGAAGATCTTTCTAAATGGCTACATAGAATTCCACAGTGAAATTTATCAGGCTTTATTTAAACATCAATTGTTGTGCACTAAGCTATATTTTTTTCTTTTCTTTTTTTTTTGTTTTTTTTGTCTTTTGTAGGGCTGCACCTGTGGCATATGGAGGTTCCCAGCTAGGGGTCTACTCGGAGCTACCGCTGCAGGCCTACGCCAGAGTCACAGCAACACCAGATCCGAGCCACGTCTGCAGCCTACACCACAGCTCATGGCAACATGGATCCTTAACCCGCTGAGCGAGGCCAGGGATTGAACCCACAACCTCATTGTTCCTAGTCAGATTCATTTCCGCTATGCCACGAATGGGAGCTCCCTCTTTCATTTTTTTGATGTTATAAACAAGCATCCAAAGGATATCTTTAAAGGGCTGTCTGTGTAATTTTTGACACATTTGGAAATGTTTTTGTAGGATATGTTCTTATGGGTGAAATTGCAGATCAGAACCATTTGATAGATACTACTGACTTGCCTTTTTAAAAAAGGCTTTTAAGTTATAGCAACTTTATATTTCCTCTGATAATTTGAGTGTCCTCTGCATTCTTGTGAATATTTGATAGTTTCAGAATTTCTTCTACTTTGGCCATTCTGATTGATGTTCATTTATTACCAACATTTTATTTATTTATTGTCTTTTTGCCATTTTCTTGGGCTGCTCCCGCAGCATATGAAGGTTCCCAGGCTAGGGATCAAATCGGAGCTGTAGCCGCCAGCCTACACCAGAGCCACAGCAATGCAGGATCCAAGCCGAGTCCTACACCACAGCTCACCGCAGCACCGGATCCTTAACCCACTGAGCAAGGCCAGGGATCGAACCCGAAACCTCATGGTTCCTAGTCGGATTCGTTAACCACTGAGCCACGACGGGAACTCCGACTACCAACATTTTATATTGCCTTTTCTGGTTCCCAGAGAGAAGAGAGCATTTAAATTTCTTAAATGGCCATTTGTATTTCTTAGGTGACTGAATCATCTCCTTTCCTTCCTCCCTTCCTTCCTGCTTTCCTTTCTCTCTTCTTCTTTTTAAATTAGTTTGCTGTGCCTGTGACATGTGGAAGTTCCCCGGCCAGAACCTGGAAGATGAATAGGATTTCAGTAGAAGACCAAGGGAAGAGGATAATCTCAGTCGGTCAGTCTGTGGGTAAAGGCTTGGAGGTATTAGGCCATTCAGAACTTGATAAGGAAAGATAGGTCGAGACCAGACAGATCGGGTAGCACCTTGATATGAAGTTAAGGGAGGGGAATTCTCTGCTGTAGGAATACTATCAGCAGTGTACTCGATTCTGCAAGTACTTCCTGAGCATCTGCCATTGCCAGGTCTGCCTAGTCAGCGCTATGGAAATTCAGTTATCTCAGTTGAGTTGGAGAAGACAGATGATTATGTTATTTTATTTTTTAGGGCTGCAGGTGCGCCGAATGGAAGTTCCCAGGCTAGGGGTTGAATCAGAGCTACGGCTGCCGGCCTACACCACAGCCACAATTGTGCTGCGTCTGCAACCCACACCGCAGCTTGCGGCAATGCTGGATCCTTAACCCACTGAGCTGGGCCAGGGATGGAACCTGCATCCTCACGGTACCAGTCAGGTTCGTTTACTCTGAGCCACGATGGGAACCCCTTAATTATTATTTTAATGAGAAATGAATAAAGTGTTGTAGGACCATGGTTTAAGGAACATCCCCAACTACCTGGCGTAATAAAGTAAGGCTTTAAAGAGGTGTGGTAGAAATTGTGCTTTGATATGAAGTATCCCTTTGCTTAGCAGATAAAGTAGGTAAAAAGGAGCATGAGAGAAGCAGTCTAGGCAGAACACCTTCTGTGTTTTGAGATGGCTAGATAAGGTCTTTGTGAGCAGGGCAAGGCTGTGAAGAGCTTTGGTAGAGGGTAACTGAAAGATTTGGGAGGCAGTATGAAGAGTACATTGGAAGAGTAGAGACTCGAGGTGGCCAGACTGGTAAGGAGACTCTTAGGCTTGGTCAGGGACCTAAAGTGAGATAGTAGCTAAGGACATAAGGAGCCTGGAAAACTGGAGAGAGGCTTAAGATGCGGAATTGGCAGGATATGAGGAAATCAGTTGGATATGAGGAAAGGGACCAAGTGGAATATAGATTGACCTCTGGATTTCTGCTATTTTAGTGGATTCTGTTGCCTGAAGATAGGGTGTGTTGTATTCAAGGAGAAAGGAGTGAGTTTGTAGAGAAAGAGGAAGTGTATGTAGGATGGTTGGAAGGGGGAAGGATGACTTGGGGGTAATCAATGCTTAGGTGATGATTTAAGCCAGAGGTAGGTATAAATTAAGTAATTGCGGGAGAATGAGTATAGTGCAGAGGAGGCACCTTAAAGAGCACTGAGAAGCGGCCAAAGAAGTAAAAAAATAATCAGGAAAAAAAGTGGTGGAAATGATTATAAAGTGTTTTTAAGGGTGTAGGTAACATTGTCCTCATAGACACTGCTGTTTTCCGTGATGCTTTGATGGGTCATTGGCCACCTCCATGATTTCAGTGAGGGTATATGAACCAGATTATAGTAGTTTGAGGGGGATGAAAATTTGGCTGTAATTGGAAGGAAAGATAAAGGTACAGTATCGAGGTCCTATTATTTGCTTGTTTTGTTCTGTCTGCTTTTAAAGACCTTAGAGTCCTGAGTTAGTTATTTCTCAAGGGGAAAAGTGAATGGACAGCAAAGGGTTGAAATTGCCGGTGATGCGGTGATGGAGCAGCCGTAAAGAGCTAGCATCGTCTTAAACTCTCGTGGGGTCCTGTTACAGTGCAGATGTTGAATCACAGGGTTTGGGGTGGGGCCTGAGCGACAGCTTATCTGGTAAGCTCCTCGAAGAGGCTGTTGCTTCTGCTTTCTGGACCACTCTTTTTGAGGTAGGGATCTAGAAACTATGGGATTGATAGCATTATAGGGGACTTGGTCTTGAGTAGGAAGGGGAACACTTCTGCTCGTCAGATCAGGTGGAATATAAGGTGGATAGAGTTGCAGGCAGGAAACATGCCTGGTAACCTTTGCTTTTTCCTGTGAAATAGAGGTAAAGTAAGAAAAGACTTTGGGAACAGTGTGAACTTGAAGAAAGATGTGGAAGTTTAGAATAGTTACTAAAAAGAGAAAGAAAATGTGTAAATTTTGAGACAGTTAGTTTGGTTCTGGTGTCTAGAAATAATTGGAGCAAGGAGAGACTAGATATGAAGAGGCAAGTTGTCTGTCTGTCTGTCTTTTTTTTTTTTTTTTTTTTAAACCTGCAGCATTTGGAAGTTCCTGGGCCAGGGATTGAATCTGAGCCACAGCTGTGACCTATGCTGCAGCAACACTGGATCCTTTAACCCACTGTGCCTGGCTGGGGATTGAACCTGCCCCTCCGCAGTGACTTGAGCCACTGCAGTCAGATTCTTAACTCACTGTGCCACAGCAGAAGCTCCGAGATCAGTTATTTTTAAGATGATAAGGTAACCTGGAGGAGAGGTATTGAGGTCTGAACTAGGACAGTGGCCTTGAGAAAAAAAGAGGAAGATGTGAATAATGGCCTCCTCAAAGATGTCCTTATGGACCTAGGGTGCGTTGCTTTCTGTGGCAGGAGGGACTGTGTGGATTAAAATAGGGACTTGGAGGAGTTCCCATGGTGGTGCAGCAGAAAGGAATCCAACTCGTAACCATGACGTTGCAGGTTCGATCCCTGGCCTCGCTCAGTGGGTTAAGGACCCTGGCCCTGCTCAGTAGGTTGAGGACCCCGTGTTGCTGTGAGCTGCATGTAGGATGCAGACGTGGTTCAGATCCTATGTTGCTGGGGCTGTGGTGTAGGCTGGCAGCTGTAGCTCCAATTGGACCCCTAGCCTGGGAACCTCCATATGCCATGGGTGCGGCCCTAAAAAGCAAAAACATAAAAAATAAAAAAAAAACAAAATGGGGATCTTGAGATGTGGAGATAATCCTGGATTGTAGGTCTTATGTAAATACAAGGATCTTTATCAAAGGACAAAGCTCTGGTGACATGTTGATTTTAGCCCATCAAGACTGATAGTGGACTTGTGGCCTCTGGAACTATAATATCGTGCGTTCCTGTTGTTTAAGCCACTAAAATCTGTGGGTAATGTGTTACAGTAGCATTAGGAAACGTGCAGGAAAATACGGATGTAAGGGAATGTGGGGTTAGAATTAAAAAAATAAGACAGTGAATGGCATGTAGTATGGGCAGCAGAAAACTGGGAAGATGTCTAATCTGCATAAATGGGTGGAGGAGAGTGATGAAACTGAGAAAGAGAGAATGGCAAGGAACAATGGTAGAAGAGGGTATTCATTTTGCATTTAAGTATGGCTTAGACATGGATTGGTTTTGAAACAAAGAAATTTAAGAGGCTGCCATAGTACTATTACAGTTAATAGAGCTGTTATGACACTAATCCATGACAGATTTTATAGTAATATGTAGAATTTGAGAGAGTTACAAGAGGAATGATTGAGAAAGACCCGTGTTTGAAAAGTAATACCAGGAGTTCCCGTCGTGGCTCAGTGAAAACAAATCTGACTAGTATCTGTGAGGATGCACGTTCAATCCCTGGCCTCTCTGAGTGGATTAAGGATCCGGTGTTGCTGTGAGCTGTGGTTGTGGTTCGAAGACATGGCTTGGATGCTGCATTGCTGTGGCTGTGATGTAGGCTGGCGGCTGTAGCTCTAATTCAACCCCTAGCCTGGGAACCTCCGTGCGTCAAGGGTGCAGCCCTAAAAAGCCAAAAAAGAAAGAAAAGTAATACCACATTATGTTCATATTGTGCTTTTTTTTTTACTTTGGGAAACATTTCCCCCCAGTTTATTGAGATATAATTGACAAATAAAATTGTATTATATTTAAAGTGTCAACAGTGGTGATTTGATATATGTATGCATTGCAAAAGGATTCCCACAGTCAAGTTAATACATTCAATTCACATATTTACCTTTTATTTTCTTTTGCTGAGGAAACTTAAGTTCGACTTTCTTAGCAAGTTAATTTTAATTATACAACACTGTATTATCAACTACAGTCACCATGTGATACACTAGATTCTCAGAGCTTATAATCTTATAACTGAAATTTGTACCCTTTTGCAAACCTCTTCCCATTTCCCCCACTCTCTAGCCCCTGGCAGTCAGCTCTTTTCTTGTAATGAGTTTGACTTTTTTTTTGTTCGTTTGTTTTTTTTAGGGCCATGCTTACGGCATATGGAAGTTCCCAGGCTAGGGGTCTAATCGGAGCTGCAGCTGGCGGCCCACGCCTCCTCAGCCACAGCCACACCAGATCCTAGCTGCGTCCTCGGCCAATGCCAACGCCAGATTTTTTTTTTTTTTTTTTTTTGTCTTTTGCTATTTCTTGGGCTGCTGCTGCGGCATATGGAGGTTCCCAGGCTAGGGGTCCAATCAGAGCTGTAGCTGCCAGCCTATGCCAGAGCCACAGCAATGCAGGATCCTAGCTGCATCTGCAACCTACACCACAGCTCACGCTGGACCCTTAACCCACTGAGCAAGGGCAGGGACCGAACCCGCAACCTCATGGTTCCTAGTGGGATTCGTTAACGCCACGATGGGAACTCACCAACGCCAGATTTTTAACCCACTGAGCAAAGCCAGGGGTCGAACCTGCATCCTCATGGATTCTAGTCGGATTCATTTCCAGTGCACCACGACGGGAACTCCCTGTATAGATATCTTGAGTAGTGATTTAAATTCCTCTGGATATATACCCCAAAGTGGGAGTGCTGGTAGTTTTTTTGTTTGTTTTGTTTTTTTGGTCTTTCTGTCTTTTCTAGGGCCGCACTGAGGCATATGGAGGTTCCCAGGCTAGGGGTCTAATCGGAGCTGTAGCCACCAGCCTATGCCACAGCCACAGCAACTCGGGATCCCAGCCGTGTTGGCGACCCACACCACAGCTCACGGCAACACCAGATCCTTAACCCGCTGAGCAAGGCCAGGGACTGAACCCGCAACCTCATGGTTCCTAGTCGGATTCACTAACCACTGAGCCAGGAGGGGAACTCCTGCTTTTGACTTCTAAAGGAACTTCCGTATGGTTTTCTTGTGGTGCCTTCATCAGTTTACTTTCTGAGCAGCAGTGGGCAATGATCTCCTTTTCTCTACTCCTCACCAGCATTTGTTATCTCTTGTCTTTTTTCGAGCAGGGGTGTGGTGCTGTCTCATTGTGGCTTTAAATTGCATTTCCCTGATGAGTAGTGATATTGAGCACCTTTTCAGATATGTTAGCCATTTGGATGTGTTGCAAAAGGGCTGTTCAGGTCCTTTACTCACTTTTAAATTGGGTTATTTATTTTTATTTTTCTTTGAATAGTATGCATTTTTTTTTTGTCTTTTTGGGGCCACACCCATGACATATGGAGGTTCCCAGGCCGGGGGTCGAACCAGAGCTGTAGCTGCCAGCCTACACCACAGCCACAGCAATGCAGGATCCGAGCCGTGTCTGCGACCTACACCACAGCTCATGGCAACGTCAGATCCTTAACCCACTGGGCAAGGCCAGGGATCTAACCTGGGTCCTCATGGATGCTAGCCAGGTTCATTAACTGCTGAGCCACGATGAGAACTCCATATATTTTGGATATGAACACCTTATCAAAAATATTTTCTCCCATTCTGCAGGTTGACTTTTTGTTTTGTTGGTGGTTATCTTTGCTGTGTGCAAGTTTATTAGTTTGTTGTAGTCCCACTTGTTTATTTTTGCTTTTGATAAGTCATTGCCAAGACCAGTATCAAGGCGCTTACCCCCTATTTTTAATTCTAGGAGTTAGGTGATTTCAGATCTTCAAGTCTTTAATCCATTTTGAGTTGATTTTTGTGTGTGTGTGTGTGTGTGTGTTTTTTGCCTTTTCTAGGGCCGCTCCTGCGGCATATGGAGGTTCCCAGGCTAGGGGTCCAATCTGAGCTGTAGCCGCCGGCCTACACCACAGCCACAGCAATGCAGGATCCTTAACCCACTGAGCAAGGCCAGGGATCAAACCCTCAACCTCATGCTTCCTAGTTGGATTCATTTCCACTATGCTATGATGGGAACTCCCATTTTGAGTTGATTTTTTTATATGATATAAAATAGGGGTCTTTCATGTGGTTATCCAGTTTTCCCAGCACCATTTATTAAAGAGATTATATTCATTGTGTGTTTTTGGCTCTTTTGTAGAATATTAATTGGCCATATATGCATGGGTTTATTTCTAGACTCTCTATTTTGTTCCATTGATCAATGTCTCTGTTTTTATGCCAGTACCATATTGTTTTGATTACTGTAGCTTTGTAATATAGTTTGAAACCAGAAAGTTGATGCCTCCAGCTTTGTTCTTCTTTTTCAATATTGCTCTGGCTATTCAGGGTCTTTTGTGGTTCTATATGAATTTTAGGACTTTTTCCCTATTTTTGTGAAAAATGACATTGGAATTTTTGATGGAGATTGCTTTGAATCTGTAGCTTACTTTGGTAGTACGGACATTTTAACAATTCTTCCAACCCATGAGCACAGAATATCCCTCCATATATCTGTCTTCTTCAATTTCTTTCACCTCCTTGATTAGATTTATTACTAAGTGCTTTATTTTTTGTGATACCATTGTAAATGGGACTGGTTTCTTACTTTTTCTCTCCAGTAATTCGTTGTTAGTGTATGGAAACACAACTTATTTTTTAGTACTAATTTGGTATCCTTCATTTTTACTGAATATGTTTATTCTAATGGATTTTTGGTGGAGTCTTCAAAGGTTTCTGTCTGTAAGATCATAGTAGCATCGGCAAACAAAGACGATTTGATTTTTCCTGTTCCGATTTTGATGGGTTTTATTTCTTAATTGCTCTGGCTAGGACTTCCAAAACTGTGTTTGATAAAAGTGGTGAGAATGGGCATTATTATCTAATTCCTGATCTTAAGAAAAAGATTTTAGCTTTTCACTGTTGAGTATAATACTAGCTGTGGACTTGTCGTATATGGCCTTTTTGTGTGGAGGTATATTCCTTCTGTGTCCAGTTTATTTAATATTTATCAGGAAAGGATATTGAATGTTGTTAAATCCTTTTTCTGCATCTATTGGGATAATCATATGATTTTTTTATCCTTCATTTTGTTACTATGGTGTATCACATCTATTGATTTGCATATGGTGAACCAACCTTGCATGGGAAGCATTTTCATACCTTTTTTGGGGGTTAGCAACAAGTTTTTGAAATGGACATAGCTCCTGTTAGTGTGAAATAAGCAAGGTGGAAAAATTAGGCCAAAAAGATAGTGTTAGTAGATTCTACTGCATTAGACATCGCATGTATAGAACACTTCTACCATACCAGAAAGTTCTTTTGGATCCTGCCATTCTGTTTTGTTTTATATAGTGAGGGATTGACTGTTACAGTAAAAATTTTAAGAATTTGCTAGTTAGGTACAATTAGCAAATCAGTATTTGCTAACTAGGTACAATTTCAGAAGACCTGGACCCTTGAAGCGATTGTGTGATATAGTTGAGTGAATAGTACACCATGCTTTCTCTAAGGAATGCTAACCTAACTAACAGTGAGCGATAACTTGTTGGGTTTTTTTGTTTTTTTTTGTTTTTATCTTTTTTTTTGCCTTTTCTTGAGCCGCTCCCGCGGCATATGGAGGTTCCCAGGCTAGGGGTCTAATTGGAGCTGTGGCTGCCGGCCTGCGCCAGAGCCACAGCAACACAGGATCCGAGCCACATCTGCGACCCACACCACAGCTCATGGCAATGCCAGATCCTTAACCCACTGAGCAAGGCCAGGGATTGAACCGGCAACTTCATGGTTCTTAGTCAGATTTGTTAACCACTGCACCACGATGGGAACTCCTCGTTGAGTTTTTGATACTGAATCTTTATCTTGGTTCTGCTTTGTGTTATATAAATTTGGGAGACCTTCTTAGGCCTCTTAACCTCTTAAAGAGATTCTCTAATTTCTTACAAACGTTAAAAACAAACAAGAAACAGGTAATATAAGCCTACTGTAGCTTCTACAGTACAGAAATACTAGAAAAATACAGAATACATTTTTTAAAAGAAATATGAAAAACAAAGACTTGGTATCTACCATCTATTTAAGTTCTTTTAGTAAGACATATAATTCATTATATAGTCATAGAGATTCACTTCTCTCTTTTACTGCCATAATTTTGTTACTGCTGAAGTATTAGATCATTAGTAAAAATGATCTAAACTTGAGTTTTGTTTTGTTTATTTTGGCTGCACCTGCATCATATGGAAGTTCCCGGGCCAGGAGTCATATCTGAGCCTTAGCTGTGACCAGTGCCACAGCTGTGGCAGTGCTGGATCCTTTAACCCACTGCCCCAGGCCGGGGGTCGAACCTGGGCTGCTGCAGAGACAATGCTGGATCCTTAACCCTGCTGCACCACAGTGGGAACTATGAGTTTTAAATTTTTATTTAACTTTAGATTCCCCAAATCTTTGTTATAAATGTATTTATATATGGTGTGTGTGTGTATATATCTATATATATGTAATTGAAATTGATTAGCAAATGTGCAACATCTGAGAGAATACAGTTTACTAGGACAGGACATTTGAAAAGTTAAGGAATTTAACTTAAGAGAAATAAAATTGGAAAAGAATGGAGGGCGTGTCTAGAAGAATTTGGTGTAGAGATCAAATACCATAAAAATGCCATTTCTGAAATATCCTTTTAATCAAAAATTTTTGTCTTGGAGTTCCCTTCGTGGCTCAGCAGTTAAAGAACCTGACTAGGATCCATGAGGATGTGGGTTCGATCCCTTGCCTTGCTCAGTGGGTTAAGAATATGGCCTTGTAGTGGCTGTGGCATAGGCCAGGGGCATCGGCTCCGATTTGACCCCTAGCCTGGGAATCTCCATATGCCGCTGGTGGGGCCTAAAATAGCCCCCCAAAAAGAAAGAAAAATTTCTTTATCCAGATTCTGTGCAGAAAATGATAGGCCAGAGGCCTTAAAATTGTGTTGGGATTTAACTTTGTTTTCTTAGTAAAGTTTACTGATTATAAATTTCTTAGGTAATTATGATGTGTGTGTCTGTGTTAAACTGATGAGCGGAATCTTGCTCGGGTAGGAAAGTTAACTTAAGAAAAGTTCCGTGCTGTTACCTCTGAGATGACAGTCTCTTTTCTTTCTTCTGCTGTGTGGCTTTCTGTTGCTCTGTAATATCTGATCAGCAGATGGACACATGACATCGCAGACTTGTTTTGAGGTCCAGAAGTCTGAAGGGAGAGGAAATTAAAAGTGTGGCTGAGTGTTTCATATCATGATGCTTTTGGTTTCTGTATTAAAGGAAGATATTTTATATTTTATAACCAACTTATTACTTTCTGTTTAGCCAAACATTTCCTCTATTTCCATGGAAAATTTGTAAGCTCATTGGAAATTTTAGTGATTGATGTATATGAATCAATATATAAAATAATGCTTCAGTGATTTACATATTGAATCAATACATAAAATAATGTTACATTAATGCTTTATGTAAAGTATGAGATTTGTATGAAATACTAACTCAGTGCTCAACATTAGTTGGCCCTATATACCTTTTGAAATGTTTTTGAAAGAATGAGGGAGAAGTTGAATTTGTATTTGAGTTTTTCCTAAATCGAACCATTATTTGACTTCCTACTAGAATTGTAAAATGTATGACATAATATATGTGTTTATTACATAATATATTACTGCCAGATATAAACAAAAATTTCCAGTTCTTCCTTTTTTCTTCCAATTTAAATTGTGGGTTTCTAGGAGTTCCTTTTCTTCATTTATCCTCTCCAAATAACTTCTATAAAATTTCAGTAAGAGTTTTATCTCCATGTTAATGTGTTACTGGTTTTTTATTTTTTATTTTTTTTGAGGGGGTGGTCTTTTTAGGGCCAGGGCTGTGGCGTATGAGGTTCCCAGGCTAGGGGTCGAATCAGAGCTATAGCCACCGGCCTACACTGCAGTCACAACAATGCCAGATTTGAGCCGTGTTTGCAACCCACACAGTACATGGCAACGCCAGATCCTTAACCTACTGAGCAAGGACAGGGATCGAACCTTTGTCCTCATGGATACTAGTCAGATTCATTTCTGCTGAGCCACTGACGGGAACTCCAGTGTATTACTGTTTTGAATGTGACTCTACCTACTTTAGAATCCAAAGATCTGGGTTAGATCAGGCAAGGTTCTAGAAGGAAACAGAATCCAACTTAGATGGTTTAAGAGACTGTCATGGAGGAGCGCAGAGACAGGGGTGGATTGGGGGAGGTTTTCACGGGTTATAGAGGGGCGTTTGAAGGGACAAGGAGATGACAGTGTCACTGGAGACACCAGTGAGAGCAGAGAAAAAAGAGGTGTCTGACAGGAGCCGTGGTGGTGGAAGGACACAGCTTCTGTCACAAAATGAGGCCAAGAGAAGGAGGAAGCTGGGGAGAAATAATCTAGCCTTTCTCTGCCTTCTGATGCACCAGTGATGGACAGCATTGGAACCCAGAAGATGCATCTATCGAGATCCGCCTCTGGGCACAGAAAAGGGCCGAAGAGGTTTGGAAGGATAGGGTAGTGGCCATAAGATAACAGCCAGTACAGCCAACAAATGTGGGATTGACTTCAGGTAATATTTTAGATTGAACTTCTTATCTGTAGACCGTAGATACTTTACTGGGTTTGATGAGGCTTCTAAAAGAGCCATATCAGACATGTGAAAGTACTACAGTAGTGCCTCTGTCTTGTGTTTTTTTAAAGTTTTGGTAAGGTGTAGGCTTGATGAAAAGCTCAACTTCATTTCTCGTGATGCTGTGTTGCATTTGTTACCACCATACTTTTGAATATATATGTTTTTGTGTTTTCCAATATTTGAGAAGTGAATTGAGCATCATTAAGTAGTTAAGATTTAGAGACTTTTTTTTTTTTTAACATATTTAATGACAGGTTTTGTCTTTTTCACTCTTGGTGTAGACAGAGCACTGTTTACTCCTAAACGTACACTTTTGGGATGTAGAGTTGTTTCCCTGGTAAGAAGATTGTCAGACGTCACTGTGCTATGTCTGCCATTGGTGTATCCTTGTCACCTACTTCTGTTTTCCTGAGACAGCAATGATGCCTCCTCATACTTTTTCCTCCTGATTCTTAATACTATTTCTTTTCACAAAGATATACGTTCATGCAGCCTCACCTTTGAGCATTCATAGGCCAGACTAAGATCAACCAGTCTATTTTCAGGAAAAGTATAGTCACCAGATAATATAATACTAATGCACTTTTTTTTTTTTAAAAACAAATCCTCCCATAAAAACTATATTATGATTTTGAAATTAAGTAATTCTATTTCATTTCATAGGCTCACGTTAGCGGTTTGTGTACATTTCAAAGTGAACTTTCTTGAATTACTGACTCAATCTTAATTATTTTCCACCAGACGGTCTGCCAAATCCCGAAGCAGAAGCCCATATTCATCTAGGCATTCAAGATCTCGTAGCAGGCACAGATTATCCAGATCCAGAAGTCGTCATTCTAGCATTTCTCCTAGCACACTAACTCTGAAGAGTAGCCTGGCAGCTGAATTGAACAAGAATAAAAAAGCACGAGCTGCAGAAGCGGCAAGAGCTGCAGAAGCAGCAAAAGCTGCAGAAGCAGCTAAGGCTGCAGAGGCTGCTGCCAAGGCTGCCAAAGCTTCAAACACTTCTACACCTACCAAGGGGAACACAGAGACTGGTGCCAGTGCATCACAAACAAACCATGTGAAGGATGCGAAGAAACTTAAAATTGAGCACGCACCTTCTCCCTCAAGCAGTGGAACTTTGAAAAATGACAAGGCGAAAACAAAGCCACCTCTTCAGGTAACAAAGGTGGATAATAATTTGATTGTAGATAAAGCCACCAAGAAAGCAGTTGTCGTTGGGAAGGAGAGTAAATCTGCTGCTACGAAGGAGGAGCCAGTGTCTCTTAAAGAGAAAACGAAACCACTTACACCAAGCGTAGGAGCCAAGGAGAAGGAGCAGCATGTGGCTTTAGTGACCTCTACTTTGCCGCCCTTGCCTTTGCCGCCCATGCTGCCTGAAGATAAAGATGCTGATAGGTAAGTGCAAAAAATTTTGTTAGTGAATGACGAGAAAAAATAGAGGTTTGAAATGAGAAATTATTTGACCTTTCCCCTCACCAAAAAAAAAACCCCAAAACAAAAACTTTATAAAAAAAGGACTGCAAGTTAATTAATTCTCTTTACTGTGTACATCTTAAATGAAGCACTTAACTTGTAGGATGGCAGCCTTATGCTTTATGCTCAGAACCCCAGGTAAAACTTGCCGTCGCCATGGAATGCAGTGCATGTGTCAGTTTGAGTTTGGGAATTAGAAGTGCCAGGCTTCTCTTTGGCTGGGTATTCCGTGATCCTACTATCAGAGACAGTGCATTTTATCAGACAGTCTGTCCTGGGTGAGAAAAGCATGTATCTTTGTTATTTCTAAGTGTTTTCATTGGCCTTAATTGCTTTAGGTGGCTTTATGAGTATATCAAGTTTTGGTCTTTTATTGACTCAACTTTTTGCAATTAGAGATTAATTACATATTACAGAAAATTCATAATGTGTTGTACTTTGCTTTAAGATGTTTACAAATTTCTACTGTGAATATTTGGGGGTATGGATTGTACCTTTTTTTTTTGTCTTTTGTCTTTTTAGGGCTGCACCTGTGGCATATGGAGGTTCCAGGCTAGGGATTGAATTGGAGATACAGCTGCCGGCCTGCACCACAGCCACAGCAACGCCAGATCTGAGCCACATCTGAGACCTACACCACAGCTCACGGCCACTCCGGATCCCTAACCCTCATGATTCCTAGTCAGGTTCGTTAACCACTGAGCCACGGCGGGAACTCTGGATTGTACTTGTATTTTGAAACATTTTTAAGAGGCAGGTAAGAGTAAAGTAGAATAAAGTAAATATGGTTCTAAGAGTGTTTCTCAAATGTTTGCTAGGATAAAAGCTTTATGCTGTTGTTTGATATTTGCCTGTTGACTTAACCATTTTGGTTTTTATTTTTATGAAAAAATTATAGCTACCCCCCCCCCCCATTTTCTGTTAAAAAGCAACTATATGGGCAGTTTTCCTGGCTGACATTTTTAGAGATTTAAAAACAAGTGGATAAAAGGGCCATGTGGGTAGGTCTTTCAAGTGCTCATTTTAGCTAGCATTATGAAAATTTTGTAATTTAAAACAAACACAAAATAAATTACAATTTGTGTTTCATGCCCTCTAAGGTGTCTTTTTTTCTACAGTCAAAAATGTTGCTGAGGGACCCCATCCAATTTAATGGGTGTTACTCAGTTATACTACTTTAATTGTAGTATTTGCAGGTTTGTCTGTCTTCCAGGAACACTGAAGGTTCATAACAGTGATTTGTAATTTGGATGAGTGTTGGAATGGGCTGTCCAGCAGAGATGCATGAGTGCAGAACTGAGTCACTTCGTTAGTGAGAGAATAACCCTTCTGCTGAGAATCTAGTGATCCTGGACCAGTGGGACTGATTGTTCTCTATTCATATTTGCTTTAAGGGTAAAGGGGTGAATTTTTACTTGTGATGTTTTTAAGAACTCAGAATTTACCCAGGTGACTGCTTATTAAGGATATTCTTTTTGCATATGTTTTTAATAAGATGGTGGCACATCGTATACTTGGTCATTAAATTTTTTTTTTTGACCCACCTTCTTATCTGTCTTTTCTTCTTTGTTGTTGTGTCTCTGCTCTTTTTGCTTTGAATGTGTTTGTATGTTTCAAGGATACAGAGGTTTTTTAAGACTTCTGAGTACTACTCCTGTCCTGTGTGGCCAGAGATTGAGTCAACACTAGTTAATAGCTATTCTTCTGGTCAGTGCTGCAAGTCTGATTGTCTGAAATTGGGTCTGTGGGAACTCCTATAAGCAAACTCCTTTGTTCTTTGGATTTGACCCCCCCCCCTTTTTTTTTTTTTTGCCTTTTAGGATCACATCTGCAGCGTACGGAGGTTCCCAGTTAGGGGTCCTGTCAGAGCGACAGCTGCTGGCCTCTGCCACAGCCGCAGCAGTGTGCTCTCCGGGCTGTGACTGCGATGTGCACCGCAGCTCACAGCAGCGCCAGATCCTTCACCCACTGAGTGAGGCCGGGGACCCAACCTGCATCTTTACGGGTATCAGTCAGGCTTGTTACAGCTGAGTCACAACGGGAACTCCGGGCCCTGTTTATTTTTAAGTGCTTCCTAGCCAAACAACATCCTTTAGGCTCACTTTGAACTTTGCTTTTCTCCCAGATCTGGAATTCATTATTCTCCAAAAATTATCAGACAGACTGTAATAAGTCAGTATTATAGACTGTAATAAATCATTGCGTGGAATCATTTTCTTTATAAAAAATTAGGATCATGCCATGCATAATATTCCTTAATTTTTTTCTTTTAATTTTTAGTATGTTGGAGACCTTTCCATGTTGGTAGAGATGGGTTCAGTATTCCTATCCATGGGAGTGGATGCATCACTTTCTTATGAACTAGTCTGCTGTTGAGTAATGGGTACTCAGATTTATAATTGTTTGCTATTAAACTCTCCTTATGCATTAATATTATATGTACATGTGAGCAATTTTTGTAGGATAGTTGTGAGAACAAAGTATTCACATGTAAAAGTTTAATGCAAAATGCCAGATTATATCTAAATAAAACTGTGTCCCAGTTTATGCACCCAAATGTATGAAATTGCTTCAGCAACACTAAGTGTTGCCAGTTTTGAAATGTTGACAGTTTTTAAAATATGTAATTCATTTTGCATTTTTCTGATTATTGAGACATCTTTTTGAACATTTGTTGGCTCTTTTTTTTTTTTCCCCTAGTGAATTGCTGGTTCATGTCTTTTTTTCTTTTTTCTTTCTTGCTTTTTAGGGCCACCCCCACGGCACATGGAGGTTCCCAGGCTAGGGGTCCAATCGGAGCTATAGCTGCAGGCTTACACCACAGCCACAGCAACTCAAGATCTGAGCCGTGTCTTTGACCTATACCACAGCAACTCGGGATCCTTTAACCCACTGAGTGAGGCCAGGGATTGAACTTGCGTCCTCATGAATGCTAGTCAGATTCGTTAACCGCTGAGCCATGACAGGAACTCCTGCTGGCTCATATCTTATACTGGCTTTTCCTTAAGATTAGGATGACCCCCCTCCCCCCTTTTTTCATCCATGGTATGTAGAAGTTCCCAGGCCAGGGTTGAACCCGCACCACAGCAGTGACAGTACTGGATCCTGCACCGCAGGAGAACTCCTGTTGCCCTTTTTCTAACTGACTTGTAGGTACTCCCTATGTGAGGAATCTTGCCCTGGGCCTCTCAGAGTCCGTTGCTTGTCTTTGACACTTCATTTATTTTGTTTTTGGCTATGTGGTTGTTTTCCCATTTAACATAATCACTGTCTGTCATTTTTCCTTGAAACGTAACGGGTTTATAAAGTTTTCAAAGGTTAACTCACACCTCACAGAAGTTTGTTTGGGTCGTTATACGAAGAAGAAAGACGTGGCTGAGTGTGCGCTCTCCCCATCACCCTGGGGACTGACCACATTTATTGAATCCTCTAGCTCCTTTTGTTCAGGCCCTCACCTTTGGCACATGGAGGTTCCCAGGCCGGGGGCCGTGGCTCCTGGCCTCCCCCGCAGCCACAGCAACGCAGGATCCGAGCCGCGTCTGCGACCTACACCACAGCTCTCAGCAACGCTGGATCCTTAACCCACTGCGGGGGGCCCAGGATTGACTCTGTGTCCTCCTGGATACCAGTCCTGTTCGTTTCCACTGAGCCGGGACGAGGAACTCCGTAGTAATTTGGCTCATTGATTTGTGGTACCATATAGAAAAGTCTTACTGATATCTCCGTTTCTGGATCTTCCTTTCTGTGAGCATGTTTTGCTATTTCTTTGCCAGTGCCCTTTTGATTTTTCTTTAGATGATGGTGTATCGGTTCTCAAACCCACATTTCTCCTATAGGGATAGGCAGGTATGTGAAGGTATAGGGATGGAATCAATTGCTTATTAGTGAATAGCTTGACCATTCAGCCTCACCTTCAGTGTGGCTGTAAATGGGCCCAGTGTTGGCATTTTTTGTTTCTATTCCTAGGCAAATTTTATAATTATTCACTTTGTCTAGTTGTAGTTTATTTTATTTTTATTTATTTATTTTTTTGGTCTTTTTGCCATTTCTTGGGCCTCTCCTGCCGCATATGGAGGTTCCCAGGCTAGGGGTCCAATTGGAGCTGCAGCCTCCAGCCTACGCCACAGCCACAGCAACGTGGGATCTGAGCCATGCCTGTGACCTACACCACAGCTCACGGCAATGCCAGATCCTTAACCCACTGAGCGAGGCCAGGGATGGAACCCACAACCTCATGGTTCCTAGTCGGATTCGTTAACCACTGAGCCACGACAGGAACTCCTGTCTAGTTGTATTTTAAAACCTCTTGCTTGATTTTTGTTCAGGACTTGATTCAATGCAGTGATTAATTTGGAGACTGACAGCTTCACAGTAGCACAGTTCCCCATATGAAAACTTGGCTTCTTGTCATTCATTCTGGTCTAGCTTTATGTTCATCCGTCACATGGGTCTTGTGCATTTCTTTCTTTATTTATTTATTTATTTTTTTTTTTTTGTCTTTTTGCTATTTCCTTGGGCCGCTCCCACGGCATATGGAGGTTCCTGGGCTAGGGGTCGAATCGGAGCTGTAGCCACCGGCCTACGCCAGAGCCACAGCAACGCGGGATCTGAGCCGCGTCTGCAACCTACACCACAGCTCATGGCAGCGCCGGATCGTTAACCCACTGAGCAAGGGCAGGGACCGAACCCGCAACCTCATGGTTCCTAGTCGGGTTCGTTAACCACTGCGCCACGACGGGAACTCCTCTTGTGCATTTCTTATTAAGGCATTTTATTGTTTTTGGTTGCCATAGTTTATGGAAGCTTTATAAAAATCATATCACATTTCCTATTTAGCTGTTGCAAGTATTAAGTGAAAATATAGTGTTTTTATTTATATAATATTATTCTTGGAAAGTAGTATTTCATTTCTACTTTTTTTTTTTTTGGCTGTACCCAATGGCATACAATATTTCACTTCTTTTAAATCTGGGATTCTTGCTAAATTTGATAGTTGATGTAATAGTGATTTGAATAAGGCAGTCTTAAATTTTAAATCATAAGCAAAATTAAGATTTCTAACCTCTCCTCCCCCATGTTGATTTGAATTGTTGGACAAATGCAAATTTTTGGCTGCAGCCTACTTATAAGTTAGAGACTACATTTTTCTGAATAAATTATTTTAAATAGACTTATTTTCAGAGTTCAAGTGATACCTTTCTAGAAAGAATCTTTTACTGTCTTTCAGTCCTGAGTTAGCTGTCCTTGAATACCCTCTTACTCTGGAAATCAGTCTGTTTATTCCTTCATCCTGCCCCGCACACGAGTATGTCCTCCAAAAGACTCTAGTAGGCTCCTTTCTGAGAGGAACTGTATCTTAGTGTATTTGTTAATTGTTTTTGTCGTTAAACTCCAGTGCCTTATGCAATACTTAGCATGTGGCCACATACAGCGAATATTTGTTGAATGGAGGGACATTAAAATTGAAAAGTGGGCTATATGATACCATTACTTTAAAAATAAAACTGCAGACTGTTTCCTTTGAGCTTATTTTCCCTGTTAAGTATTACCTTCTAGTGAGTAACATGGATTACAAAGAAAAGTCACAACTTTATTGATAAATAGGTTTTGGGATAGTATTAAAGCATCCATATGTTGTGCACTAATATTAATGTTCAGCTGGAGAAGTTAGCGTTGAAATGATTTACGCTGATATAGCATCATTAGTAATTTTTGATCACAGCAGTGTAGCCTCACTAAACTTGTAAATTATGGGACTCGTAACTGCTATGAAAGTATGTGAAGTCTAAAGTTTATTATCATTGTAAGAGTCTCTTTCAACATGTCGTAAGTTCTTTCTGTGTGGTATATGTGTTTTTTTTTAAAACTCAGTGAATTTCATTATATTTATAGGCGCACAGCCATCATCACAACCCAATTTTACGACGTTTCTATCCCAAGTCCCCAGACCATCCCTCCCCCTTTGGAAACCATAGGTTTTTCAAAATCTTTGAGTCAGTTTGTGTTCTGCAAATAAGTTCATTGTGTCCTTTTTTTAGATGCCACTTATAAGTGATAGCATATGATGTTTGTGTCTGTTTGACTAACTTCACTTAGCATGAGAATTTCTAGGTCCATCCATGTTGCTGTAAATGTCATTCTTTCATTCCTTCTTATGGCCAAGTAATATTCCATTGTGTATGTATCACATCTTCTTGATCCACTTCTCTGTCAGTGGACATTTAGGTTGCTGCCATGTCTTGGCTATTGTATACAGTGCTGCAGTGAACACTGGGGTGCATGTATCTTTTGAGTCGTAGTTTTCTCTGTATAGATGCCCAGGAGTCAGATTGCTGGATCAAATGGTAGTTCTATTTTTAGTATTTTGAGGAACCTCCATACTGTTTTCCATAATGGGTTGCACCAATTTACAATCTCATCAACCGTATAAGAGGGTTCTTTTTTCTCCACACCCTTTACAGTATTTATTGTTTGTAGACTTTTTGATGATGGCCACTCTGGCTGGTGTAAGGTGGTCAGATTTCCTTAGTTTTTGTCTAGTTCTGTATCATTTTTGGGGGCCCAAATTTTGTATTTTATTTTTACCTGGAAAGTAAAGAAACTCAGTCTTCTGCCATTGCATGCTACTTAAATGTAAGACACGATTGCATTTTTATTTCTCAAATAAGTTTTTGTGTTTTGTTTATTCATCTGACTCCTTTCTTTTTAGCTTACGGGGAAATATTTCAGTAAAAGCGGTTAAAAAAGAAGTGGAAAAGAAACTACGATGTCTGCTTGCTGATTTACCACTGCCCCCCGAGCTGCCAGGAGGGGATGATCTCTCAACGAGTCCAGAGGAAAAGAAAACAGCCACGCAGTTACATAGTAAAAGGAGGCCTAAGTATGTGCTTGCTTTCTACCTGCTCCTAAATTGGCCAGAGATGATTCTGGATCATCATTAAATCATAAAACACAAAACTAAGATTTAAAATAATAAAAAGTGTACTTATTCTTTCAACTTATAAGTATATGAATAAATTTTATTGGAGCTTTGAGAAATTTTTTTTCGTAATTGCCTGAGTACCTATTCAAAATGACTAATAAAACCAAATTTAATTTTCTCTCTCAGTTTGTAATGTATTAATTTCTTGGGAATTGTATGTGTTGAAGGAAATTTCTATATATGAGATACTTAAAGAATACAGAAATATTGAAGTTGGGCAAGGCGAGAGTTAGCCTTCAGTGAGCCCAGACAAAATTGGTAATGGACCAGCTGCCATGCTTGTCTTTGCTTTTGGCTCCATTTGCCCCCATAACTACGGGCATTGTTCATTTTGCAAGAGGTGGAGTGGAGGAAGTTTTGAACTCTGTATCCTAAATTAGCTTCAAGTAAGTGTTTAGAAGTAACTCTTTCTCTTGAAACCTGTTCATCACTTAAGGGAGGATGATGATTCTGTTTTTACTTTTACTTAACCAAGGGAAAGTGCATGACTTTGAGTTAGATCTGATTTCAGAATTGTTCAGGGAGTGTCTAGTATAAGAACAGGTGATTTTTTCTCGTGTGGAGTAGAGAGCTAGAATTACAAATTCCTCCTTTAGTAGTATTATAGTTTTTTTTTTTTTTACATAAATTTCTGTTACCTACCAGAATATTGAAATATTCTAAAATTATACACCTTTTTGAAGAGTATCAAATATCTGTCATATATAATACACCCATACTGTAATGTGTGAATTCCTAAGGCTTGATTATATTCATATTTTTATTCTCTCTTTGACTGAAAAATCTTTCTGGTGCTTCCAGAAAGATTTTATCTAGTATAAACCTAAATTTGTCAATAAGCTTTATAGTTAGATTTTTTTGGTCATGTTCGTTATTGAACTTGGTTTTTGAAAGCAGGTAAATGCATATGTATTATCAGTGAATGGAGTTGTTTGAGGTTGGTTAGGAAGCTCTGACTCTTTGAAGTGGTGTTGGTTTTATCCACTCCCTGGAAGATTCCATCGTGTGTCTGAGAGTCCTTCATACAAGCTTTACTTCTTCTCTTTCCCACTTTAAGTGTTAGTCTGCAGAAGCAGAGTCCGTAGGGAGAAACGATACCTTGACTTTCGTGATCATTGTAATATGCCAGCTTGAGTGTTCCTGGCCTTAGATGATCACAGATATGCAAGGGTGAGGGAAGTAAAGGGTTTAAGTTTGGGCGGAGGGTGGGTATTGAGTATTAACAGTTTATTCAGTTTGCTTGATTGTATATCAAAACTTCAGAACTATATTTGATAGAATATGTGGGCCTCGCTATGGTGAAATCAAAGAAAAAGATATTGACTGGGGAAAACGCTGCGTGGATAAATTTGATATCATCGGAATTATTGGAGAAGGTACCTATGGACAAGTTTACAAGGCCAGGGATAAAGACACTGGTAAGAATGCCAAATGCTTTGGATCTTTGTGCCTGTGGAACATACTTAACTTGCGTTTCTCTTCTAATGTATAACTTGGGGAGTTTTTTTTTAAAAAAGTGAAATATGAGTGTATCATGCTGTTGTTTCATCTCGTGTTTTATTTCATTTTATATATGCACTTGTGTAAGATATGAGTACATGTAACAGGGTGTATATACAAATATACGTAAGTTTTTTTTTTTTTTGGTCTTTTTAGGGCCGCACCCACAGCATATGGAGTTTCCCAGGCTAGGGCTTAGCCTGCCTACACCACAGCCACAGCAACGCCAGATCCCCAGATCCGAGCCACGTCTGTGGCCTGCACCGCAGCTGATGGCAACACCGGATCCTTAACCCACTGAGAGAGGCCAAGGATTGAACCTTCGTCCTCAAGGGTACTAGTCAGATTTGTTTCCACTGAGCCACAACAGGAGCTCCCCTACATGTAGTTTTTAAAAGTGATTCTTCAGTATTTGCGACATGTATAGGGTGGGGTCAGGTTTCTTTTGTGGTGAGTAAATCTTTACCTTGTTAGTAATTGGGGGAAATAGCTTCACCTTATTAATACGTAAATTTTATTGTATGAAGACTCATGTGACGCTTGTAATTTTGGCCCTTCAATTTTTCTTTTCCTGTAGAAATCACTCTTTATGTGGAGGGCAGATTTAGCAGCTTAATCTTTGCGATCATAGTCCGTCACCTGAGAGAAAGTTTTAAAGGTCTTGGTGCAAAGGAAAAAGTAACTCTGTTAGAGGCCATATATGTTACTAAATAGTGCGTAGCGCCAGTGCTTAATCTCTATTTATACCTCCTGGTTGAAATAAACCAATAGATTAAAATGGCATAGCTGTTTAAGGGAGTGTAGTAAAAGGGGGACCACTTTATGCTTAGAAACTCCTGAAGGCAATTAATTACAGCATACGAGAGTAGCATTTACAATGATGACCTTGCATTATCAAAAAGAGATTAAACTGTAAAACAAGGAATCAGGCATTTTACATTTCTACTAAAAAGAACCAGATTAATTTTAATCATTTAAAGGAAAAATGTCCTACTTTTGGAATATTTGTAAGTACAGCATTCCTTTATTTCTCCAAAGAAGTGGAATGAACAAAGCTTTATTGTAGTAAATTTTTTAATAGGGTTTGTATGTGTGTCTCAGTATTTAAATTATCTGATGCAAAACTCATTCATATATAAATTATGAGGCCATTTAGTATAGTGTGAAGAAGAGCACATAATTTTGAGACAGATACACCAGATTCTGAATCCCAGTTTTATTGCTAGGTAACTGGGCGTCTTTGGACAAGTTAATCTATCTGAGCATATTTTCTCACTTGCATAAGATCTGGAGTTTTCTCATCTGTTTAGAGAGATTTTATGCATATATAAGGATACTAAGTATATTTATCCTTGCTCTTCACTTTTTTTTTTTTGTTTTTTGTCTTTTCAGGGGCCACACCCACAGCATATGGAGGTTCCCAGGCTAGGGGTCTAATTGGAGCTGTAGCTGCCGGCCTACACCACAGCCACAGCAATGTGGGATCCAAGCCGCAGCTTCAATCTACACCACAGCTCACGGCCATGCCGGATCGTTAACCCACTGAGTAAGGCCAGGGATCGAACTCGCATCCTCATGGTTCCTAGTCGGATTCGTTTCCGCTGTGCCACGGTGGGAACTCCTTCACTTTTTAAAAAAAGGCATAGTATAAAATATCTTCTCTCCATTATCTTACTTTTTACATTTAATTTTTCTTAGCATAAAATAGCAATACATATAGACCTCCTTTTTCCTTTTTAACAGGTGTAATATATTTTGAGGGTTATAATTTCAAGAGGTAGCAGCAAATTATGAATTAAAATAAATTTAAAATGTTATACTTGATTTTGTCAGCTGGTAACCTGATTTTATTTAATTTTCTAATAGGAGAAATGGTAGCCTTAAAAAAAGTACGTCTAGATAACGAAAAAGAAGGATTTCCCATTACAGCAATCCGAGAAATTAAAATTCTTCGGCAGCTTACCCACCAGAGTATTATCAATATGAAGGAAATAGTGACTGATAAAGAAGATGCTTTGGATTTTAAGAAAGATAAAGGTATGTGTGCCTGTTTACACAATCAGTTCTGCGTATTCATAAAGTTACTGACGTACAGATTTCCATATTGATCATTTGAGTCATTACTAGGACCTTAAACCATTGCCTTCGTATTGGACTATTTTTAAATGTAATTGAGTCAAAGAATTATTTTAACATGTTTTATTTTACTGGTTTTTGAGTCACCTAAGTAAATATCAAAGTGTACTTATCAGTATTACACAAAAGTATTCACTAGTAAATATAAGTTTTTTTGGCATCAATATATAATTTGTAGTGTTCATTTTTTAGTCACTGAGGAACAATTGATAGTAATATTAGAATGTATCTGCCTTACGTTTTTCATATTATAATGCCTTCATATAGAAGGAAACTTATGGTAGGCATATGTGTTATTTCTTAAAGTGTAGAAGCAAAAATCTTAACCTGAAATTACCCTTAACATAGTGCTATGGTTGGCTTTGAGCCAGAAAAGCTGCAAAGAAACGAGCAGGCCTTTCAAAGTAGTTGTCACAGGGTTTGTGGGGGGTGAAAGAAATGCTCTACCTTCCCTGGGTTTCAGATCTTCAGAGTAAGATTTTGTAACCAAGGTCGACTCCTTTAAATCAGTCGTTGTCAACAGAATCTAACTAAATGTGGTATAAAACGATTAAAGTAGCCCTGTTCCGATTGAACGTGCCTCTTGGCCCCTCCCATCCCCACCTCACTCACCCACCCGGGAACACAGTAGAAGAAATGGTTGGTATTATATGTGGTACCCATTTTGTGTGAAGAAAGCTCGGTTTACAAATACTCGGTATGACCTACGCAGATCATCAGAAGTTTTTTTTTTATGGCCGAACCCATAACATGTGGAAGTTCCTGAGCCAAGGATCAAACCGTGCAACAGCAGTGACTTGAGCCGCATCGATGGCAATGCCAGATCCTTAACCTACTGAGCCACTAGAGAACTCCTCAGAATCATCTTTTTTGTTTGTTTGTTTTTTTAGGGCCTCACCTGCATATGGAGGTTCCCAGGCTAGGGGTTGAATTGGAGTTGTAGCCACTGGCCTGCATACACACAGCCACAGCTAGGCCAGATCTGAGCTGCGTCTGTGACCTTCACCACATCTCATGGCAACACCGGACGGATCCTTAACCCGCTGAGCGAGGCCAGGGATCGAACCTGCGTCCTCATGGATACTAGTCAGATTCATTTCTGCCGAGCCATGAGAAGAACTCTGGAATCATCTTTTTAATTGACATCAGTGCCATTAGTTTTTTTAATCCATGATAAAGTCCGTATTCCTTAGCCGGACTTTCAACCTGGTTTGTCTTTTTTATGTTGTATATTACTTACTGTGTAGTCGGAAGAGATTCTGGTTTGACTTGGATTAGAATGTCTGTGACTTGTGACCTATCAGTGAGGTCTTTAACCCTTCTCAACCTGTTACACCTTCATCAGTTAAAGGGAAACATTATTTCTCTTACTGTGTAGTGACAGTTAAATTAAGATTTTGTAACGAGAGAAGTGTGCAAATATTGTTTTTCATAAATCTTGCACTATTGCCAAGTTAATATTGTTGCTTTTCCTCCAGCATACCCTGGACCTCTGCTTTTCTGCTGTGTGGGATCACATCACTGCCTGTTTCTCCAATCCCAACCCAAGTCATTTTTCCTGATTGCTCACTAATCTCAAGTTACATTTGTTTTTTGCCAGTGCACGTTGCTGCTATAAACTCTTCCTTTACACTGGGCTCAAATCTCTTCACCTCCAGCACACACACGCACAATTTGAAAGGCCAATTTCTCATTCTCTGGTCTTAGTCTGAATCTTGCTTTTATTCACTAGTAAGGCCTTACCTGGCCAACCTTCCATGTTTACACTACAGTACCCTTAAAACAGAGTTAGGTAGTGTTACCACATCCTGGATGTATTTTTGTGCAGAAACTTAAGAAATGCTAAAAAAACTTTTTCTGAAATAATCGAGGGAAAGGAGGAGAGATAAACTACTTATAAATTTTTCCCCTAATGTTTTTCTCATCTTCAGCCCATCCCATCTCTTTTTAATATCTTCGAGGAGATCTTCGAACCTTTTCGTCTGTTCTTCAGACTTTTTATTGTTAGTGTGGGGAATTTTTTTGTTTCAAAGAAAACATTTCCTATACCTCTAGATGTTTAGTTTCTGCGGTGGGATGCAGTCAGTTGTGTTAATTTCAGTACTCTTGTGTTCATACTTGCCCTGTTCATAAAGTCTTTTTTTTTTTTCTTCTTTCTTTTTAGGCTGCACCTGTGGTATATGGAAGTTCCCAGGCCAGGGTCAAATCAGACCTACAGCTGCCAGCCTGCACCACAGCCACAGCAACACCAGATCTGAGCTGCATCTGCGACCTGCAGTGCTGGATCCTTTAACCCACTGATCCGGGTCAAGGAGGGAACCCACATCCTCATGGATACTAGTCGGGTTCTTAACCTACTGAGCCACAGTGGGAACTCCCATAAAGTTTTGAGCTAGCCTAGGAATTATTTTGCAACATAAGCTTTGCTTTGTTATTTTCTTCTTCCCACTAAGGATTATGAATTTACAGAAAGATACTCTCTGTATGAGTGTAGTAATCTTCAGTTAAAAATTTTAATGAGGTTTATAATTCTCTGGGTAGAGGAGACATTTTGTTTTGTAATTAGTGCAGTTTAAAATAAAACTCCAGTCGTTTATCTCCATATCATGATATAAGTATTTAATGTTCAGATTAAAAACAAACTCTGGAAAATGTTGCCATTCCAGCAAAATAGTCTTTTGGTCCTTGACATCAGCATGATGTCCTGGGGACCAAAACCCACATTCAGATTACTGTGTACAAGTTAGCGTAACTGCAACACCGTCAGTACTAGCGTTCGTTCAATGAGGACATTTGAGTGCTCTTTTAACTTGGAATTTTCCTTAAAAAATCAAGAAAACAGTATTCTGGAGTAAATGCTTATGGCACAGTGTCCCGCCAAGTGTCACTTCCTCTGTAGTCTCTTGATTCCCACACTGTGCTCTCCTGCATTTGCATTCCATTTCAGATACGTCCCCTAAGAGAATTGTATATTTCAACCTTGTCATTATGTTTTTTTATCTTACTGAGGTGCCTGTGGACAGAGACTGAACTTTATTCTGCTTTGTATTCATAGTGTGCAGCAGACAGTAGGCCATCACTCAGTTCTGAGTAACTCAATAAATGAAGGAAACACAGAGTTGAGAAGGTTCTGTGGAATAGGCAGCGTGTTAATGATGGGTGCTGTTTGCATAGGGAGAGAGGAGGTCTGTCGCATGCATAACTCTCATAAGATGTTGTAAGAGACAGTGAAAAATTGGCATGTCCCCTAAGAAAATCTTGCATCTAAGTTATCTTCCTGTCTCATTTTTTAAAAAATCTGAACTCATTCCCATTATGCAGAATTGCTAATATCTTGTAAGTTTTGAGAAGAGAGCGTTATTGATGGATTTGTTCATTCCTTTACTCCACAAATGTGTATTGTGCCGGTTGTAGCTTGGGCTTGCCAGTGCAGTAGCCGCTAGGCAGTGTAGTTGTTTCAGTTTAAATTAATTAAAATTAGATAAAATTAGAAGTTGTTCCTTAGTTGCATTAGCTACATTTCAAGTGCTCTATAGTTTGTATGTGGATACTGGCTGCATTTGGGAAAGTGAAAAGACAACTCAGAATGGGAGAAAATATTTATAAATCATATATCTGATAAGGGACTTGTATCTCAGATATATAAACAACTCTTACAACTAGGAGCTCCTGTCATGGTTCAGCAGTAATGTACCCAACTAGCATCCGTGAGGACCCAGGTTTGATCCCTGGGGTTGCTCAGTGGGATAAGCATCCATCGTTGCCATGAGCTGTGGTGTAGGTCGCAGATGTGACTTGGATCTGGTGTTGCTGTGGTGCAGGCCAGCAGCTCCAGCTCCAGTTCACCTCCTAGCCTGGGAGCTTCCATATGCCACTGGTGCAGCCCTAAAATAGGTAAAAAAAAGAAAATCCCCCGAAACAACAAAAAAAAGTATTGCAGCTACCTAAAAAAAGACAGCCTGTTTAAAACGTAAGCAAAGGATCTAAAGAGACATTTCTCCAAAGGAGGTTTGCAAATTGCCAATAAGCATTTGAAAAAATGTTCTGAATCATAGCCATTAGGCAGATCAGAACCACAGCGAGATGCTGCTTCGTCTGGACTATAGGACGGCCATAATACGGAGATGAGGAGTAAGTGTTAGGGAAGATGTGGGCAGATCGGAAGACTCACACGTTACTGGCAGGACTGTAAAATGGTACAGCTCCTTTGGAAAACAGTGGCATTTCTTCAGAACATTATGTTAGGTACCAAGTGACCTAGAACTTTAACTTACCCTGGGAATCTACCCAAGAGAAATAAAAACAAATGTCAACACAGAAACTTCAGCATCATTCATGATAGCCGCCCAAACAACTCATATGTCTGTCAGTTGATGGACTAGATAAACAAAATCTGGTCTCTCCATAAAGTTGAATGTTATGCTGCCATTGAAAGGAATGCAGTACTTACACCAACAAATTGGACAACCTAAATGAAATGGACATATTCATAGAAACAGACAACCTACCAAGAATCATGAGAAAAACAGAAAATTTGAACAGACCTATAACTTATAAAGAGATGAAGCTGAAATAAAAAACCTCCAACAAAACAAAGCCCAGGACCAGATGGCTTCACTGGTGAATCTTCCAGACATTTAAGGAAGAATTAATACTAGTTCTCTCCAGACTCTTCCAAAAAATGACATGGGAAGAAACACTTCCAAACTCATTCTGTAAAGCGAGCATTACTCTGGTACCAAACCTCGGCAGAGACTACAAGAGAAGAAAATTAGAGACCAGTGTTTCTGAGGAATATTCAGCAGACTGAATTCAGCAGCGTATTAAAAGGAGTATGGGGAGTTCCCGTCGTGGCGCAGTGGTTAACGAATCCAACTAGGAACCATGAGGTTTCGGGTTCGGTCCCTGCCCTTGTTCAGTGGGTTAACGATCCAGCGTTGCGGTGAGCTGTGGTGTAGGTTGCAGACGCGGCTCGGATCCCGCGTTGCTGTGGCTCTGGCGTAGGTTAGGCCGGTGGCTATAGGTCCAATTTGACCCCTAGCCTGGGAACCTCCATATGCCGAGGGAGCGGCCCAAGAAATAGCAAAAAGACAAAAAAAAAAAAAAAGTATGCAGTGGGATCCTGCTGTATAGCACTGGGATGTCTGGTCACATGTGTTGGAGCATAGTAAATGTAAGAAAAAAGATTGTATACACGTATGTGTGACTGGGTCACCTTGCCGTGCAGTAGAAAATTGACACAACACGGTAAACCAGCTATAGTGGAAAAAATGAAAAACATTATTAAAAAAAAGAAAACAAGTTTTCAGATTGCCCCCCCCCCAAAAAAAAACCAAAATAAAAGGAGTATACACTGTGACCACATGAGATTTATTCCTGGAACGCAAAGGTGATTCAACATATGACAATCAGTCAGTGTAATACACTGTATTATCAGAATGGAGGGAAAAAAATCACATGATGATCTGAACAGAAACAAAAGGCATTTGACAAACTTTAACCGGCTGTCCCGGCAAAAACACTCAACAGACCAGAAATAGAAGGAAACTGCGTCCATATATGAAAAGCCACATGTGAAAAGTTCACAGCTAACAAACATAACAGTGAAAGACTGAAAGCTTTCCTGGAATCAGAAGACAAAGACGCGGTTTCCTGTGCTATCCAGAATAGAGTGTTCCTGCGGAGCCATTCGTGAGCTCCGATGGCATAAAGCGAAGAAGCAGCTGGCTTGGGACGCATCTCGCTAATGGCATCACAAGATGAGCCAAGGTAAAGGGCAGGTTCACAGACTCGGTTCAAAGTTGCGACAGCTGGATGCGGAGATGCAAGTGCAGTTGCCGGAGAAAAGAGCTTGGTGGTGCCGCTCTCACTGCTCAGACTGTCTGCTCAGGGTGCGTGCTGCTTCTCACAGCTACTGCAAAACCAACACTGAACGCTATTTTTGGTTTTTACCTTTTTTACAAAAGCAAAAATCTCTGGTTTCTTTCAGTCAGTGAAAATAGGTACTAAGGTCGGTCTTTCGTAGAAGCGTGGTGGCATAAAGTGAACTTTCCAAAATTGAGATATATCTAGAATTGCTTTTGTAGCTTTTATTCAGCGTAGTACTGTGAGCCCTCGTCAGAGCAGATAAGCAAGACAAAGAAATACATGTTCAAATTGAAAAGGAAGAAATAAAAGTATATCTGTTGATAAACAGTATGGTCTTAGGTGTGGAAAACCCTAAAGAGTCCAAAAAACGGGGGCAGGGAGTTAGAACTAAACGATTCAACAAAGCATCAGGGAATAAAATCAACACTGAAAAATCAGCTGTGCTTCAACACACTAATGGTGAAAGAGGAATAAGAGATGAAAAGAGTTCTATTTATAATAGCCTCAAAAAGAATAAAATACGTAGGAATAAATTAATCAAGGAAATAAGAATGTTGTACACTGAAAATTACAAAATGGGAAGTTGAAGAGACACCAGTAAATTAAAGATAGCTGGGCTTATGGATTCGAAAACTCCAGTGTTAAGATAGTCGTTAATACTGCCTAGAGTGATCTACAGATTCATTGTAGTTCTTAGGAAAATGCTAACATTGGCTTTTGCAGAAAAAGACTTAATTTGCTTTATGTATTAAAGTATTATATAAAGCATCAAACACATAAACTTTTTTTCTTTTTATGGCCACACCTGTGGCATATGGAAGTTCCTCAGGCCAGGGGTCAAATTGGAGCTGCAGCTGAGGCCTGTGCCATAGTTGTGGCAACATCAGATCCTTAACCCACTGAGCGAGGCCAGGGATCCAACCGGCATCCTCACAGAGATAATGTCAGGTCCTTAACCTGCTGAGCGGCAGTGGGAGCGCCCCATAAATTTAAAGAACAGTGTCGCGAAATATCACTCCATGCTCCCCCGCCCACCTTTCGCAGTGAGTAACTCATGGCCAGTCTTGTTCATGTATAATCCTGTGTCACAGTGATCCAAACTCCACTCTCAGGAAGCTAGAAAAAGGACAAATTAAATCCAAAGAAAACAAAAACAAGAAAATAAAAGTGGAAAGCAATGAAGTAGGAAACAGATACCATAAACCGTACAACCAATAAACCGTACAACCAATATGTGATTCATTGAAAATGGGAATAGCATTACTGATCCTATAGAAGTTAAAAGAATGAGGACGATGATGAACAGCGTTATTTCCACAACTTCAGTAGCTTAGAGGAAGTGGACAAAGTTCTTGAAGGGGAGAGAAAAATCACAATAGAAAATCTGAGGAGTTCCTGTTGTGGCTCAGTGGTGACAAATCTGACTGGTATCCATGAGGATGGGGGTTCAGTCCCCGGGCTCGCTCAGTGGGTTAAGGATCTGGCACTGCCATGGGCTGTGGTGTAGGTCACAGACATGGCTTGTATCTCACGTTGATGTGGCTGTGATGTAGGCTGGCAGCTGGAGCTGTGATATAACCCCTAGCTGAAAACCTCCATATGTGGCATGTGTGGCCCTAAAAAGACCAAAAAAAAAAAAAAGAAAGAAAATCTGAGTAGCTTCATGAAAAGGTTCCTGGACCCAATTCCAGTGTGTGTGTGGAGGCTTCCCCATACCAATGGTCGATTCTCAGACACCCTCTGGTGTCTCAGTTCTGACACTTATCTGCTGGGAGATAGAATCAGATTCCAGAGGTAAAGGGTTCAGTCTCACAAAACTGCCCTCCACTTCAGATGCCAGTCACATCTGATTACTGTAGATTTGTAGCATAGACTGAAGTCTGGGAGGGATATGCCTCCAGTTTTGTTTTTTGTTTTTCCCTCAGGATTGCTTTGGCAATTCTGGGTCTTTTGAGGTTCTCTGTAAATCTTAGTATTGTTAATTAAATGCAACAGCCCTGGTTGTCAACAGTACTTCTGACCAACAGTTAGAAATCAGAGGTTCCCATGGCCACCTCCTTGGGATCATTTATACTTGGTAAAATAACTCACAGTACTCACTAGGTTATAGATGGATATTAAAGGATATGGATCAGCAGCCAGGTGAAGAGATGCATAGAGCAGAGTCTCCAAAAGGAGAGCTTCTGAACTCTTGGAGCTTGGGATCCAGCACAGTGGACATAGAAGCATACTGGTTCCCTAATGGGAAAGCTCTCAGAACCTCCGGTTTGTTTTTTTGGGCTACACCCATGGCACATGGAGGTTCCCAGGCTAGGGGTCAAATTGGAGCTGCAGCTGCCAGCCTACACCACAGCTCACAGCAACACCAGATCTTCAACCCACCGAGCGAGGCCAGGGATTGAACCCGCAACCTCTTGGTTCCTAGCGCCACGATGGGAACTCCCTCCTTTTTTTTTGTTTTTTGTTTGTTTGTTTGTTTTTTTATGGAGGCTTCATTACGTCACTGTGATTGATTAACTTATTGGCCATTGGTGATTGATTCAACCTCCAGCCCCTCTGTCCTCTCCAGAAATAAGTTTCCTTTTCTTTTTAAATTGACGTATAGTTGATTTACAACATTGCGTTGGTTTCAGATATTCAGCAAAGTGATTCTGGTATATATGTTTCTATGTGTGTGTGTGGATGTGTATATATGTAGATATACAGGTTATTTTCCATTGCAGGTTATTGCAGGATGCTGTGTTATGCAGTAAATCCTTATGCTTATCTTTTTTATGTATAGTAGTTTGCATCTCTTAATCCCATACCCCTAATTTATCCCCCTCCCTTCCTCCTTTGGCAACCAAAAGTTTTTCTATATCTGTGAATCTGTTTCTGCTTTGTAAATAGATTCATTTATATTATTTTTTAGATTACACATATAGGTGATATCATATAATATTTGTCATTCTGTCTCACTTCATTTAGTGTAAAATTCTCTGGGACCTTCCAAGTTACTGCAAATGACAGTATTTCTTTTTCTTTCTTTTTTTTTTTGGTTGAGTACTGATCCATTTTGTGTGTGTGTGTGTGTGTGTGTGTGTGATTTTCTTAAGCCAGTTGTCTGTTGATGGGCAGTGGGGTTATTTTGCTGTCTTGGTTCTTGTAAAAAGTGCTGCTGTGAACGTCGGGTGCATGTATCTTTTCCAGTTAGATTTTTTTTTTGTCTCTTCTGAGTATTTTTCCAGGAGTGGGGTTGCTGGATCATATGCTACCTCTATGTTTCGTTTTTAAGGAACTTTCATCCTGTTTCCTACAGTGGCTGTAGCAGTTTACATTCCCACCAGCAGTGTAGGAGGGTTCCCATTTCTCCACAGCCTCTTTTGATGACGGCCATTCTGACTTGTGTGAGGTGTCACCTCATTGTGGTTTTGATTTGCTTTTCTCTTAACAGTCAGCCATGTTGAGTATCATTTCATGTGCTTGTTGGCCATCTGTATGTCCTCTTTGGAGAAATGTCTGTTTAGGTCTTTTGCCCATTTTCTGATTGGGTTGTTTATTTTTGATATTGAGTTGTATAAGCTGTTTGTGTATTTTGGAAATTAACCCCTTGTTGGTGGCATCAATTGCAGATATTTTCTCCCATTCCATGGGTTGTTTTGTTTGTTTATTTATTTATTTATTTATTTATTTATTTATTTTTGCCTTAAGAGATTTAAGAAAATACTGCTCCGACTTATGTCTGAAAATGTTTTGCCTGCGTTCTCTTCTAGGAGTCTCATGGTGTCAGGTCTTTAATATTTAGGTCTTTAAGCCTTTTTGAGTTTATTTTTGTATATGGTGTGAGGGGATGTTCTAATTTCATTGATTTATATGAGGCTGTCCAACTTTCCCAACACCACCTGCTGAAGAGACTTTTTCTCCGTTGTATATTCTTGCCCCCTTTGTTGTAGATTAATTGACCATAGGTGCGTGGGTTTTATTTCTGGACTCTCTATTCTGTCCCATTGATTTATATATCTCTTTCTGTGCCAATGCAATGCTCTTTTGATTACTGTAGATTTGTAGCATTGTCTGAAGTCTGGGAGGGATATGCCTTCAGTTTTGTTTTTTTTTACCCCCCTCAGGATTGCTTTAGCAATTTGGGGTCTTTTGAGGTTCTCTATAAATTTTAGTATTATTAATTAAATGCAACAGATTTATGCATATTAGTTCTGTGAAAAATGTGGGAATTTTGATAGGGATTGTATTAAATCTGTAGATTGCTTTGGGCAGTAGTGTGGCCATTTTAACCATATTAATTCTTCCAGTCCAAGAGCATGAGCTATCTTTGCATTCCTTTGAATCATCTTCAGTTTCTTTTATCAGTGTTTATAGGTTTCAACCTATAGGTCTTTCAGCTCTTTGGTTAGGTTTATTCCTAAGTTTGGTTTTGTTTTTAACATGCTGTTATTTTTTACTTTTATTTATTTTTTATTTTTTGCTTTTTAGGGCCGCACCCACAGCATATGGAGGGCCCCAGGCTAGGGGTCTAATCAGAGCTGTAGCCACAGCAATGTCAGATCTGATCTGCATCTGCAACCCACACCACAGGTCACAGCAGTGCCGGATCTTTAACCCACTGAGCTAGGCCAAGGATTGAACCTGCAACCTTATGGTTCCTAGTTGAATTTGTTTCTGCTGCGCCACGACGGGGACTCCATGATTTTCTTTTATTTTTTTATTTGATTTTATTATTTTTTTAAATTTTTTTTATTACTCAAATGAATTTATCACATCTCTAGTTGTGTAATGATCATAACAACTTGATTTCACTGGATTTCCATCCCACAGCCCAAGCACATACCCCCACCCCCCAAACTGTCTCCTCCGGAGACCATAAGTTTTTCAATGTCTGTGAGTCAGCATCTGTTCTGCAAAGAAGTTCCGTTTGTCCTTTTTTCAGATTCCACATGTCAGTGAAAGCATTGGATGTTGGTGTCTCATTGTACGGCTGACTTCACTTAGCATGATAGTTTCTAGGTCCATCCATGTGGCTAAAAATGCCGGTATTTTGTTCTTTTTGATGGCTGAGTAATATTCCATTGTGTATATGTACCACATCTTCTGGATCCACTCCTCTGTCGATGGACATTTAGGTTGTTTCCATGTCTTGGCTGTTGTAAATAGTGCTGCAATGAACGCTGGAGTACATGTGTCTTTGCAAGTCGTGGTTTTCTCTGGGTAGATGGCCAGGAGTGGGATTGCTGGATCAAATGGTAGTTCTATATTTAGTTTTCTGAGGCATCTCCATACTGTTTTCCACAAGAGTTGCACCAATTTACAATCCCACCAACAGTGTACTAGGGTTCCTTTTTCTCCACACCCTCTCCAGCACTTATTGTTTGTAGACTTTTGGATGCTGGCCATCCTGGTGGATGTAAGGTGGTACCTCTGAGTGGTTTTGATTTGCATTTCTCTAATAATGAGTGACGCTGAACATCTTTTCATGTGTTTTTGGCCATCTGTGTGTCTTCTTTGGAGAATTGTCTGTTAAGATCTTCTGCCCATTTTTTGATGGGGTTGTTTGCTTTTTTTGGTATAGAGCTGCAGAAGTTGTGTATAAATTTTGGAGATGACTCCCTTGTCAGTCGATTCACTTGCAAAGATTCTGTGGGTTGTCTTTTTGTGTTGTTTAGGGTTTCCTTTGCTGTGCAGAAACTTTGAAGTTTGAGTAGGTCCCATTTGTTTATCTTTCTTTCTATTGTCAATACTCTGATAGGTGGATCTGAGAAGATGTTGCTGTCGTTTATGTCAGAGAGTGTTTGGCCTATGTTTTCCTCTAGGAGTTTGATAGTGTCTGGTCTTATATCTAGGTCTTTAATCCATTTGGAGTTTATTTTTGTGTATGGTGTTAGGGAGTGTTCTAATTTCATTCTTCTCCATGTGACTGTCCAGTTTTCCCAGCACCACTTATTGAACAAGCTGTCCTTTCTCCATTGTATAGTCTTGCTTCCTTTGTCATAGATTAGTTGGCTGTAAGTGCATGGGTTTAATTCTGGGCTTTCTATCCTGTTCCACTGATCTGTATGTCTGTCTTTGTGCCAGTACCATGCAGTTTTGATGACTGTTGCTTTGTAGTATAGTCTGAAGTCCGGGAGCCTGATTCTTCCAGCTCCATTTTCCTTTTTCAGGATGTCTTTGGCTATTCTGGGCCTTTTGTGCTTCCAAACAAACTTTACAGTATTTTGTTCTAGTTCTGTGAAAAATGTCCTTGGTAATTTGATAGGGATTGCATTGAATCTGTAGATTCCCTTAGGTAGTATAGTCATTTTGATAGTATTAACTCTTCCAATCCATGAGCATGGTATATCTTTCCATCTCTTTGTGTCATCTTTGATTTCTTTCATCAGTGTCTTATAGTTTTCAGAGTACAGGTCTTTTGTTTCTTTAGGTAGGTTTACTCCTAGGTATTTTATTCTTTTGGATGCGATGGTAAATGGGATTGCTTCCCTAATTTCCTTTTCTGCTTTTTCATTGTTAGTATATAGAAACGCTGTCGATTTCTGTGTATTGATTTTGTATCCTGCAACTTTGCCAAATTTGTGGATAAGCTCTAACAGTTTTCTAGTAGAGTCTTTAGGATTCTCCAGGTATAGTATCATGTCATCTGCAAATAGCGATAGTTTTACTTCTTCCTTTCCAATTTGGATTCCTTTTATCTCTTTTACTTCTCTGATTGCTGTGGCTAGGACTTCCAGAATTATATTGAAGAGTAGTGGCGAGAGAGGACATCCTTGTCTTGTTCCTGATCTCAGCGGGAATTCTTTCAGCTTTTCACCATTGAAAATGGTGTTTGCTGTGGGTTTGTCGTATATGGCCTTTATCATGTTGAGGTGGGTTCCCGTTATGCCCACTTTCTGAAGGGTTTTTATCAGAAATGGGTGTTGGATTTTGTCAAAGGCTTTTTCCGTGTCTATTGAGAGGAGCATATGGTTTTTATTCTTCAGTTTGTTAATGTGGTGTATCACACTGATGGATTTGCGGATATTGAAGAACCCCTTGCATCCCTGGGATAAAATCCCACTTGATCATGATGTACAATCCTTTTAATGTATTGTTGGATGCGGTTTGCTAGTATTTTGTTGAGGATTTTTGCATCGATGTTCATCAGTGAAGTTGGCCTGTAGTTTTCTTTTTTTTTTGGAGTCTTTGTCTGGTTTTGGTACCAGGGTGATGGTGGCCTCATAGAATGAGTTTGGGAGTATCCCTTCTTCTGCAGTTTTTTGGAATAGTTTCAGAAGGAGAGGTGTTAGCTCTTTTCTAAATGTTTGATAGAATTCGCCTCTGAAGCCATCTGGTCCTGGACTTTTGTTTGTTGGAAGTTTTTAAATCACAGTTTCCATTTCAGTTCTTGTGACGGGTCCATTCGTGTTTTCTATTTCATCTTGGTTTAGTCTTGGAAGATTGTACTTTTCTAAGAATTTGTCCATTTCTTCTAGGTTTTCCATTTTATTGGCATATAGTTGCATATAGTAGTCTCTTAGGATCCTTGTACTTCTGTGATGTCCATTGTTACTTCTCCTTTTTCATTTCTAATTTTATTGATGTGAGTCCTCTCTCTTTTTTGCTTGGTAAGTCTGGCTAGGGGTTTATCAATTTTGTTGATCTTTTCAAAGAACCAGCTTTTCGTTTCATTGATCTTTTCTATGGTTTTCCTTGTTTCTATTTCATTGATTTCTGCACTGATCTTTATGATTTCTTTCCTTCTACTAACTTTAGGTCTTGTCTGTTCTTCTCTCTCAAGCTGCTTTAGATGTAAAGTTAGCTTGTTTATTTGGGCTTTTTCTTGTTTCCTGAGGTGGGCTTGTATTGCTATAAACTTTCCTCTTAGAACGGCTTTTGCTGCATCCCATAGGTTTTAGAGTGTCGTATCTTCCTTGTCATTTGCTGCTAGGTATTTTTTAATTTCCTCTTTGATTTCTTCAGTGATCCATTGGTTGTTTAGTAGCATGTTGTTGAGTCTCCACGTGTTTGTGTTTTTTGCAGGGTTTTTTCCTTGTTGTTGATTTCCAGTCGTATAGCATTGTGGTCGGAAAAGATGCTTGATATGATTTCAATTTTGTTTTCTTTTTTTTTTTTGTCTTTTTGCTGTTTCTTTGGGCCGCTCCCGCGGCATATGGAGGTTCCTAGGCTAGGGGTCGAATCGGAGCTGTAGCCACTGGCCTACACCAGAGACACAACAACGCGGGATCCGAGCCGTGTCTGCAACCTACACCACAGCTCACGGCAACGCCGGATTGTTAACCCACTGAGCAAGGGCAGGGACCGAACCCGCAACCTCATGGTTCCTAGTCGGATTCATTAACCACTGTGCCACGACGGGAACTCCGGATTTCAATTTTCTTAAAGTTACTGAGGTTGGATTTGTAGCCCAGGATGTGATCAATCTTAGAGAATGTTCCATGTGCACTTGAGAAGAATGTGTATTCTGTTGCTTTTGGATGAAATGTCCTATAAATATCTATTAAGTCCATCTGGTTTAATGCTTCATTCAGGGCCTGTGTTTCCTTATTGGTTTTCTGTCTGGTTGATCTGTCCATTGCTGTAAGTGGGGTGTTAAAGTCCCCCACTATGATTGTGTTATTGTCAATTTCTCCTTTTAAGGTTGTTAGCAGTTGCCTTATCTACTGTGGTGAACCTGTGTTGGGTGCATAGATATTTAAAATTGTTATGACGTCTTCTTGGATTGATCCTTTGATCATTATGTAGTGACCTTCCTTGTCTCTTAAAATATTCTTCATTTTAAAGTCTATTTTGTCTGATATGAGTATTGCTACTCCAGCTTTCTTTTGATCCCCGTTTGCAGGAAATATTTTCTTCCATCCTCTCACTTTCCATTTGTGTGTGTCCCTAGAAGTGAAATGGGTCTCTTGAAGACAGCATATATATGGGTCTTGTTTTTGTATCCATTCAGCCTGTCTCTGTCTTTTGGTTGGGGTGTTTAATCCATTCACATTTAAGGTAATTATTGATATGTATGTTCTTATTGCCATTTTATTAATTACTTTGGATTTGTTTTTGCTGCTCTTTTTCCTTTCCTTCTTCTCTTGTTCTTTTCTGCCTATAGAAGTTCCTTTAGTATTTGTTGTTAGGCTGGTTTAGTGTTGCTGAATTCTCTCAGCTTTTGCTTATCTGTGAAGGTTTTGATTTCTCCTTCAAATCTGAACGAGAGCCTTGCTGGGTAGAGTAATCTTGGTGGGAGGTTTTTTTCCTTTCATCACGTTGAGTATATCATGCCACTCCCTTCTGGCCTGCAGAGTTTCTGTTGAAAAATCTGCCGATAGCCTTATCGGGGTCCCCTTGTATGTTATTTGTTTCTTTTCCCTAGCTGCTTTCAAGATTTTCTCTTTGTCTTTAATTTTGGTCAGTTTGATTAGTATGTGTCTCAGGGTGTTCCTCCTTGGGTTTATTTTGTGTGGTACTCGCTGTGCTTCCTGGATTTGAGTGAGTGATTCCTTCCCCATGTTAGGGAAGTTTTCAGCTATTATCCCTTGGAATATTTTTTCTGTCTCCTTCTCTCTCTCTCTTCTCCTTCTGGCACCCCTATAATACGGATGTTGGTGCGTTTCACATTGTCCCAGAGTTCTCTGAGACTCTCTTCATTTGTTTTCAATCTTTTTTCTCTTTTCTGTTCTGCATCCGTAATTTCCACTAATCTGTCCTCCACCTCGCTTATTTGTTCTTCTGCCTCCTGTATTCTGCTGTTAGCTGCTTCTAGTGAATTTTTTATTTCAGTTATTGTATTTTGCATCTCTTCTTATTTAAGTTTTATATCTTGTATCTCTTTGGTCAGTGTTTCCTGTAAGTTATCCATCTTTGCCTCCAGTTTATTTCCAATGTCTTATATCTTCTTCAGCATCAACAGTGTAAAGTCTTTTTTTCCTGGAGGCTGAGAATCTCCTCATGGCTTAGCTGTTTTTCTGGGGTTTTTTCCTTTCTCCCTCATCTGAGTTATAGTTCTCTGTCTTTTCATTTTTATAGGTTTTTGGTGTGGTGACCTTCTTACAGATAATAGAATTGTAGCCTCTCTTACTTCTGATGTCTGCCCCCCTGTGGCTAAAGTCAGTATGGGGGCTTGGTGTAGGCTTCTGATGGGAGGGACTGATGCCTGCCCACTGGTAGGTGGAGCTGATTGTACTCCCTCTGGTGAGTGGGGCTTAGTCTCTGGATGGGTTTAGAGGCAGCTGTGTGCCTGAGGGGTCTTTAGGCAGCCTCTTTACTGAGGGGCAGGGCTGTGATCCCACCTGGGTTGTTGTTTGCCCTGGGGCTTCTCAACAGCTGGCTGATGGGTGGGGCCAGATTTTCCCAAAACGGCCCCCTCCAGAGAAAGGCACTGCTGCTGAATATTCCCGAGAGCTTTGCCTTCAATGTCCTTCCCTCACAACAAGCCATGTTCACCCCTGTTTTCCCAGGATGTCCTCCAAGAACTGCAGTCAGGTTTGACCCAGATTCCCTTGGAGACTTTGCTTTGCCCTGGGACTCAGTGCACGTGAAAGTCTGTGTGCGCCTTTTAAGAACGGAGTCTCTGTTTTCCCCAGTCCCATGGAGCTCCTGTGCACAAGCCCCACTGGCCTTCAATGCTAGATGCTCTGGGGCTCTTTCTCCCTGTGCCAGATCCCCACACGTGGGAGTTTGATGTGGGGCTCAGAACTCTCACTCCTGTAGGTGCGTCTCTGTGAACCAGTTAGTTTCCAGTCTGCGGAGCTTCCCACCCAGGAGGTATGGGGTTGTTTATATCGCGAAATCGCCCCCCTACCTCTTGATGTGGCCTTCTCTTTTTCTTCTGGAGTAGGGTATCTTTTTTAAGGTTTCCAGTCCATTTTGGTGAAGTGTGCTCAGCCTTTAGTTGTGAATTTTGTTGTTTTTAGGAGAGAAGTTGAGCGCCAGTCCTTCTATTCCGCCATCTTAATCCCCCATCCCATGATTTTCTTTTAAATGAAAATTTTTTTTAACTTTCTGGTAATTCATTGTTAGTATAAAGAAATGCAACAGATTTATGCGTATTAGTCTTATATCCTGCCACCTTGCTTAGTTCATTTACTAGTTCTAGTGGTTTTATGGGAGGTTTTAGGATTTTCTCTGTGGAGTATCTTGTCGTCTGCAAATAATGACAACCTTACCTTTTCCAGTTGAGCATATGCAAGTCAATCAATGTGATATGTTAGCAGAAGAAAAGACGACCACATCATCATCTCAGTAGATGCAGAGAAAGGCTTTTTGATAGAATTCAACATCCGCTTATGATAAAAATCATCACCAAAGTGGGTATAGAGGGAACCTATCTCAGTGTAAAAAAGCCGTTTGCGACACACCCACAGCCAACATAATAGTCAGTGGTGAAAAGGTGAAGGCTTTCTCTCTAAACCTGGAACAAGACAAGGATGCCCACCCTCATCACTTGCAGTCAGCATAGTATTGGGAGTCTGAGCCCCATAGTCGGATCAGAAGGGGAAATAAAAGGTAGGCAACGGAATCTTGAAAAAGAACAATGTCGGAGGCCTCCCACGTCTTGATTTCAAAACTTACTACAAAGCTACAGTGATCCGATAGTGTAGTGCTTGCATAAAGAGAGACATACAGACCGATGGGACAGAGTAGGTAGGCCGGAAGCAAACACTCACATATATGGTCAAATGATTTTTGACAAGATTATTAGGATATTCTGTGAGGAAAGGCAGTCTCTTCAACAAATGGTGTTGTGAAATTTGGACACTTTCTTAAAACTGTGTACAAAAATTAACTCCGAGTGAATTGAAGGAGTTCCTATTGTGACTCAGCGGGTTAAGGACCTGGTGTTGTCTCTGTGAGGATATGGGTTTGATCCCTGGCCTGGCTCAGTGGGTTAAGGATCGGGTGTTGCTGCAAGCTGCGGTGTAGGTCACAGATGTGGGTTGGATCTGGTGTTGCTGTGGCTGTGGTGTAGGCTCTCAGTCGCAGCTCCAGTTTGTCCCCTGGTCTGGGAACTTCCATATGCTGTGGGTGTGGCCCTTAAAAAAAAAAAAAAAAGAATTGAAGACCTAAACGTGAGAGCTAAAATTATGAAATTCTTACGAGAAAACATAGGGAGGAAACTTCATGGCCTTGGATTTGGCAGTGGTTTCTTGGATATGACACAGAAAGTGCACATATCAACAACAAAAATTGGATTACGTCAAAATTTAAAATTTTTTATGCATAAGTAAAACATTAGTATGTTTTTTATCAATCAAACATGATCAGTAGAGTGCAAAAGCAATCCATGATACGAGAGAAAGTATTTGCTAATCATATATCTCATAGGGGTTCATATCCAGTATATATAAAGAATTTCTACAATTCAACAACAATAAAAGGGCAAGAGATGGATGGACATTAAGCACCTGAAAAGATCCTCAGCATCATTAACCATTAGGGAAATGCAGAGCAGAACTTCTGCTTCATATGTGCTAAAATTGCTATTATCAAAAAAGTAAAAATAAAAACAACAGAAAAATAACAAGTGATCTGATGTGGAGGAGTTGCCAGTGGGAATCTACGACAGTAAAGCTGCTATGAAAAATGATACGGTGAAACTTAAAAAATTAAAAATAGGATTGTCATTATCCCGTGATTCCACCTCTGGGTTTATACTCAAAAGAATTAAAAGCAATGTCTTTAAGAGATTGTGTACCCCACGTTTATAACAGTATTGTTCGCAGAAGCCACAAGATAAAAGCAACCGAAGTGTCCTTGGGTTAATGAATCGATGAGCAAAATATGGCATTTATATGTGGTGAAGTATCACTCAGTATTAAAAAGGGAGGAGATTCTGACATAAGACGGTGACATGGATGAAACTTGAGGACATTAGGGAGTTCTCCTCGTGGCTCAGTGGAAATGAATCTGACTAGCATCCATGAGGATGTAGGTTTGATCCCTTGCCTTGCCCAGTGGATTAAGGATCCGGCATTGCTATGAGCTGTGGTGTAGGTTGCAGATGCCGCTCGGATCCCATGTTGCTGTGGCTGTGGTGTAGGCCGGCAGCTACAGGTCTGATTTGACCCCTAGCCTGGGAACCTCCATATGCTGCTGGTGCAGCCCTAAAAAAGACCAAAAAAATATAAAAGCTTGAGGACATTATGCTAAGTGACATAAGCCTTTCACAAAAGGGCAAATATTGTATGATTTCACTTAGGTGAGATACTTGAGGTAGTCAGATTCATAGAGACAGGAGGTGGAATGGTGGTTACCAGGGACTAGAGGGAGATGAGATTGGGGAGGCCCTGTTGAATGGTTAGAGAATTTCATTTTTGCAAGATGAATAAAATTCTGAAAATAGATGGTGGTGTTGGTTGTGCAACAATGTGAATAAACTTAATGCCACTAAACTGTATACTTAAACATAGTTACGATGGTAAATTTTACATTTTACCACAATTCTTAAAAATTAGGAAAAGGGAACACATGCGCTGGTATTTGCTGCAGCATGGATGAGCCTTGCAGAAGCCAGTTACAAAAGACTGTGTGTCGTGTGGTCCTTTTTTATATAAGATGTCCAGAAAAGGTAAATCCATAGAGATAGAAGGTGGGTTGGTGGTGGCAAGAGACTGGGAAGGGCTTGGAAATGGGGAGTGACAGCTAGTGCATACCGGAAATTTCCTGAAATTCATTGTGGTGGTGATTGCACAATTCTGAATACAGTAAAGCTGTTATTTAAGACACCCCCCCCAACCAAGCTCCCAAGAATTCTGTGTTCCAAGGAAACACTCCATCAGTTGAGAGAGAGAAAGGTTGTAGAGAGGGACAGGGTCTGTTACAGATGAGGCTGGAAAGGGAGGTTAGGACCAGAAGTGGTGTTTGATCTTTGTGGGGTTTTTTTGCTTTTTAGGGCTGCACCTATGGCATATGGAGGTTCCCAGGCCAGGGGTTGAATCAGAGCTACAGCTGCCAGGCTACTCCACAGCCGCAGCAACTCGGAATCTGAACCGAGTCTGCAGCCTATACCGTGGCTCATGGCAATGCTGGATCTCTGACCTGCTGAGCGAGGGCAGGGATCGAACCCTCATCCTCATGGATACTTGTTGGATTCATTTCCGCTGAGCCACAGCAGGAACTCTCTGGTGTTTGATCTTAAATGCTATGCCAAGGGACTAAAATATTAACTTCCATTTAAAAGAGTAGTGCAGTGTTTATCATGTGTTTTGATCAACATTTATAGAGACTTAATTTGATCTTTGGCAATTTGGTAAGTAAACATAGGATCCTATATATATATATATTTTTTTTCTTTTTGCGTTTCCTATGGCTGCTTCCCTCGGCATGTGGAGGTTCCCAGGCTAGGGGTCTAATCAGAGCTGTGGCCACCGGCCTACACCACAGCTCACAGCAACACTGCATCCTTAACCCACTGAGCAAGGCCAGGGATAGAACCCGAAACATCATGGTTCCTAGACGGATTTGTTGACCACTGAGCCAAGACGGGAACTCCTCAGTGATTTTTTTAATTAATTTTTTTTTTAATTGCTCCACCTGGCATATGGAAGTTTCTGGGCTAGGGATTGACTCTGAGTCTCAGCTGTGATCTACCTTGCAGCTGTGGCAACAGCAGATCCTTTAACCCACTGTACTGGGCTGGGGATTAAACCTCTACCTCTGCAGCAATTGGAGCCTTTGCAGTTGGATTTTTAACCCACTGGACCACTGCAGGGACTCCTTAGTTGATTTTAAATGTATTTTTTACCAAATAAGAATATTTATCTTTTGAGTGATTTACATAAAAGCTATCCAGCCATCTGGTTTTCTTCCTCTCCATGTGTTTTTTATGTTATTACTCAGTAAATGTTTGTTGAGTTGCACTGAGAAAAATATTTGTGAAACAGATTGTAGTCTGTTGCAGAATAACTAAATGAACCTTTCATGATTGTTAACTTTGCAGGATCAGTAAAAGTTATAGGAAGGTGCTTCAGATGTATCAATAAAATAGGGCAAATAATGCTTTTAAAGGCAAAAACTAAAATCTTAAGTAGAAATGACTTTCTTCTTTGGTTCACAAGGAAATTAGAGTTAGCATCTTGCTTTGAAATGTAAAGAACATAGATCAGAAGGTTTAGGTGCCTGTTGGGAGATGATCTGTGGCAAAAGGATTGTCAGGAGTTTAAGGGAAAAGGAATCTGTGGGGAAATAGGGAGGGGGTAGGTGCAAATGGAGGTGGGTCGGGAGTACCTCTTCCCTGCCAGTTTTTCCTGAATAGCTGAACAAGAAATGGTGCTAATTTGGGGAGATGTTGCGAGGTAATAATGATGGGAGATACATGTAATGATTAAGAGCATAGTTTGAATCCTTGCTTCTATTGTTAGGTACTCGGTTTTCCTCATCTGGAAAATGGGATTACGATGCCGAACTCATAGGTTTGTTGTGTCAAATGAAAGACACTGTGAAGCACTTACCCTAAGGATATTGCATGTAGTAAGCTAAAGTGTCTGTTGCTATAGCTTGGTTGTAGATTGATTGTGAGGGCAGAAATCGATTAAGAATGTAATAATAATTGTTTGTAATTAAACAGGATGGATGTTTGGGAGAAATGAATATTTTAGTTTTAGTCCTCTAGTGAAATGTCATTTTGTGGAGGTCAGGTAACAGTGGTTAACGAATCCGACTAGGAACGATGAGGTTGAGGGTTCGATCCTTGCCCTTGCTCAGTGGGTTAAGGATCCGGCGTGGCCTTGAGCTGTGGTGTAGGTCGCAGATGTGGCTCGGATCCCGCGTTGCTGTGGCTCTGGCATAGGCTGGCAGCTATAGCTCCCATTCGACCCCTCACCTGGGAACCTCTGTATGCCGTGAGAGTGGCCCACGAAATAGCAAAAAGACCAAAAAAAAAAAAAACAAAAAACTTCTTTTCTGAAAACTTAGAAATAGTCTTTAATTATTAACAAGAAAAGTTGTCAGGAGTGGAAAACTTATCACATTGGACTAGCTGGATTGATTGATTAACCCACCAGGAGTTAAAAAGTGAGGTCATCGGTTGATCAGACCCAGGCAGGAAAGGAAGTTGGAAGAGTGAGACACAGCAGCAGGCCGTAGGGCAGATGCCAGTTGCAGAAGCTTGGAATGGAACGTAGGGGACAGGAACGGAACAGGTGATCTGATGCCAAGAACACCGTGGCCATCAGCACGCAGGAAGAATTCCGCGGCGGCGGCCAAGGCAGGCGGTGGAGGTGCCGGCGGCGGGGACCGTGCTAGGGATCCTCACCATTGAGGGCAGTGAACCGAAAGACAGCTTCAGCTGCTCCATGATTTTTGAGCTCGCTCAGAAGCAGCTTACAACACCTTTGTCTTCATGGGGAGAAGGAGGGTGGCCCCTCGGGCTGGGGAATTGTTTCCCCTTTGCCGTGTAGTCGTCGTGTGATAGTGGGCAAATTATTTAGTGTCTCTGAGCCTGTGTACGAGGAGATAGTAGTACTTTTTGAGGTATTGTACAGCTTAAATGAGATAATATGTGAAGTATTTTCACGTCTCTAGTGGTTTACCACTCTTTCTTTTTCTATTTCTTTATTTTATTCCTTTTTTTCTTATTTTTGGCTGCAGCAGGGGCATGTAGTAGTTCCGGGGCCTGGGATTGAACCCGTACCACAGTTGTGCCAACACTGGATTCTTAACCCGTGGAGCCGCAAAGGAACTCCTGTCCATTCTTTCCTTATGCTTTCCTTGGAGTCAGTCTACACACTAGGATGTCACTCTTAATGTGTTGTGTTATAGGAGAGACTTAATGTAATAGTCGCTCCATCATGTAGTTACTGCTTAAGGCTTTCAGAGTTCTTATAGTTCGTGTATAGAATTTTGAAAATCAGATGTTGCAATTTGGAGGGTATTATGTCATGTGCCATGTCTTTAAGAGGTATTTCTGATGTTAAAGAAATATGAACTGGTGCGTAAATGTTCTTTTTAACACACAGGCACAGTTCTCCTTCATAGCTCATAAAAGGTCTATTAGAAAAGGAAATTAACAAGGAATAAATAAACAATAATTTCCAGAAAATGTTAGCAAAAAATATTTAGCTTCACTATGATTAAACATAATTTAAATGAAACATATTTTTTACCTATCAAAAACTTGTAGTGTTTTAAAAGGACTTTTCTCACTTGATTCATTTTACAATTATAAAAATAACATCTGCTTAAATTAAAGCACTGGAAAGGTAGAAATAAAGAACATAGACAAGTAGGAGTGAGACGTACGCGTGGATGCGCTGACATCTGGCTGACAGTGATGAGGTGCTGGCAGCTCCCGCTTTTTTACTTGCTTTTCCGACAGTTTTTTGTGGGGAAAAAAGTGTACACGTATTTAATCGTTACCTTTTACAAAACTGAGGACACAGCACGCAGTGTTCTATAACACAGACATGTTTGTGTATCATGCAGCATTAAAACCAAGATGGTGCTCTGCAGTTCTGTGGTTTGGATATATTTTATTTTACTGGTACCAGACTTGCCCTGTAAATGGATATTTAGGTTGTTGCTTTTATTTTTTTATTTTTTACTTTTATTTTTTGTCTTTTTAGGGATATGGAAGTTCCCAGGCTAGGGGTCGAATTGAAGCCATAGCCACTGGCCTGCGCCACAGCCATGGCCGCATCCATGGCCAGAGGCAGCTTGCGGCAATGCCGGATCCTTAACCCACTAAGCAAAACCAGGGATTGAACCTGCATTCTCATGGATACTAGTCAGGCTCATAACCCACCGAGCCACAATGGGAACTCCAGCTTGTAGGTTTTATTATCAGTGTTTGATCAAACATCATTAAATGTAAATCTATATGTATTTGAGTTTTTCTGTAGATACATTCCTAAAAGTGGAATTGTTAGGTTAAATGATACAGTTCTTTTTTTGTTTTGTTTTGGCCAGGCCTGTGGCATGTAGAAGTCCCTGGACCAGGGATCAAATCCACGCCACAGCAGTGACAATGCCAGATCCTTCACCTCGAGGCCACCAGGGAACTCTCAGTTCTCTTTTATGTAATAATAATAGCCAAATTAACTTATAAGAAAGCTTATGCCAGTTTACATTCTCATTAAAATTTTGTGAATCAGTACATTATTGATTTTTTGTTTTTTTTTAATCATTTCCCATAAGAGAAATCACTACTTTTTTATTATTTGTGAGGTTAAAGTTTGTTTTTACATTTTTGCCATTTCTTCTGTGTATTGATTGTTCCTTTGACATTTTATTACCAACTAGAGCGATTTATTAAAATATAGATATTAATGCTTCATGTTTTTCACATATCATAGATAATTTTTCCCATTTCTGTTGCTTGCCCTTAATTTTGATTTTCTATGTTCTTTGTTAATCTGTGGTTATTTCTATGTCAGTTTTGGGGTTTTTTGAGGGAAAATGGTTTGTCTGATGCCTAGGAAAGCTCAGACTTATGGAAAATCATAAGACGGTTTTTCTTTAATTTTTTTCAATTTCCATTTTTGTTAAAAAATTTAGATATTTAAATCAATTTTTATTTTACTCTCTTCTGCTATCTTTAATCAAGTTCCCACACGTTCTGGGCTCTTCTGTTTTACTGATCCTTTTGCAAGTCCTGCTACCATACCACATTGTTCTAAAGTATTGCAACTTTAAATTACATTTTAATTTCTGTAGATAAGGGTCTCTTCTCTCCTTCATAAAAGATCTTGCATGTTTTCCTGCATTTAGATGGAGATGAGGTATGAAAAAATATCAGTGAAGATTTGACTGAAATTACATTGAGGATTATTTGGGGAGAGGCAAGGACTTTTTAAAAACTTGGTGTATGGGATCATAGGTAGGTATATTCATGTGATGCTTGAGAGTGAAAATTGCTGTAACTTTCAGAGTAGTAAAAGGCATGCTAGGGTGTGTGGCACATACCAAATGCGGTATAAATGTTTGCCGTTGATATTTTAGTATAATTATTATTTCTTAAAAGGTAATATGTCCTGTAAATCAGCAATTCTATTTTTAGAAGTATGCAAGGAAGTAGTCCTGACTTTACAAAGATCTAGTGGTGTGTCTGCTCTTCATAACATTGCTTTTAGGAGCAAAATGTTAGAAACCACTTAAATATCTAACAGTGGAGGATTAGCGAATAGAACTATGGCATATTATTACTGTGGAGTTCTACATAGCTATTAAATTATGTGAAATTTAAATGATAAAATCATTTACCCTCTATATTATGAACTGCAACAAGTTTACGAAGGAATACATAAAGTTTAATCCAATTTTTGTATTACAGATATATTCTAGGAGTACAGAGAAACCTATAGAGGTGATGGATGGTTCATTATCTTAATTGTAGCGAGTCTCACAGGTGTATACTTATGTGAAAACTACTTAAATTATACCTCATAAATATGTGCAGTTAATTATTGTCAATATATTAAGGCTGTAAAAATTTTTTGTTCTTTAAAATGTAACTTAAGGAGAACTATTGAGTTTATTACTTCAAGAAGTGAAACCAATAGGATACATACAACTATAGAGAAAGATTGATTTTATGGAATTGGGTCTCATGATTGTAGAGGTGGCCAGCAAGTCTGAAATTTATAAGGCTCACTGGCAAGCTGGAAGTTCTGGCAGGAGTTGATGGTGCAGGCTTTTGAGTTTGCTCAGAGGCAATCTGGAGCAGAGTTCAAATGTTAATTAAATTTCAAAATACCTTTACACCCACTCTAGAATGCTTTTGACCAAGCAGCTGGCACTGTAGCATAACTGAGTTGACGCATAAAATTGACCATCTTACTTGTATCAGAGCGACATCAGCTGAGTAACAGAAGATTCAGTTGAAATGGTTTAAACCGTGTGGGACTGTTAGCTTTCATAGACAAGGCAGACTCTCGGGTTCGTTGATTAATGATGTCATCAAGAACCCAAGTCGTGCCATCGGTGGTGTCTTTCCATTCTCACGGTGGTGTGCCTTGGAGAGGCAGTTGTTCCTGCGTGACGAGAGACATCCTGACTTCACACGAGTCTTTGAAGATGTGCTTGTGTTTGCACATCTGAAACCCAGTCACCAGCAGGAGGGGTACCAGGAACATACCTAGCATAAAAAGTACTCAGATTAGAAATGCAAAGAGGAAAGAAACTGCATACCACTTTGAGAACTCAGGAGCTCATTTGGCGGCAGGAGATAGTCAAGTTATACGGAGTTACTCATTCACTGGCTTTACATAAAATCTGGACACTGGAGTGTCATGTAGGAAGATTAAGAAATACCCGTCCTGCTGAGCAAAGGAAAGATGATGCACACGTTTCGTTTACGTTAGTCTGGATCTCTGGGACGGGTGGAAATTGCCAGCCAGACATGCTGCGTCCTGAAGGTGATGGAGTTGCTGACCATTTTAAATCGAGGATGTGGAAAGTTGTGCTGTTGCTCTTTCTTGTTTTTAATTGTTCTGATTTTATTTTCATTATATGGTGTAACAGTTATCTGCTGACTTGTCTTACGTCACTGGACTCGTTCATAGGGTTTGAGTTCCTTTCACTCTTGAGTTTTCATGTACCAAACTTTCAGTTTAGGAATTTTGGGTCGTTTGTATAATGGGATTTTCTTACAGTTGTGACACACTCATAAAATTTTCCCGTTTTTATAGATACTTCGGATAACAGGAATTGAATGATTTTTGTACTTCAGAAAGCATTGTTATTTGTCTCTGGCTTTACGAGTTTTCTGAAAGTGAACTGGAATTTTGCATTATGTTTTAGATTTAACGTAACTTGAAAAGCTTTCAACTTCATGAGTTAATTTGTTTTATCACCTCATGTTATTTTTTCAGCAACCACTTTGCCAGCCTGGGTTCCCTTCACTGATGCTTTTACACACCTTTACTCTTCATATTTAAAGCCCTCCCAACCCCCATGTATTTCATTGCATAAGAAAGACTGGCGCACTGCTGAATTCAGATAGGAGATCAGGTACACGCCTGTTCTCTCCTGCTCTCAGTTGTGGTGGCGTTAAATGGATTCTTACTCTTTCTGCTCCTGTCACCTTTCATGTAGAGGAGGCACTTGTACTTAGCCGCCTTTCTGTCCCTGTGGCAGCCTGCGAGGCCTGAAAGGAGGAATGGCGATCCTGGGGTGAGTAGCCAGGAGCTCTCAGGTTTTCAGCTTGAAACTTGGAGAGCCAGGGTTTTCTTGGGCCTCTTTTTGGTGTCAGCACCTCTAAAATTGAGGCATTTGGTTTCAGACTGGCATGATCATCAAACCTGTCTGTCCTGTCATTTCAGGAATTGATCTATTTCTCTTTTTGTCGCTTCCACCCTCTAAGCCACAGCTTCTTGTAATGTGTCATGTGCATGTATCCCTTTTAGGTTTTCTACCACTAATACCAATGAGAGAGAGAGGAGGATAGGTTCCTTCCTTCTCTGCCAACACTCACATCCCACCCCTACCCCCAGGCATTTTTTCTGTCTCTTCGACCTGTGGGAAATGCAGTTACGAATGTGACTTTTGGGTAAGTAAAACTGTTGGAATAAGATCCATGAATACTTTTAGAAGTTACTTAAGTATTTGTTGGGCACCTGTTAGATAGGATGCGTTGCTCTAGGTGCTGGGAACAGGTAGTAAATTAGGCAGGGTCCCTGCCCTGTGACACTAACATTGCAGTGAGTGAGGCTCTGGCTGAGAATTGGGCTGGGCTGGGGCAGGGCTCAGGGAATAGGGAAAAGAATAAGTTGCCTTCTCTTTGCTCCAGCTTGAGCAGACGCAGGGTCAGAGGAGAGCGGAGGCCGGCTGTCTCCATTCACCTTCGTGAGACTGCGCGGGTAATTATGTGGCTCACGTCACTTCCTGTTACAGCCGGACGTGTTTTCTATTGATGACAGAGTAAAGGCACAGATGACCACAGGAGTAAATGCTTTTGCTTCCTTTCCATATTTCAGGCAGAAATGTCTTTAAACTTCATATTGGTATGTTGAAAATTTACGTATTGCAAACGTTTAGTCTTTGATTCCTTTACTTATTTTTTCAAGTAAAGAACGATGCAATTTTTGTAGCCCTTACCTTTACACTCAGAGCAGGTATATCATGTTCTTTAGCTTCTCTTCCTTGATTATTTCTGATGTGAAATTTGAGACAACAAAGGTCGAATACAGCTCATACTTTACTTTTGAGGATATGTTTCCATAAAGTAGAGATGTTAAACTGGGAGTTGTAGTGAATGACTTTCTGGGAAACCCATACCTCTTGATATTTGTCCTTCTCTTACACCCACCCTGTAGCTTCAACCTTCGATTGATCGTGTTTTTTAATGCTAAATCTGCTGGAGAAAAATCATACAACTGTGTGGGTGTCTCCCCAGACTTAGGATCTGCAGAGGCGGGACTTCAGGGCTGCCAGACAGCTCCTCCTCCTGTTCTGCAGAGATCCTGTTTTCTTACGAGGAGACATGATGAGAGGTCACCCTCTAACGTCTACCTTCCCATGCATTTACCTACCTCGCTCTCCGCCCGTATCACTCTTCGGCCTCAGAGGAGGCAGTATTTCTTCGTCCTTCTTAAAGCTGATTCTTTCAGGTGCCTATTTTCAACCTCTTCCTTTGCTACTGGCTCCCTGCTTTGAGCACCAAACCTACTCAAATCTCTCCTATCTTAAAATTAAAAAATCTTTCTCTGATTGGAGTCTGCCATGGCTCCATTACTCTGTCTTGTTTGACGACTTTGTTGCCAGACTCTTTGAAAGCGTGATCGTCACTTGGAGTCTCTACTTCTCACTTTTTCATTTACTTATCATCCTGAATTTTCCTTACCATTTCGTAGAAGTAAGGTCCCTAATCTCTTGCCACATCACTAGTCGTGTCTGAGTCTTTTCTTACTTTACGTGGGCAACATTTATTACGGCGACTTGCTACTTGAGTGTCTCCTTTGCTTTTCTGAAAAAGCTCTAGTCAGATTTGCTTTCTCCCTCTCTAGAGTGTGGCCTCTTGGCCTTGTCCTTAAGTGTTGGTGCTCCTCAGAGTTAAGTCTTTGATGGTCTTCTCTCTCTCATTCCCTCTCTTGTTATTATTATTATTATTATTTTGCTTTTTTAGGGCCACACCTGCAGCATATGGAAGTTCCCAGGCTAGGGGTCGAATTGGAGTTGCAGCTGCTGGCTTACGTCACAGCAGCAGCAATGAGGGATCCCACCAGCTCCTGGCAACACCAGATCCTTAGCCCGCTGAGTGAGGCTGGGGATAGAACCCACGTACATTCTTATGGATACTAGTTGCGTTCTTAACCCTCTGAGCTACCACAGCAACTCCCTAGGTTTTTTTCTTTTCCCTGAAACTATTATAGCTCCAAGGTTATCATCCTCATCGGCTCTGTGCCACTACCTCATAAAAATATTTCTAGGCCTGGGCTCTAGATAACTACAGCGATTTGCTGGGTATCTTTATGTTTCCATTTCACAAAGGTATCTCAAACTGGGCGTGCGTCTTGACCCATCAGCCTACTTACTCCCGGCTTTCTTTTAATTTTCTTTTTTAAATTAGTTTTATTTGAGTATAGTTGATGTATGTATAATGTTGCATTAGCTTCAGGTGTGCAGCCGAGTGACTCAGTCCCACATGTAAATATATCCACTCTTTGTTTCTCATATAGGTGATTACAGACTCTTGAGTAGGTTTTCCTGTGCTCTGCAGTAGGTTCTCATTAACCATCTATTTTATCCAGGGTGTGTGTGCTCTTCCCGCCCTCCCAGTTCTTCCCTCCCCCCAGCAGCTTGACCTGTGGTAACCACAAGGTTGGTTTGGAGGTCTGTGAGTTTGTTTGTTTTTTATAAATAAGTTCTTTTGTGTCATTTTTTATTAGATTCTACTGATAAGTAAATCTCAGCTTAAATATCTCTTCCTGATTCTCCAGTCAGGTTTCATTTTTTCAGGATATCACTGTGTTTTTAAGCCTATTGATTAAAATATTATAATACAGTTATTTACTTGTCTGTCTGCAGTGCTACCTTAATGGGCTTCTGATGTCAGCAAGTCTTTTTCTTTATTTAATGATTTTTATTTTTTTCCATTATAGCTGGTTTACAATGTTCTGTCATTTACAGCAAGATGACCCAGTCACACATACGTACATACATTCAGCAACTCTTATTTCTCTTTGCACTTATAAACAGTAAACGTGCATTGACTGTTCCGTTGAAAAAAAGTCTCACAAAGGTAAAATTGTAAAATAATTGATGTAGTATAAGAATTTATGTAAAATATATAATGAAAACATAATTAAAAGTAGGATTTACAAATGGAAACTTTTAGGTTTTGGGTCCCTATTCACTGTCCCTGTTCTTTGTGTCTGCTTATTGATTTATTAGCCTTGGACAGAGTCAGTCAGGCATCCGTCAAGCAGAGACACGGAGTCCAGCAGAAGCACAGTTAGATAGGCCCACAAATAAGGACACAGAAGGAGAGATAAAGACAGAGGTACAGAAAGTCCCACAGAGGACCTGAGAGAAATTCACACGGAATCCTTTCACTTCGTAAAAATCCCGTGTCCCACCTATTCATCACCTCTAGTAGGCAGCATTTCCGATTGGTTTCTTTCTCTTAAATGCTGTGCTGTGGCTTTTCAGAGTTTCATACCTCATTTCCTTTTGGTGCTGATCACTATTCTGTTGCTGGATATACCGCAGTTTATTTATTCGTTCACTTACTGAGGAATATCTTGATTGTATCCAGGTTTTGAAGATTATGAATAAAGTAGCTATAAACATTTATGTGCAAGTTTCTGTGTGATGTAGTTTTTAAACCTTTTTGGGGTTGATACCAAGGGGTGCGGTTGCTGGATTGTATGGTAAGAATATGTTGGGTAAGGAAATTCCAAACTGTCCTTAGAAGTGGCTGTGTGCTTTTGCATTCCTACAAGCAGTGAATGAGTTTCTGTTGCTTTGTGTCTACGCCAGCGTTTGGCATTGTCAGTGTTGTGGATTTCTGTCGTTCTGATGGGTGTGTGTGGTGTCCCCTTGTTGTTTTAATTTGCCGTTCTCTGTCAGATATGATACTGATGATCTTTTCATGTGTTTGTTTACCATCCCTGTCTTGTCCTTGCTGCGGTATCTGTTTAGATCTTTTGCTGATTTTTTAATTGGGCTTTTTGTTTTCTTGATTGTCGAGTTTTAAGTTTTATTTGTATATGTTGCATACCAATCTTTTATTCAATAAGTGTTTTGTAAGTTTTCCTCCAGTCTTTGGTTTATCTTTCATTCTCTTAGTGGTGTTTTTTGCAGGACCAAAGTTTTTAATTTGAATAAAGTCTAGCTTTTTTCACAAGTACACCATTTCTTTTATCCAGATTGTGCTTTTGTTTTTTTGTTTTTTTGGGGGGAGGGGCAGGGGACTAAAAAGTCATTGTCAAGCTCATTATCACCTGGGTTTTCTCCTTTGTCATCGTGTAGGAGTTTTTAGTTTTGTGTTTTACCCTTGTCATTGATCTATTTTGAGTTAATTTTTGTGAAGTGTGTAAAGTTTGTATCTAGATTTGAGAAAAAAAACTGTGTTGGCATTTTTATATCCACTTATGCAGCATTTATTTGTTGAAGACTTCTTTCTCTACCCAACTGCCATTGCTCTGTTGTTGAAGATGAGTTGTCTGGTTTTGGCATTAGAGTACTGCTGGCCTTGTAGAGTGAGTTAGGAAGTAGCTTTCTCTGCAAGAGATTGTAGAGAATTGGGTAGATTCTTCCTTGTATTTTGGTAAATTCACCTGTAGCTCCATCTGGGTCCAGTGCTTTTTGTTTTGGAAGGTTATTGATTCATTTTCTTCACTAGATCTGTTTCTCATTGTGTGAATTTTGGTGGATCGTGTCTTTGAAGCTGTTGATTTATTTCATCTAAAAAAATCACATCTTAAAAAAAAAAAAAAAAAAAGGAGTTCCCGTCGTGGCGCAGTGGTTAACGAATCCCACTAGGAACCATGAGGTTGCGGGTTCGGTCCCTGCCCTTGCTCAGTGGATTAAGGATCCGGCGTTGCCGTGAGCTGTGGTGTAGGTCGCAGACGCAGCTCGGATCCCGAGTTGCTGTGGCTCTGGTGTAGGCCGGTGGCTACAGCTCCGATTCGACCCCTAGCCTGGGAACCTCCATATGCCGCAGGAGCGGCCCAAGAAATAGCAAAAAGCCAAAAAAAAAAAAAAAAAGTCACATCTGTGGGCATATGGAGTTGTTCATATATTCCTTTATGCTTTTAATATTTTGGGAAACAGTAGTGATGTCCCCGCTTGTATTTCTTAGTAATTTTTATTTTCTTTTTTCTTATAGTTAACCTTTCCCGTTATATTGTTCTTTTCAGAGAATCAGCTTTCAGTTTCACTTTTTTCTGTTGATTTGCCATTTTCTTTTTTTTCTTTTGTCTTTTTAGGGCCGCATCCGAGGGATATGGAAATTCCCAGGCTAGGGGTCGAATTGGAGCTGCAGCTGCTGGCGTACACCACAGCCACAGCAACACCAGATCCGAGCCACATCTGCGACCTACATGCTACAGCTTAGGGCAATGCAGAATCCTTAACCCACCAAGCGAGGCCGGGGATTGAACCTACAACCTCACGGTTACTAGTCAGATTTGTTTCTGCTACGCCACAGTGGTAACTCTGGATTTCCTATTTTCACTATCACTGATTTCTGTTGTAAGTTTTATTATTTCTCTTCTGCTTACTTTGAATTTTATTTGCTCTTTTTTTAGTTTCCTAAGGTAGATACTTAGGTTGTTGATTTTACATCTTCTTTTCTGATACATATATCCAGTGCTGTAGTTTTCCCTAAGCAATAGCTTTGCTATTTCCCACATAATTTGGTAAGTTGCTAGTTTATTTTTATTTACTTTAAAATACTTAAAAAGTTATTTTTAGGCTCCTTTAAACCATGTGTTAGATGTTTCTTAAAAAGATATTTTGCAGTTTTCCAGCTGTCTTTCTATTACTGACTTCCAGTTTAATTCCATTGTGGTCTGATAGCATTCTTTATGTGGCTTCTACTCTTTATATTCAAAGTGGAGTTCTTGTAGACAACATACAGTTGGGTTGGGTCTTATTTTTTTCAATTCACTGTAACATTTACTTTGTCTTAATTGGTGTATTTCAGACCATTGGCATTTAACGTACTTGTTGATTAAAGTTAGATTAGTATCTACTGTAGTTATGTTTTCTGTTAGTTGCCCTTCTGTTAGTTGCTTGCTTTTTTCTGTTATCTATTTATTTTTTAAAAATTTTTTTGTCTTTTTTTTGCCGTTTCTTGGGCTGCTCCTGCGGCACATGGAGGTTCCCAGGCTAGGGGTCGAATTGGAGCTGTAGCCACCGGCCTACGCCAGAGCCACAGCAACTCGGGATCCGAGCCGCGTCTGTAACCTACACCCCAGCTCACGGCAACGCCGGATCCTTAACCCACTGAGCAAGGGCAGGGACCGAACCCGCAACCTCATGGTTCCTAGTCGGATTCGTTAACCACTGCGCCACGGCGGGAACTCCTCTTTTTTCTCTTTTTTAGGACTGCACCTGTGGCATACGGAAGTTCTCAGGCTAGGGGTTGAAGCAGAGCTGCAGCTGCCAGCCTACGCCACAGCCACAGAATGCAGCATCTGTGTCTGTGACCCTACACCACAGCTCACAGCAGTGCCAGATCCTTCACCCACTGAGCGAGGCCAGGAATAGAACCCACACCCTTGTGAATACTAGTCAGGTTTGTAATCACTGAGCCACAACGGGAACTCCTCTATTACAGTGTTTTTTAATTTCTAGCATTTTCTGTTGATTCTTTTTTAGAATTTCCATTTTTTTTGCTTACGGTAGCCATCTACTCTTGCAGGATTTGTCTGGTTTCTCCACTAGAGCCCTTAGAATGTTAATCATGTTACTTAAACTCCTGATGCAGTAATTCCAGTTTCTCTGCTATACCTGAATCTCTCTGATGCTTGCTTTTTCTCTTTAGATTGTTTTAGCATGGCTTTTGAAAGGCAGATATGATGTATTAGATAAAAGGAACTGAGAAAAGTCAGCCTTTGGTATAAGGTTTTCTGCTTTTCTGGCTAGACGTTAGGTTGTGTTTACTGTTTGCTAAAGCTGTGTCAGAGGCTAAGATTTCCTTCCCCGCTGTTCTTGGCTCTCCCAGGGGACTTACTCTTAAATAAGGTTTAAGATACGTAGTTATTTCGGATGTAGTACCCTGTTATTATATATGGTGGTAAGTTATGGAAGGAGGGGGGTGTTCTATAGTCTTATGTTTTTTAAAATTTATTTTATTAAAGTAGAGTTGATTTACAATGTTTTTTTTTCAGTTTCTGTTGTACAGCAAAGTGACCCAGTCACACCCAGTTCCCTGTGTTGTATGGTGGGACCCTATTGCCCATCCATTCCAAATTTAACAGTTTGCATCCCCAAACCCCAAACTCCCCGTTCATCCAGCTCCCTTCCCCCTCCCCCAGCGACCACGAGTCTGCTGTCCTTGGCCGTGATCTGTTTCTGCTTTATAGACAGGATCATCTGAGCCATGTTTTAGATTCCACAGATAAGTGATATCATATGGTGTTTGTCTTTTTCTTTCTGGCTTACTTCACTTAGTATGAGAATGTTTAGATCCTAGTCCTGTGATTTGGTTTTAGTTTTTTAGTGAGCCTACATCCTTCAGACATGTTGGTCAGTTTTCTAGGTGTTTTTCCCTCCTAAGTGAGACAGGGGTGCCAAAGGGCGCTGGAGTTCGTGTTTCTTTTCCCTCCATCAAAAGCAGAGTGTTCTGGAGATGAGTGTTTCCTTTCTGCCAGGCTGATGCGGTTCCTGTTGAGCTCCCGATGCTGTGGCTCTGGTTTCTAGAATAGCTTCTCTCGAAGGCAGCCCTTGTTGAAGAAGAGAATGCTTTGTGTCTCTTTCGTCATGCCTGTTTCTCCCCTCCCTTGCTGGAAGCTGATTTGTCTCGCACCTTCAGTGTGATAACCTGATGGGGTTCTTGGTGATAACGCTGGCAGACGGGAGGGGGCCTCCCTAAGATGGGAACTCCTGGAGTTTCAGACGTCTTCACACTGATTCCCCAGCAGTTTGTCAGTTACAGTTTAGCCTTTCCTCCTGGTAATGGTTCTTGTGGAGATTGCTGCTTCTGGGCTTCAGCTTTGGTGAGATGTCATTCTCTGTTTGCCTGTCTCTCTCACCAGTTTTGGGTGGTTTTTTGGTGGCCTCAATTCTCTGATGGATCTAGAGAGAACTGTTGGTTTTTAGTTTGTTTTCCTGTTTTCTCACATTGAGCCTGAGTGTGGAAACGTCCAAACTCCTTAGAGGCAGACCAGAAAACCTAAGTCCCCAGTGTTATGTTTTGTTTGTGTGGTTTTGTTCTTTAACTTTGTATTTCACTTTCCTTATTAAAGAGTACAACATATCTCTCGGTGATAAAACTTTATTTTATGGAGCTGCGTGATATGCCATAGCGCGAGTGTACTGGACTAGTGGACCTATTCAGCCATGTCTTGATGGGCCCTCGGCTCCCCCCGTCTCTTTCCCGTCACGCAGTACTGTTGGAAGTGCTCTCAGGCAGGTGTGCTTGCGTGTCCTGGTGCTGTTACTGCCTTGGGTTGGCCTCCGCAAGTGGGATATCTGAGTCTAGGGGCGTTTCTTTCACCGCTTACTTGTACAAAAAGTTGAAGCAGGGCATGAGTTTCCTTTCATTTGGCCATCACTGGGTATTGTCAACCGGATAGATGAAGATGGTGTCTCATTGTTTCTTTGATTGGTTCTTTCCTGATTATTAGTGAGGTTGAAGCATCTTGCATTTGTTTACCATTTTGATGTCCTGTGTGTATCTTTCATTTTTGTGACGTTGCTGGTTCTTTCATTTGGGTTATTTGATTTTTTCTTATAGATTTATGTTAGGCACAGTTGTTATATATTTAAAAATTATTATTTGTGTTCCTTGTAGAAAAGTCAGAAAATGGCAGCATAAGAAGAAAATAAAAATCACCCACAGAGATAAACTGCTCTTAGAATTTTGATATTGGACATTTTTCTAAGCATATGTATGTATGTAAACTCCTACCAAAATGAAATTTTATTTGGCATGCTATATTATAAAAAACATTATTATGTATGATTTTATTAACATTTAAATACTATGTATAAAAAATATCAAACAATAGAAAAAACTTTTTAGAATGCAGGTCATGATCTACTAAATTGATTCCATGATCCACAGTTTAAAAACATCGCCTAAAACTATGTAAAGGTACAACCGTGATAAAAATAAAAACCAAATTTAAAATATGGGAACAATAAACATATCCTTTAATTCAGGATAATTTGAATACCTTCTAAATTTTTCATTTAATTTTATTTGACATTTTAAAACATTTAATATTTTAAATATACTTAAAAGTAGAGAAAACAGTATAATGAATCCCAGTGTTCTCAACCTCCCATTTCGAAGATATCACACTTTGCTGATCTTGTTTGATTTCTCTCCCTCCCCCCACCACTTGTTTTTATTTTGCTGGCTTATTTTTGAGTGAGTCCAATACATTATATTATAAACATAAATTCTTGGATATCTGTCTACGGTTGATAATGAATTATGATTATGTTAAAAAGACAGAAAGAGGCCTACCTACCAAAATTATCAATAATTTTATAATATTTTCTAACAGTCTAAATTTTTTTTTTTTTGGTCTTTTTGCCTTTTTCTAGGGCTGCTCCTGTGGCATATGGAGGTTCCCAGGCTAGGGGTCTAATTTAATTGGAGCTGTAGCCGCCAGCCTACGCCAGAGCCACAGCAACGCAGGATCCGAGCCGTGTCTGCAACCTACACCACAACTCATGGCAATGCTAGATCCTTAACCCACTGAGCAAGGCCAGGGATCGAACCCGCAACCTCATGGTTCCTAGTCGGATTCATTAACCACTGCGCCACAATGGGAACTCCTCTAACAGTCTAATTTAAATTTACTTGGTTGTCTCAAAAATAGTTTTAATAGTGGCTGTCTTTGAATTTGGATGTAGACAAGAAATCTGCACACTGTATGTGGTTAATTATTATCTTAAGTCCTTTGTAATCTATAGTATCTACTCTTTTTAAAATTTTGTTCATTTGTGTATTGAAGGATAGGCCAGATTGGATTTGACGGATGCTTCCTTTTGGAGATGTTTAGCTTGCTCTTTTAACCCTCATATTTGCTACAGATGGCAGTTAGATCTAGATGATTAATTCAGATAGACGTTTGCTTTCTGGCAGTTGTGCTCCACAGGTATGTTGTACCTCAGAGGTGTATGCTGGAAGCTGTTATCTCTCGGACTTTCTGTGGGCAGGAATTTGGTAGGGTCTTGTCTGGGCAGCTTTGGCTCAAATTCTCTCATGAGATTGCAGTGAGATTTGACTGGGGCTGTAGTCGTTAGAAGGTGTAACCAGGGCTGCAGAATCTGTTTCCAAGGTGACTCGCTCCCACGGCTGGCAAGTTGTCGTTACACTGTTGGTAGGAGGCCTCAGTGTTTCTTCCCATGAGCCTTTCAAAGGTGCTGCTTGACTAGTCTGACAGCTTGGTGACTTCTCTCAGGGTCAGTGATCCAAGGGAGTAAGACGGAGACTGCAGTATCTTTATAACGGAGCTTTAGTGGTCAGGGATGTTATGCCTCTTCTGCGATGTTCTGTTGGCCCCACAGACCACCCCTGCATTTTGTAGAAAGGCTTCGGTACCAGGAGATGGCAGTGACAGGGGCCACCTAAGAGTGATTGTAATTTAAAGTTAGAAGTACCAGATTTACACATTTTTGGTCTTGTACTTGTCTTTTTTCATACCGAAAATCTCAGTTCCTAAGATAGTAACGTTGTTTGTCCTATAATATACATATAATTACGGCAGGATACCAATGTTAATGTTAACCACTAAGAAGATAACTGAACATAGTTTAAGATTTCTTCTTACTGGTTCTTTTTGTCCTTAAAATATACATCCCACTACGGCTGATATAGTCAGAATGCTGTAATATGGACAGGTTGAGGCACATCGAGGTTCATCTGTTTTTAATTTTCAGACCTTTTTTTTTAACCCCTTTGTTTAATGGTGTGTGTGTGTGTATAATATTCTTTTCTTTTTTTTAGGGCTGCACCTGTGGCATTTGGAAGTTCCCAAGCTAGGGGTCCAATCAGAGCTGCAGCTGCCAGCCTGCAGCCACAGACACAGCAACTGAAGATCCGAGCCACATCTGGTCGCAGCAACGCTGGATACCACCGAGCAAGGCCAAGGATCAAACCTGCATCTCATGGTTACTAGTTGGGTTTGCTACAGCTGAGCTACAGTAGAAACTCTTAATGATGTGTACTAAGCATGTAAAACATTCACATGGTCTTAAAACTGTAAAACAGGGTATATGCAGAATAGTCTCACTTCCGTTCCTCTTTTTCCAATTCCCTCCCTCATGCAGGGCCAACTGGTTTTGTTTAGTTCTTGCTTTCAGTTTTTCTTTGGTATGTATTCACTGTCCCCTTTTTATATAAAAGGTATCATATTAATAACTGCTGTATTGTGCCTGGTTCTTTTCATTTAATTATATATCCTGAAAATTACTCTTTATCAGTGAATGGATATGGCTGCACTGTATTCCACCGTGTGGCTGTATCATCATTTTTTTCACTTAGTTGCCTAACAGATGCTTGCATTGTTTTCAGTCTTTTGCTATTAGAAGTAATGCTGCTTTGAATAGCTCTCTGCCTAAATCATCTTATATTTTTGTCACTTAATTTTTGAGACAGTCACCTCGAATTGGGCTGTTAGGTCACAGGGAAGGGAAATGTTAGGTGTGATTAAGCTGGATAGTACCAGATGCCATCTGCGCAGCTTTGCCGTTAGAGTCTTGGGTCATACTTGTGGATTGTTGTCAGTTTGTTATTGTGGTGAAGTTTTCAGTTTAAGAAGTAAATTTTTATTATGAGCAAGGCTAAGCAACTTTCCATTGATTTAAGGGCATTTGGCTGCTACTTGGTGTGTGTGTGAGAGAGAGAGAGTTCTTTCTTTTGCTCACTTTTCTCTACAGTTGTTAATGTTTTTCTTTTCCATTTGGAGAGACTAATTTATATGGAATATGAGTTGCTAATGATTTTTTTGCCATTTTGCTAATTTTTCTGAATTTGCTTACAGTATTTTCAGCTATGCAATGAATTTTATTTTTAAATAGTCACATTATCAAAATCTTACCCCTTCTTCCATCTTGGTTTGATTCCTGGTTAGTAAACTTTTCCCCACTCTGAGGTTATTAAGGAATTCATTAAAAAAATACTTCCGTGGTTTTTATTATTTTTATAGTCGCGCCCTCAGCGTATAGAAGTTCTTTGGCCAGAGATTGAATCCTTTAACCCATTGCACTGGCCTGGGAATCAAACCGTCAGCTCTGCAGCAACCTGAGCCACTGCAGTCAGATTCTTAGTCCACTGGGCCACAGTAGGAACTCCAGTTTAAGGTTTTATACTTAGAGCTGGTTCGTTTGCTTTTTCTGCTGGCATAAACCGTGAGGGACAGACCAGTTTTAACTGTTCTGTCTGGCTGTTCAGTTGCACCAGTGATGTGTCCGTCCTCCCACGAATCGATTTGTCATCTTTATCATCCACTAAAAGTCTCTGTGCGCCTGGCTGTATTCTGGATTTTGCTTTTATTTCATGTTCTTTTGCTACTATCACATTTCTAATTATAGACATTCACTCTTTTGTCTTAAATTATCTAGGGCAGTAGAGTGTAGTGCCCACCCTGCCTTTCTCTTGCAGGTGTTTTCATGGCTAATCTTACTTATTTTCTGTGTGGATATAATAGCTTATCTAAGTGTAGGAAAGAAAGTATTTCTTAAAAATTGAGCTTCATTTTATAAATTACTTGGGGAAAATTGATGTCTTTATCACGTTCGGCCTTACTGCCTAAGAATGTATCCATCTTTTCATGTATAGATTTCTGCCCCCACCCCTGCCCCTTTTAAATTTTTCTGGCTGCGCCTGTGGCATATAGAAGTTTTCAGGCTAGAGGATGAATCTGAGCTGCAGCCGAGGCCTTTACAACAGCCACAGCAAGACTAGATCCGAGCCACATCTGCAGCCTACACTGCAGCTTGCAACAGTGCTGATCCTTAACCCACTGAGTGAGGCCAGGGATCGCATCCTCGCGGACGTTATGTCGGGTTCTTAACCTGCTGAGCCACAGTGGGAACTCCATTTTCTGCATTTTAAGAGTGTTTTATAATTTACCTCTGAAGGATTTTGCACTTATCTTAAATTTAAAAAATGGATTATAAATGGGGCCTTCCAAAATTGTTTGCTTTTAACTGAGTTATGTTAATAACTACTGTATGTTTTATTTCTGCTATTTTTTGAAATCGTGTCACTCTTTTTAGCAGTTTTTTAATTGAATGTGTGTGTATTTTCAGAGCATACATTCATGTCATCTGCATGTAGGATAGTTTTAACTCTCCCATTTGAATTGTTAGATCCCCTAATTCAGCACTTTGTAATAGAAATAGAATATAAGACATTATATTTAAATGTAAAATAGCCTGTTAGGAGTTCACATTGTGGTGCAGTGGCAGTGAACCCGACTAGTATCTGTGAGGACTGCGGGTTCGATCCCTGGCCTCGCTCAGTGGGTTAAGGATCTAGCGTCGCCGCGAGCTGTGGTGTGGGTCGCAGTTGTTGCTGTGGCTCTGGTGCAGGCTGGCAGCTACAGTTCTGATTCAGCCCCTAGCCTGGGAACCTCCATATGCCATGGGGTGCAGCCCTAAAAAGACTAAATAAATAAATAAAATAAAATAGTGTTAGTCTCATTTTTTAAGGTCTGTTAATTTTAATAATATTTAAATATATTGATAGATTATTTCTGTATGTAACCAGTATAATTATTGAAGTATGTTTTGTTTTTAGTTGCTGTTTGAAATCCAGTGTTTTTGTTTTTGTTTGTCTTTTTAGAGCCACACTGGCAGCATATGGAAGTTCCCAGGCTAGGGATCACATCAGAGTGGTAGCTGCTGGCGTTTGTCACGGCCACAGCAATGTGGTATCCGAGCCACGTCTGCAACCTACACCATAGCTCACGGCTATGCTGGATCCTTAATGCACTGAGTGAGGCCAGGGATAGAACCCGTATCCTCATGGAAACTAGTCGGGTTCGTTAGCTCTGAGCCATGGTGGGAATTCCCAGTGTATATGCTTTATACTCAAGGCACATTCGGACTAGCCGTGTTTCAGGTGTTCAGTAGCCACATGTAGCTATAGTAGCTACTCTATTGGGCTATGCAACTCTAGATGCCTCTTGTGTAACTATGTAACTTAATGCCATTAAAAGTAGTGAGATAGAGGTATCAAATACATAATCTTTAGTAATCTACTTTAACTTAATATTAATACATTTCCAAATCAACATTGTACCTCTTTAATATTTTTCAAAGTGTGTGGTATGGTATAGATGTACCTATTATGGTACATTTGTTTGTTTGGTTTGGGTTTTTTTGTCTAATGTGTTTAAGTATTTTATTATATTGATTTTAGTGAATATGCTTTTAGTTAAATATTTTCTGTTTTTATTTCTTTCGGTTAAATATCTATAAAAGCCCTTGTTGCATAAAAGATACATGATTTTTCAAAGCTTCGGGTGCATATTAAAATTATGTTTTGTAAATAGACCGATTTACTCCTGGCACGATATATAACAGTGTTTACGTCACACCTCTGTTAATACTGTATAGTTTTTCTTTTGAAATCTTTTCCCTTTAGTTAAAAGTGGTATATTGCTTCATTTGTGTATTTTGATTAATAGTGAGATTAAATGCTTAGGCATTCTTTTGTGTATCGACAGTTCATTTTATTTTTCATTTTCTCCTATGGTATTTGTCTTTTTTGGTACCATTTGTAAGATGGCTTTATATTAAGAAAATCTGTTCTGTGTTGCAAATATGTTTCTTCAGCTTGTCATTTGCCTTTTACCTCTATTTCATATTTATTATGTATATGATTCTAAGATTTTTATTTAGTGAAATTTGTCATTTTTTTTAATAGTTTTATTTTTGGTATAATTCCCAGTCTCCTTTTGGGGTTATGCATTTGTCCCAGTACTACTCTGCCTTTTTTTTTTTTTTCACTGTTTTAAAATGTTTTCATAATTATTCACTTTGATTTAGAATGTGTTTTCTAGTGAATATTAGGTGTACTTGTCTGTCTGTTCCTACAGTACAAGAGGTCATATTAATGTCTAGAAGGACCAGTGTTTATTTCCAGAAATGTTTAGCTGATACTTTCTTCAAGGTGAATTTTAGAATTATATTGTCATGCGTCCTTTTAGCAAAAGAAAATAAAAATGAGTAATTGGTCCTTTTATTGAAATTGAGTTAAATTCAGTATTTTACAATGTGGTATTTCCATAATAAATTTGTGTAATTGTTGTTAAAGTTTATTCCTAGTCATTTGTAGTCATTTTTTCTGTTGTGGAACCATTTAAAGTTTATTTTCTAATGAATTGTTGCTGGCATCTGTGAAGTCTTTTGCTTTTTGTGTATGATTTTTTTTCTAACACAGCTGCTCCCTTTTTGATTCTTTTGCATCTTCTAGGATAGGCATCTCAGGTACCACTCATCATAGTTTTGTCACTTTTAATGTTTATGCTTTGCTTTTAATGTTACTGACTTCCAGAACAGTTGGTAATAATGATTGCTTTTGTCTTATATACAACTATGTATGAGATGAGTTGTTGGTTTCAGAGTGGCAAACTTTTAGGAAAGAGTCCTTCTGTTGCAAGGTTACGATCAGATCTTTGCTCTACTCTTAATCAGTAACTGACCGTGAACTTTCTTTAGATACCTTTTTTGCTTTTTTATTTTGAAAGAAAAAATATTTCGAATTTTATTAGCTTTTGCATTGTTGAGTTGATAAACTACCTCATTGAGATGTTTGTAGTTCTAGCTTTGGATTCGGTTTGTGCAAGTTTCATTATTAAATCTCAAAAAAAAATTTGGAATCTCTCATATTAAAAATTGCATATATTCTATGTGCTGTTTTAGGTTTTAGTAGCAGGACTAATAAGCTGGTTTTATAAAATAAAGTTGTAATTTATATGCTTTTAAATCCTTTGGGGCTGTATAAACAGAATTAAATTATATGTTTATTGAGGACAATAGAAGTCATCTAAAGTCCAACTGGGCCCCAGACTTTTTTTTTTTATTGAAAGTTGCTCTTGTAGTATCTCGGGAGTTCCCATTGTGGCTCAGTGGAAATGAATCTGACTAGCATCTTTGAGGATGCAGATTTGGTCCCTAGCCTTGCCCAGTGGGTGAAGGATCCGGCATTGCCATGAGCTGTGGTGTAGGTCGCACACGTGGCTCAGGTCTGGTGTTGCTGTGGCTGTGGTGCAGACTGGCGGCTACAGCTCCAATTAGACCCCTAGCCTGAGAACCTCCATGTGCCACGGCTACCGCCCTAAAAAGTCAAAAAAAAAAAAAAAAAGGTATTCTTCTAATATCTTTAAATTTTCTTTGGTGAACTATCCTGATTTTATCCAGCTTTTGCTGAGACAATTTGTTCAATTTGTAAACAGCTAACAGTTTATTTTACAGTAATCATACCCAGAAACTGTGCAGTGTAGAAATCAGAAGTGTTGATTTTATAGAAAACTAATTAGATATTTCCTTCAGATGTTATATTAAATTCAGAGAGAGGGGGATGAACATTATTGTTTTTTGATTTTTTAATTTTTTTTTGTACTTTTGAGGGCCGCACACCAGGCATATAGTGGTTCCCAGGCGAGGGGTCTGATGAGCTACAGCGGCCGGCCTACACCACAGCCACGGCAACACCAGATCCAAGCCCCGTCTGCGACCTACGCCTCAGCTCATGGCAACACCGGATCCTTAACCCACTGAGCAGGGTCAGGGATTGAACCTGCAACCTCCTAGTCAGATTTGTTTCTGCTGTGCCACGACAGGAATTCTGGGATGAACATCAAATGGCAAAGTAGCAGTTTATTTCAAGGATTAATTTTCTCCTTAGCATTTTATTTTTAAAGGAATTTTGAACCTATACAGAAGTTGGAAGAATAAAATCTTTAATGTATTAATTATTCTTATTCGTAGGTGCATTTTATCTAGTGTTTGAATATATGGACCATGATTTGATGGGACTACTGGAATCAGGCTTGGTTCATTTTAATGAAAATCACATAAAGTCATTTATGAGACAGCTCATGGAAGGCCTGGATTATTGTCATAAGAAGAATTTTTTGCACAGAGATATTAAATGTTCAAATATTCTTCTAAATAATAGGTATGATGTGAGTTTGATATATATGTTTAAAATGAGTTATATAACGTATACCTTGAGTCTGTTAAAAAGATTTAAAATTTATTTTGTATTGCTCAGACTAAGAGAGCTTGGGCTATGTCTCAAGTTGTGTTAAATTTATTTTATTAATTAACTTTCAATATTAGTTTGCAATGTACATAAAATAATACCTGGTTGACCTTCTTGTTTGGTGTTCTTCCAAATAGTTCTTCTAATAATTAATAATATTTCAGCTTTAGGTTAAGAATGAATTTTAGAATTTTTTAAATTTGGAATTAAAAAACCAGTTATCACAGTTTTAAAGTGAACTGTTTAATCTGTATATATATATATATATATATATATATATATATATATATATACACACAACCCCCTAGCCTAGGAACCTTCATATGCCATGGATGTGGCCCTAAAAAAAAAAAAGATGTGATTCAGTTCTTGTGCATTATTGGCTGAAATTGAACAAGTAATTTGTCTTCTTACTAGGTAGTAGAAGTTTTCTCATTTTATTTTCATTGAAATGTACTTTTCTAAACAGGAACTGAATAATACTAAAAAACTATTATACGTTGTACTGTTATATATAATAACATATTGTGTATATCGTAATAATATAATAATAGTACTAGTATAATAATAGCTGAAGTTACCTGAAAGAAAGTGCAATTTTTTTTGCCTCTTGTTGTTGTGAGATTCTCTCTTGGCCTTTTCCTGTAGATCCTTGGGTACTGCAGTGTTATGAAGTTACAGTTTATATAAGTGAAATTTTGGTTAGTTCTTGGAATGGAATATGAATGTGTATGATCAGTTTAGAGTATACTAATCCTTTTTGTTCATTTTATCTTACTTCCACCAGAGGGCAGATAAAACTTGCAGATTTTGGACTTGCTCGATTGTATAGCTCAGAAGAAAGGTAAGAATACTTTTAAATGAATATAATAGATGTTAGAGACTAGTTTAAGCAGCTATATATTAAGAATATCTTATTGATAGTTTATTTTTTAAGGAAAGGGAAATTTTCTTTTCATGGTTAAATGCATGAAATAATGAAGTTTTATACCATGTTGGGTTGACTTTTTAAATTACAAAATTTTATATATTAAATCAATTTAAAGCTAATTTTTTTTAATGCTTAGAGGTAAATGTAATTTCTTGTACCATTTTAAATGTTTCCTAAATGAACTCGATTCATACTTAAATTTCTAATGTAGATCCAGACTTTAAGATATTTGTAATTTTTGTGTATAAAGAAAAATCTTAGTAATTTTTTTTTTTTTTTGGTCATTTCTAGGGCCACACCTGCAGCATATGGAGGTTCCCAGGCTAGGGGTCCAGTTGGATGTGTAGCCGCCAGCCTAAGCCAGAGCCATAGCAACTCAGGATCCGAGCCGTGTCTGCAGCCTACACCACAGCTCACGGCAATGCTGAATCCTTAACCCACTGAGCAAGGCCAGGGATCAAACCCACAACCTCATGGTTCCTAGTTGGATTTGTTAACTACTGAGCTATGATGGGAACTCCCAGTAATTTTTTTTTTTTTTTTTATGTTACGTGTTTAAACTTACAAATTTTGTTTAAATTATTATTTTGGACTTCCTTTTTTTAAAAAAACAAAACAAAACAAAAACTATGGTTAGATCTGTGGTTGTGTGTGTGTGTTTTAAACTCCCTAGAACCTTTTATTTGAAGAAACTGTTGTGGGAAGTTCAGTGTGTAACTTCTTTGTGTGAAGCATCTCTGGCTAAAGTTGGGATGTGATGCCTTTTGTGACTGGTAGTAGTGAATGTGACTTGTCTAATTACAGTTATTCTTAGAAAAATAATGCAGAATTTCACAATAAAATGTTTTTGTGAAATAGTGAATTTTATCTAAATAAAATATGGAATTACTTGCATCTCCAGTTTAGCCTATTCTTTTCCTGTCAGCTGTCAGAAAGCATTTATTTTTTGATATTCTTTTTTTAAAACTTTACCAGTATTGTTGACTTACAGTGTTTATGTTGGTTTCACGTGTACAGCAAATCAGTTATGTACATAAATCCACTCTTTTTCAGGTTCTTTTCCCGCACGGGTTGTTACAGAGTATTGATAGACACAGTAGATGCCCCTGTGCTGTATAGTAGGTCCTTGTCGCTTACCTATTGTACTGTATAGTATCGTGCCTATGTTAATCCTAACCCCTAGCTTGCCCCTCCCCTCAGTGTGTCTTCTTTGGTAACCATAAGCTTGATTTCAAAATGTTTGAGTCTGTTTCTGTCTTGGGAGCATATTCTTTTGTATCATTTTTATTAGATTCCACATATAAGTGATATTGTATGATAATTGCCTTTATCTGACTTATTTCATTTGGTATGATCATCTCTAGGTCCATCCATGTTATTGCAAATGGCATTATTTCATTCTTTTTCTTTTTTTTTTTGGTCTTTTGTTCTTTTTAGGGCCGCAACTGCGGCATATGGAAGTTCCCAGACCAGGGGTCTAATTGGAGCTACAGCTGCTGGCCTACACCACAGCCACAGCAATGCCACATCTGAGCCTCGTCTGCGGCCTACACCACAGGTCATGGCAATGCCGGATCCTTAACCCACTGAGCAAGGCCAGGGATGGAACCCGCAACCTCGTGGTTCCTAGTCGGATTCGTTTCCACTGCGCCATGATGGAAACTCCTTCATTCTTCTTTATGGCTAATATGCTGTTGTATGTATGTATCTCATCTTATTTCCCCGTTCCTCTGTTGATGGACACTTAGGTTGCTTCCATGCTTCTTGGCTGTTGTAAAGAGTGCTGCAGTGAACACTGGGGTACATGTATCTTTTCAAACTATGGTTTTCTTTGGATATACCTAGGAGTAGGGTTGCTGGATCATATGGTAATTCTATATTTAGTTGGTTTTTTTGTGTGTGTGTGTGAAATTTTATTTTATTTTTTTTTACAAAATAAAATACATGTATTTAAACACCATTACATTCACGCAGATTATTATATCATGGATCTTAAGAAACAGATTAGGTGACTCCCTCTGGAGAAGTGGAATGGAAAATGTGCTGAGACAAATAGGAAATTTATTCTATACTTTATCCCATTTTGTATGGCTTTCATCTTTACTATTTAGTATTATCTATTACATTTCAATTTTTCTTTAAAAATTAGCATTATATTAAAATTGTGTGTATTATACAACTAAAATTTATAAAGAAGAAAGCCTTATATACCATTACATATTTTATATAGCATAATAAAAAGAGTAACTTAACTGGTAAGAATAACAAAAATAATACACCCTCTGAAAATAAGTAAAATATAAAATGCATAAATTGGTTAAAAAACAGTGTAACTATATAAGTATGTCCTCACAATTTGTTACGTCTTATTGATTCTTCAGTATAGGCGTTATACCATTCTAGGTGATGTGATAAACAAGACATTATAGACCTTACATTGTACCATGGAGAGAAATGGTTATTAATAGTACAACTGTAGAACTGTGTAATTGTACAGTGGCATTATTTAATTATAATTATCATAAATTCTTTGATGGAGAGGAAATCAGAATCAGTTCTAAGAAGACTTCAGCATTCCAAGAATGTCGTCAAATGACCCCCTTCATGGTGGATTATGCACTTATTTATTTACTATGAGATATATTTCTTCTTCAGAGATTCCTTGTTTGTGTATCAATTGTAGATTTTTAGTTTGTAGTTATTCTGAAGTTTTGATGTAAGAGTCTGTATGTATATGAGATTGTTTAAGTTGTTGTTCTCTTAATGGCAAGTGCATCTCCAGTGTCCTGCATTTGTACGCACTTCTTCTCATGATTTCTGATTTTGGTGGCATAATTGTGCATGGATGATTTCCTATCTCTACTGTATATATGCCTTTACTGGTGAGCCTTGTCATGTATGGAATTTTTGTTTCCTGTTGCTGTTTTTTCCTTTCTGCCTAAAGGAACTAGAGAAGTTCCTTTAGTATGTGTTGTAAGGCTGGTTTAGTGTTGCTGAATTCTCTCAGCTTTTGCTTATCTGTGAAGGTTTTGCTTTCTCCTTCAAATCTGAATGAGAGCCTTGCTGGGTAAAGTAATCTTGGTTGGAGGTTTTTTCCTTTCATCACCTTAAGTATATCATGCCACTCCCTTCTGGCCTGCAGAGTTTCTGCTGAAAAATCTGCCGATAACCTTATTGGGGTTCCCTTGTATGTTACCTGTTTCTTTTCCCTAGCTGCTTTCAAGATTTTCTCTTTGTCTTTAATTTTGGTTAGTTAGATTAATATGTGTCTTGGTGTATTCCTCCTTGGGTTTATTTTCAAGATTTTTTTGAAATAAACACAGCGAATGATTTTTATCCATTTCTTTGTTATTATAAGCAGAAAGAAAAGTAAGGTTTTATCAAAATACCCCCAAATCTAAATGTTAAGTCACTTTGAAGTATTTTTCTTTCTTTCTTTCTTTTTTTTTTCCCTGTCTTTTTTTCTTTCAGGGCCACACCTGCAGCATTTGGAGGTTCCCAGGCTAGGGGTCAAATCGGAGCTACAGCTGCTGGCCTACACCACAGCCACAGCAACGTGAGATCTGAGCCTCTTCTGCAACCTACACTACAGCTCTTGGCAACACCAGATCCTTAACCCACTGAGTGAGGCCAGGGATCGAACCCGCAACCTCATGGTTCCTAGTTGGATTCGTTTCTGCTGCACCACGATGGGAGCTCCAGAAGTATTTTCTAAATAATTAGCTGTTATATGTAGAATGACTGAAGTGTTCAAGAAACTGTTGCAGAAGGTTTTTGTTGATTGGTTTGTTTGAAAATAGAGTGGATTTCAACTTATCACTGTAACAGCATCAACTACATCTCTTTCATTTTTTTTTTTTTTGATTTGGTGTATACCTTTTTTGAATCGGTGGAATGCTGGATGGAGTTACGGTTAGTATGTAGAAATTGGACATGGGTGGTGCTGGTGTGTGACCAGTACAGATCTCCTCTGTCATGTGTGCTGCAACAGAAAGAAGGAGGAGACCCACCGGGCTCAAATTGGGGGAAAACGATTCCTTTAAACTGGAAGAGCCATTTTTTTCATATTGAATATAGGTATTCATATTGGAAATACAGAACTTGAGAACAGAGGTTTCTGTCCCATTTCTTCCTTGTTCACTTTTTTAGTAGCTGTTTTAAGTCCAATTTTGCTGAGACTTTCAGCCACAGTGATATACACTCTTCTGAGTTTTTATTTTGCCAAGTCTTTGCTCCTTTACTTTTCCAAATAATAGATCTTTTTCTTTTTATGAGACCGTCTCATGTGAAAAAATATGCGTGTTGCATATACATTGAAATAATTTCACTTTCCAGAGAAGAAACTGTGACTTAACCGCATTCACTGTTTTAGTGTTAGGACCTCAGCCCTTAGGCCTAAATCAGGAAACCTTGGCTCTAGTCCTGGCATTGCCATTTTACCAATTGTGGAATATTGAGCAAGGCACTCAATCTTTCTGTATTTCATTATTTTTAACTTTAAGATGAAGAATTTCAAATCTCTAAAATATTTACAGTGTATTGAAAAACTACCATTCATGGTTCTGAAAGTGAATGACATTGTTTTTAAAACATTTTGAAGGCAGTATCGCCATCTAGTGGCTCTTCATAATATTGCCACTAAAAACAAAACAAATTTCCCAAACCTAGGGGGAGGGAATTAGCTCTTGCTAATTGTCCAAGGACTAGAAGAAGTTATATTCAGGATTAAATTCACTCCTTAGTGCTGGTTTTATTATTGGTATTCTTTTCTTTTCACTAGAGCGAGAATTGTAGTTGTTTTAAGGCACGGAGTTTCTTTGTTTTTGTTTTTTGTCTTTTCTAAGGCTGCACCTGCAGCATGTGGAGGTTCCCGGCTGGGGTCCAATCGGTGCTACAGCTGCCGGCCTACACCAGAGCCATAGCAATGTGGGATCTGAGCCGCGTCTGCGACCTACACCACAGCTCACAGCAACGCTGGATCCTTAACCCACTGAGCGAGGCCAGGGATCGAACCCGCAACCTCATGGTTCCTAGTCGGATTCGTTTCCACTTTGCCACGACAGGAACTCCATGGCTCATATGTTAAACTTGTCTGTTTCATACGCCTTAAAGCATGACACGCCTTCATAGTAGCTGCGGGACTAACTGATGTGGGAGAAGGCCACTCTGATCTGGAGGCGCTGCAGGGAGTTTGGGGGTTGGAGGTCACATGGAGGATCCTCGGGGACCCTGGGTGGGGTCGGAGTCGTGGTCGTGACCACTGCTTCTAGATTCTTACAGTTAGTTTCTAGCCGACCGGCATGTTGGGGTGCTGCTTTGTTTTGTTTTTCTAATTTAATGCTAGAGGGATTTTTTTTTTTCCCCTGTGTTTTGCTAGGTTATAGAAGTCATTGCTTGTCATTTAACTTTAATTTTGAGAATAAATTGGAGTGATTCATTTTCTATTTTTAGGGTTTTCTTTTGACAGTATTAATTTCACTAAGAACCTCAGTATATGTTTTTCACTCCTGTTTCTTTTTCAGTAGGGGTGAATTTGCTCTTTGTAAAAAGACCTGGTAGACATCTCAGGAATGCAATTTTTTTTTTTTTTAGTCCAGAAGGAGAAAATAAAATGTTGTATGTGTGGTATCACATCAGTTTGTGTCTTTCTTTGTGATCTAAACAAGACCATTTCTAGAATGTTGACAATGGGTAGCCAGACCTAGTAGACCAAGTTCGAAATGTTCACTTTTGAGGATTCTGGATTTTCATTTATTTGTCTAACTTTGGATGAGCTGTTTTCAGGTAATGTCAGTACTTTAGTTTTCTTAGGATTTAAATGTCCTAGTTTCTAAAAAGTTTCAGTGTCTTTTCCTTTTGTCTTTGGATTTGTAAACACAAAATCCTAATTATACCATAGAGTATTTTCTTGGTAATGTTGTAAATGGTGATTGAATTGCGTGACTTAAGATTGGCCTTGTTCTCTGTTAACTCACCTACCTTGGAATTTTCTTTTATGGTTAAAGGCCTTCTGTCTGTATATTTTCTCAATATTTGCGTCTTTCTCATTAAACACTAAAGTGGAAAGTGAGGCATGGCATTTGTTTTGCAAAGTTTTTGAGTAAATTATCATGAGTTTTTTTACTTTAATAATTTCACTGTCTTTTGTCAGTGTAAACTTTAAAAAGTTTATTAAAAGCTAGTTTATTAAAAAGGTTATTTAAAATGTTTACTGAAAACATTAAAAACATAATTACAGCACCTCTATCTTCTTGGACGTTTTCTTGGCAGCTCTCTTCTCTCCCTGGCTCTAGAAAATAGGCATTTGCTCAGGCTTCTCAGGGAACTAATAGTCCAGTGTGGCTGGAACAAGAACCAAGTAATCCTTTTACCGGTCTCGTGTGGGTCGTCTCCAGGAGGCAGCAGTATGTATTGAAGGTGTAAACCATTAGCGTTTTATTTTATACTCTTATTTTGACTGCAGTGTATAAAGTAGATTGATCTTGTAAGCCTGGAGGCAAGGGCAGTCAGTCAGAAAGCTGCTGCAGTAGCTGAAGGTGGGTAGGATAGCTGCGGCTGTAACTGCACTGTGAGCATAGGATTTTGGAAAGAGGGGGATGAATGACATCAGAAGAGAGAGAGTTGTTGGAACTTGATGTTTGGCTGCGTGTTGCCATAGACACAGCTCCGCCTCTGTCCCCACAGAAAGGTTTCTGCTTGAGGAAATGGATGAATGACTTAGTAAGGATACGCTCAACAGTTGTAACAGTGAGAACCTCCGAATTCGGTAGCTTAAAGACTAGAGATTTCTATTTCTCACTCAGTAATGAGTTGTTCCCTTACCTTGGTGAACAGCTAAGAGTATTTCACCGTGTCTTTAGATCACATGGTGACTCTGGCTTCATACCGTCGTTCAGGGATCCCAACTGGAAGATGTGCCGTTTGTCTGTCTTCTCCTGGGCTCCGTATCTGTTGGCTAGAAGCTGGAAGAGAGGAGGGAGGGGTGTTAGCAGCCAGACTTAGAAATGGCACCTGTGTCCCCCTCCATTGCTGAGAACTGGGTCCTGAGGCCACATCTACCTGCAGCGCGGTTGGACAGCTGCCGTCGAAGACAGCAAGACCCGCTTAGCCGTCTCTGCCGCAACCCGCACCGCTCTTTGCTGCGACAGGAGGCAGGAGGCGAGACTGTGGCGGGAGACAGAGCTTTCACTCTGGGTCTGTTAAGACGCGGGTGCCTGCAGGCCTCCTCCGTGGGCACGGGCGGGAAGAACGGGCAGGAGGTCCTGCGAGGACGTGGGCGGAAAACAGCAATCTCGTGCCCCAGAATTTAAGTTGTTTTTCTTGGAAAGTATCAAAAGGAGGACGGTGGGATAACATTAGAAGAAAATGGGGAAAGGGCATGAGGGAAAAGATTGTTTATTATTCTGTAGTTTTGGCATATACGTCACTTGGTTCAAAACATTGGTACGTACTTGTTATATGCCAGCCCCTGACCCAGGTCGGACCTGTGGGAGATGCGAAAGACGAACCAGGAGCCTGGTCTTATTTACATGGTGACGAGGGGTGGCAGACAGTGAAGCTGTGGGTTAGAGGAATTTAAAACACGAAGTGCTACAAAGCGAAGATAATAGTGCCAGTAGAGTCACTGTGGGCCTGGGGTGGCTGCTGGGGTGCTTTTAGCGAAGGCAGTTAAATAGAACTCTTTGAGAAAAAGAATGGAGCTAAGACCTGAGTGATGCGAGGAGGGCCGCTTAATGAAGGTCTAAGTGGCTGACATTCCAGGTAGAAGCTGGGGTGTTCTGCTCGGGCAGAGCCCCGGAACACACTTGGAACGTTGAAGGGCTGAGATGTTGCCCAGTGTAAAAATAGGAAGTGAGATGCTCCAGGGTGCGGTCTCAGCACTTAAGGTAAAATTTAAGTTTTATTTAGTTGCAGGGGGAAATCACTGGATAGTTGAAGCAACTCACCTGGTTTTGTGTTTATAAAACTTAGGCTTAAAAATTTCTTGGGATGGTCTAAGGGCAAAGTGTAAGAATCTGTTACTGAGCTGGAGCTGGTCGTTTTTGATGTCTATTCTGTTGATATTTCATTGACTGTAAAGAGAAATGTGGGGATGCTGCTTTATATTTATGTGCATAAAATATAAACATAAAATGTAGGAACCACCAGGGAGCTCCTGTATTAGTGTTTTAAAATGGAACTTCCCGGAATTCTCTTGTGGAGCAGTGGGTTAAGGATCCGGCATTGTTACTGCGGTGGCACGGGTTTGATCCCTGGCCCTGGAACTTCCATGTACTAGGCGTGGCCAAATAAATGAATAAATAAATAAATTAAATTAAATTGAACTTTCTGTGTCAGATTTTTAAAGTTCAATGTTTCCCAGTATTTATATAGTTCTTATTTTTCTTCTGACAGAAACTAAGCCTTTGGATGTATTTGAAAAAGCTGTTAATTGGTTTACATCAAATATTTTTGCTGTATACCTACCAGTATATTTCATCTACTTCTGTGTTTAATCATTTTTGAAAATGTACTAAATATTTTCACTTTTGAATTTTATGAGAGTTAATAAAAAAAAGTCGAATTTTAACTTCTAAAGATGACTAAATTCTAAATGTTGCCTAGGACTTGATGTATGTTAAGATTTGTTAAAAATCAAAATTCAGCTGAGTAAATTTGAAGATCAAATTGTATTTTTTTCCTCTTATTTTTAGGGCCACACCCACAGCATATGGAGTTCCCAGGCTAGGGGTCGAATGGAGCTACAGCTGCCGGCCTACACCACAGCCACAGCCACGCCAGATCCAAGCTGCATCTGTGACCTACATCACAGCTCATGGCAATGCCGGACCCTTAACCCACTGAGCGAGGCCAGGGATTGAACCTCCAGCCTCTTGGATACTAATCAGATTCGTTTCTGCTGAGCCATGACAGGAACTCCAGCATACTTTTATTTTTTATTTTATTTTTCTGTCTTTTTGCCATTTCTTGGGCCACTCCCGTGGCATATGGAGGTTCCCAGGCTAGGGGTCGAATCGGAGCTGTAGCCCCCGGCCTACGCCAGAGCCACAGCAACGTGGGATCCGAGCCGCATCTGCAACCTACAGCACAGCTCACGGCAACGCCGGATCGTTAACCCACTGAGCAAGGGCAGGGACCGAACCCGCAACCTCATGGTTCCTAGTTGGATTCGCTAACCACTGCGCCACGACGGGAACTCCTACTTTTATATTTTAAAAATATATTTAAAAACAGTTTTAAACATAAAAAGATTTAAAAGTTAATGTTTTACCTGTTTATACTAACTTGAACATTTTCTGGAGACTATAGATACCTCGTTGTACTTCAGTTACATTTACGGACCCTTGAAATAGTTTAGAAAACCACTTAACCCAATTTTCTCAGACCTCCTCCCCCCACTCAGCTAATTCATGTATGTCTCCTGAAGTTGCAGGGCCGTATACATTAAAAAGTCTGCTCTGTGCCCAGCATTGTTCTGGGCTTTGTGTGGAGGCTCATAATAAAGAACGGTCTCTGGAGTCTTTTGACTTTTCTGGAAATAGTTCAATATAGTGGTGAGTGTGGTATAAACTTAAGAATGTGAAAATGGATCTTTTTTTTTTTTTTAATTTGTTTTTAATAGAGGTTAGACTTTATGGTGATGATTCTTTAACTCCCATCGTGGCTCAGTGGTTAACAAATCCGACTAGGAACCATGAGGTTGCGGGTTCGATCCCTGGCCTTGCGCTCGGTGGGTTAAGGATCCGGCGTTGCCGTGAGCTGTGGTGTAGGTCGCAGACGCGGCTCGGATCCTGCGTGGCTGTGGCTCTGGCGTAGGCTGGTTCGACCCCTAGCCTGGGAACCTCCATATGCCACGGCAGCGGCTCAAGAGATGGCAGAAAGACCAAAAAAAAAAAAAAAAAGCAGTTATCACTTTGAAGGAATTTCAAATTTAAAAAGAGTTAAGGCATAATGAGGTGGACATCTTTTTAGAAAATGATTAAATCCAGCTTCTTTAAAATAGCAGGAGTTTGAGACCTTTTCATTGTGTGAAGATCAGTGATGCTAATAAACCAAAGAAGAAAACTAATTGGTAAAGTGTTAGGAAGTCCAATCCTAGTTGGCTGTTGGAATACACTTCTTAGACTGTCCTCTGCGTTCGCGCTCGATAGCCAGGCCCAGCGTCATCCTCCCTGGCTCTGGCGCACTGCCACTACAGTCCTATCTGTGGCAGTGCTGTGGTGCCCAGGTGGATGGCTTATCATGCTCATGTTTAAACTATTTGGAGAGTTTTGGCTGTCTGGGAGCAGAGCAAGTCAGGCTACTGAGGTCTTATGCTGCCTGGAACTTCAGACCTACAGTTGGCAAGAGGGAATTGCTTTATAAATTCTCTCCTCCTTTTTGTCTTCCCCAAACTGGTCCAAGCCCAGGTCCATCTCAGGACAGCGTTTCTGGGGAGCGTCCTGTGCTGCTCGCCTTTGTGTCCTTTTGATTTGGAGGATATTTGGACAGAGAGAGGTTACGAACTGACCTAAAGACCTAAGTGACCTCAAGAGGCGCCAGCGGAAGAACCACCTCTGACTTCCGAGACAGCAGGAGCGTTTCCTGAGCGCAAGCACGCACACAGCTCGTTAGATAGTCTCCCCTGCGGCAAGCGAAGTGGTGGCGGAGGGGCTTCTCTCCTCCCGGTTAGAAGGGGATCAAGGCGTGGTCTACCACCTGTTGCTGGTGGTTCTTGGCAGAACAGACCTCAGCTGCTACGCTCTGTCTTTCTGTAGTTTTCTATGCATATGCTAACGTGGGTTCAAATGAGTGAACTGTTGCCACGGATGTGCTCAGTCAGAAACTGTCGTTAGGTAATCCCATTTTGAATTATATCTTGCCACTCACTACTAATTTGCCACATTTGGTCAAAATCGGTCAGTTTCTTTTAAATCAGTTAATCCTTTAAAAAGCTATGGAAAGAAAAAAAATAGTACTAAACAGTTGGGCTGCTCTAAAGACTTTCTTTGACCGTATTGCAGATAAAACAAGTCAAGGACTTTCTATTTTGATGTACCGAGGACATTTTCCAGGTCGTCCCGCCGCTTTCGGATGTATTTGGTGATCCTGTATTAGATGCCGTGGCGTGTATGAAGGCAGATGACAGCAGCTTTCGTTAGAGTTGTAGGATTTCTTTCTTAGCTGACACAGTATTTCCTCAGAGAATTTCTCTGCTGCTGACACATGCCGGCTCTCAAGAGTGCTTTCTTCGTTTCTAGTCGGCCGTATACGAACAAGGTTATCACCTTGTGGTACCGTCCGCCTGAACTGCTGCTGGGAGAAGAAAGATACACACCAGCTATTGACGTGTGGAGCTGCGGGTAAGACAGCCTTGTTGACTGGGTTTCTTTACTTGAAACTTTTGGTGGTGAAGTAAAATCATGCCGTTTGGTAACAATGGGTGTTTTTTCCATTAGATGTATCCTTGGTGAACTCTTCACGAAGAAACCTATATTTCAAGCAAATCAGGAACTTGCACAACTAGAGTTAATAAGGTAAGCTCGTGACTGCAGTACGCGTGATGGAAGGGGTGTGCCAGACTCTTAGGAAACTTAAAAATCTTCAGGCTTGTGTTTCTCAGAGAACAGCCTGGTTCTGTTAGAGGCTGACGGTTGCTGAGTGGAGGAGAAAGTGGACTGTGGCCCTCGTGACACCCCCTCTGGCAAAGTGAGGGGTCGTGAAGTCCCCAGACCTTTTTGATTAAATCAAAGTGCTTGAAGCTGTAAAGATAAGACTAGGAAGCAAGACTGAACAGGAGGGAGCAGAGAAGGAATGGTAGATGGTGTGTTTTTCACGGTGTGCCAGTGTGGGCGAGGAAGCGTGGGGGAAGTGATAAGGACACACTCTGCTGTGTGCAGTGTGCATGCGTGTCTCTCTCTGGGTGTCGGGCACGTACGCGGAAATGCACACGCGCGCACGCCGGTGGAGGTCTTCACCACGTGGAGCCAGTACAGGACTTGGGCCGTAGGCTGTGCATTCATCGTTCTCTTCATCCAGTGTTTTAAATAGATTTCGTTTTTTAAAAAAGAGCTTTGGTTTTCATATATAGGAATATTAATTTGGAACGTGTATGATTTGCACGAATGTTTCAAAATATGGATGAGAAGTTTTAGGAAAGATTGGTATAAGGCACACATATCCTGATATACTGTGAACCTTCCCTTCGGCTGACTTACTGGATTAATTGATGCTCTCCATTCCATCTGTAAATAATACTAGCTTTTTTGTTTGTTTGTTTTTGTTTGTTTGACTTTTTGCCTTTTCTGGGGCCGCTCCCGTGGCATATGGAGGTTCCCAGGCTAGGGGTTGAATCAGAGCTTTAGCTGCCGGCCTACACCAGAGCCACAGCAACGCGGAATCTGAGCCGCGTCTGCGACCTACACCACAGCTCACGGCAACGCCGGATCCTTAACCCGCTGAGCAAGGGCAGGGACCGAACCCGCAACCTCATGGTTCCTAGTCGGATTCGTTAACCACTGCGCCACGACGGGAACTCCTAAATAGTACTAGCTTGATAACATAGCATGCTGAGTATTTGCAGCTAGTAGATCCCACTGTCTAGTAAGGCCACGTATTTAGTCCCTCAGTTGAAGAGTATGATGACCAAGAGGTAGTTGTTTCCAGTTTTGCATACAAAGATTTTGTTTTGTTTAATTAAATATAAATGGATGCAGTGCTTTGCAAGGACTTAAAGTTGCTGTTAAAATAATTAGGGCTGTGCAAGTTAGAAAAGTCATAAAAATTTAGACGAGGAGTTCCCTTTGTGGCTCAGTGGGTTAAGAACCCGACCAGTATCCATGAGGACACAAGCTCAGTCCCTCGCCTCGCTTAGTGGGTGAATGGTCTGGCATTGCTGTGGCTGTGGTGTGGGCTGGAAGCTGCGGCTCCAACTAGACCCCTAGCCTGGGAACTTCCATAGGCTGTGATGCAGCCCTGAAAAGCAAAAAAAAAAAGACAAGAAGAAGAGAAGGCCTTGGCTTTCTGTCAGGAGGTTGGGAAATAAATGCACATTTATACATTTAAATTAAATATCTGTGTATCTTCTTTTTGGGTAATGATTTCCTTTAACCTGTTTTTTCTGTTAGCCAGCTATTGTTCATACTCGTATTAGATAGCAGGGCTTCTGTTAATGATGTTAACATTTATTTAGTTTATACATAGTGCAGGTATTATTCTGAGAATTTCACCTGAATTTCCTCAGTTACGTCCTCGTTTCATAGTTAAGAAAACTGAACCCTGGAGAGGTGAAGAATTTTCTCAGAGTTATACAACCAGGAAATGGCAAAATCGAGATTTGAATCTTGATAGTTCTAAACTTATAACCAATTCTCTCATTATAGAGAGAATAAAACTGTGTAGGAAATAAAACTTCCTGGAATCTTTTCATTAGTATGACACAAATATCAATAATTGACAAAGACAGCATGGGAAATTTCTACAGAATATTAATACAAAAATTCTAAAAGGAGTTAGCAAGTAGTATCTAACATTTCGTTAAAAATTAACTTGCAGAGCCAAGTAGGGGGTCATCCTAAGAATATGAGAAGGTTTCAGCTTTAGGAATTCTATAATTTGTCATTTTAATAGAAGTAAAATAAAATATTTGTCTTGATAGGTGTTGAATAGGCATTTGCTAAAAATAGAAACTTGAAGTATACAGGCATTTTTCTTTTTTTGTTGGGGTGGGTGGGGGATTAGTACATGTTACTGAGTGTCTTCAGGAGCGGGTTGAAGGGCTGGGAAGAGCAGTGAGAGCCCATGTCCCTCTCCCAGCCAGGGTCTTCCAGCTTCACAGTCACTGGGAAGCTGTGTTTCTTTAACATGATAAAAGTATGTAGTATAGAGGAACATAAAGTAATATTTAGTAGTGAAATAAAGAATGAGGAAAAATTGATGCATGGTATCAGTATTTTAAGAGTGTTTTTGAAGCACTGACTAGTTAACTAGTAGCGTTAGAAACGTGAACCCAGTGAGAGATATAAAGAGTGGAAAGATGCAGGCAGTGCTGTCTTAGTTTGTATGCGGTAACATCGCATCGTACAGGAAATCACCTTAAATTCCTTGAAGTACAAGTTGGGTGAAATGACAAGTGTTAGGAGGTGTGTGTATGTGTGGATATATACACAGTATATTAGTGTATTTTACATGCCAACATGTATATTCTAAAAGCAGTAGCTTTTACAGAGCATGTACCAGTAATAACCAGTTAGAAGCAAAGAGAGTGGGGATGCATTTAAGAAAACCACCACCATATATGTACTCCAGGGATATTGAAAACTGTAATGGTTCCCTAAAATTGTAAAGATTTGAATAACCGTTGGAGAGGCATACCTTGTTTTTGCTAGGAACCCTTACTCATTAAGTTGGCAGGTCATCCTGTTATTAATCATTAGAGTCCTAATGAGAATTTCAAAAGATTTTTTTTTTTTTTAAACAACGATTGATTTTACTTTTACTGTTTATCTGGAGGGATAATCCTGAAAATAGCCAGGAAAATTCTTGAAAGAGAAGGACAGTTTGGGATATTGTATGTTAAAACAGAATTTTAGTAACTAAAACCATTTTGGTCCAAGATACATAGATGAATTAGTAGAATCATAGGCAATTCAGAAATAAGGTAAGTTCAGGAGTTGCCGTCGTGGCGCAGTGGTTAACGAATCTGACTAGGAACCATGAGGTCGCGGGTTCGATCCCTGCCCTTGCTCAGTGGGTTAACGATCCGGCGTTGCCATGAGCTGTGGTGTAGGTTGCAGACGCGGCTTGGATCCTGTGTTGCTGTGGCTGTGGTGTAGGCCGGGGGCTGCAGCTCCGATTCGACCCCTAGCCTGGGAACCTCCACATGCCGCGGGAGTAGCCCAAAGAAATAGCAAAAAAGACAAGAAAAAAAAAAAAGAAAGAAAGAAGGTAAGTTCATATGGACCTTAGAATATGATACAGAAGGCATTTCAAATCAGAGAGTTAATGGAACGGTGTTTATTGATTGCTGGTTGTGTGCCAGTACAAGGTACTGAGAATACAATTAGGTACTGAGAACACAGTGGAGATGTGATCCTCAGTGCCTGGCAACTGGCACACAGTTTTCTCTGCTTTCTTGTGGGAGGAGGGAGAAAAAACAGGCGAATAAAATGTATCAGGTGGTGAGAGAAAGTGAGAGGAGGTGGTGTAGGGAGCCAGCAGCCGTCAGGATCATGACGCCTGAGTGTGTCTGGATTATTTTATGAACATGTTAAGTCCGTTAGGGTACCGTATGGGGAGTAAAAAGAAAGCTCATTCCATCCACTTAGTGGCAGATCGGGAGATACTGACATGGAAAGCATCATTGTCACATGAAGAGACGTTTGGTCGCATCCATATGGGCGAGGCCGATTGAACCCATCACAAGAGTCTCAGATTTTTAATCTGAACATGGACTTGTGAGAAGGCCAGGGAGGAGACGATTTTGCTTCTGCTTTGGGGTTGTGGCAAGAGACCAGGTATTTTTAACAGTACAAAAAGATGCTTCAGTTTTGATTTTATAGCATTAATTATTTATAAAACATGAAGAAAAAAAGGAAGCTTCTGGTGAAAGAGATTTGAAGGAGGCAGCAGAATATACAGGACGGGGTGGGCTTTGGAGTCCTACAGGCCTCGGTTCTAATGCCAGCTCAGCTACTTCCTGCTGTCGTGAGTTAGGGTTGGGTCCTTAACGCTGCACGTTTCTTTCTTCACACGTAAAGCTGGACACGGAAAATGCATCGTGTTGTAAACATTGAATCAGTTTAAGTTCCCTAATACCTACTTCTTCCCTTCATTTTATCTGTGGGAATGCTGGCATGTTTCCCCAATCCGAAGCCTCTGGAATGAGGCCGTCGAGGGTGTGCTTGTGCAAATACGTATACATGGCGGTCATGCTGGCCAGAATCTGTCTCAGAGAACTTGACACCACAGGGGTCAAGGTTAGGCAGGTTAGTGATAAGAAGCGGGGATTAAGAAAGCGATGGCAGAGAGAGTGAAAAACACGGGCAGGGACAAAAAGGGATGAATGAGGGCAAAAATGTCACACTTTTAATTCTCAGCCTTCTGGCAGCCAGCGATGTACATTGCTTATGAAAGAAAATACAATCACGGAAGAATTACAGGTGGATTTGGAATGAGAAGGCGCTCTCCTCCCTGCCCTCATACCTGTGCACAACGTCTCAGGCCCAGGAGGTCACACAGGGCAAGTTTTCACAGCCTGAAAGGCGTAGGATTTGGTTGTCGGAGGGTGTAGGCAAGAAGGAAAACTGTCCTAGTGTAAAAAGTGAAGCACGTCTGCCTTTATAAATTAGTCGCGTAGAACACTCTGTAGACAGGTGCGCCTTAACCTCTTTGGTCTCAGAACTTCTTAACACTCTTAAAGATGGTGAAAGATCCCAGGAGCTTGTTTATGTTGCTTGTATCTGTTGATATTTAAAACTGAGGATTAAAAATATTTATTAGTTCATCTAAAAACAGTATGTTAGCAGTTTTAATTGTAAAAAGTTTGTTTTCCAAACTAAAGTAAGTGTTGGTGAAGCGAATAACGTTTTACGTTTTTGCAAATCTTTTCATGTCTGGCTTAATAAACATACGGGTACACATCCGTGATCTGTGATATCTGGATAAACATCCGTGATGCGCTGTTCTCAGCAGTCTTCAGATAATTGTGCACGTTCTTCTAGGAAGTGCGCTAAGTGGCGGTTTTTTAGAGGTTAGTTTAATGTGTGTCTCAAACAGCGTATTCTGTGTTCTAACACAGTGAAATCCATTTGTGCATCTTACACTCTGAGTGGATTTTCTACCTGTGATGATTTTGTAACATGACACACTGGTTATTTGAGCAATTCTGGAGCCCTGAATCGTGTAGATCTGCTAAATGTAACATTTCATTGTATGGCATTTATTATGACCATTAATCTTATCAGAAAAGTAGTTATTTATTTTGAAGCTGTCGGGTTCATGGTATAGGTAGAAGCCTTTTAGTATTTTAATTTTTCTTGAAAGCTCAAATTTTATAATTGATAATAAGTACAGCAGTTGAAGGAACAAGATGACTTTGTTCCTGTTTATAGAAATGTCTAGCAGATACCCAAGTCTGAATGCCCATGGTTTGTTAGTTCTCACAGGTAAAAATGGTGATTTGGGTCTTGAAAAAAGGCAGCTACTCCAGCTTGCAACTCAAATATTGCACAAGTGCTTCTCAGGATAACTGTCGTTTTATTGTGCAGTAGATGTGCTTTATGAGTATCTTCTGTTTCATCACTAAGACTCTTACTCAAGTGTAAGACTTTAGTATCATCAATAATTCTTCGGCTTCAACAAGTACATTCTTTTTTGTTTTTTTTTTAAACATGATGGTTGCTATTTATTTATTTATTTGCTTTTTAGGGCCGCACCCACAGCATATGGAGATTCCCAGGTTAGGGGTCTAATCAGAGCTCTAGCCGCAGGCCTGCACCACAGCTACAGCAGCATCAGATCCGAGCCGCATCTGTGACCTACACCACAGTTCATGGCAACGCTGCATCCTTAACCTACTGAGTGAGGCCAGGGATCGAACCTGCAGCTCATGCTTCCTAGTTGGATTCATTTCCCCTGCGCCACAGCAGGAACTCCTCAACAAGTACCTTCTTAAGTGAAATTACCCCCTACCCCCCAGCCCCCGCCATTAAGATTGTGTTGTAATAAAGAGTATTCACTGTGAATAGTCTTGCCATGACCTCAAATCCTACTAAAGTCCCAGCAGTTTTTCCCACCATTGACCTAATGCCATCAGTGCAAAGTCAACACATTGGAAGGGGTGAATAATGTCCTAATGCTGCCTTTGACCTGCTAGGCCCCAAAGAGCTAGAGGACACCCAGTGGTCTTGGGGTGCCACCGCTGCCAGCTGTTGCTGTGTACCAGTTAAAAGTAGAATACAGTGTCCCACTAAGGTGATGCTCCTTTTGTGAGGCCCAAGAGTTGTTTCTCTTTTGAATGTAAGAATGTCTGGGTATTAGGAAATCTCTTAATATAATTCATGACATTAGTAACCCAGGGAAGACAATGTAGATGATGATTATTTTAATAGAGGTTCTGAAAATCAAATGGATAGAACTAAAGAAGGTATCCTTTTAGGCTGTGAGCTGTGGTGTGGGTCACAGACACGGCTTGGATCTGGTGGTGTTGCTGTGGCTGTGTGTAGGCTGGAGGCTACAGTTCCGGTTGGACCCCTAGCCTGGGAACCTCCATGTGCCGCCAGTGCGGCCCTAGAAAAGACAAAAAAATGAATAAATAAATAAAAATAAAGTATTGTTTTAGAATATAAAGGCCGGAGTTCCATTGTGGCTCAGTGGTAATGAACCCCACTAGTATCCATGAGGAGGTGGGTTGGATCCCTGGCCTTTCTCAGTGGGTAAGGATCTGGCGTTACTATGAGCTGCAGTGTAGGTCACAGACACAGCTTGGATCTGGTGTTGCTGTGGCTGTGGTGGAGGCCAGCAGCTGTAGCTCCAATTCAACCCCTAACCTGGGAACTTACATATGCTGTGGGTATGGTCCTCAAAAGACAAAATTTAAATAAATAAATAAAATTTAAAAGTCACAAAAATGAAACCCATAGTAAGAAGGGACAAATGAATGCTGAACAGGATATATATGTCAACTTGTGTGTGCCCGTGAGTATCTTTACTGTGTGTTTTGGTTCTCAAATCAAACATCATCTTTCCCGGAGGTAAACAGTGAAAGTACCCCCGGAGAGACCAGAAACCAATCAGAATCACCTTGTAGTGTGTGCCAGCATTAGTGTTTTAGTACTGTGTGGAAATTGCCACGTGATGTACTGTACCATGATAAAGGGAATACGTGTTTGAAAACAGGTCAATTCTGATTACAGGTGACGATAATAAACTTGCTGACCTCAGAGAAGCAACTATTAAAATACTGCTGGGAACCCGAGGGTCTCAGAGGGCATATGTCACATTTTGACCATTTTCTATAACAGGGATAGGAACTCACTCAAAAAAGCAAAGCGTAAAACCCATAAAAAGGAGCATGCGATATCTTATTGAAGGAATTTGTGTAAGTAAACCTTAGAGAGATGGAAGGTTTGGTTACAGGCTGCCACAGTAAAGCAAATATCTAAGTAAAGTGAGTCGCCCTTTTTTTGGCTCCCAGTGCATATAGTTATGTTTACGCCGCGCTGTGGTCTACTTGATGTGCAAATAGCACTATGTGTATATGCCCTAATTTTAAAATACTTTATTGCAAAAGATAATAACCATCACTTGAATCTTCAGCGAGTTACAGTCTTTTTGCGGGAGGGTTTGAAATACTGTGAGAATTACTAAGATGTGACACAGAGACACAAAATGAGTAAATGCTGTTGGAAAAATGGCACCAAAAGACTCGCAGGGTCGCCACAAACCTGAAATTCGTTAAAAAAAAACCAAAAACATAATATCTGCAAGGTGCAATAATATGCCTGTATGAAACCAAAGGAAATACAACAATTGAAATATTAAACTTTGTAAAGGTAGCAGTCCTGTCTAAATTTATAAATTCAGAGCAGCAGGTTGAATCCTAATAGGACTCTCTTACTTTTTGAGTGTGACAGTATGGTTCTATAATTCTTCTGTAAGGAAATTCTGAAAAGAATAATTAGGAGTGTGTAGATAGAGGGTTTTATCCTGTAAGTCTTATAAAAATATAAAGCTATGATATGATATATTTTTATACCAGCGTAGATAAATCAGTAGATCAAAATAGATTCCCAAAACAGACCTCAGGTGTTTGGGGATTTAGCGTATGATACATTGCAGAATGTCTTCAGTAAATGATTTGGGGATGGCTGATTAGCCACTGGGCCCTGATTTTGCTGTCACGTCCTAGAATGTCTGTTCCATCTTCTGTGCTGCTACCAGTTAGATGATAACTTCACCACTCCGCTGTCTTCCCAGAACACACACAACTCTTTAGCTAAGAGATAACAAAACTCATTTTTATTATAAGGTTATTAACGAGAACCAGACGCCAGCTCATTTAATTTCACAGCTCCAAAGTAAAATTTATCTCTATTTTACAAAAGAGGAACAGATTCTAAAGCAGTGTAATTTCACCAATGCCACACAGACAGGATTTATTCCTAAAGTTTGTTGTCAGAGCCTCTTCATCATAAGTAGGCAGACTCCCACCTGGAACTGTACTGTCTGAGCCCCGTCTGTGCGTTGGGCCAAGCCTCCCTGAGCCCCGAATTCCGTCTGAGCTGATTCCCGTAGTCTCCCTCCTGAATGTCTGTGCTCGGCTACTTCCATGCCTGGGCACGTCTCTCTGCCACTAGCATTTCTCTTTTTCCTTTTTCTACTGTGTTTACTTACCCTGGAGTTGTAGACAAAATCGTGCACGCCTTCTCTAACTCGAGTACATTTTCTTGTTTCTGTAGTTGAGAGAGTCTCCTTCCTTTTCTAAAGTATGGTTGGGAGCTTCATTTTCTTTGTTCCAGAGTGTATTTTACATGTCTGTTATAGAGCACATCAATCTGCCTGGCTGTAATTGCTTATGTTTGTGCGGTAGATTTATGCAGCCAGTTGGGGACCTGCTCATAGAGAGGCCATGCTTCTGAGTTTGGCCTTTTTTCGGTTGAGGCGGTTGTTAGGAAGAAGAGGCAGGCATGTGCAACGAGTAAGAACTTAATACCTTTTAGAAAACCTGGATTTACAAAAATCTGAAATTATGTTGAAACAAAGTACCATTTCAGTGACGTAGCTTAAAAAACGAGAGGTTGTCTTGCATAAACGTGATTCTCACGTAGCATTCTTAAACTCTGCTGAAGAACGTCTGGCAACTTGAGTCATCACTTGCTTATACACAAGGGTGCATGCATTTATATTTGTGTATGTATAGAATATTTTTACTTTTAGTGATGCATGGACTTTTATTGTATGTGAAGACCAGCTGATAATTTTATGTATAATGTACATTTATTCTTGAGATTCAGTGTACTAAAGCATTTTAAACCAATTTTTCATCTACGTTTTACCAAATAGTTTATAGCATTTTTTTCAGTTTACCAAAACAGGTGCTTACTAATTAATATAAAAATAAGGCTTTCAAGATATGGATAAACAGAGTAAAGCTGCTAAAATTTCTAAATCCCTTGAAGTCAGAGACACTGCTAAAATTGAAGAACTTTTATGTTTCAAGAATGTTGCTTATATGAAAAAAAGAATGTTCCTCCTGTCAATTGAATTTAGCAGTGATTTTTATAATTCAGTTAGTTTCTTTTTTTTTTTAATTTTTTTTAATTAGATCATTTCTTTCTTTCTTTTTTTTCTTTTTGCTATTTCTTTGGGCTGCTCCCGCGGCATGTGGAGGTTCCCAGGCTAGGGGTTGAATCGGAGCTGCAGCCGCCAGCCTACGCCAGAGCCACAGCAACGCGGGATCCGAGCCGCGTCTGCAACCTACACCACAGCTCACGGCAACGCCGGATCGTTAACCCCCTGAGCGAGGGCAGGGACCAAACCCGCAACCTCATGGTTCCTAGTCGGGTTCGTTAACCACTGCGCCACAACAGGAACTCCTATTTTTTTTTTTAATTTTTTTTTATTAGATCATTTCTTTTTTTTTTTTTTTCAGTTAGTTTCTTAAGTGTAGGATATCTTCTCTGCTATAATTGCAAACTTCATTATATTCGTGAGAAAAAGTGATGATAGGTACCTATAAAATCAGAGAAAGATGTATTAAACTATAGTTCCTTAATTTATTGGCATAAAAATTTTAAATTTTGGTACAAAATATGGTCAGCGTATTTTGAATGTTGCCTGTTTTTAAGATTAGGTTTTGCAAATAGAAAGGTTTTCTCTCTAGAAGCTGGGTTGTTTGGAGTGTTAGGAACATTCTCTGAAAATAAATTCTCTTAAAACAAGCGATGAATTGGGACGACTAAAATGTGTAATGAAACTCCTCCTTCAGTGTATCGGGACTTTGGCTTCTTTGTATTTAAAAATGAGTTGATGTTTTGTATGGCTGTTGATGTCTTATTTTTCTCTGTAGTTGGTGCTGATGTACCTTTTTTTGTATGTTGTTTAGCCGTATATGTGGGAGTCCATGTCCTGCAGTGTGGCCAGATGTCATCAAACTACCGTATTTCAACACTATGAAACCAAAGAAGCAGTATCGTCGAAAGTTAAGAGAAGAATTTGTTTTGTAAGAAGGGGATGCTTAAACATCCATATTGCATTGATCTTTTTAAAAAAGTTATTGCTTGAGAATTCTTAAATGTCACTCTAGCCTCTGTTGACCTAAGGTAGACCTATTGCAATTCTTCTGTGTCGTTTAATTTTGAGATTCCCTTTGCTATATGCAAATGACCATTTTACCATCATTATGAAATCAGTGATTTGGAGTTGTGCGTCTGCTTTAGTGTTTACCTGAAAGACCTTTAATAATATCATTTAAATGCTTAATGAAATAGTTGTCAAGTTACTTGGTCTCGTTTATTTTGTTGTAGGAAACTTTTCTGTCCAGTTTTCAATTTATGTTAAAACAGCAAATTGTCAGAGTTCCCTTGTGGTGCATTGGGCTAAGGACCTGGCATTGTCACTGCTGTGGCCTTGGTCGCTGCTGTGGCGCAGATTGGATTCCTGGCCTGGGAACTTCCACATGCCACGGGTGCAGCCAAAAAAACAAAAAGAAACAAACAAAAAAAAACAGCAAATTGCCCCATAGAGTAATAAAATTACTATTGTTTGCCAATGTTCAAGTTATTTAGAATAATAGTTTCAAAATTATGTAAAAATAAATATTTCTTCAAGGGAAGATTCAGAATTTATTGGTATAGGTATCACAAATGTATTATAAAATGCTAATATTTAAAATAAGCTTCTAAAGAAACATTAAACTGTCAAAAACCGTGCATGACCTCTGTAATCCTCTCATGCCAGTATTCCTGCAGCCGCACTAGACTTATTTGATTACATGCTCGCCTTGGACCCCAGTAAGCGCTGTACTGCAGAGCAGGCTCTTCAGTGTGAGTTCCTACGGGATGTGGAACCCTCAAAAATGCCTCCACCCGAGTAAGTGACTTTTTACTGTATTAGATCCCTTACATACAGAATCTAGACCGTTTTAATAACATCTGTTTGTGACTGTCTGAAGCTATTCCATGATGAGTTAGGTCAAAAAAGAAAGAGTAAATGAAAAGCAATAGAATACACTAGCAGAGAGTTCCCACTGTGCTGCAGCAGGTTAAGGGTTCCCGTGTTGTCTCTGTGGTAGCACGGGTTCAGTCCCTGGGCTGATGTAGTGGGTTAAGGATCTGGCATTGCCGCAGCTGTGGCACAGGTCACAGCTGCAGCTTGGATTTCATCCCCGGCCCAAGAACTTTCATTTGCCGTGGGTTCGGCCGTTAGAAAAAAAAATAGCCGTAGTATGCAAGATTTGCGTATCTAGAATGCAGAACCCTGCTCAGTGTTCAGCTACCTATAGGAAAGGTCCAGCAAAAGCAGCCTTCCTCTAGCTAATTTTATTCCTATGTTTCATCTCTAAATGTTACTGCTGCTGCTATTATTGTGGTACTGCTTCTAACACTACTAGTTGCTATAGCTAAAATTTTTGAGTTTTACGCTAAGTATTTTTCATGTATTAATCTTATAATCTTATCAGGTGAGTATTATTATCACCTTTTTTTTTTTTTCTTTTTAGGGCCACACCTGTGGCATATGGAGATTCCCAGGCTAGGGGTCAAATCGGGCTGCAGCTGCCAGCCTACACCACAGCCACAGCAATGCAGGATATGAGCCACATCTGCGACCTACACCACAGCTCACAGCAGCGCCGGATCCTTAAATCCACTGAGGCCAGGAATCGAACCTGCGTCCTCATGAATACTAGTCAGATTCATTTCCGATGAGCTACGATGGGAACTCCTTTATCACCATTTTGCAGAGGAGGAAGCAGGCTCAAAGAGGTTAAGAAACTTGCCCAAGAATACAAATCTAGTCAAGGGTGGAGCCGGCTCTCAAATTCAAGTTATTTAGTTCAGTAACAAAAAGAGGTTCTGAAATACTCCTTAGTATATTATACAATAGAAAATTCTTAGCACTGAGTAAAAGAATATTAGTATCATTAGTATCAAAAGCCTGTTTAGAATGAGTTGTTCGGAAGGGGATGCCTAGAGTTTGGGAGCCAGAATAGCTGGATTCTTGAACCTTTACTCCCTCTGGCTCCTGTAATTTCTCTGGGGTTGATTCAGGGAAGGGGAAGGGGACAGAATAGTCCACTAGTTCTCCTTGGTAGGATCTAGGAAATTTGTAGGGATTTTCTTAGTAATTTTTAAAACGATGATCAGTATCATAACAGCAAGCCTGTCTCTATAATAATAATAATAATAAGTATGTCCCTGTAATAACAGTCAGCATGTTGTGAATGAACAGACCTGGGCTTTTACCAGGTGCTAATTGCAAAATCCTGGTTATTCCACGTAGTTCCTTAGATGGGTCTTACTGTATTTCTAAGAGACCATATCCTATCCATCCTAAGTTTCTACTGTAGAGGAATAGCCTTTGTGGGATTGCTTAAGAAGAAAAAAGGACCTATCATCTGACCTGTTGAGGGACCTGAATCATTTGCTGTTGAAGTGTTTCATAGATATTCTGCTTCTCAGTAGGTAGCAGTAGTCGTGGAACTTGGGCCTACATACCCTCTTAAAGAATTTTTTTAAACTTTTGATTTGGGAAAAACTTCTACTCTAAATAGGAAAATAGGAAGAATAGTATAGCAGCTAGTCACATGTCCTTCACCCAGACTCAGCCCTCACTGATGTATAAATCTGATTTGTTACTCTATGGAATCTTTTGCCTGAACCTATCTGAAAATTATATTGTAGAAGTGACATTTCATTTATAAATAATTCACTGGGCTATCTCTTAGACCTAGGACTGTATTCTGTATAACTACAATATCATTATAAAGCTTAAGAAATTTAATATTGTAATATCTAGTAGTTCATATTCAAATTGGCCCAGTAATTTCCTTGATAGCTTGTGTTTTTTTTTGTTTGGTTGGTTTGGTTTTGGTTTTCTTTGGATGAAGAATTTATTCGAAGCCCATACATTTCATTTAGTTGTCATGTCTCTTTAGTCTCTGGAGAAGACTTTATGACACTGACATTTTTGAAGAGCTGGCTGTTTTGTAAAACATTCTACAGTCTGGCTTTAATTACTTTCTTGTGATCAGAATTAGAGTAACCAGTAATTAGAGTGTTTTTCGTTTGTTTTCTTTGGCAAGAATTTTGCCTAGTGTAGTGATGTGTGCTTCCTGCTGTATCACATCAAGAGGAATATAATGTCATTTTCCTCCCATTATTGGTAGTACTAAGTTAATCTTTTGGCCCACATGGAAGAATTCTGCACATTTTAAATTCCGTCTGCTGCAGCTGTGGCACAGGTCGCAACTGCAACTCTGCACCTCGGGTTTGACCCCTTGGCCCCGAGCACTTCCAACAAAAAATCAAGGGTACAAATAGTTGCAAAAGATGTAATATTCTGTGTATGTTGAGGGTTAACACTTTAATGGAGCAGTTACTTCATCTGTTAAATGTGTCTAGTGGAATCAAAATATCTTGGCATTTGATTCAATCACCTTTATTCACTTAGAAAATGTGTGAACAAACTTTTCAACGATTGGACATTGTTTTTGTTTTTGTTTTGGTGAACTTACATTGCTTCTGCAGGTTTTTAATGTAGCCTGTTTTTATTCTTTTTTTTTTTTTTTTGGTCTTTTGCCTTTCCTAGGGCCGCTTCTCACAGCATATGGAGGTTCCCAGGCTAGGGGTCTAATGAGAGTTGTAGCCGCCAGCCTACGCCAGAGCAACGTGGGATCCAAGCCACATCTGCAACCTACACCACAGCTCACGGCAACTGCCGGATCCTTAACCCACTGAGCAAGGCCAAGGATCGAACCCTCAAGCTCATGGTTCCGAGTCGCATTCGTTAACCACTGTGCCACGATGGGAACTCCAAGCCTATTTTTATTCCTAAAAGTATTTCTTTGATAACCCTGTTGTCCTTATTTAAAGGACAATAAATATATAATATATGAATGGAACTTTAATTTAAAAAATTTCCTCTGACCACAAATTGCTTTTTTCTTCTTGATTAAATTATTGCACCTGCTAGTAGTGCATATTTCAGTTTACAGAAGAAGAAAGAAAAAGTTAATAAATTCGTTGGAGATGCAACCTTAATGGAATAGAGCTGAGATTTTTTCCTCAAGTAATTTGCATATCTATCAATTACAATTACTTATTCTAGAATGAGGCATAGTTCCACATTAATCGTAATTTAAAAATTTTTAGAAGTACCCTTGTAAATAAGCATTTGAGACTGGGTGGGGTTCTGTTAGAGTTAAATCACTGAGGTCTTGGAGCTTCTTCCGCATTATTTCCCCCAAATCATAGTGACCTGTCATCAGAAATTACTGTAGTGACCTTTCAGATATCAGCTTAAGGTTCTTTCTTTAATTTTCGTGACGATACAGAATCGGAAGCCGCAGGACTTAACCAAAAGATTTCTTACCCAGTCATTAATCATTTAGTTTTTCAAGTTTTGAGAAAAAAATAAAGAAGCTTTACCAATACTTATTATGTGATTTCTTCTTACACTTGTTATCTTTTTTTAATCCAGTGTCCTGAGAAGAGGTTTGGAAATAGACATGTACTTTCAGTGCTACTCAACTAAATTTGCTAAATTGTTTTTTATTATATTTAAAAAATACCTGTTTTTGGCAAATTCTTGGAACTGTAGATGTATCCATTTGATTTGTGGGAAACGTTTGCCACATAACCTAATAGGGACTCTGCTCATACTGTCGAAGACGTCACCTGAATTCCCTTAATTTTTGTCAGGACACACCTGACTCCATTTTTCCCGTAGAAATAAACATAGTACATTTTGGTAAACATTCTGTAAACCAGTAATAAATTATGAGATACATCTTTGTTAGTTATATCACTTAAAATAATCAGGTTAAAATTAGCATGACACTGATCTGATGTTTAAATAAAAAGCTGTATAAGCAGTATAACATCTCTAGTTTGTTCTGTGTCATGGGTAGTTACATGAAAGACATGTTTCCTTTGGGAAACACCTGCATGTGTTAAACTGTTGCTCTCTCTCCATTTTTTAGGAATAACCACAAAAAAAAAAAAAAAGGAAGTCATTGTATTAGATGTCCTGTCAAACTTTTTTGATGTATTTTTAAGAGCGTGTGTATTTCTGCAAAGTGGATGAGACCAGCACCTTGTCTATAATTTTATTTCTTCTTTAAAGCAAGTAAAAAGCACTAATTCATAAGTGTGATCAGATGTCATTGGACTCACCATTTCATGTTAGGATTGGATAAAAAGTTGTAAACTACCTGATTGACGAAGCACACGTGGACTGCTTCCTCTTGCGAGGTCCACGTGCCTGCGTCTGTTACTGTGTATGCCTCTCCCCACAGGGTAGATATCCTCCTGTTAACCTCATTTTTAAAGATAAGGAAACTGAGGCACAGAGGTCAAGTTACTTGCCTAATGGGACACAGTGAGTGAGTGGCAGAGCGGCGTTTGAGCCTTTAGGAAAGTGTATTAAAAAATTTGGTTGTCCTGCAGAAGGTTCCTGGTGCATCTAAGAGTGCACGTCACTAACCTGTCCTCTTTAGCTCTTTGTTGGGTGATGTTTCCTAGAATTGAGTGCTGAGATCCTCCATGAAGCACCTCTCACCTTTAACTTGTGGGAGGGGACAGAAGCCCTTTTGGGTGGATTTCCTTGCTTTCCTCTCACGGGACTTCCCCACAAGAGCAGGGCATTCCTGAACATCTCAGGCCGGACGAAACGCAGTCTCTGCAGGACTGCCGGACGTCTGAGTTCAGAATAACCCCAGCAGAGGCCAAGGTTGCAGATCTCACCTCGCTCTCTTTCTCTCTCATACACTCACACTCACACTCACAGGAAAGTCGTTGGCAGGTGTATGATGCCGAAAAGCTTCCCAATATCAATATTTCAAATTGTCCCTTTGTTTGTTACTCCAGGAGGTTTTTACACGCTGAGGCAATGCACCATAGTAAGATGGCTGAGAGGTATGCCTTTGTTCTGTTTTTGGACCTCAGGTGCATAGACTTGGTTTACTCATAATCCTTGTGTCACCCATCATTGGTCCATGCATGGCTCTCTTTCTTTTAGTTACATGATTTAATTAGTTATTTTAAATGATGTTAATAAGCAGCCATGAACCTACCAAATAAAAGCTAGAACTTCGACGGTAGCTTCCTCTACTCATATCATACCCTCTCCCACCACGACCTGTCCCCCTGCCTTCCTCCGCCTGAGGTAACCATCGTCCGTTCTCTTTTGTATATACTTTTTGTTGCCATCTATATGTATCCATAAAACAGTTATATTTTACAATTTTAGTTGCTTTTAATTTTATGAAAGATTGTCATGCTCTTTGTAATCTTTTGGGAATGACTTTTTTTAAGCCTAAGTTTATCTGTTGCTAAGAATTGATCATGTTGTTGCATATGACTTTATAACATGAGATAAGAATAATTGTGCAAGATGAAGTGTGAAAGAGCTTTCTGAACACGCAGGCCCTTTTCAAAGACCAATTTTAGGAAAGAGGACGTGCGGATAAGGCACGTGTCTTAGAGCAGCTGCAGGTGTGCTTCCTGTAAACACAGGCAGGTGGAAGGAAAGGTTGGGGCTGCTTAAGGGAACTTACAGATATTCTGGGCAAGTTTATTAACCTTTCCAAGCCTCAATTTTCTTATCTTTAAAATAGATGTCATAGTAACCTCCCATTGGAATTTGTGGCAGGGTAAGAGGAGACTGTTTATAAATCAAATATTTCTATCTTTCTTTAAGCAAAAGTTACTATGCAGGGTTGTCAGTTTTGTGAAATTCCACAAGGTAGAATGCTTCAGAATTGTGGCTGATTTGGATAGTTGCTAGCGATTCAGAGTCCTCCAGGATGAGGGAAGACCCCGAGTACAGACTCTTTTTGAAACTCTGTAGCATCACTTTAATTCTCAAGCATTTGATCGTGGAAGCAAGAGGGTATTAAGTAGGCAGCTTGCACTAGGAAATTTTCACAAATGTTACATCCTAGCCTTTACTGCTTTTTAGTCCTATGTCTAGTTTCTGCAAGTGACATTTTTTTCACCTTTTTTGTCATGTCTGACTCAATGTATGCTGTACTATGCTAAGAATTAGCTTTAGACGATTGCATCAAGGATGGAAGTAACCTACTGTTGCGACCATGTATTCTTCACTCACCGTGGTAGTAAATTATTAGTCGTTGATCATTCAGAAGCCACAGAAAAATAGATTGCCTGTGAGGTAAAGCCCTGAAGGAGGGGAGGCATCAAGGATGACGTTTATGGAAGGAGTTTGCAAAGCCTGTGTTTGAAATATTTAAGAACAGCTTGTGGGAGCGTGGGGGCGGCAGCCTTGGTGCTGTGCAGTGATTGCTTGCGTTTTGTCGTGGTTGAGAAACGCCACTGACGAATGACTTAATACTTTTTTCTTTTCTAGCCTTCCTTTATGGCAAGATTGTCATGAGTTATGGAGTAAAAAGAGAAGAAGACAGAAGCAGATGGGCATGGCTGATGATGTTTCCACAGTTAAAGCCCCCAGAAAGGACTTGTCTTTGGGCATGGATGACAGCAGAACCAACACACCTCAGGGTGTGCTGCCGTCTTCACAGCTGAAATCTCAGGGCAACTCGAATGTAGCACCTGGTCAGTAATCATTCCGTGGGCTGGTTTTCTCCACATTGTTGGTTGGCTGGCATTGGTTATGCTGCTCTAGTGTTAAAGCCCTTGTGGCTGAAGATTGGTTTATTCCCTGACCTTGCTGCGGCCTTGTTATTTGCTTGGGCCGGTACAGATGTTTCACTGTTACTGGCACCACAGTATTAAGCAATCTCAAGGTAAGATTAATTTATGAAGAAAGCATCAAGTTACATGTGATTAGTGATGGGTCAGATTTCTGTATTTCCTTGTGTTCCCTAGTGTGGGAGCCAGTAGGTCTTTCACTCACACTCTCCTCAGTGAGGCTCGGCATTCGTTGTCTGGATGCTTACGAAGAAGGGGGAGATGTAGGAAACGGCCAAAACCACCGTAGAGGCGCTTTCATAGCCTTTATTACGTTCTCAGGTTATTTTCAACGTGTTTTCCATTATAGTATAGAATCCCAAGTATCGGAATGCGCTATGTGCGCCAAAAATGACTTGAAGGATCATAAAGAAGGCCATTTTGGGGAAACTTAAATTTCTTCCTCTGACTCCCGTCTGTGGGAAGAGTAAGCTGCTTCACGAGAAACCAGCCTCTTCAGTGTTGGCAGAAGTGTTGCTAACTTCATTTTCTCATGTAGTTAACACCTTCTCAAAAAATAGACTCTAACCCCTCATTTTTCCTCAAGGATCCAGAACACATTCCGCTTTAATTTCTTTATGAAGACAGAAACTGATAGGAAGCAGGTACATGTGTGTGTGGAGGCGGCGTTTTATGAAACATGAAAAAGTAGTCCGGCACTTACTGAGAGATGAGGAAATACGGATCTGTTCGTTGAGGGAAACAGGTCTTTGGGTCAGATGGAACTTTTGGTCGTGAAGTACCAAGTAGAGGCGGGACTCGCTGAGCACGTTTGAGGACGATTTCCACGGACGCTTTCCCGTGTAATCTGTAAGCTCATGCCTGACCTTGGTCCGACGACTTGAAGGCGCTGACGCGTGTCACTGTAAAAACCAGCGAGTTGCTAGTGGTCCCTCTGAAGAATACCTCAGTTTCTTGAAACAGTGAGTTCCCCGCAGAGGTTTATGAAACCGCACGATACGTAACTTGGGAGAAAGCACACGTGTGTTGTGTATCGAGTACGTTGTGGTTTCTCTCCATGTTAAAACTGTAAACTTCGGAGAAAGACAGAAGAGACGTGACAAGAAGTTTTCTTAGTTCATGTTTATGTTACCTGAAAAAAGATTTTTTTTAAACCATCTCCTACTGAAAAAGGATGTGAGCTGGTAGGAGCAGGGAGTCTGGGTGGTGGTCCCTTCTCCTTAACGGACCACAGGGCTTTGTTTCTGCTGCTCCTCATGAGCAGGCACTAGCAAACCTGGTGGAATGGAAGGTCGTTCCTTCCCTCTATTCTGACGGACAAAAAATGAATCCTGGGCTCATTTCGTTATTGTTTCTTAGCTCTGCATACTTAGAATTCTGTCAGAGGTGGAGAGTTTCATTTTATTTTTTTGGTTCCTTCTTTCCCCCAAACTGCCCCTCTTAAGAAGTGAGAATTCTGGGTTTTTGAAATAGGGATGAATCATCTTTGATCCATTTTCTTCATCATCAGTGTCTTGGAATAAAAATATCCCTTCTGTAGATGAGACACCAGAGTTACACTGTTCTTCTCGGAGCTTATAAGGAGACCGACTCTACAGGTAGAGAAATGAAAGACAGAATGAGGGGAACTGGCTCTTGGAGTGTAGCAAACACGTCTGGCTGCTGCTTAATACCTGTGGGTCACAGGCAGAACTGCGAGAGTTTGTTTTGAACTAATCTAAAAATCATATTAAGAACTAATGAAAATGATCTCAAAATATATTAAGGTAGAATATAGTTAAAAATGGCATCATTCTTCACTTTCACGTCTTCTTGGAGTTCTAGTAGTCTGTCATCTGTGGTTATGGAAATCGCTTATCAGTATCTGTATTATCAGTTAACATATATGGTAATGTATGCATTTGAGCCTTGTTATATATGACTCAAATAAACTTGCATAAAAACCTGTGTAAACCATCACAAGTCTAAACTGAAAATTACGAAAAGAAAAACAACTTAATACCACCTTATGTGCATATGATAAGCAAGCTTCTGTGGGAGTTCCTCACTTAACCAGAGCTTACCTTTCAACAAAGTAATTTGAATAAAATACATTGTATCAACGATCTACAAATCCCAGTTTGAATTTACTGCAGATATAAGGTTAAGTTCTTAGGTAACAAGCGTTATTTTGGATAAGCGGCATGGTGAGTGGTTACGGGTTCTTGTCTCCGGACTCGATACCCGTGTTCAAATCTCAGCTCTGCTGCTTACAGAGTTTGTAGCCTTGTGCAACTTACTTTTGTGCAGCGAACCTCTCTGGAAGTAAAAAAATAGGGCCGGTAATAATGTTTACCGTCTCAGGTCGTTGTGAGGAATAGAGGCCATAGGATGCTTAGGAGGGATCTGAGGGCATCCCTGTCCCGCCGTCATCACCACCGTTCCGCATCTGCTCACAGGTGCCGTCCCCGGTCCTGTCTGTAGGGTGGGTTCTAGCGGGGGGTCTTGGTTTTCCTTTTGAAGTATTTACCCTTGAAGATAATGTACTCAAAGTGGACTGCAGTTCTTTTTTTAATTTACGTGCAGTTACATCTTAGATGTATGTGAAATTGAACTAGAAGGAGATGCCTTTCTTGCAGTATTTCTTAAGTAGTGTCCTTCCAGTATACATTTTGATATGGTAATGCAGACCCATTTTGCAGGGCGGGCGGGGGGAGCTGTGAATTGTGGCAATTCTAATTAATACACATTTTGTCTCTAGTAAAAACAGGCCCGGGACAGCAGTTAAACCACAGTGAATTGGCAATTCTACTAAACCTACTACAGTCTAAAACAAGTGTTAGTGTGGCTGATTTTGTCCAAGTGTTGAACATTAAGGTAAACTCTGAGACTCAACAGCAGCTAAATAAAATAAACCTTCCTGCTGGAATTTTGGCAACAGGTGAAAAACAGACAGACCCATCAACACCACAGCAGGAGTCTTCGAAACCATTGGGAGGAATTCAGCCTTCTTCTCAGAATGTCCAGCCCAAAGTGGAGGCTGATGCTGCCCAGGCGGCTGTGCAGAGCGCATTTGCGGTTCTGTTGACTCAGTTGATAAAGGCTCAGCAGTCAAAGCAGAAAGATGTGCTTCTAGAGGAGGGGGAAAACGGATCGGGACACGAAGCGGCAGCACACCTCCGGCCCCCTCCAGAGCCTAGCACTCCGGTGTCGGGTGAGTCTGCGCAGAGCAGACCGCTGACCTGCCGCGGTCTCGCCGTCCTCTTGCTCTTGATGGTTGTTTGTCATGTGTGGTGTTTTTTTGTTTTTTGCTTTTTAGGGCTGCACCTGCGGCATATGGAGGTTCCCAGGCTTGGGGGGCAAATCAGAGCTCCAGCTGCCGGCCTCCACCACAGCCACAGCAACCCCAGATCCAAGCCACCTCTGCGACCTACGCCACAGCTCACGGCAATGCCGGACTCCCGACCCACTTAGCAAGGCCAGGGATTGAACCCAAAACCTCATGGATACTAGTCAGATTCGTTTCCACTGCACCGCAACAGGAACTCCCTATAATCTTTTAGTAGCTTTGATAGATGTTCTGAAAATGCTCAGGCCATTGGTTATAGGTTGATTTCTTCCTTGGTTTTTTAATGTCTGTTTTAGACACCCACAGCACATGGAGGTTCCCAGGTTAGGGGTCAGATCTGAGCTGTAGCCTCCAGCCTACGCCACAGCCATAGCCACGCTAGATCTCAGCCGCAGCTTTCAGCAACACCAGATCCTTAACCCACTGAGCAAGGCCAGGGATTGAGCCCACATATCCTCATGGATACCAGTTGGGTTCTTAACCTGCAGAGCTGCGACGGGAACACCTAGGTTGGTTTCTTAGTCTGGGTATTCCTAGGAATTGATTCTTTAAAAATTGTGTGTGATAAGGGAGTTCCCGTTGTGGCGCAGTGGTTAACGAATCCGACCAGGAACCATGAGGTGGCGGGTTCCATCCCTGGCCTCGCTCAGTGAGTTAAGGATCCGGCGTTGCCATGAGCTGTGGTGTGGGTCACAGACGCGGCTCAGATCCCGCGTGTGCTGTGGCTCTGGCGTAGGCCGGTGGCTACAGCTCCAATTAGACCCCTAGCCTGGGAACCTCCATATGCCACAGGAGCGGCCCTAGAAAAGGCAAGAAGACAAAATAAATAAGTAAATAAAAATCGTGTGTGACGAAACTGATTGTGAACGCTATAGATATTTCTTACGTAAACCTGTGGTTAAGAAATAATCTCCTCCGGCTACAGCAGATAATTGACCAAGGCAGTATACAGTATATAATAGCTTTTTTTTCTTCAAGCAATAGGTATATGTGAGATGCCTTTGAAAAGCCAAGTACAAGAAAATTCTAGCAGAAACGAATCCGAGTAGGAACCATGAGGACACAGGTTCGATTCCTGGCCTCGTTGGGTTAAGTGTCCGGCGTTGCCGTGAGCTGTGGCATAGGTCGCAGAGGTGGCTTGGATCTGGCGTGGCTGTGGCTGTGGTAGAGGCCGGCAGCTGGAGCTCTGATTTGCCCCCCAAGCCTGGGAACCTCCATATGCCGCAGGTGCAGCCCTAAAAAGCAAAAACAAAAACAAGGGGGGGGGGGGAGAAGATTCTTCTGTCAGTGTAGACCCAAAGAGTAGCAGGCAGTATGAGCCCTTTTGCTTTTTTATTTAACTTTTTTTTTTCATTTGGCCAGAGAGGAAGACATTGACTCTTTCGAAAACCTTTGGCTTTGCATGGTAACTCCTGACTGTCTTGTTCCGCCTTGTTTCACTCAGGGCAAGATGACCTCGTGCCGCACCAAGACCGGAGGATCCTGGAGCCCGCCCCCGAGCCAGACCGGCCCCGCATTCTGCCCCCTGATCAGCGCCCGCCGGAGCCCCCCGAACCCCCCCCGGCCACCGAAGAGGATCTGGATTATCGGACAGAAAACCAGCACGTACCCACCACTAGTTCTTCGTTGACTGACCCGCATGCTGGCGTGAAAGCAGCCCTGCTGCAGCTCCTCGCTCAGCACCAGCCCCAGGAGGACCCCAAAAGGGAGGGTGGCATTGAGTACCAGGCAGGAGACACTTACGCGGCCCCTTCGGACTACAAGGACAGCTTCGGGGCGGCGTCTTTCTCCGCCGCCGCTTACGCCGGCAGCAGCGACGGGCTGGGAGGCGGCTCCGGCCCCCCCTTGGAACGGCGCAGCTTCCTGGGCGGCTCGGACGTGCAGCCCGTGGACACCTACGGCCCCGCGTCATCTCACTCCGGCGGCCCGCCTCCGCCGCCCGCCTTTTCCGAGTCCTTCCCCAGCTCGGTGGCTGGGTACGGGGACATTTACCTCAGTGCAGGCCCCATGCTCTTCAGCGGAGACAAGGACCATCGGTTCGAATACAGCCACGGCCCCATCGCCGTCCTGGCCAACAGCAGCGACCCGGGCGCGGGGCCCGAGAGCGCGCACCCTCTGCCCGCAAAGATGCACAACTACAGCTACGGAGGCAACTTGCCGGAGAACCCGGGCGGCCCCGGGCTCCTGCACGGACAGACCTGGACTTCCCCTGCGCAGGGGCCTGGGTACGCACAGGGGTACAGGGGACACATCAGCACGTCGGCCGGCAGAGGTCGAGGCAGAGGGTTACCGTACTGAGCATCTGTTTTTCCTCAGGCACATCATTTTTATCTGGAAAGACTTTTCTAGCTGCAGTTTCAGGCAGCAAATCCAAGAGACTTGAATAATATTAATTCAACAACAGCTTTATTTTTATGTGGAAAAGGGTCTTGCATACAATAGTTTAAAAAAAAAAGACAAAAACCCCCACCTTTGCTTAAATTCATGCTGTTCTAAAAACTAGATCTATTGATTGTACATCCTCACCAGTTCTAGTTAACCATTTTATTTTGTATTCTTGCAGTTTTAAGTGGATGCCGACCTTAGGGACATAAAAGTCTTATGGCCCCTCGCGCAGACCTTCTGAACTATGCACATTTGTGCTTTTTTTGTAAGTTTGGACCAACTTTTATGTAACAAACAACCCCTACCCCCCCTCCAGTTTTACAACAATCAGAAAGGGCACTGATTTATTTGGTATTTTTCTTTTTACGAAGCTACCTTTAGTCCAAGGTCACTGTCAGTCTTTGCACCTGCTTTCAGTGTTATTGTGAAAGGTGTACTTTGTGCTCATTTCAGAAAATAAAACACAACCTTTCTCTTGATGCAACAGTTTTATATAAAACAAATGGTCAACGTTATTTTTGTTTTATTTTGCAGATTATCAGAGCAAAATGCATTCAAACGAAATAGTGGGTTTTCTATGAAAAATATGGGCGGGTTGGGGAGGGTAAGTAAGTGCCTTCTTAACAGGTAAAAAAAGCTTATTAAGGTCTGAAAAAACAGTTCACCGCTACACCCACTTGTCCCTGAAGGGAACCAGTGCACTGTGGTGAGAGGCAGGGAGCTCGCCCGTGTTCAGGGGCTGCCCGGTCGCTTCCCGGCAGATCCATTCCCTCCGCCTGCCAGGCTGCCCTCCTGCCCGTCTCTGGGCTGTTCCCGGAAGGGACCCACTGCTGCCCTCGCTGGATCGGGCAGTGAGAGCCGAGAAAGGGAGTCCAGCTCCCGCCAGCACACGTTGCTCTTCAAGCGGTTGAAAGGAACAGCCAGGAGGGTTTTAGAGCACGGTGTTCCGTCAGGCCGCCCCGCTGGCCCTGTGGCCTTTGCTGCGATGGGTAATTGGGGGACAGAAGCAAGAGGCCTGAGGACCGAACGTGCAAGAGCTTCTGTTAGGGTTCCCGGGGGAGGGGTGGCAAACACCCCGGTTGACGTTCCGCAATTGCCACGTCAAGACACAGTTACTCTGTTCACTTGACTCGTTAACCACAGACAGGGCCTCGATCGAGGTTACTGAAGCAAAAAGACGAAGCAGTGCAAGAGAACCTCTTCCCTCCTCTCACCTGCTCTGAGGTTTATCAGGGCTGCTTCTGCCACACCTCGAGTAACTTTGTTTTAGTTCCTTTTTGACGTCTTTTCCCCATGAAAAGCAGCAAAGAATGGTGGACTAACCCCTACTGAAACCATAAAGGTGTCGGGTCTAACTGACTTTCTGTGCACCTCAGACGCAGATTCCGTTGTAATGACCCTAGAAAGGAGCCAAAGGTAAAGAGCCAGTGTTCCCATGAGCACCAAATGGCAAAACAGACTCCGGAGAGGAGAGCTGTGCCAATGAACCGTTTCGTTTTAACTGTTCTCCTGGTAACCTTTTTTTTTTTTTTGATATCATAAATTGGAACAACTATTATCAAATGGAAATCGCTCCAGTTCTAAAGTCAGTCTTTTGATCCTCTGCCCTCTGACTTGCGAACCTTCATTTCAAAACAGTATATGGAAGCATTATAGTTTGGTGACGGTAAAAATATTTTTAAAGTGAATAATTTACCATTTTACTGCTATAAAATGAGTTGATGTCAGTTGACCATTTTATCTTTTGATGGAATCTTTTTGTTGTTGGGGAGAAAAAAATGAATGGAAGAAAAATTACTTTGCTTTTATTTGAATATTGAATACTAACAACGTATAATGAAACTGCATTGCAGGAAGTGAAGAAATATTTTAAAATTTAGCAAAATAGCTACAGTATTCAAGTATCTGAAGTTTTAATATGGTGAGTCTTAGAGCTTTAGACTTTCCTGTAAGCGACAGTATCTAAGTTATTCTTAATAGTCACACTTGATAACTCTGCTGACCATAGCAGCTAACCTACAATCGAAGATATTTATGTGACATGAATAGCCTGTGTTTTAAAAATTAAATATTTTATATAAAATTGAACTGTGTTTGGATAGTTTTTCCTAACATTTCAGTTATGTATTCATGTTGGGAGAGTGGCTGGGAGGACAAGGAAATTGTTGCTTGAAATCAAAAATTGGAAGAGGACAGGTCCTAATATTTCCCCAAGGCCGCACTGACGGTGAGATTTAGCATATTTTATGTTCCAGTTAGGAAATATGTTGCCAGTTAAACCACAACTCAATGCTAAGATTCATCCGTTGTAAAATAATCCCCAAATTCAGAGATGTTATTATATGAAAGGTTATTTCTTAACATTGATGAAATTCAGTATCAAAATCTTAATGCATCCATCCTTCCATACCATTTAATACTTCAGTGAATTTGGCTTAATAAAGAGGGTAGGATTTGAAAATCGCTAATTCTGTATGTCACAATAACTGCAGTAATCCTCGAGCACTGTGGAGTGATGTTTAAGGAACATAACACATGGCTTAAGTTGTTTCGGAAGAAACAGGTAAGTCAGGTTGCAAAAGAAAAGCCAAAGAAAAGAAAAGAGGGACCTAATAAAGAAGCAACCGTTTGCTCTCTCCCATGTGAGATTCCCATTTGTATCTCTGACACAGCAGGTTTTTCTGTATTTAAATCAGTATGTTTCCCAAGTCTTCAAACCATTATTTGTTGCAGAGCTGAAGTCACCCATGAAATTGTAAGACTCGTTTTAAGGGTTTGTTGATTGAAATGTCTTCTGGATGCATTAAGATAACGCTTTAGCTGTGATCCAGAGCTTCACTCTGTCGGGTGCGCCACACATTCCGTAACCACCGAGTGCCAGGTACCATTCTCTGTTCTAGTACTTGGGATTTGTCAGTCCACGTGAAAGGCTTTAAATCATATGAGCAAGAAGATTTTGAAAATGGAGGAGCTGGTAGTATTTGCTACTCTTCAGCTGTATATAAATTACACATAAGTGAATGTAAAAGATAAAAATGTGTCTCTAAAATTTTAAAGTCAAATTTTAATAGAGAAAATTCTGCTTAAATAGAACAGTTGGAAACTCAGTGATGAAAACACAATTTAAGTTGCATCTGGCTGGTTTGCAGTAGGCTAATTTGTAGGAAGTACAAAGATTTCTTGAGAAGAATGGGAGGTAAATGGGCTAAAAGCTTCCACACTAATCCTACTGGTACTTCTCAGTTAAAGTTTTGCTGTGTTTGATGTATAATTAATTTTAGACAGTTTTCCTCCCTAGGAACTTTTTTTGTTTTAAAGGTAAATCTAAAATAGATTTGAATAAAGATCTAGTGATGCCCTGCGAGGCTGATTTTGATACTTTAAAATTCTGAACAGGATGTCCCAATAATCTAAAGTCACCTGGGCCATGTCTTCACAGCTAAGAAAAATGACGTCGAGGTGGCTCACCAGGGTTGTCCCTCTAAGCCGCACATAAATGCTCTAGTACATGCTTAACTTCTTACTGAGAAATTTGTTACAGTCCTTACCAGGGTTACGGTAAAATACAACACTTCCGTTTAGAATATGCTGAACGACTAGTTTAACCCAGTTGGCTTTTAGAGGTCAAAAAAAAAGCCTTCAGAAAAAAAAGAAATGAAATTTTAGAAAACCTAATTAGTTAATAAAACTTGATGAGATCCTGTTTGTTTTACATACGGGTTAGTCTTGAAGAAGGAGATTCCTCAGTTTCTTTTTTTAAGACAGTAGTTACTTTATATTTCTAACAATTAGTAAGACAATCTTTTATTTCAACGTATTTTCTATTTGTAGGAGGAAGATTGATATCGTCAGACCTGCAGACATTGTTTCCAATTCTTTCAAGTTTTTATAATTTCAAGCCGTTTTATGGGGAAAGCAATGGTTTGTCATTTACCAAAGGCCTCTCCAGATAAGTTCTTAAAACTGTTAGCAGTTTAACTAAGAATAAAAGCTATTAAGAGAAAATTAGTTACCAGTTGAAGATGGGAAACAAAATTTTGATTCTATTGGAAAGAATTCGCTCTTCGGATTCAAATATCCCATTCAAATGTGTTTCTAGTTGAAATGCTACATTGAAAATGAGGCTCTGTAGGGAATCGCTCAAGTTTTTTCCACAATTTAGTTAATGTGTTGTATCAGTATACTGTTTTGAGAGAATTTTTACTAAAGTCTCATAACTGGTAACTCTAAATGGGTGTAATAGAACCCATTTGTTTAACAGCAGAAAGACTATTGGATAATCGAAAATAAACCGCCCTAAGACTCCAGGCTGTTGTTAGCCTTGTGTCCTTCTTGCTTGAGAAATAATCTAATCTGAGGAAGAGGGCCACTTGTTATCCACTGTGTCATGCTTTATAGGCAATACTTTAAACCTGGAACCCTGTTTTTTTTTGTTTTTTTTTTTTCATTTTTATGTTTGTACATATTTGAAAGGGTAGGAACACATACAGAGATAACTGTCAGTATTTTGCCTCTGATCGATGTTTTTCTTAAAAACAGGATGATGCTGCCTGTAGCTTTGTAATTAAGAGTTTTTCATTTAATGGTTTGTGAACACCCTTCAGCAATTAAATTCTCTCCTCTTTTTGGTGATTGTAAATTACTCCTTTATAGAAGAACCATAACTTAAAAATTCCTCACTGCTGGACACAAAATATTTCTAACTTTTCTGTTATAGATAACAAAGTGATGAAAATCTGTATGAATACCAATATACAAACCTAATTTCCTGGAGTTGCTGATCTAAAGAGTGCACTTCTAAACTTTTGCTGTGTCCACGTTGCCCTCAGAAGGGATCTGGAAGTTTTACAGACCTACCACTCTCCCTTCTCATTTAGCTCTGCTGCATATTTATAAAATCTTTGGGTCTTTGCCAAGTTGACAGGAGAGGAATCATGAAGTTAGCCAGGTTAGCCAGGTGTCTTTTATTAATTATTCACATTTAGTTATTATGTATGTATGTAGCTTTGAAAAACTTTACGTAAGGAAGATAGCCCTTTGTAAACTATAAAAATACTGTGTGTTGTGTTGTGATAAAGGAAAATGTGTGGTCAAGGCTATTCATCTAACAACTTTTTTTTTTTTTTTTTGTCTCTTTGCTATTTCTTGGGCCACTCCCATGGCACACGGAGGTTCCCAGGCTGGGGGTCCAATCGGAGCTGTAGCCACCTGCCTACGCCAGAGCCACAGCAACGCGGGATCCGAGCCGCGTCTGCGACCTACACCACAGCTCACGGCAACACGGGATCCTTAACCCACTGAGCAAGGGCAGGGACCAAACCCGCAACCTCATGGTTCCTAGTGGGATTTGTTAACCACTGCGCCACAACGGGAACTCCTCTTTTAACTTCTTAGAAAGGTCTCCCCCCAGTGCACGATGGTTTTACCTTTTACGCTATTGTATTTCTCTGGCTTTCTGCTTTTACATTTAGTTCTAAATGGTTCTAGAATTTATTTTGTTAGATGTTGTGAGGTTCTGACCCAACATCATACTTTCTCTGAGTTACTGTGTTCATGATGCCCACAGCTTTGGTTAAACAGTCCGTCCGCTCCCCCGTTTTACACTAGCTGTCTGTCTTGGGGCTCTCTGGGCTTCCAGTTGTGTTCCACCCTCGGTCCTCCTTCTCCTGGCTAGAGGTACACTTGGATTTCTCTTTGTAAACCAGACGTTTGTCACTGTCTTTCTCAGCACTATTGCCGGTCCTACAACAACGTGTATGTAGCACACAGCAGACAACAGGATGGAACAGAATTTAATTTTTAAATACACTGTTTAAATTAGGAATTTGGTTTTGTTTGGTTCAGTTTTTGTGTTTCTCATGAAAAGTTCTGAAATTTTCTTTCTTTTTCTTTTTTTTTTTTGGTCTTTTTAGGGCTGCAACTGTGGCACATGGAGGTTCCTAGGCTAGGGGTCGAATCAGAACTGTAGCTGCCGGCCTCCACCACAGCTCACAGCAACGCCGGATCCTTAACCCACTGAGCTGAAATTTTCTTTACTATAGTTCCGATACGCTGTTTTTTAAGAGTTTCCATTTTTTGTTGTTGTTGCTTCTAGAAATGGGCTCTTCATATTATTACAAATAATATTTTAAACTAGTCTGCTTATATGGGAAAGCTGTTGGCCACATTTTATTTCTAATAGTTTTCATTTGATTGAATATGATAATGGGCCTTCTCATTTCTGATTTTATGATTTTCAGATTTCATTCACGTATGATTTAAACTATAGATTAGAAATAGAATGTTAAGAATGTTCATGAAGCCCATTTATTAGGATCAGGTGTTTTTCAAATGCTTTTTCATTGTACAGCGTTTTCTCCTTTGATCTATTGATGCTATGGGCACAATTCCATTACTAGAATCTAATACTGGACCATTCGTTAGAAATGCTGCTGCATTCTAGAGACTAACCCTGTATTTAGGATTTTGTATTTATGTATATGAGAGAGAAGTCTGGCTTTCATTAACAAGTTTATGTATTTATTTTGGTTTTGTTTTTTCTTTTTTTTAAGGCTGCACCTTCAGCACATGGAAGTTCCCAGGCTTGGAGTTGAATCAGAGCTGCAGCTGCCAGCCTGCACCACAGCCACAGCGACACTGGATCTGAGCCCCATCTGCGACCTACACTTCGGCTTGTGGCAACCCCAGATCCTTAACCCACTGCGAGAGGCCAGGGATCAAACCCACATCCTCAGGGACGCTATGTTGAGTTCTTAACCCGCTGAGTCACAAGGGGAACTAATTAACAGGTTTTGATAGTGTTGCAGAATGAACTGGAAAACTCATTTTTGGGGGGGCGGATTTAGAATAGTTTATGTATCCTGAGAATAATCTTATTGTAGTTAATGCTGCTTTATTTATATCCAGATATACCTGACTCTTCTTGAAGGTAATTCTTTCAACATTCCTCCCTTTCCTCATGTCCTTGATCTGTTCAGGGTTCTGTTTCTTGAGTAAATATGGATAATTTTCCTTTTTCTGGAAATTCATCATGTAGTCCACCTTATATTTAAAATGCTTTTAGTTGCACTTACTAATCTTGGTGTTTTAAATATGTTACCATCTATTATTCCATATCATTTATATGTTTTTTTCTCTTTTCCTTGGTTGGACTCGTTAGGATTTGCCCAGTTCTACCTCTGTGCTCTCACCACCAGGGAAGAAAAATTGATCACTTACTTTCTCATTTATTTTGACTTGGATTCTTTCCTTCTACTTCTCTTATTTATCCCTCCCTCTTGAGTTGAATGATTTGTCCATTTGTTTTCCTTCCTTCCAATTCTAGAAGAAACCCTTTTAATGGTATAATTCTCTCATTATTTTTTTGGCTCTACCCTGTAGGTTAGGAATTTTTTTTGGTTATTGTTTTCTAAATATTTGGTGGCTGTAAGTTTGATTGCTTGTTGGATTCAAGGATTATTTAGAATAGCATTTCAATTCCCAGGTGGTTGGATATATTTTACTTTGGAGATTTTTTGCTAATAAAATGTTTTTTATTACATATTGTCAGTATATATAGTCTGCTGTGGGGCATATATTGTGGATTTTTTTTAGCTTGCCTGGCAAACGAATTTTGTAAATATTTTTCTAGGGTAACTACGTCATTTGGTACAGTTCGTCACAGAAGCATTGCATCAGTAGCCTTAAACACTCGCGGGTCTCCCTCTGACTCTGTAAGAGGCTCACGGAACGCAAAGCACGACATATGACAGAAGCCACCCTTGAAACACATCAAGGTAGTGTCTCAGAATTTTACATTTTATTGGAACTTTAGACTTATTTATATTGAGAAATAACAAAAACATTGTCTGCAAAAGAAAGAGACTGGCGTCAGATCTGTCACCACTAACCCTGGATGCTACAAGTTTCTGTAAGTCTAAGGGAAACAGCTTTGTCCTGAGAATTCCATCCTCGGTGGAAGTTGTGTCCCCTGCTGTCTGCTCTCCCTTGGACGGCTGGGCCTGGAGTCTGGGTAGCTGTCACCTCTGGGGCCCATGTTTACGCTCTGGAATCCGGGCTGTTCCTGCGGCTCCTTAGGCGCCAGCGTTGATCTCAGACTGCCTCACTCGCTCCCCCTGCTGGTTGTTCGCTGGCCTCTGCGTTCTTCCCCTTCACCCTCCCCAGCACCCCCACCCCCACCCACTCGTTGAAGACTGGAATTCCTGGGTCGTGACCACTCTATTTCCATCTCGATTTCCACATCCGTGCGGAGGATTCTTCAACTCTTGGTTTCTTTGTTTCCGGCCCTCTCCTCCAGGGATCCTGTGCTCCACGTCATCCCAGCGACTCCCGCCCTGGGCATGCGTTCCGGACCCCGCCGTCACTGCCCCGGTAAATCTCCGTTCCGGCGCTAATGCCCTGCCGGCAAGCGCCTTCTCTGTAAAGTCACCCCCTTGCCCGCTTATACGCATCTTCAACCGCCTTGTAACCTGCGCGCTTTCCTGTACTCCTTGGAAAAAGCCAAGGCTGTTCAGAGCCAAGCTCCCCAATGTTTAAATCCACTCCATGTTTGCACCCGCGCTAGAAAGGCGCCCGACTGTGCCCACGCGCCCCGCTTGATTTCATGATCACTCGTCTCACGTGGGTCCTTAGGGCCACCTGATGTACACGTTTTCGCACTTAATGTCTCTGAAAAGAGGATGCGCCTTAATGTGTGCCGCTGTGGCACGTCCTATTTTAACTGGCAGGGTTCTCTCTTTTTCAGTGCTCCTTAAAATAATGGTGTGTTTACAATCGGTGGCATCTTTGACAAAACATAATCCTCGCGCTCATTTTCCCACATGATCATTTACCGCTTTTTCTTCGCTACTCAAACCCAGTCCTTCCTTCCTGTATTGCTTGGCGAGAGCCGCCAAGGCAGCGTTCTTGCCGTGTCCTCTGTTGCAGAGCACACGTCTGGTGTCTGTATTCGGATTTCCTCTTAGAGGAAGTGAGTCGCACTGGATTGGGGCCCCCACCAAGGGCTTCATTTTATCCTCGTGACCTCTTCAATAACCTTATCTCCAAAGAGAGTTCCACGCTGCGGTACCTGGGTTGGGACTTCAGCCTGTAAATTTGAGGGCACTCAATTCAGCCCACGGCACTTCCTCCTTGTCCCTTTCAACGGGTGACTTTGTTCGCTATTTTCACGGACTGGCAATAGATGAGAGAATTTCCAAAGTTCCTCTGTACCGCACCCTCCTTTCGCTGTCTTCATTTCATTACCTTTTCTGCTACTATTCCTCAACATTCCTTCTTGCCAAAGAACGTTCTTCCAGCTCGCCTCTCTCGGGTGAGCGGGCAGAAGATCTCTTTTCCGTCTCAGCTCCAAGGAGAGGGGGGGTTTCATTGTTTTGTCTTCGCCTTCTTTACCCCCAGCGTCGAGAGCCATCTCTGGCACACTGTACAGGCTCAGTATGTAGTGAACAAGGACGATGTGGTGTACATACCTCCCTCCATGAAGGGACCCTTCGCTGGAAGTAGAATTACGTATCAAGCAAGAGAATAAAATGGAACAAAGTTACGTCCAACAGTCCATGAAAGGCAGAGTGCCCCACAGGGACGAGAAGTGGGTTGCTTAAGAGATGCAGAAGGAAGGACGCCTCCTCAGGGGTCACGTAAGATGTGGTCGGATAACGGGGACAGCGGGGGAAACGCGGTCGGTCCACACCCTCACCCGACGGCCCAGGCGGGGCGTCCTCGCCGTGCTTTTCAGTGGGCTGTGTTGCGTGTGGATGGTGACACGGCGAGTTCTCGTTTCTCTTCTCTTCCAAAGGAAACTGCTTTTCCTTTTCCCTTCTTTCCTCACTCGTCCCTTCTTCCTTCTCCTTCATCTCCTTTTTATCTTCCTCCCCCTCCTTGGACTATCTCAACTCCTCTTCTTTCTACCACTGTACATTGAGTATGGTGGAATAGGTTAGGTGTGTAATTTGGCCATAGTTTGCCATAAGAAGTTGTGTTATATCTAGAGCTAAAAAGAGAAATACAAAGTTCAAGTTTTTGAACTTCAATATGAATTAAATGAGACTGAGTTTTCTTTATAAGGAGATTTTTGTCATACATATACATAATTACATTTTATGAGGTGTGACAATTTTAAGAAAGTGTATCCACACTAAGTGCCATGTGGAACCCTGGTTTGGAGTCTGGAACAGAAAAACGATCAGTGGTGGAAAGATTGTGAAATCTACATAAAATCTATGGTTTAGTTTTCTTGGTTTTGACAAATGCATTGTGGTTGTGCAAGATGGAAAGATTCCAGGCACAGCTCCTTGGCTGTCTGGGAGCTCTGTACCATCCCCACAACTTTTACGTAAAACAAAGCAACCCAAAAAACCTACGAAAAACTAGGTATACAAAGAAGTCTATTTATGGAACTTGGGCTGCTAGGAGATGGGATGTCCTTTCTCACGTAGCATGCATTCCTCCTCTGTCAGTAATGTTCTGCTTTTCTGTTGGGAAATGATGCGTCCCTCGACTTGAAGCCTTTGGGGTTCTGGGGGCCACTACTAATTTTACCTCTGCCTCCCTGGATGGAAAGCGCTTCGGGCTTGACCCCCTGATCAACACCATTTGCTTGGTCACAGTTACAGATTCAGGGATGGACACGTGACTCAAGCAGTGCCTTTGAGACTCAATCCAGACCTGGGAAACTGTTAAGAAGCTGGAATCTCTTCTTTCCAATGGGTTGCCAGGAGGGGTTGTGCCAGCTTTACTGTCATCATGGGGCAAGTGTTTGCTGCAAGATGGGACCAAGACAGGGAAGAGCAGAACAAACAACAAGAGAACTGAACAAACCTGAGAACTAAAAGCGTTGCCTAAGCTCCTCTGTCCAGCCAGGACCCAGACTTTGTTAATAAAATATGTTTGCTGTCTAAGTCAGTTTAAGGTGGATTTTTCTGAAACTTGCCACTTGAAGGAATCCAGACTAGTACAGAACTTTCTAACCGTAGTGGGGTCATGCAAAACTGTTCATCTAATATGATAACATTTAAATAAGGGTTTGTTGCGCATACAATCTTTGGAACAATTTAATCTGTTGATTGGGGTTACAAGAGACTTTTGCATCCTGCCGCACATACTCCTGGGCCGTGCGATGGGCTTTTCACCAGGACAAACATTATTTCCATCATCAGAGGTAGCAAATGCTGGAAGCTTCCTTGTGGTCAGGGGTTAAAGTTCGGCATTGCTACAGCTGTGGGGCAGGGGCAGCTTCGGAGCAGATTCATCCCTGGCCTGGGAACTTCCACGTGCCACAAGCGCAGGCAAAAAAAGGAAGAAAAAAGAAGAGGCAGCCAGTGTTAAATGGAACCTTGGGTCTTAGGATGAGTCCATGGTAAAGAAAACAAAAGAAAGGCAGTTGAAACTTTACTAATTAATTCACCTTGTTCGGTTAGAGGAGTTAATCCCAGTTACAGACTACGACTCAAAAGTTGTGTTTCGTTTTTTAAATGCATGCCATGCAGCTGGAAGTGATAAACACTTTGCTCATGACAGTATACAGTTTTTCCTGAAAGACAGGCACGAAAACACGTGGCTTTTGAGATAAAACTCTAGCAACGCACAAGCTATTTTATTTCCTTAACATCTTCTCCCTGGAGCTTTGAATTTCGGTCCAGTTCATTTCCTAGGGTTATGAATTTAACACAATTACAGCACAGTGCCAAAATTTGAGAAGAAATCTGTTACTGCTTTAAATTCAGGATGCAGTACGACAGGGTCCTTCGACGGGATGCTCATTCCATGCTCTATAGGCTCATTCTGTGGTGTAAACTCTACACTGAAGGAGAAAACCGTCACTGGTTTATTTTATTCCCAACAAACTCTGCTGAATTTCTAAACGTGCCCCACATGCAGGATGTCCGACAACAGTGGAAACTCCCTTGTATCCGCATATGGCGGGACTCTCGGAAAGTTACTCAGTTGACTCCAACCCCAACTTAAAGAGCAACCCCCCACCCACCCCGAGATCCCTGGTCCAACAGATTTATAAAGAAACATTTACCGAGGGACAACATGAGCGCATTTTCTGGTAATCACTCAAAGGTTTCAAACTGGATCCAGGGCTGCAATGCGGCTTTTGTTTGACTCAGTGCTTAAACATTTAAAAAACTAGTTTAAAACTGGGAGGGTTTATGTAAAAAGTACACATTTCTGCCAGTTGTTTAAAAAATGGGGAAATTCGGCAATACTGCACTTCTGCATTGGGCATTAAGTTAGGACAGACTTAAAACGTGACAAACTTCTCAGCTTCTTTCACATGACCGAGAGGTAGGAAAAATGGGCAATATTTCTTCCTCTTGCCCCTGCAGTCCTCTCTCTGGCAGCTGAATGTTGAAAATGCTTTAATAACACTGGGGCTTCTGACTTTCAAAGGATTAATAACGATTTTAAAGACCAAAGGGAAAGGTAATATGCAATATTTATTTTTTGTTGCTTTGCATCATCAAATTACAGGTCTAATATGTTTAAGGGCCATTTGATAAAATCAGAACAAAACAAATACAAAGCGGGCTGGTACCTACTCTCTTTTGATAAAAGCTTCCCCAATTATAAGGTAAATATAAGGAAATGAAATTTGTGTGGTCATAAAGCCCAACCAAATATATTTATCCCAGATAATGTGCTCACCTAAAGAAAAATAAAACTCTTGACAATTTCCTTTGAACTCCTAACATAATGCCTCGTAAGCCTTGGGTTTGACATTATTTCTTTAATTTCTTACATCTTTATTTTTATTTTTTAATTTCTTTCTTCCTTTTTTTTTTGTCTTTTTGCCATTTCTTGGGCAGCTTCCGCGGCATATGGAGGTTCCCAGGCTAGGGGTCGAATCGGAGCTGTAGCTGCCAGCCTACGCCAGAGCCACAGCAACGCGGGATCCAAGCCGCGTTTGCGACCTACACCACAGCTCTTGGCAACACCGGATCCTTAACCCACTGAGTGAGGCCAGGGATCGAACCCGAAACCTCATGGTTCCTAGTCGGGTTCGTTTCCGCTGAGCCACGACGGGAACTCCAAAATCCACTATAAGTATTAGAGGGAAGGGTTTAACATAGTCATTTAACTTCTTATAAAACCACTGGAAAGCCTGGAGGAGCAGGATCTAAAGTGGGACTGCGATGCTCTGGAAACACAGACCTGGTCCACTAGGGAGGTTGCTGCATCTGAGGCCAGGTGAGAACTGGAAGACACCACCGTTAGGAGTAGCATCTAGACAGCAGGAAGATAAATGAAGCTGCATCCGGGAACTAGAGTTAGACCCCAGGAATCTGGCAAGTGGACCCTGGCATTGCAGGAAAACTGCCATCTTCCTAACCATTGGCGACTGCCTGGAGCCAAGTGAGGATGGCCCCTGACTCAACTGTCCCAACTCTTAAGCCAGTGCATCTACTTGGCAAGCCTGAATTTATATTCGGAACTCTGTGGGTACAAAGGAGTCAGGGCATTAAAAAGATTTTCCCCTAAACTTGCCAAATAGAAGAAAGACAGAATGAACTTGGAGGGCCCGTTTATGTATTTATTACATACATAATTTAAAAAATACTGTTGAATATTTTGTGTTGGACAAGTATACAGAATTAAATTATTATAGTGACAATTCAGTTCTTGGCATTGGCATATACTAATATTTAACACAGATTATACATGAGGTAGTAGCAAGACTGAGAGAAAAACAGAGGTATACTTTCCCTCACACAGAAATACACTGTGGGATTAATACCGTCAACCTTCTCAGGCCTGGAACCGTCCATTTGCAGCCCCACTGTCATGACCTTGAGGCAACGTGTGACCACCTCTGAGCCTACGTCGGGGGTTTCCTAAATGGTCTTTGGGAATCTACTCTGACAACCTTCTAGTTTGTTTTCTACACAGAAGTCAGAGTAAAAAAATTTTTTTTTAAATCAATAGACTTTATTTTCCTGAGTTGTGTTCTCAGGAAAATGAGCAGGAAATACCGAGGGTTCCCTCATACCCTCTCATCCTCCTCCCACCCCGGTCGCCTCTATCATTGGCACCTTGCATCAGTGTGGCACATTTGCTAAAGCGGATGGACCGTTACTGATCACATTATTAAGTAAAGTCACAGAGTAGACTCTGTTGTACGTTCTATGGTTTGGGGCAAATGTATAATGGCGTGTTACCACCCACTGTCATGGTACCATGAGAGAACGGGTTCCCTGGCCCCTGCCACGCTCTGCCTTCTACCCCTCCCTCCAAACTCCTGAAAATCTGATCTTTTTACTGTCCTGAGAGTTTTGCCTTTTCTGGACTGTCAGATGTTGGGATTATTCAGTATGCAGCCTCTTCAGACTGGCTTCTTCGTGTTAGGCTTTTAAGAGCCCTCCATGACTTTTTGTCACTTGGTAACTCATTTCTTTTTATTACCGACTAGCATTCCATTGTATGGATGTACCAGTTTGTTTATCCATTTACCTACTGAAGGACTTGTCTTGCTGGCTGCTTCCAAGTTTTGCAATTATGAACAAAGCTGTCATAAACATTTGTGTGCTGGTTTTTGTGTGGACATAAGTTTTTGACTCATGTGGGTATGTAACAAGGAATCAGACTGCTGGATTGGTGGTGAAAGTATGTTTCGTTTTCCAAGAAACTGCCAAACTATCTTCCAATTTGGCTGAGACATCTTTCATTCCCACCAGCAATGAACATGAAAGTTTATGCTGCTGCACATCTTTGCAAGCATCTGGGGTTGTCACTGTTTTGGACTTTTGCCATTGGATTTAACCATTGTAACAATGGGATCTTATTGTTCTGCAAATATTTTCTTCCCATCTGTGGCTTATCTTCTCATTCTCCTAACAGTATCTTTTGCATAGCACAAGTTTTCAATTTTAATGAAGTCCAACTTTTTTTTTCTTCTATGGATCATGCTTTCAGTGATGTTATCTGAAAAAGTCATCACCAAACTGAAGGTCACCTGAATTTTCTATGTAACTTCTTCATAGATATGTTTTACATTTAGGTCTATGATTCATTTTGAGTTAATTTTGTGAAATAAGATCTGTGTCCAGACTCACTTTTTTTTTCTTTTTTCGCATGTGGATTTCCAGTTGTTCCAGCGCCATTTGTTGAAAAGACTAGTCTTTCTCCACAGAACTGCCGTGACCCTTTGTCGAAGATCCTTCGACTAGTCGAACATGGATTTGTGTGGGTCTATTTCTGGTCTCTGTCGTTTCACTGTCTACACTTTCACTGACACCACGTGATCTTGGCTTCTGTAGCAGTGCAGTAAGTCCCGATACCTGGTAGTGTCAGTCATGTACCTGTAGTCTCCTCTGTGCAGTGTTGGCTAGTTTGGATTTTTTGCCTTTACAATTAAAGTTTAAATTTGGCAATATCCACGAAATAACTTACTGCTGTTTTGAATGAGGTTGTGTTGACTCTAAAAGCAAGTGTGGAAGAACGGCTGTCTGGGCAATACTGGGTCGTCCCATCTATGCACAGACTACTCCATTTATTTAACTTTTAAAAAGCTTCACCAGTTTTGTAGTTGCCCTCATAGGGATCTACTGTATTAAAATTTATACCTAAAGTTTGTTTGTTGCGTGTGCTGATGTAGGTGGTATTGGATTTTAAATTTCAAATGCAAATTGTTCACTGCGCCATAAGAAAGCGATTAACTCTTGCGTATTAACTTTGTATACTGAAACCTTGCTTTAACTGCTAATCGGGCCTCCGGGATTTGTGTGTGAGTATGAGTGATTCTCTACACAGACAATCACGTCATCTGTAAGTAGTTTTATTTCTTCCCTCTCAATCTATATACTTTTCTTTTCTTTTCTTTTCTTTTTTGGTACTAGTGCATTAGCCAGAACTTCCAGTGCGACGCTGAAAAACAGTGGTAAGAGGAGACACTCTTGCCTTGTTCCTGATCATGGTGGAAAAACATGTAGTTTCTCATCATTTAGTATCATAGCAGCTGTAGGTTTTGTAGATGTCTTTATCAAAGTAAGGAAGGTCCCTTCTATTCCTAGTTTGCTGAGAATTTTAATCATGAATGGGCGCTGGATTTTGTCAAATGCTTTTGCTGCGTGTATTGATAAGATCATACGATTTTTCTTCCTTGGTCTGATGTAGATTACACTGACTGATTTCTGAAAGTTGAGCCAGCCCTGCACACTTGGAATCCCACCTGGTTCCTGGTGTATAATTTTTTAAGATACATTGTTGGATTTGAGTTAAATAGAAAAATTAGGTCATGGTCAGCAGGTTATTATAAAGAGCGCGCATGCAAATTCAACCCATCACAACTCTAGTAAATAAACACATTTTATGCACAAATACTTTTTAGTTTCCTTTTCTATAATCTATGTCAACAGGTAATAATACCTGGAGGACAATATTAAATACAAATCTAAGAATTTTATAGGACTCGTCTGTCCTTCTGAGTAAACAAACACTAAATTACACTTAACCTAGATTTTATGGTGACGGCTATGTAAATATTCTCTGACCTTAAAAAAAAAAAAAAAATCTCTAAACATATTTGCATTCCCCAAAGTACTTTTGACAGCCTTGGAAAGTTTTTTCATTACGTCCTATTCTGACTTGTGGCCAATATTTTCAGCTAGAATTTTAGATAAGTCTCAGCTGCATTAATTGGGGTTTATAATGATTCTATTCCACAATACCGAGATGTGGATTTGTTGGGTTTCAGGGCATTAAGCATCTTTAGCTTTACTATATTACCGAATGCTCCCCAAAGGGGATTTACCAGTTTATAATCCCCTGGGCATTTGCAGAGGATGCTCTGCATCATCAGCAGACTTTAAACATTTTCTCTTCTATATGTTTCTTGGCTCATTTGGCTGCTTGCCTTTCTAAATGATTTGTAGAAATTCTTTACTTATTCTAGATATAAATAATTCGGTATGTTTGCTGTAATTTTTTTTTTTTCCTTTTTAGGGCCACACCTGCAGCATATGGAAGTTCCCAGGATAGGGATCAAATTGGAGCTGCAGCTGGCAGCCTACACCACAGCCACAGCAATGCTGAATCCTTAACCAACCGAGCAAGGCCAGGGATCAAAGCCGAGTCCTCATGAATACTAGTCAGATTCCTTTTCATTACACCACAACGGGAACTCCCTGGAGTCCTTTTTTAAAGCATAGTTTGTTTTTTTGGGTTTTTTTTTGGGTGCCATATGGAAGTTGTCAGGCCAGGGCTCTAAAACACATCACAGCTCCTTAACCACTGGGGCACAGGGATCTCCCTTAGACTAGTTCTTGATGTTACACCAAACAGTTACCATTGTTTATATTTTCTTTTTTCCTTTTTCCCCTCAAACTTTATCTACTTTCCTTAAACCAAACATAGGCTTGTTTTTGTTGACATTCTCTATAGTTTTTTCTCTGTTTCATTAACTTATTTTTAGAGGGAGAGTACTTTGTTTTTATTTAAAAAATTTTAAAAAGTGCAGTGATTTACAATGTTTTATCAATTTCTGCTGCACAGCAAAGTGACCTAGTCATACACACACACATATATACTGTCTTCCATCTTGTTTTATCCCAAGTGATTGGATAAAGTTCCCTGTGCTGTACGGTAGGACCTCATTGCTTGTCCATTCTAAATGCAATAGTTTGCATCTACTAACCCCAAACTCCCAGTCCATCCCACTCCCTCCTCCTCCTTGGCAACCACAAGTCTGTTCTCCATGTCTGAATCTGTTTATGTTTCGTAGATAGGTTCATCTGTGCCATATTTTAGATTTCACATAATAAGAGATACTATATTTGTCTTTCTGACTTACTTCACTTAATATAAGTTTCTAATTCCATCCATGTTGCTGCAAATGGCATTATTTCGTCCTTTTTTTTTTTTTTTTTACAGCTGAGTTGTACTCCACCGTGTTTATTTGCCACATCTTCTTAATCCATTCATCTATCAATGGGCATTTAGGTTGTTTCCATGTTGTTGGCATTGTGAATAGTGCAGCTATGAACATACAGGTGCATGCATCTTTTTGAATTGTACGGATCACATGGTAGTTCTATACTGAATTTTCTGAGGAACCTCTGTATTGTTTTCCAGAGTCGTTGTACCAATTTATGTTCCCACCCACAGTGTGGGAGGGTTCCCTTTTCTCCACACCCACTCCAGTCTTTGTTATTTGTAGACTTACTGGTGATAGCCATTCTGACCAGGGTGAGGTGGTACTTCATTGTAGTTTTGATTTGCATTTCTCTAATAATTAGTGATGCTGAGCATTTTTCTATTTGCCTGCTGGCCATCCATATGTATATCTTCTTTGGAGAAATGCTTATTTAGGTCTTCTGCCCATTTTTTGATTGGGTTGTTTGTACTTTTTGCTGTTGAGTTGTATAAGTTGTTTGTATATTTTGGAGATTAAGCCCTTGTCAGTTGCATCATTTGCAACTACTTTCTCACATTCCATAAGTTGTCTGTTTTTGTTGTTGTTGTTTGGTTTCCTTTGCTGTGCAAAAGCTTGTCAGTTTGATTAGGTCTCATTGGTTTATTTTTGTTGTTATTTCTATAGCCTTGGGAGACTGACCCAAGAAAACATTTGCATGGTTGGTGTCAGAGGATGTTTTGCCTATGTTCTCTTCCAGAAGTTTTATGGTGTCTTATGTTTAAGTCTTTAAGCCATTTTGAGTTTATTTTCGTGCATGGTGTGAAGGTGTGTTGTTTCCTTGACTTACATGCCGCTGTCCGGTTCTCCCAGTACCTCTTGCTGAAGAGATTCTTTTCCCCATTTTATGTTCTTGCCTCTTTTGTCGAAGATTAATTGATCATAGGTGTCTGGGTTTATTTCTGGGCTCTCTATTCATTTCCATTGATCCACTGATCTGTATCTTTTTGATTAGTACCACACTGTCTTGATTAATGTTGGATTTTGTCAAATACTTTTTCTGCATCTATTGAGATGATCATGCAGTTTTTGACTTTTCTTTTGTTAATGTGGTGTATGATGTTGATTGATTTGCATATATCAAACCATCCTTATGAACTTGGGATGAATTCCACTTGGTCTTGGTGTATGATGTTTTTCATTTGCTGGATTCTGTTGGCTAAAATTTTGTTGAGAACTTTTGCATCTATATTCATCAAAGATATTGGCCTGTGTTTTCTTTTTTGGGTAGTACCTTTGTCTAGTTTTGGGATTGGAGTGATGGTGGCTTCATAGAACACTTTGGGAGTGTTCTCTCCGGTCTTTTTGAAAAGTTTAAGAAGGATGGGTATAAGTTCTTCTCCTTCTTCCTTTTTTTTTTTTTTTTTGATTTTTAGGGCCACACCTTTGGCATATGGAAGTTCCCAGGCTAGGAGTTGAATCAGAGCTATAGCTGCTGGCCTACGCCACAGCCACAGCAACACTGGATCTGAGCCGCATCTGCAACTTACACCACAGCTCACAGCAATGGCAGATCTCTAACCCACTGAGCCATGGATTGAGCCCCCATCGTCATGGATCCTACTTGAGTTGGTTGACTGCTGAGCCATAAGGGAACTCCCTAAGTTCTTCTTTATATCTTTGTTGGAATTCACCTGTTAAGACACCTGGTCTTGGACTTTTGTTTGCAGGGGGTGTTTTTATTTCATATTCAATTTCATTTCTAGTGATTGGTTTGTTCAAATCATCTATTTCTTCTTCTTCTTTTTGTCTTTTTAAGGCTGCACCTGCGGCATATGGAAGTTCCCAGGCTAGGGGTCGAATCAGAGCTGCAGCCACCAGTCTACACCACAGCCACAGCACTGCCATATCTGAGTCACGTCTGCAACTTACACCACAGCTCATGGCAATACCAGATCCTGAACCCATGGAGCAAGGCCAGGGATCAAACCTGTATACTCATGAATACTAGTTGGGTTCATTACTGCTGAGCCACAATGGGAACTCCAAATCACCTATTTCTTCTTGATTTGGTTTGAGTGGGCTGTACATCTCTAGAAAGTTATCCATTTCTTGTAGGTTGTCAAATTCGTCGGCATATAATTGTTCATAATATTCTCTTTTTTTTTGTATTTCTATAGTATCCACTGAGATTTTTTTCATTTCTTATTTTGCTTATTTTGGTTGTCTCTTCTTGGTAGTCTGGCCAGAGGTTTGTTCAATTTTTTTACCCTTTCAAGGAACCAGCTCTTGGTTTTATTTTTTTTTCCATTGTTCTTTGAATCTCTATTTTTATTGATTTTCTCTCAGATCTTTTTTTTTTCTTTTTTTCTTTTTAGGGCTGCATCTGCAACATATGGAAGTTCATAGGCTAGGGGTAGAATCAGAGCTGCAGTTGCCAGCTTAGGCCACAGCCACAGCAACGCCACATCCAAGCTACTATTATTGTATTCCATCAATTTCTCATTTTATGTCTGTTAGTATCTGCTGTACGTATTTGGGTGCCCTTTATTAGGGCCATATACGTTGATCCTTTTATTATTAAATAGTGTCCTTTTCATGCTTCTTTTTGGCCTTTGTTCTAAAGTCTGTTTTATCTGATATGAGTATTGCAACTCTCACTTTCCTATCATTTCCATTCACATGAAATATCTTTTTCCATCCCCCTACTTTCAATTTGTATGTGTCCTTTGCCCTAATGTCAGTCTCTAGTAGGCTTCTATTTGTTTATGCAGTCTGCCAGTCTATTCCTCTTGATTGGAGCATTCCTCTTGATTGGACATTTAAGTAATTATTGATAAACACGTATTTATTGCCGTTTTATTTTTTATCTTTTCTAGGGCCACACCCACGACATACGGAGGTTCCCAGGCTAGGGGTCTAATCAGAGCTGTAGCCGCCGGCCTACGCCAGAGCCACATCACAGGATCCGAGCTGCGTCTGCAACCTACAGCACAGCTCACGGCAACACCGGATCCTTAACCCACTGAGCGAGGCCAGGGATCCAACCTGCAACCTCATGGCTCCTAGTCGGATTCGTTACCCACTGAGCCATTATGGGAACTCCTTTATTGCCATTTTAAACCTTGTTTTACAGTTGATTCTGTTTCTCCTTTGTTCCTTTCTTTGTTTGGTTGGATTATTTCCTTTTGTGTCTTTTTAGTTTTCCTGAATGTTTCATTTTGATTTGTGGTTGCCCTGTTTCTCAAGTACATTAACCCCTTCCTATATCTGCTTGCTTTAGCCTGGTAGTTATATTGGCTGAAACACATTCTTTTAAAAAAGTCTACATTTTCTTATTCGCCTTCCCCACATTTTATGACTTTGATGTCCTTTTACATTTCCATGTTTATCCTTTTGCTGTTTCTTGTGTTTATGGTGGCTTCACAGATTTTTTTTTTCCTTTTAGATCTGTATACTGGCTTAAGTGGTTACTTTACAACTGTGATTTCCTCCATCCTACATCTTACTTCTTTCCTATTTAGAGTAGACCTTTAAGAATTTCTTTCAGAATGGGTTTAGTGTTGCATCCATTTTCAATGACTCTAAGCCTCAAAGTGCTGAAGACTGTTATTTGGGTTATCATTTCTATTCAAGCCATAAAAACAACACAAATATTGCTAACTACTATAATGAGATATTAATTGTATTGTTTTTAAAGATATAAATCCTGAGAATTAATTTTTACATATAAATAAAAAGGGATTACAATTGTTAGTGATGTCACTTAACTCTTGTATACTTTTTAAGTTGTATGCCAAAAATAAACTGATCATCAGTTATTTTTAATGATCTTTAATTGACAATCTGATTAAGCTTTCTTCAATTTTGTTGAAAATAAAGAACTGAAAACCACCCTCATTGAAGACCTTGTTGTTCAGGCCATTTCCTTTCTCAAGTCCTTGGAAATTTAACCAAAAGACTATGGCTTTTTCAGAGAGTCATCTTGCTTATGGAGCCTAAAATTAAGTCAACCCTGAGAAGGAAACACCCCCATAAAATTGGAAATTGCATATACTTACTGAGGATAATTCTACGCTGAAGTTTTATGTTCGAAAATTAGGGTTTTGGGGGGGGGTCTTTTTTAGGGTCACACCCATGGCATATGGAAGTTCCCAGGCTAGGGGTCAAATCAGAGCTGTAGCTGCTGGCCTAAACCACTGCACAGCAAAGTGGGATCCGAGCTGCGTCTGTCACCTACACAGCTTGTAGCAACGCAGATTCTTAACCAACTGAGTGAAGCCACGGATCAAACCTGTGTCCTCATGGATGCTAGTCAGTTTCATTACTGCTGAGCCACAACAGGAACTCCATAATTAGGCTTTTTAAAGAACTAGAATAGAATATAAAAATCCGAGAGGAAGAATTAATCCTATTTAAATAAAGCTGGTTTTCTGAAGTTAAATGCACTGTCCTAGTCAATGTTTTGTAGACATTTACACCTACATCTATATATAAATACATGTTCTGTTTTTAAGAATATTATTTATGATATTTTCTTAAATTAAGATGCACATCCTGAAGTTGGGATGCATCTTATAACTTATGGCCTATTATAATTTGGCTAGCAGTGTTTTTACTAAGTGGCACGTAGTGGATTATATATAATTGTATAATAATAGCGTCTTAGATTAGATGAAAAACTAGTTCATCTTGTCCAAGCTATATAAGTTCAGGGTTTATACAAGTTATACCTGTGACTATCAAGTGTTTTATTTGCAGTACATTTCACATATATTTGTTAATTTAAAACCTAAACACATAGTGGGAATAAAAAAAACCCCAGGGAAATGGCTCAGAGACAATGAGTATGAGATAAGCTAGGAAAAAATTAATATGGATTTATAGAATTTAATAATGAACTGGCAAAGGATAATAAAAATGTTTTTCCTAAGAATCTGAAAAATGCTCTAGAAAATATAAAAACCATGGACTTACCTCTGAAATATGATCTTTTAACTTGAATATATAAGGTTAATATGTCAGAAATAAGCACAGAAAATTTAATATCCTCCTTGAAATCATGCAAATTATGCTACCGAGACAGGTTTGAGACATAGTCATCACGTTATCATTGAAAACAGGGAAAAGACAGTTTGCTTGACAGCAGATTGACCTAAACTGCTTTTATACCAATCTTGAATATTCTAAGAAGATGAGGCAGGCAACTTGTATCATTTGTCGCCTAAAAATAAGATGTCTTTCCCTTTGTGTTGCGTTCATGCTCTTTGCTTTACTTTCACATGATTCACCCACAGGAAAAATGTTGTTGTTTTTTTTTTTACAGTCAGGAGACAAGGCAAAGTCATTAAACAAAAAGCTGTCACCACCATCCTCCCATTCGACAACACATCCAAGTAGTACCTCCACACGGGCCAATACAACCCATTTCTAAGCCCACACTTCACCCATAATGAAAATAATTAACTTCCCCATACTTCCTTGGGCAGTCAGAAAGGTCTGCTTAGGTTCAAAGGGCAGGGACATAACTCTACATCTTGATGAAGTAGTACAAGGGACCTGAAATATTGTTTGCGTTTTCTGAAAAACACAACCTGCCATATGTTTGTTTTTTCAAGTGGGAGAAAGGAAATCATGAAAATGCAGAAGAGAAAATAGGGAACTGGCATAATCCATTGATCATGGAAATGTTCTTTAGGCAGATCACTTTAACAAAGAGTGCACATTGAACTTGAGGATCTGGATCCCCTTAAAGCTCTATTTGCCTTTACAGTTAAATACTTCCCAGAGGTATAAACACCCTTGTTTGAAGACCAAGTCAGAGATTACACTTCTATTCTTTAATTACATGAATATTTAAGATGCACACTTAACTATAAATTTCCCTAACAAAGTTACTTAGCCTCTCTATGGAGGTAAAAATGTGTATTCTGGAACAATAAAAAAGAATCATTTTCATCCAAAAAATGATCAATTCCTTCCACTCAGCTTAAAAAAAAATAGGCTAGTCATATAAACGAATCCGTATCAACGTTGAAAAAACTCTTATATATACTACCAACCAGAGCAATACAGCAACATGCATTTCCTGAGGACAAAAGTATGTTTCTCTTAAGAAAATCAGAAAGATCAGACCTCTGGCAGTAGATGTTGGTAACTTGGCAGAAAAGAAAATTTTCATTTAGTTAACACTACATTTATAAAGCAATAAAATAAAATGCCCCTAAGTCATTAGACCAGTTACAGTTTGAATGTCTTCCAAATATGAATGGATACATTAGCATAAAATGTATGCCTCTTGACTGCCTATTTTTTGCCAATAATCCATGATCTCTAAGCAATGGCTTATTAATTATTTCCAAATGCCATTTCCTAGAGATATTTCTTACCTATGAAATTCAATAAAAGGTATACAAAAGTATTCCACTTGCTCTAATTTTCTTCATACATCATGACCTCAAATCAACTAGAAAGATAAATCTTAGAAAATAAGGACATTCCCTTTAAAATACTGGGAGAAACTTATTATCGTCTTTATATATAGGAGATAAAGGCAGAGCAGTATCTTAGTTATAATCAGAATGTCTGTATCCATTTACCAGGTATTTATTTAGCACCTACTATTTTTTCAGGCATCATTCTAAGAGCTGAGGATATAGGGGAGAGTGAGAAAGTAAAAGCTACCACTTAGAGTGCTTACTATGTGCCAGGCTGTGGCCTAAGAGTTTTCACACATGTAAACACATTTAATCCTCAAACATAACACCTTTACGACATAGGTACTATTAACTTCTTCATTTCACATACAAGAAAATTGAGGCACAGAGAAGTTAAATAACTCAGCTAGCTAGTAACTGGTCATAGTAGTTCTGGGTCTCATAGAATTTTTATTAATCTAAAATCCTTCCCTTCTTATTTTGTTTTGCTTCACCTAACATTAACCGTTATGACTCAAATAGATGGTGTGGCCATTTCATTTTTAGAGGTTTCTTTCTGGGACTGTTTAAACAAAATTTTAACTAGCTATACTCCCATCATATATTGAGACCCAAAATATCTAAAAAACCTTAACGTTATAAGACTTAATTTAAATAGCTGGGTAAAAGAAAAAAAAAAATCCCTGTATATTTCTCTCCCCATCACTATAGGTATAGGTACACAGCATTCCTTCCTTTGGAAAAAAAAATTTTTTTTTTTTTGTCTTTTTGCCATTTCTTTGGGCCGCTCCCGCGGCACATGGAGGTTCCCAGGCTAGGGGTCGAATCGGAGCTGTAGCCACCGGCCTACGCCAGAGCCACAGCAACTCGGGATCCGAGCCGTGTCTGCAACCTACACCACAGCTCACGGCAACGCCGGATCCTTAATCCACTGAGCAAGGGCAGGGACCGAACCCGCAACCTCATGGTTCCTAGTCGGATTCGTTAACCACTGCGCCATGACGGGAACTCCTGGAAAAATTTTTTTTAAATGGCCGCACTGTAAGTTCCCAGGCCAGGGACTGAATTCAAGCCACAGCTATGGTAACACCAGATCCTTAATCCCACTGTGTGGGGCTGGGGATCGAACCCACCCCTCTGCAGCTGGATTCTTAACCCACTGTGCCACAGTGGTAACTCCACGGATTAAACCTTTCTTTAATCCAGGTAGGCCTAGTGGGGCTGAAGATGATGAGATTCTACTTTATTATAGGGCTGGGTCCATGCTCAAACTAGTTATGCCTCATTATTTTGATCATAGTTACTGGATCAGGACTAGAAAACATGATATAAGCATGGCCCATCTGTCTTCACTGGGATTGACAGAGTTGGAAAATGTTCTCTCACAATGGAAGTGATTTGAGACTGCTGGTAGGCACCTTCCTGGGCCTCAAGAGAAAACGACTCCACAAGACTGAGAGACGTGGAGAAGAGAAATTCAGTTACTGAATTCTTTGACCTAGCTATGCAAGAAACAGGTCTATCCTTGGCTCCTTCCAGTTAAATGAGTATAAAGGGTATAGTTTTATTTAAGCTTCAGTGTGTTTCTGTAACTTTCAAATTTCATTGCATTTTTACAAAAGCATTACATAAAATATGCACGCAAAACAATGGATATAATATGAATAGAAATTTCCTTTATTCTTTCTTTACCCCCTTTCCTTATGAACAAATATAGAACTGTCTACAGCACAAAGGATGGTCTATTTTATTTTCAAAAGTAGTATGCAAAATATATACTTACAAATTCTAACCACATGATTACAAAGCATTACTTTAATAATCCTTCTTTAGCATATGACAAAAGCACAATTAGCTAAAAAGACAAAATGTTTTATTTTAAAACATTGGAAAAACATTAAAAGACAAATGTCCATTATATAACCAAGAATGTTAAGTATTTGGAAACTGTCAATCTTCTAAAATGTGGTAGGCACTTCCAGAGGGCTAAATATTGCAAATTATCTTACCATATGTCTTCTTTAATACCAAAAATACTTGATATGATGAAAGAAGACACAACTAATTACTCAAAGTCACCAAGTTAGGGTTCAACTTAATTACAAGCAAAAGTTTTGTCCAAGATGTTCCTGACACATGAAGCTTCCAGCTGAATTTCAGAAATGTTAACAAAAGTATCTTCCTTTTTTGCCTGTGAATGTTTGAGTACTGCTGTATTGTTGGCTTATATCCACTACAGATACTGGTTCTAGGCCAGCCCAAGGGTCTTCAAGCATTGAAGGCTTGAAATAACTTTCCAACTCATTAGACATTCTCTTTTCTCTACCACGCCCTGATCCAAATGGTGTAGATGTCCTTGGAGAACCCTTTAGGAAAAAAATCACCAGTTAAAAAGACATTTAGAAGAGGTAAATGGTACTTTTTCTTCAGAGACTAGTGGGGATCACATTGCTAGTTAAAAGTTGTATCTTTAATACAAATGTTTAATTGCAAAGTCCATGCTTCCTTTAAATGTCTTTAAAAAGTATTTAGGAGTTCCAGCTATGGCGCCACGGGATTGGCGGCATCTCTGCAGCGCTAGGACCCAGGTTTGATATGAGGACAGGCACAGTGGGTTAAAGGATCCGGTGTTGCTGCAGCCTGGGACTGATCCCCGGTCTGGGAACTCCATAAGCCACCAGGTGGCCAAAAAAGGGGAAAAAAAAAAGTATTTAAAGGCTCACTGTCACCTCAAATACTTTTGTGGAAATTTAAATTGGTGATAACTATTTTTTTTATTAAATTTTTAAAAAGTCTTGTTTTTTAGGAAATCAATTGCAGTTTTCCTTCAATATTTCCCTGTTTTCTTCCTAGAGGCAAATTAAAACGTTTACCTTACAGCTTCAAAATTTCTAGGACCCTCCCATCTCTTTAGCTCCAGACTCAAAAGGGGTGGGTTTAGTTTAGCACTCAGCAAAGCCGGAAAACTACCAGAGAAACCTAGACACGCCACAAGTACTCCCTGTATCCCTGTCACCGAGAGCAATGGGAAACTTCCACTATCACCGACTCTCCCTTGAGAAGACTTTGGAGCAGAAGCCAGTGCAGCTGGAACACAAAGGCGGAAAAACAAAAAGAAAAAGAAAAAAAAAAGGCGCCAGCAGGAGGAAGACGCCCTAAAGCCCCAGAGACGGCGCCGCGCTGGGGAAACCTCCTGGGCAGGCGGGACACTCGTGACAACGCAGGAAGACCCAGAGACAGAGCCCAGCTCTGCCGCCTTCTAGAGGAAGGAAAGTTACACGTAACTTCTCTGAGCCTCAGGTGACGCACCTACCACCAAGGGCTAGCAAGAGTGGCTCACCTCGCAGAGGATGCAGAGTAACCCGCGTAAAGGGATTCTGACACCACGCCTGCCAGACGGCAAGAGCTCGGCAAGCGCTGGCCAGTATTACCTGGGGGTGCGTCTGCTGCGGCCCCGGGGAGTAGCCGAATTGCTGCTGGGACCCCGCGGGGGACCTGGAGTAGGTGCCGGGGTGGCCGCCAGGGGACGGCGACCCGAACCGGCCCCCAGGGAAGCTGCCGCCGTGTCGCGGAGAGTGGCCGCTCCCGTAGGGCCTAGACCGGGGCCCGTACGGCGACGTGTGGTGGGGACTCCCGTACCCGTCCCGCGGGGACGGCGGCCGCGGTCCGCCTCCGCCCGGGGTACCCCGGAAGCCGCTCCCGCTCCCCCAACCTCCTACACCCGGGCCGGGGTAAGGAGGAGTCGGGGGTCGAAAATTCTGTCGGTGCATCGGACGAGACGGAGACGGCGACGAACACAGGACCTCGCAGGCGCGTTCTGCCGCCGGAACTGTCCGGCCCACCCTTCGCAGACACTTGGTGGTCCGTCACCAGAACAGTCCTCCGTCTGCCAGCAGCACCCAGCACAGTGGTTCCGGCCTCACAAGCGTTCCGCTTGGGCGGGTGGCTAAGTGGATGATCGCACTGAGCTGATATAAGTGAAGGACGGAGGAAGAGAAAGGATTAAGGGAGGGCGGGACATTATGCCCCAGCGAGGGCCTTTGACGTCTCGCGGACCTTGGTTGGGACTGCGACTGACGCGAGGCCTGCCCGGCGCCTGGGGGGCGCCCGGAGCGCCGGGCCCAGCCCCGCCCACCCGGCCGGGGGCGGGGCTGAGGTGTCCGCCGGCGCCCCCAGTGGCTGCGGGCGGCGCGCGCGGCGTCCTGGGCTCCGGCGGGGACGGAGACCTTCTGAGCGGCGCGCGATGCTGGCGACGCGGGCGAGGGTCGCGGCTCTGCGGAGAACAGGCCTGCTCTCCCGTCGGGGCGGCGGGAGGGGACTGTGGACCGGCCGCCCGCAGTCAGGTACCCTTCGAGACTCGGGCCGGGCCGCGAAAGGGACCCTAGCCGCAGCCTGCCCGCTCCGGCGACGTCCTGGGGAGAGCGCCTGCGCGTTCCTGAAGGGTCCGCTGGCCCCGCCGCCCGCCCTCTGGCCTTTCGTGTCTCCCCCGCGCCCCGCGCCGCGGCCGCTCGGTGGTCCCCCTGCCCAGCGTCCCGGCCCGGGTCCGGCCCCTGCGCGGCCCGGCTCTCCCCTGGTCCCTCAAGTTGGAGTAACTTCAGACATGCACACCCAGTCGCATTTCAGAAGGACTGCAGACTGCGTCTTTAACGGGGGTGAGGCTGCGCTCGCAGATGCCAGACTTTAGGACTTTACTTCCTTCCTTGAGCTGGTTAAGTGCGAGCGGGTCAGGGAGGGGGTTGGCGAGCAGAGATGCTGATTTTCAAAAGGACGGACATTTGGCCAAAGCTCTTAAAATAGGGATCATTTCACGGGCTTTTACGTTAGAAAAATGTGATAGTTCAGGAATGACCCCCTAATGTATTCAAAAAGAACCCCGCAACAGAACAGGTCTTTGTACTGGACACCTGTCCCAGAATTTTATTTAGAAGATGGAATTTAGATTTACTACAGTTTTATAGCACTTTCTTTACTCCCTGACAATTTGGGACTCACAGTCCACCTGTGACTCTTTTTGAAATCAGCTTTCAGGAAACAGACTCTTTAAGAACTTCAGAACTGATTTAATCATGGCCTGTTGGGTAGCCTGGACCTGTGCTTTTCCGCCTGACCACATTTTTGCAGCTGCCACTCCTCACTGTCCCTTTGTTCTGTGACATGGCCAGCTGAAGAATGTGATGTTTGCTCAGCTTCTCTCCTGGATGAATGGAGATAAACAGTTTTTTAGTTGTTTGTTCGGAGGGAATTCACTTCATCCAGTTTCTCCTTTAGACACAAGTGGTAGATTCAGTCAACCACAGGATAACACCCTTAAGGCTTTGTGATGCAATTAAGGCCTGAGGATCCTAGGTGATCCACTTTATTACATACTTATGGCCTGGCCAAAAGCTCACCTTTCTGGGCATTGTCTTTGGTGCTTAATTTCCTGGTAATTGGCACCCATATGTCTCCCGAATGAATGAGTGGGTCTCCTCGTTGGTCGGTGGTTCTCACCTGTAATGCCACCGTTTATGTCATCAATCAATCTACATTTTGAAGGGAGGGCGCGGGAAAATGAGGGTGACAGGACCAACAGTGCCTTTGTTAATTTTTGAATAACTGGCAAATGATTTGCCGAATGGAGCGAAGTACTGTAAGTTGTCTTTTTATTGGGCTTACGCTTCCAGTGGTGGTAACTTGCTGTCTTCTACACATGAACTTGCATTACAAACAGGGAGGACTGGAGTTCCCTGGTGGCTCAACAGTTTAAGGACCTGGCTTTGTTACTGCTGTTGCTTGGGTTACTGCTGAGGTGTGGGTTGGATCCCTGGCCTGGGAACTTCTGCATACTGGGGGCGCTGCCAGAGAAAAAAGAAATGGAGGAAAAGAGATACAGTGGAAAATTTTTAACGGGTGGTTTGTGCTGACATTGTGCCTTCCTTGTGTTTTCAGGTATATGTGAGAATTGAGAGAATACATTTTTATTCAATGAGAATTGAGAGAATATACTGTTAATAATTAATGAAAACGTCCAGAGTCCACTTGGATCAGTTCTGAGAATAAGCAACCTGCCTTTTTCCAGATGAGCCGTTGTTGTCCCCGAGAAGTAACTTGCTAAAATTCGCATAGCAGACAGAGGTGGGGCCGGAAGTCAGGCTTCTTGAATCCCAGGCCATTGTCTCTTTTCCTGGAGAAAGAAATATGAATTGACGATCAGCGTCTGTCTTTTGAAAAATGCAGTGGATTAAATAAGCATGTAGCATGTAAACTCCGGACCGTGGTACTGTAGCATATTATTTTAGGTTTAGACGTTAGTAGATATATAACCTTAACATTTAACTTTTGTAAATGTAGCTAGAATCTTCCCCGGTGTTAACCTGAGGGTTGCAGTCGACTGCCTGAACTGGTGCATCTGAGGTCCCCAGGCATATATTTGTCTTGCATTTATTTATATGGTGGTTAGTTAAGGGGCAGAGGGATGAGGGGGAGGGTGAAAGTTTTATGTTGGGCTACCCGGAAGTAATGAAGATGGGATGATGGGTATGAGAATGTGGTGGTTGCCCCAAGAACTAAGTCTGAGTCCGGTGGAGAGAAATGGGCACTTATTTTTGTGAGTAATACAGGTGGTGGTCTCACAAAAAGAGAATTCACTCTTTAGGGAGGACCAGCATCAGAAAACAAGATCTCAAATAGAATAGTGCTTTCACTGAGGGTACTATCAGTGGCTAGGTGCTGTCTTCAGGTGGCATTGTACAAGAGGACATCAACAGGCAGAAAGAACCTCGGAACTTTCTGTATGGGGAGCCCCCCAAATAATTGGTCAATGCTGTGGTATGTTTTACAGGTTGTCCATTAATGCAAGTGAGAGTACCAAGCAAAGGAAATTGTAAATGTAAATGGGGCCTTGCCTGTTTCTTTGAGACTCAGAATCTGTGTTTGGGTTACCGAAGATTTTTTGGTGTTTCTTTTTTCAGTAGATTAAAGTTTTTTTGGGGAGGTAGAACCTTCATGATGGGTTTGTGTTTGGAGCAGGAGTTGGGGTCCCAGAGCTGCTTACTCTGACCCCTACTTTAACTCTGTCCCTGAAAAGTCACTTCTGGGGGACCTCTGAGGAATTCCTAGGGGAAAGGGATGAAAGCCAGTATTTTAGGCAGGTGTCGGGTGTTAATGAATGGTGCAAATGTAAATACCTTGATTAGTTTTACTGCTTGTTACCAAGGAGTGAATATTTCTGCATGGTGAGGGCTTTCTAACCCAAGGAAACTACAACCCCAGGTGAAAGGGCAAACCTTGGAAGTTAAAAGATGACTGAACTGCTTGTTAGAGGACTTCCAGGGATTTCATGTTTGTTTTTCAAAGGGTATAAAACGCAGAGCCTTGGAGGCATTCCTAAGATTGAGATTGAAGTTCATCTTTCCATTTGGAGACATGTATTTACGTTCCAAAGGGTTGGGACCCAGGGAGAATTTGCTTACCTTGGGTAGGGACTCTGGCTTTCTCTGCTTTGCTCAGGAAAAGGTGGCTGCTGGGCAGCTCTCCCATACAAACTGAGAAATTTATAATTTTGGAGACCTTCCCTGTGTTTCAGTCCCTGTATGTGCAGGCCTGACCAACCGGGTCTCATTTTGATGCCCGTGGCATATGACATGTGGCAAAAATGGTGTATTTCGTGATGTAAGTGATAGCAGCTCTGATCTGTTTCAAAAACCTCGTGTTTTTGAATAAATACAGACATTAAATCGTATATTTTTGATGTAAAGCACGTATTAGGAGAATGTATTCAACCGTGTCTATAGATAGAAATTCCTGTATGGTCATCCTTCTGTGTCTGCAAGAGTTTGGCTCCAGGACCCTGCCTTGGATACCCAAATCCGAGGATGCTCAAATCCCTTACTATTATAAAATGGTGTACATAGAACACCATAGAACGCACATCCTGTGTATACCCTAAATCATCTCGTTATTACTTATAGTGCCTAATATGATGTAAATGATATGTAAATAGTTGTAAATACAGTGTAACTTCTGTGTAAATATTTGTGGGAGGTACCGCATGTTTAAGCTTGGCTTTTTGGAATTTTCTGGAATTCCCCCCAGTATTTTTGATCCACTGTTCGTTGGAGGACCCGTGGATATGGAGCCCCTGTCTACTTGGAGTGTGACCTTTACCTTAATGTTTCCTGAAAACTTGCAGATGACCTCAGTTTTCCTTGTAGCGGTCCTGCTGTTATCTCTTCCATGTTCAAGGCTGTCAGGAGTAGAAAGGTAAATGCATCTCTAGGATGGGATTAGTTCGTTTGCTGATGGGGTTAGGCCTGCACTAGATGCGGCAGAGACCACGGAACCATCACTTAGGTAATGTTCTAATCGATAAAGCAGGTGTTAGGAGCGACTTGGTTTTGTCTGAGAGCCAAACTACTGTTGACCTTTTCAGTTTCAGGCATTGTCTACATGGTAGTCAAGCACAGGTGAAATGTTTTACACCTACTTATTTTCTTTTAGACGTATATATATATATTTGTCTTTTTAGGGATGCGCCCGTGGCATATGGAGGTTCCAGGCCAGAATGGGAGCTACAGCTGCCAGCCTACACCACAGCTATAGCAACGCTGGATCTGAGCCACATCTGCAACCTGCACGACAGCTCTCGGCAATGCTGGATCCTTAATCCACTGAATGAGGCCAGGGATCAAACCTGCGTCCTCCTGGATGCTGGTCAGGTTCATTTCCTCTGAGCCACGATGGGAACTCCCTCTTTTAGACTAATATTCACTCATGTAATACAAGTGTTAATGCATTTACTCACACTTGTAAAAATTTTCATTGAAAATAATAAAATTGCTGACAGAATACTTAGATGTGAAGAAAAATGTTAAGATATGATTATTCTTTTCTCAGACCCAATATATATATATATACATATTTTTGTGTTTTTGTCTTTTTTTTTTTTTTTTAAACGGCTGCACCTGTGGCACATAGAGGTTCCCAGGCCAGGGGTCCAATCAGAGCTGCAGCCACTGGCCTACGTCTGAGCCACAACAATGGCAGATCCGAGCCGTGTCTGCGACCTACACCACAGCTCACAGCAACGCTGGATCCTTAACCCACTGAGCAAGGCCAGGGATCGAACCCGAAACCTCATGGTTCCTAGTCGGATTCGTTTCTGCTGCGCCACGATGGGAACTCCCTCTCAGACCCAGTTTTTAAAAGAATTTTTTTAAATTAAAAAAGTTTTATTATAGTTGATTTACAGTGTTGTGCCTTTTAAAATTTTTTATTAAAGTATAGCACAAATTGTTATTTTAAAATGAGTACCTAAAATTTTAATGTCAGTAGAATTTGTATCATTGTATTTTTCCAATTATAAAAACAATACATACCTTTTTAGAAAACCTGAAATGTTTAGGAAAATAGAAAGCAAGAAAAAATATTAGTCTTTTATCTAAGAAGCAAATGCTTAATATTTAAACAGAATAATTAAACCTCACATACTTTAAATCTTTAAGTAGTAAAATAAAAGCTTTTTAATAGGGAAAACCAGAATTCCTGTTGTGGCTCAGTAGGTTGAGAACCCGACATAGGGCCTGGGAGGGAGCAATTCGATCCCTGGCTTTACTCAGTGGATTAAGGATCTGGCCTTGACACAAGCTGCAGTGTAGGTATAAGATGCTGCTCGGATCTGGAGTTGCTGTGGCTGTGGTGTAGGCCTGCAGTTACAGATGGGAGTCAACCCTTAGCCAGGGAATGTCCATGTGCCACAGGTGTGGACCTAAAAAGAAAACAAAAAAAAAACAAAAAAAAGAAAAGAAGGGAAAAGCAGCTACACATGGTTTGGAATGGGATAATGTGGGCTTGGTAAAGCCTGACACCTGTGCAGGAAAGCGTTAACATAGCAGCCCTCAGGCTGCTATTTTTAGAAGGACCTTTCTGCAAGTTCGGCACCTGACTGCTTCTTAATTAATTAGGTGCCTAGATGATCTGTACGATCCGTATGATTTACGAGGAGCATCTGCTTCTCTTCTGGGAGTCCAGAATTTTGGTGCATGCTGAGCCAAGAGTACCTATGTGAGTAGCCCTCAGTGAGAACCTTAGATTCTGAGTCTGTAATAGACCGCCCTGAGCAGAAACACTGCACATGTTACTGAATTTTTTTTTGTCGCTGGAGAAGGAAGCAACAAAGAAGCTTGGTGTGGCTCCTCATGGGACATAGAAAACATAAGAAGCCTTGCATGGATTTTTCCAGACTCTTTTTCACTCGCCCATCTGGTCAGATATCATTTTGCTGTAATACACCTTTAGTCGTGAATACGAGGATGTGCTGAGTCCTGTGAATCTTTTTAGCAAATCACTGAAAGTATGGATAGTCCGAAGGGACCCCGAGACAATTGCAAAGGCAGAAAGTAAAAGAGATGATATTTCTGAAAGTGAAATTCCAAAAAAGTCCAAAAACTGAACAGCAGATAAGGAAAATTACTTTTACTAGTTATGACTCATAAGAGGGTAATATTACTGTGCAAAAAATACATAGAGATCAATAAGAAAAAGATAAATGTGCCTGTAGAAATATGGGCCAATAAGAAGAATAGATTCTTGGAGTTCCTGCTGTGGCACAACAGGGTTGGCAGTGTCTTAGGAGCCTGGGATGCAAGTTTGATCCCTGGCCCAGAACAGTGGGTTAAGGATCCGGCGTTGCCACAGCTGTGGCTTAGGTTGCAGCTGTGGCTCAGATCTGATCCCTGGACTGGGAACTCCATGTGCTGAGGGGCCGCCAAAAAAGAAAAAAAGGAAAAGAATAGGTTATTTATAAGATATGATAAAGAGCAAGTGTGAAAAAATTAATTTCAGAGGTGATTAAATAAATGCAAATTAAAATGGCGGTAACATGCAAATTTTTAACTGTTAAATTTGCAACAAACAAACAACCCCCCCCAAAAAAAACCCACCAAGAGATCATATTCAGATCATAGTCACCATTTTCATACACTGCTGGTCCAGTATATATTAATACTGCCTTTCTGGAGGACACGTTGATGATACGTATTAAACGTTTTAAAGACCATCAACACGGCTGGGACACCGCAAGGCCTGGCTTCGTCCTTGGAAACGCGCTCCTCCTCCTCCCATCTCCATCCCCCGCAAACCCTAAAAGCCTTAAGGAGTCATTTTTTTCTCCGTTGCTTGAAGAGAGCTGCCTGGGAGTTCTGTGGCCCTTCACAGAAAGCAGCACCTTCCCTCTAGGTGGCTCCCTCCTCGTCACGGTTACCCTTTGGAAGCTGTTAAAAACCACCCAAGTCATGAAACGTTTTTACTCACACACATATCCCTCCAGACATTTCTTCCGACCTTCCTCTTCTCTTCCCTTCCCTTTTCTTCCCTCCCCTTCCGTTCCTCCTCGTTAAGTATTTGCCCTAAAGTAGGTCCGCAAAGTAGGATCCGCCTTTTTTGGGTCAAAGAGACTCATCCCATTCACTGACACTGCAGCACCTGTCCCCCTCCCCCACATTTTCTCCTTTGCTGGGTAATTGTAATTCCCCTCAAGTGCCAGTGATGCTCTTCTGCCTCTTGTTTCCCTGACCTGCACAGAGGGCTTGCCTTTGCATGGTCTTCTCCTGGAGGAGAGCCACCTCCCCACCACCGAGGGGTTCCAGGGGCCTCTTGGGTTTGTGGGCATTCACAGTCAGTCCTTTGTAGCTATTATTTCCTGTTCACCCACTTAGCTCCTAAGTAGTTCCCTTCAGGCTGGCCCATTACTGAGGCCTGAGCACCAAAAGAAGACTCTACCCGCCCCCCCAATCCCCGGCTTCCTACTTTTGGTCGTGACTCCTTTAACTATAAATTGACTTACAGAGTCTCTAGGTTGGTACCATTTTCCACCCTTCCACATGCCCGTCTATAGCAGCGGTCTTCGAAATGACTTTTGAAAGGCAATCCATTGCATGTATTAAGTTCTTGTTTAAAAGTTTTTCTCCAAGTAAATTTTACAGCATGAACTAAGATGAGGGTAAGAGCTGTAATGTGAGGGATACACTTCCCCTCTGTCTAGTGGAAGAAGTCTTGTTGTTTTGAAGGCTTATTCCTGAGCCTTATTTGATCAGTTTTAGGAAAAAATATGTATGGAAGTGGAAGACCTGGAAATTGATTTATTTAAAATGATTTATTCGTTTCTTAGGAAAGTCCTCACATATTTCAGTTTGAAGACTGCTGCTAACTGTGAAACAAACTACTCCTGAAATGGACTTCCCAGCTGTTGGCTCTGATGCTGCACAGTCACTTAGAGGCTACCATTTTTCCTTCTTGGGTGCTTGGTTTCTTCATTGATCAGGATAGGCCAGACTGGGCTGTGGTACAAACTAGCCCACCATCTCAGGGGCTTAATACGGTAAAACATCTTTCTTGTACATATAGTTACATTATTGGAAAATTGTAGCCTCTAAGGTCACTGCAGCAGGAGGAGAGTGGCCTGGAGGATTTCATGGGATATTTTTAAGGATCAGGCCTGGGATTAGCTTATATTACTTCTGCTTATGTTTCATTGGCCAGACTCTGGGCTTTTGGCCCCAATCTCACTGCACAAGCAGCTGGGAAATGTAGAGGAGGAGAGGGATTTGGGATTAGCATTGATTTGTGCTTTGGTCTTTTTGTACCATTCTTCCTAAATTTTCTCAAATTTTCATTAAAACAGCAGCATCCAGCAGTTTAAAAGCCTGTTTGATTGCAAATCAGTTGCCTCATAACTTTAGCAGCACGTCCACACTACCTTTTTAACAACTCAAAATTTTTAGTTTCCCTGGAATGTTTTGCAGCAAATGCTTGTTTCCCAAGTACTCTCAATTTCTACAATTCCCTGCCAAATTATACTGTCGGGGTCAGAGCTTCTTTCAAGACTCCTAACGTGTTAGAAAGAAAACATTCTGCTAACTGTTCTAAATAAAGCTTCAGCAGATTAAGAGGGCATGCTTTGAAGAGACAACCATCTCCTTTCTCACTGCTAAGTGCTAGTAATTAAGTTCTTTATAAAATATCAAATTGAGAAATCATTTCGTTGTATATCACATGTATTCGATGGTGATATTTGATCAGTTTGTTTTATGACTTGACTTTAAAAAAAAAGTCTGTAGTTGGCTAGTACAGTGGGGGAAGGATATCCTAATTGTTGTTAGACAGATGAGCCACTTGTGATGTCCACACTGGTGCTGCTCAGCTTTATTTGTGCGGTGGAAGCCTAAGGGCCAGATACCAGGGGGAGTCCTGGAGGCAGCTCTGGGAAGCATAGATTTGATGGCAGCTTCATCATGATTATATTTCTTTGCGTGGTAACTCAGCTGTATCATCGTGATAGCTTTCTCTACTAGAGGCCAGATAAGATAGAGTGATATACAAGCTGCTCAATATATCTCAACAAATTAGTTATAATAGATGCCATTTTCAGCTGTATTCCCCCCTATAATCAGCCTATTCTGACCTTTCTAAAACAGGCATTTTTAGGGCTGAATCTGCGGCATGTGGAGGTTCCCCGGCTAGGGGTTGAATTGGAGCTCTAGCTGCTGGCCTACACCACAGTCACAGCAACATGGGATCCAAGCCTCGTCTTCGACCTACACCACAGCTCATAGCAACACCGTATCTTTAACCCACTGAGCAAGGCCAGGGATCGAACCTGCATCCTCATGGATGCTCATCAGATTCATTTCTGCTGAACCACGACAGGAACTCCAAGATGTCTGTTTTAAGTATAGAGTATTGAGAAATATATATATGTAATTTTCTGTTCTTTAAAATAATCATGTGTCCTGTGTTTTTCTTTTGTCTTCAAATCTTGATTAAGTTGTCTGCTTTAACAGGTGTTGTGATGTTATGATAACTTGATGATGGTAACGTGTCCACTTTTAGTGAGCGTTTATGCCAGGAAGTGTACTAACTTTGCATACAGCATTTCATTTAGTCCTTGCAAGCTCTGTGATATTGGTGTTTCAGATGAGGAAACTGAAGCTCAGAGAAGTGAAGTCACTTTGGTGAAAGGTCACTTGAGTAGTAAGTCGTGGAGCAGGGAATTAAATACAGGCAGTCTCCAGGGTCTATGTGCTTACCTGTTTAAAACTCATTAATTGATTTTGACTTAAATGAGCTCTAGAAGTCCTTTCTGTTTATCTTCTCGGATAATAGAAGTAAAATTTTATTGCCTGATGTTAAATAAGTTCATTTTAAAAGTTTTTGCATCATTAAACAATGTTTTACTAGTTTATTATTGTTGTAAAATTACATTGGTAGTGAAATATAGACTTCTCTTTGTAGATTTATAATAGAATGAGATTTGTGGGATGAAGAGACCCCTAAGTGTATTTCCTGCGTCATCTGAATAAAGCAGATGCCCCGAAAGAGATGAGTACAGAAGACCAGTATTTTTGGAGTCTAATGTAACATGAAGAATTACTTGTCCATTCATTCCTAATGATGTCAAAATATCTTCTTATGTTTGAGGTCTTTTCTCTAAAATATCTTATTTTCTCTCTCATTTTATTTATTTTTATGTTTTCACTCTTTGCTTTTTCCTTCTCTTTTTTTTTTTTTTGCTGATTATACACACATAATCACAACTAAGCAAAATTACAAAAATATGTAACTTAGCTAGTGAAAGTTTTCCATAAATTCTTACCCTAGGATTTTGCCATCAATAGAATTTTATGAATGTTCCTACAAACACAACACGTATTTCTAATTTTCTTATTTATGTTTACAAATATAGGATCATATTATTTTCTGTTCTACCACTTTATTTTTTTTTTTTAGGGCTGCACCTACAGCATATGGAAGTTCCCAGGCTAGGAGTTGAATCAGAGCTGCAGCTGCAGGCCTGTGCCACAGCCACAGCAATGCCAGATCCAAGCTGCATCTGCAACCCATACCACAGCTCACGGCAATGCCAGATCATTAACCCACTGAGTGAGGCCAGGAATTGAACCCTCATCCTCATAGGTACTAGTTGGATTCAGTACCACTGAGCCACGACTTGTTTTATTTTTAACTTTAGGAATATATTTTGGTCAACTTTACCTGTCAGGGTATGTAAATATGTCTCATTTAAAAAAAAAAATGGTGTGGTATTTTGTTGTATGAATGTGCTAGTGCTTATTTCATGTTTCACTTGTTGATGGATTTTTGCATTGTTTTGAATATTTTGCTTCAATATTAAAAACGGTAAAGTGATTCGCAATATAAGATACATGAATGGCCAATTATTACATGAAAAGATTTTCAGCAGCATTAGTCTTTAGGGAAATGCAAATTAAAACCACAGAGAAACATCATATACCTGTTAGAATGGCCAGCCTTAAAAAGATTAACAATACCGGAGGAGTTACCGTTGTGGTAATGAATCTAACTGGGAACCATGAGGTTGTGGGTTCAATCCTGGGCCTTGCTCAGTGGGTTAAGGATCCAGCGTTGGCGTGAGCTGTGGTGTAGGTCGAAGACACGGCTTGAATCTGGCATTGCTGTGGCTGTGGTGCAGCTATAGCTCCAATTCGATCCCTAGTCTGTGAACCTCCATGTGCCGTGAGCATGGCCCTAAAAAAGGGATAAAAGAAAAAAAAAAGATTTTAACAATACTTAGTGTTGTGAGAGTGTATAGCTTCTAGAACTCACATACACTGTTTCTTTTTTATTGTTGTTTGTTTTGTTTTGCTGCACCTGTGACCTGTGGAAGTTTCCAGGTCAGGGATTGAACCTGTGCCACAGCAGTGATCTGAGATGCTGCAGCGACAATGCCAGATCCTTAACTGGCTATGCCACAAGGGAATTCCATGCATGCACTGTTGTACAACCACTTTGGAACTCTGTTAGAAAGTTAAGTGTAAACTTACTTGTTACCCACCCATTCCACTAGGTGTTTACACAAGAGAAATGAAAACATGTCCACACAAACGCTTCTGTCTGGGTGTTCGTAGCAGCTTGATTCGCTGTGACGTAAAGTGTCCATCCGCAGCTGACTGGATGAACACGTGTGGTACATCCACGTAGGAGGAAAGCTCCTCCTAAAGATGCAACAGCAGGGATGATTCTTAACCTCATGATGCGGAATGAAAGAAGCCAGACATAATAGAGCAAATGCTGCATGATTTCATTTGTATAAAATTCTAGAAAATGCAAACTAAACTATAGTGACAGAAAGCAGATCAGTGGTTGCATGAGGCTGGGAAGGAGGGAGAAGTGGTTTGTAAAGGGCAGGAGGGAGCTTTCGGTGATGGAGAGCTCCGTTTATTGCTTGTGGGTTTGGACAGTTGTGTGATGGCACGTACTCATCATTGCAGCGTCATGCGGAACACTTGAGTGTCCGAAGAATCCTCTGTGGTCATAGCCCATACATACCTTTCCACTCCCGCTTTTATTGTTCACTAGACAAACCATCTTACGTGTAGCTTTGGACTTTATTAATGGGGAATAATCTAGTATTAGAGGCCTTCATTTAAAAGAAATTGTTAAAGTATAGCTGATTTGCAGTGTTGTGCCAGTTTCTGCTGGACAGCAAGGCGACCCAGTCACACCCACATAATCGTTCTTTTTCTCGTATTATCTTCCATCATGTTTTATCACAAGAGATTGGCTGTAGTTCCCTTTGCTGTATGGTAGGATAGATGCTTTAATTTTTACAGATTGAGGTATTGGATTGGGCCAGGGTTCCTGTGTTATATATAAAGCAGAAATGTGAAGGAAATTTTATTTATTTACTTATTTGGTAGTAATAGAGATTACGTAAAATAGAATATGAAGAATTCTGCATTATTCCTTCTGAAAATTGTTAATCAGCTACCTTCAAGTATTTTCTGTGTTCTTCCAGATGCTGACAATATGAAGCCATTGGCGGGAGTAAAAATTCTAGATCTAACAAGGTTCGTGTTGATTCATCTATGGTTTGGTGATTGAGTTGTCCCTGACTCTAGAAAGACCTTTAGTTTGGGTTGTAGGAGGGTGCTAATGAAATTCTTGGATCCTTAACCCATTGAGCCAGGCCAGGGACCGAACCTGCAACCTCATGGTTCCTAGTTGGATTCAGTAACCACTGAGCCATGACAGGAACTCCTGACATTTAGTTTTTGGGTTGTAAGAGGGTGCTTATGAAGTTCTCCTGTGGTGCCATGGCTTAAGGAGCCGGCACTGTCACCGCGGTGGCTTGGTTTGCTGCTGTGGCACCAGTTCAGTCCCTTGCCCAGGCACTTCCATGTGCCACCAGCGTAGCCAAAAAAAAAGAGGGTGCTTATAAGTGTTTCATTGAAATTTTGGAAAGAAAAAACAAAAGAATATTTCCTGTAATTTCATCATTCTGAGAAACAATTAGTGTAATGTCTGTAAGTTTCTTTCCAATCTGCATATTTATATATAATTATTGAAAAAAAAGAGACCATATTGAAATTACAGGTTTATTCACGTCTTAAACATATGTTGTGTTTTGAATATTTTCCCATGTCTTTCAAAATTCAACTAAAATATAAGATGATATTTTATTGTATAGTTGTCACATCCTCCAGTGTTTCTCTATAATAAACTAGATTTACTTGTACCTAAATCTTTGCCTCAAGAAATCTTTCAGCTTCTTCCTTAGGATAAATTCTGGAAGTGGAATTACTGCATCAAAGGGAATATCCTTTGTAAATCTCTTGATACGTATAGGCAAATCACTTTTTGAATAGTTTAAACAGTTTTAATTCTTATTAACATTGCATGAGCTTGTCTATGTTGATGGACTGTTAAGAAAAGAATTAATGTAAAAATCTTAAAGATGGTAGTGAATTTAATTATTGTTGTTGACATTGTAGGGTGCTGGCAGGACCTTTTGCTACTATGAATTTAGGAGACCTTGGAGCAGAAGTTATAAAAGTGGAAAGACCAGGTAAAACCATTGCTCTCTTTGAAACATGCCGACGAGCTACTAAATGTTTTTAAAATATCCATGTACCTTATGTAAGGTGAGAAGAGCACTGAAGTGAAGTGACTGTTTCCCCTTATCCATTCTTTCTTTCCCTCTGCAGCTGTACTAATACTAGATTTCTGTCTACTCTTGAAACTTGCCAAGGGCTGAGGCCTAAGTCAAGTCCTTCACATGAACCTGAACTTGCAGCGTGTACTAACCGTGATGTAGCAACACTTGGTGCCAGCACAGTTCTAAGCCCTTTGCCTGTATGAATTTATTTGATCTTTACAACAGCCTGTGGGCTGACATTATTATCCCTAGATTATAAATAAGGAGACAGAGAGATAGAGAGATCAGGGACTTTGTCCCTGGTCGCATAGCTCGTAAGGATGTTCAGGCACAAGCTCTGATCCTGGCCCTCTTGAGCCCCACACAAACCTTGCTCTTGAGACTGAGATTAGAGTGGGCCTGGGCGCATCCCCTCCCTGGGGGGTGAAGGGAAGGCTGGGCAAGGGGAAGGCAGAACGGCAGGACTAGGATGTAGATGAAGGAGAGAAGGAATGGAATCAATGTCCTTTCAGAAGAAACCCAAATGCCCCAACCTAAGTCATTCTTTCCTATTTATATTAAAAACAATATTTTCCCATTTTGTAATTTTAAATATTTCAAGGGAAAAAACACCTAGACTAGGATCAACTTTTTTTCTTTTTATGGCCTCACCTGCAGCATATGGAAGTTCCTGGGCTAGGGCTCGAAGTGGAGCTGCAGCTGCTGGTGAGGCAATGTTGGATCCGAGCTTCATCCACAGTCTACACTGCAGCTTGTGGCAACGCTGGATCCTTAACCCACTGAGCAAGTCCAGGGATCCAGCTCGCATCCTCATGGATCCTAGTCGGGTTCTCCAGTGTTCGCTTTTATGTTTTCAGTCTGAGAACTTCCCCTTCCTTTCTTTCTTCCCTCGGTCCCCCAAATAAACCTATGCGGGGTATACAGTTCCCTTTTTTGGTGCATTCTTAGCCGTTGGTATTTAGTTCATGTTGTTATTGATGAAGTTGCTTAGGAAAGTGTCACGTTATGTGCCCTTTCTCTCTCACAAGCGCTTAAAATGCAGAGTCCAGGTTTTTCCATCCTTTATAAATGGCTTGTTTTGGAAGGTTTCAAAAATTTTATTATTTATTCTTAGCTTCTGTTTTGTTCTCTGAAAGGTTGTATCTATTTTTCTTTGTCAGTATCAGTGGGTAAAGTCAGATGGGCTAATAAATTAATTATGTCATTTAAATGAGATTAGAATTTAAACTTTAACCCATCTTCACAAATTCTCCTTTATTAGGGGGGGCTAGTAATACTTACATAGTGATTAGTTTCTAGTATCAATATTTCAATATTTAATCAGAACTTATAAACTCTTAATATAAGTGATACTAATTTGTACCTTAAAATCGTTTTACTTTCTGAGTTCCATCTACGTTGTTTGCCAGTAGCTTTTTGTGCAAAGAAAATTTTTTTGCTATAACTCTATATTGTTATCTTTGAATCAAACACAAATATTTTCCAGAATCATTTGAAGTAGATATCCAGAATAAAATACCCTATTTTTGGAGTTTCCATTGTGGCACAGCGGAAAAGAATCTGACTAGGAACCATGAGGTGGCAGGTTCGATCCCTGGCCTCACTCATGGTGTAGGTTTCAGACGCAGCTTGGATCCTGTGTTGCTGTGGCTGTGGTGTAGGGCAGTGGCTACAGCTCCGATTGGTCCCTTAGCCTTGGAACCTCCATATGCCGTGGCTGTGGTCCTGAAAAGCCTAAAAAAAGCCCCCCCCCCCAAAAAAAATACCCTATTTTTTGGTGGTTTTAAATTTTTTCTTTGACTCAAGACCTTTGAAGACCTAGACAACTAAAATTGTATCAGAAAATACTATTTCTAATTATTGACATTTGCTGTTTAGTAACTTTTTCTGATTGACTGATATAGGTTTTTAAAATAGATTTATTTGTCCTTGTTTTATACCTAGCCTCAGATGCCACTTTATCATACTTGTCATTATTCTGACTTAAATTGTATTTAATGAAAAATTTTTTGGGAGTTCCCGTCCTGGTGCAGTGGTTAATGAATCTGACTAGGAACCATGAAGTTGCAGGTTCGACCCCTGGCCTCGCTCAGTGGGTTAAGGATCTGGCATTGCTGTGAGCTGTGGTGTAGGTTCCAGACTCGGCTTGGATCTGGTATTGCTGTGGCTCTGGCGTAGGCTGGCAGCTACAGCTCCGATTAGACCCCTAGCCTGGGAACCTCCGTATGCCATGGGTGCAACCCTAGAAAAGACAAAAAAAAAAAAATCTTTTGTAGGAGTTCTCGTTGTGCCTTAGCAGGTTAAGAACTGACATAGTGTCGGTGAGGATGTGGGTTTGATCCCTGGCCTTGCTCAGTGGGTTAAGGATATGGCGTTGCTGCAAGCTGCAGCATGTGTAGCAGATGTGGCTCGGATCCAGTGTTGCCGTGGCTGTGGGATAGGCCAGCAGGTACAACTCCAATTTGACCTCTAGCCTGGCAACTTCATATGCCACAGGTGTGGCTGTAAAAAAAAAACCTTCTGTAGACCCAATATTTTATTTGCACATTTAATGCTAAAAATACTGAAACAGCTGACTTGCTTGTCAAAAATCAGAGTAATTTTTTTTCTTCAAATTTGCCATTTATTAAATCTAAGACTGCCAGTAGGCTATTTCCTTCTGAATTTTGACTCTCAAGGGCGGGTTTTAGGGAAAGAAGATATGGAAGAATGTCGTGATTTACGTGAACAGGGAAAGACTTCGGGCTGGCGATTCCACGGAGTCGAGGTGACCTTGTTTAGGCTCCCGCGAATGTGTATGTGAGTGAGCCTGTTGGTTTGAAGTGTCTCATGATGTTGCAGAGTTAATAGCTCATACTGTCATTTTCAGGTGCTGGTGATGACACACGAACTTGGGGGCCACCTTTTGTGGGGACAGAAAGTACTTATTTTCTCAGTGTTAACCGAAACAAAAAAGTAAGACTGTTACCCCCCTTTTCCTTTCTTTCTGTAATTGTCTCATCGTAACAAAGCCTTTGGTAGCCTCATGGCTAGTTGCAATCCTCTTTTTGTAGATGTGAAATTTTAAATAAGGTGAAAGTTTATTTTCTTTTACTTCCCCACTTACCAGATAGAAATGGCAGAGCTTTTTACTAATTTTCCTTCTCCATTAACTTAAAACATTTGATGAGAATTTATAATGGTTTTTCATGGAAATAACTTTATTAAAAGAGAAATGATTTGATTCGTTACATTTGTTATTCTTTTAGAGGTGGCTAATTTGGTATTATTTGAAAAATCCTGACTATAATCCTTGCTATCTTCCTAACATGTCCAAATTGTGAATAAAATCAATGAAGATTTAAAAATTTCTTCATGAGGAAAATACATTTACTTTAAGAGGAGAATCTGCGAAATGAATGACTCTCTTACTGCTCTGTCAGTGATGAGAAAAATCTTTATGATACTACTTTAATGTATGTATGTATTTTAATTTTTAGAGTATAGCCGTTAATATCAAGGATCCGAAAGGGGTGAAGATCATCAAAGAGGTAGAGTATGCTCTGTGGGAGACATCTCGCCACATGGGTTGTAATTAGAGACTTGAATGTCAGAGCGAAAGTGTTTCAAAACGTTATTTTATTGGCGATCTGTAATTTTGCTGTAAAGGCTATTTAGGAGTTTAACTTCGCTTTAGTAGTAAGTGTAATTGGCTCTATAACTTCTCGTGTATGGTGTATGGTGTTCCTCCGCAGTCTCAGAGTGCGCCCTCATGGTGCTGGTGTCTGTTGACGGAGTGCTGCCTCTGCGTCAGACCTTCGCCTGGGCGCTTGACAACACTGTCTTCTCAAAGCTTCACAGTTGCAACAACAACAACAACAACAACAACAACAAAGAGACAAAAGAAAAAAAAAAAAGGAGTTCCCGTCATGGCGCAGTGGTTAACGAATCCGACTAGGAACCATGAGGTCGCGGGTTCGGTCCCTGCCCTTGCTCAGTGGGTTAAGGATCCGGCGTTGCCGTGAGCTGTGGTGTAGGTCGCAGACGCGGCTCGGATCCTGCGTTGCGTAGGCCAGTGGCTACAGCTCCGATTCGACCCCTAGCCTCTGATTCAACCCCATATGCCGCGGGAGCGGCCCAAGAAATAGCAACAACAACAACAACAACAACAACAACAAAAAGACAAAAAAAAAAAAGCTTCACAGTTGACCTTGCCAATGAAGTGTTCAAATCCGCATTTTCACAGGCAGTGGAGTGAGTGAGTCTCAAGGGGCTGGAGTGATTCTCTAAAGGTCACAAGGGAGGAGCTGGAATCAACCCCGGGTCTACACCACTGCAGAGCCCAAGCTCTTTCTAACACGTATTCAGATGGCCAGTGTGTCCAGACCTGACCTGGGCATCTTCCCCTGAGGGCCGCACCCCCTAGTGTTCTTCTGCCGAGATCCGAATGCTGCCTTCTCTGCTTACTGGCCGTGTGACTTCAGACAGATTACTTCTTTATGCCTCAGTTCCCTTGTTACCAAAACGGGGATAATAAACGAACCTATTGAGAGCTGTAAGAATGGAGTTAACACGGTGCGGCCCTAGTCAGCACTCACTCAGCATTAGCCATTAGTGTTGCTCCTGATGTGCATGAAGTGGGATTCATTGTGTGAGATAAAATTTGTTCGCCATCCTTGTTAAAATGTGGAGTCTAGTACAGTGGATATAAATCTATTTTATTAGGGAACCATATCCCCAAATTTGTTTTATATCAAAGTATCCATTTTAGCTCCATTGCTCTGGTGCTGCTTTCCTCATCTGTCCAGCTGAGTGAGAGAGAATGTCTTCTGATTATTAAGCTCGGAATTAATGACCATCCATTTTGGTTCTGTTGGATCAATCCAACAAATTTAGAATTTTACGTGATATGTTTTGAACCCAAAGCTTGGTAGTTGTTCTGATCTTACTGCCCTGTTTTCCCGAATCTTTTCTGTAGCATAACTAACTGAAGTTTACTTGTTTTTATTTTCTTTTTCAGTTGAAACTTAGTTTGCTTTTTCTAAGTTGTTCTCCGTTGTTGTCACCCACCCTGTTTTCCTGGGGTGGCTACCCTCCCCTTGGGCCCAATTCCCACCCTCTTCATTCCGTGGTTATGATGATGATGCTGCTGACGATGAAGCACCTAGGAGACTGCTCTTAATTCTTTCTGTTTTATGTTTCTCAGTTTCTTCAGTGTTCACGTTCCTGCTTCTTTGCTTCCATTTTAAAACATTCCAAAAGTTTATCCTGAATAGTGAAGGTTTTGGATTTGATTTAACAAATGCTTTACAATTTCATTAGAGTTTTTCAGTGGGGCAGTATTAGGTTGAATTCATAACTCTTACTACTAAGGTATATTGGAATATTTTAGGCCTACATCTATAATTCTAACCAAATGAATTTGCTGGGACTTCTTCTTCACTCTCTTTGGTAATGGCTGTGTCCTCCACCAGACTATAACAATTTAAAATTGTTTCATCCTGGACATGATTTCTCTTCATGTCTTATTGATAACAAAAATGTACATTGTAATTTGTATTAAACTTAAATAGATTGTCTGGGGTCATTATTCATATCTATTGCTTTTAGCTAGTTATGCTGTTCCTAAGTTATATATCTTACCTCCTAGAAGAAAAATTACTTTTTGCCTCGTCCTTTTTATTCTTTCTGGCGTGGATTTCTCTTTTGGCCTTAAGAGAAGCAAAGCAACCTTTGCATTCAGAACTTTGTGGCTATGGTTGCTAATATAATGAGTCTAGTTTATAGAAACAGTTCCGAAGTATTGTACAAAGCAGTCAGCCGGATACATGAGAGTTCCAAAAAGGATGACTCTTTTGTCAACCTAACCAAAAACAAGTTGTGTAAAAAACAAAACTCTGTTTAGAAAAGTCTATTTTTGTGGCAACATGATTTGATAACTCCTTAACATGTCACCTATTTCAAATAATTTCAGATTATTTCAAATAACTCTTCATTAATTGACAGTGACAGTATCCACATTGTGGGTAGGAATCATGGCCAATAGCAGTGCTAAGGGCTTTATTTTCCTCCATGTCTTATTATGAAAAATGCAAACATGCAGAAAAGTTTGAAAAACGAGTATAATGAACTCTCATTGACCCTATTCCTAGATGCCTCCGTTTTAACATTTTGTCCTTTTTGTTTATTTACGTATAAATACATGTGGCATGTGTGTGTGAGTGGAAGACATTGTGAAACTTTGCTCTTAAGTCTCCTTCAGAATACATCTCCTATGAGTAATGGCATCCTTTGACATACATGTTAAATTATTTTATGATTTTTTTACTGATAAATGTAGTTAAACGACTGTCATCATGTTCCCTCCAGTTCGGATCTTGCTCACCCATCTTGTTCGTCTGTTTCTAAGTTATATCTAATGAGGACAGCTTAGAGGTAGGTATTCTGTGTTTCAGTTGATTTCAGTTTTTTTGCTTTGTGAGTAAAGGGGAGATTTTTTTTCCCCCAGAAGAAAAGAAAAAGATGGGGGTTTCTCTAACATGAAGAATTGTGCTTGTTTTTTATTGTGGGCAGGATTCTAGAATAGATTGTCAGGGGACCTTTGAGCCCCTGGATGAGGAAGAGGTGATCACCAGTAGTACCAGGGACAGGTCTTCTCCCCCAGCCCCACTTTATTTCCTAGTAGAACCTTGTATCAGGGAAAATTCGGTGAAGCATTGGCCTCCACTGAGGTGGCTGACCTGTATAATCCTTGGAGATGGTGTGGATCCATCAGACTCAGGGAGGCTTCTGATGTCTCTGATTGCAGCACTCCAGTGCTTAGAATTTTAACAAATTTCTGGAGTTCCCGTCGTGGCGCAGTGGTTAATGAACCCGACTAGGAACCATGAGGTTGCGGGTTCGGTCCCTGCCCTTGCTCAGTGGGTTAACGATCCGGCGTTGCCGTGAGCTGTGGTGTAGGTTGCAGAAGCGGCTCGGATCCCGAGTTGCTGTGGCTCTGGCGTAGGCTGGAGACTACAGCTCTGATTCGACCCCTAGCCTGGGAACCTCCATATGCTGCGGGAGCGGCCCAAGAAATGGCAAAAAGACCAAAAAAAAAAAAAAAAGAATTTTAACAAATGATTTAGCTAATGCTTCGGGAACATACATGATGTTGAAACGGGTAAGTATCTCGAAACAGAGAGGGAGAGAGAATATGCTGGATGACGGAGTCACTCAGAATCAATGTCTAGTAAATATGCGGTTGCCTGGGGGAGGGAGGAGGGAGTGGGATGGAGGGGGACTTTGAGGTTAGTAGATGCAGATCGTTGCGTTTGGAATGGATAAACAGTGAGGTCCTACGGTACAGCACAAGGAGCTATACCCAGTCTCCTGGGATAGACCATGATGGAAAAGAATATAAAAAAGGAAAAAAAAGAATGTATACATATGTATGACTGAGTCAATGTGCTGTATAGCAGAAATCAACTATAATAAAAAAATTATAGCTTGTATAATTTATTTAAAATAAATACTTATAAAATAGATAAAAGGATAACTTCTGTGCTATACACCTTTCTAGAGATATTTTATCAATAAATATTATAATGCGTATGTATTGAATTCTTGGGTAATCATAAAAAGCTACTGGGCATCTTCATATCAGTAGTTCTCTTTAGCTCTAAGCTCAGCTTTCCCATATTTTTCTTGTAACATTGAGGAGCCAGACTATATGTTCCTCTGGGCACAGCTTGTTTTAACTTAAAATTTTTTTTTTCTCATTAAGCAAGTAATACCTGTTCATGGGCAAAAAGATTAATATTATAATATGTCATATTAAATCTCTTTATGCCCTTATTACTCGTTTTCCCAATAAACATGAGATAATACCATGTATATTGTTTTTTATCTGTTGTTTACTTTGTACATTTTGAGGAGTTTTCTATTAGCATAACCTATTCATTATATTTATGTTCTTGCCTTATTGAAACAGTGAATTTGTGAGCCACCTGAATACTTTATGTGGATTGGAAATGGGATTTATGGAGTTCCCATTGTGGCTCAGTGGTAATGAACCTGGCTAGTATCCATGAGGATGTGGGTTTGATCCCTGGCGTTGCTCAGTGGGTTGAGGATCCTGCACTGCTGTGGCTGCGGTGTAGGCCAGCATCTGCAGCTCTGGTTCAACCCTGAGCCTGGGAAACTCCATATGTCACAGGTTTGGCCCTAAAAAGCAAAAAAAAAAAAAAAAAAAAGGGAAATGTGATTTATGATTCTATAAAAATCTAAAAATATGAATACCCTACATAATTAAATTTTTTATTGTGGTATAGTATATATAATATAAAGTGTCATTTACATCATTTTTACTGTGCAGTTTTGTCGCACTAATTACTTTCATGATTTTGTGCAACCATCAGTGCTGTGTATTTCCTATATGTTTCATCACCCCAAACTCTGTATCCATCAACCAATCGTTCTCCACCTCCTTCTCCCCTCAGCCTCTGGTAACCTTTCATTTACTTTCTGTCCTTATGAATTTCCCTATTGTAGATCTTTCACGTAGGTAAAATCATATAGTATTTGTGCTTTTTTGTCTGGTTAATTTTATTTAGCGTACTTTTGTTTTGTTTTGTTTTGGTTTTTTTTTTGGCTGCACTTGCAGCTTATGGAAATTCCAGAGCCAGGGATTGAATCTGTGCTGCAGCTGTAGGTCTTCTGACAGATACTGACTCACTGGGTTATGGTTTAGCAGTTTTGTTTTTTTTAAAATGGTTCATTAAATACCTTTAAGACCCACGGGAAAGAAGTCACCTGGAAAGTGCGGAAGTAGTTCAGAATCATGTTTAGGTGTATTGAGTGTCTATATGGACATTTTGGAATGAGGACCTTGATGTAATGAGAATGGAGCATAGTCAGGACACTGTATTTAGTTTTACTGAAGGGGGTTAAAAGGTATTCTTGAATTATTTTATGTACTTTGATTCTGTTTTTCTACCTGAGCTTCTGAGGGTGTGTTCTGCCCAGTCTGCGCAGCCTGGAGATTTCTGTCGTTTACTGTGAGCAGAAGCCATGGGATACCATGGCGTTAACTGGAAATTTTAACAGCCACTGTTTTGGGGCAGTAGTAGCTCAAGTAGTGGACCAGAGCCTTGGTGCTTGTCTAATTATATGTTGTAATTCTACTTTTCCTGTGATTTTTCTGGGCTGTTCCCAAGCGAGAGTCAGTTGTGTTTACTGAAATCAGGATTCTATCATGTGGAGATTTGTTGAAAGCTTGCAAGTCCCTTAAGAAGTTTGACTCATCCTCCCTCTTTCTTCAGCTCGCAGCTGTTTGCGATGTTTTTGTGGAGAACTACGTCCCTGGCAAGCTGTCTGCCCTGGGCCTGGGGTATGAAGACCTCCACGGGGTGGCACCTCACCTTGTCTACTGCTCCATCACAGGTACTCGCCCCGCCCCGGTCAGGGAGGAGGTTTTCCAGTTTCGGGGGTTCTCTCTGGGTATAAGAAACCTCTTGCCATTGCTGGTTTCCTCGGAGTCGCTCTGCTCCCCCTTCCTGCCGAGCCATTTTAGGTTGTTGAAAATTACCCATTAGGAGTTCCCTTGTGACTCAGTGGAAAGAACTCACAAGGATGTGTGTTCAATCCCTGGCCTCACTCGTTGGGTTAAGGATCCGGTGTTGCCGTGAGCTGTGGTGTAGGTTGCAGACGTGGCTTGGATCCGGTGTGACTCTGGCTGTGGTGTAGGCTGGCAGCTGTAGCTCCAATTCGACCTCTAGCTGGGGAAACTCCATATGCCACGGGTGTGGCCCTGAAAAAAAAGAAAATAAAAATAAAAATAAAAAAAAAAAACGGTAAAGAATATTAACCTAAATGAACATTTTTCATGTATTTATCAACTATTTGTGTTTCTTCCGTAAATTGTCTGCCTGTGTTTTTTTTTTTTTCTTCCAATTTTCCTATTGCTATTTTTCAAATAGTGACAGAATACGGTTATTAACTCATATAGTGAATTTCAGGTAAAATATTAATTGGCTTTTAAGATAACACAGGAACTCAACATATCACGTCAGTATATTTACAAGTGCTGAGCTCAGTGAAGGACAAGAGTGCTGTAAAGTCTTCTAGATTGTTCAGCCCTTGATGGTGAACTCTGTGGGTGTGTTTAAGCTAAAGGGAAAAGAAGTCATTGTATTAGTTATCCTTACGTAGTTGATAAGAACTTAGCGGTTAATTAGGGGTACAGTCCTAAAAAAAAACCTGTTAATTAAAATCACATTAATAGCTTTTGTCAGAATAATTCATAACATTTTCAGACTTTTTTTTTTTTTCTTTTTAGGGCCACATGTATGGCATATGGAGGTTCCCAGGCTAGGGATCAAATTGGAGCTACAGCTGCTGGCCTATACCACAGCCACAGCAACACAGGATCAGAGCCAGTCTCTGACCTACACCACAGCTCACCGCAACGTCGGATCCTTCACCCCTGAGGTGGCCAAGGATTGAACCCGTGTCCTCATGGATAGTGGTCAGATTCGCTACCGCTGAGCCACAATAGGAATGCCACATTTTCAGATTTTATTAATTCGTCCATCAAATATTTGCTGCAGGCCTGTGATCTGCCAGGCAGTATTCTAAGGTTCTGGGATACCACAGCAAATAACACATGTTTATGCTCTCAAAAGAGATTTATATTCTAGGTTAGGGAGATAGTAAATACATAAACACATTCTTTTTTTTTTTTTTTTCTGTAATTGAGTCCAGTAGTGACAAGATCTAAAGAGAGAAATTAAACAGGGCAAGAGGGATGAGGTGAGGAGGTCTGTTTGATACTGGGAGCTGAGTCGGTGAGCCAGGGTGTCATTGACAACAGGGACATTTAAGCAGAGACCTGAATGGAGTCAAGGAGTGAGTCATAACGATACTGGCGATGAGGATTTCCCGCAAGGGGAAGTGCCGGTGCAAAGGCCCTGAGGCAGGACTGTGTGGGGCATGGTGCACGTTGAGGACGAGCCAGGATGGCTGGAATGGAGTAAACAAGGAGGGAAACCAGGGAGGTGGTGGCGAGTAAGAGAGTAAAGGGCTCCTGGGCTGCTTTTAAGAAACCGGGCTTCTACTTTGAGTAAGAGTGTAAGCTAGGAGTTCCTGTGGCACAGCAGAAACGAATCCGACTAGGAACCATGAGGACGCAGGTTCGATCCCTGGCCTCACTCAGTGGGTTAAGGATCCGGCATTGCCATGAGCTGTGGTGCAGGCAGGCAGCTGCAGCTCTGATTGGACCCCTAGTCTGGGACCCTCCATATGCCGAGGGTGCGGCCCTAAAAAGACAAAAAAAAAAAAAAGTGTAAGCTAATGGAGAGTTGTAGGCGGAGGAATGGCATGATTTGATGTATTTTTATTTTTATTTATTATTTATTTATTTATTTTTTGTCTTTTTGCCATTTTCTTGGGCCGCTCTCGCGGCATATGGAGGTTCCCAGGCTAGGGGTCGAATCAGAGCTGTAGCCACCAGCCTACACCAGAGCCACAGCAACGCGGGATCCGAGCCGCGTCTGCAACTTACACCACAGCTCACGGCAACGCCGGATCCTTAACCCACTGAGCGAGGGCAGGGACCGAACCCGCAACCTCACGGTTCCTAGTCGGATTCGTTAACCACTGCGCCACGACGGGAACTCCTGATGTATTTTAAAAGGATCGCTCTGGCTGCTGTGTTGCAGACAGGCTTCGGAGGACAAGGGTGGAAGTAAGAGAACAATGATGCAGCTGCTGAAATGGGCCTGGAGAAAGATGATGGGGCTTGAAGTAGGGTAGTCATGGTCGAGGTCGTTCAAGGGCAGTCGAATTCTGAATGTTTGGTGAGACAGGTGGGCAGGATGTGCAGATGGATGCGACGCGAGGCTCAGAGAAAGACTAGCGTTGAGGATGTGACTCTAAGGCTTTGGCCTGAGCGCTCGGGACAACTGCAGTTTTCAGAGTCGTGGAAGGAAGTTCTGGTGGGAGGATGTCAGGAGCTTGGCGTAGTCATGTCTGGAGCCTTGCTTGAGGTCCTGTGAGATAGTCAAGGGGAGATGCAGAGTAAGGGCTTGGCTCTCGGAGTCAGGAGATGTGGAAGTGCAGAGTTATGACAGATACACGGTATTTGAAGCCTGAATTCGGATCATTCGCAGTGTGAACGTCGCGAGAAAAGGGAGAGTCTGAGCGTCTGAGCCTGGTGGGCTCCAGTGACTTGATGTTTATAGATGACTCAGCGGCGGCAGTGGTGGGGGAATTGTCAAGAGGCGGCGGGAGGAGGACCTCCTGGAGGCGAAGTGGAGAAAGTGTTTATTTTCATAGTTTAAGCAGAAAAGCAGATATGAATTCCTTGGATTTCCTAAGTTCGCCACCCTTGCTCTCACAGCACAGGCTTTGCCCAGGATGTTCCCGCTGCTTGGAACACGAATCCCCTGCCTCGCCTGACGGCTCTCTCTTTGCCCTTCATCTCGCCTGGGGTGTCACTGCTTCTGGGCAGACTTTTTTTCTCGATCCCTGAAGATTGGGTTGGGTGCTGTGTCTCTCTCACACTCTGCATTTCCTCTTTGCTCGTCTGTCTCCCTCACTATCCTGCAGGCTCTTGGTCTAGTCCCAGTTCCACCTACAGTGCAGGGGCACGTGGTAGGGAGTTTCTTTTTTCTTTTCTTTTCTTTTCTTTTCTTTTCTTTTCTTTTCTTTTCTTTCTTTTCTTTTCTTTTCTTTCTTTCTTTCTTCTTTCTTTCTTTCTTTCTTCTTTCTTCCTTTTCTTCTTTCTTTCTTTCTTTCTTTCTTCTTTCTCTTTCTTTTCTTTCTTTCTTCTTTCTTTCTCCTTCCTTCCTTCCTTCCTTCCTTCCTTCCTTCCTTCCTTCCTTCCTTCCTTCCTTCCTTCCTTCTTTCTTTCAGCACCACATACACAGCATATGAAGGTTCCCAGGCTAGGGGTTGAATTGGAGCTACAGCTGCCGGCCTACAGCACAGCCACAGCAACTCAGGATTCGAGCTGTGTCTGCGACCTACACCACAGCTCACAGCAACGCCAGATCCTTAACCCACTGAGCAAGGCCAGGGATGGAACCTGAAACCTCATGGTTACAATCTGGATTCGCTTCTGCTGCACCACAACAGGAACTCTGGGAGTTTTTTAAATTAATGGCTAATAGTCAGAACTTGGCTAAAGAGTTCAGTGGCATCTTGGGAGCCCTGGGATGCAGGTTCCATCCCTGGCCTCGCACATTGGGTTGAGGATCTGGTGTTGTGGCAGCAGTGACTTAGGTCACGACTACGGCTTGGATCTGATACCTGGCCCAGGAACTCCTTATGCTGTGGGGCAGCCAAAAAAGAAAAAAAATAGATTTTTGAAAGGAACAAAGCAAAAACTTTACTCCTTATATTTCAGTAAATTTACCTTAAGATAGATATCCGAAATGGCTGTTTTATTATAAAAGCCACAAAAATGTTCTTTTAAAAATATTTATTATTCATAAATTTATAGTAACCCAAATACTTCTATTTCTGTGCATTCAGGTTAATTAAGATATTATAGTTCTTTGACTGTGACATATTACTTTAGTATAAATAATGCTTTCATAGTGTAATTATCAATATGGTGGTATTTTCATATGGAGTGATCTAAAATTGCAGTGTTGGACTGCTCAGTATTATTTTACGTAGGATGAAGAGCCCATGATCTTAACTCCTCTACTGAGTCAGCACAAGAGACAGGTTCTGTACATAGTAGATCTTTGCCACTAGAGCTGACTTTTTTTCAGATGGACTGTTGTATAGATCTGTAATCATACTTTTGTTTTTGTGTCTGTATATCAATATTTGTATGTGTGAGAGAGGGATTTTTTCCTTAGAATCTCACAGTCCAGTGGAAGTGTTGATGTCTAAAATATTAAAATAGGTGGTCTATTATCGTCTGAATTACCCTACTACCATAAAATGCTGCATGACTAATAAATACAGAATCTTACATGACTGTAGGTGTTTATTTTTCATTCCCATGAATGTGAGTCAGCTGGGCTTCAGCTGGTCTAGACATGTCAGGTCTGGCTCCAGGTCTCAGGTTGCTCTGATGTGTCTTACACGCCTTGGACCTGTGGCTCCCAAGTGCATGTCATCCTCATGGTGAAAGGCAAGAGCGCAAGAGAGCAAGCTTGACCTTCCAAGCACACTGAAAGCTCTCCGCTCACATCGCATCTGCCAGTATTCCTTTGGTCAAGGCACGTCATTTGGCCAAGGTTACTGTCAATAGGTGGTTAAACATACTAGCCTGGCAGCAGGAACTACAAGGTCACATTGAAAAGGGCGTGGAATCTGAGAAGGGGGAAGATTGAGAATAATGTATTTATTTCATCATGTCACCCAAATAAATCAAATGCTAATCCATTTGGGAGTCCTCCCACTTCCCAAAGTGTCACGTCTGTGACTAACTGTGGTTAGAATCCAGAGTTCCTCTGGCTCTTCTCTGGTGACTGGAGACTCTGAAGTTCTCTTCCAGCTCTTAGATCTGGCCCTAAGGTTTTCGTGTGGCCCAGGGCCTTGGAGGCAGATCATGTAATTTGTTCTCAGCCAAGGGGAGAAGGGAGATCACGTTCTTTTCGAGAAGAGGTTGGGGAATGAAGGTGATGGGGTGAGTCTGAGTTAGCAGTCCTCCTACTCTGCATCCTTTACAGCCCCACCTCCTGGCAGTCCTTGGAAAAACACTCACACGGCTCACTCTCCTTTCTTTGAGAAGGAAGCAGATCCAGAACAGCTAAGGCATCTAAGATCACACAGCTGTTTAACGGCACAGGGGTTTAAAACTCAGGCTTCTTTACTTAGTATTAAGTGCTTCTGTGCTTCTATGCTTAGACACAGATCCTTGTGAAGTTATGACATGGTCTTGTGACTACAAGACGCTGAAAAGTTCTACTTGAGAATGTGGATTTTTGCTCTTCTCTCTCATTCGCTGTTGATCGTATTTGCAGCAGTAGAAGTCATGAACAGATTTGCTCAGCAGGGAGTCTGACTTTCTGCAGAGTCTTTTGGAAGCAACTGTTGTTTTGTGAGTCATGAGGTGTTTTTTTTTTTTTTTTTTCATAAAACAAGGGCCATTTCTCTCTCTCTCTCTCTCTCTTTTTAAAGAAGTTTGATATTCTTGGTAATCAGTGTTTGTTTTTAATCTTTTCGTACGACTGATTAGATCAGTCTAAAGTTGCACATGTTATTATTGGGATCCTAGACTTTCCGGATGTTTCCCAGGGGTAATGATGTCTTGTCAGTGCTTTCCAAGTGCGGATGGTCTGTTCTCACTCCCAGGTTGGCCTAATTGCTGGTGACTGTCATCTCCGCATGGCTGTGAGATTTGCTTTCGTGCCCTCTGACAGTTGTGTGGTCGAGATTTTGCCTCATCTGTGGAGTTTGGGCTGCAGGACAACAATGCTAGACTGATCACAGGGGAGGTAGGGCCCCATTATCTATGTGACCACAGTTCTCTTATCATTGCAGAAGAAGCTGAGTTTGACCGTTAGGGGGCAGTGTTTAAAAAGCTATACTTCGCTAGGAATTACTTTTTGAGAAAAGATGGTGGTGTTTCCTGTGCACCACTGAATAGAGAGAATCTCTGAAAGGACGTAGTTGTGTTGTTTCAGAAGTACTTTCTTCAAAGAGACTGTTCTCCGCCTCTCTGTACTTTTAGAGGCATAATGGTAATTTCCTTAATTTAATTTTAAGTTGTACCTTCTTTCCTTTGTGTTTTCTGAGCATGTTATTCATTATAAAAAATTAGCAATAAGAATGCTCTCTGCCACATTTTAAAATGTTTTTTCCTTCATATTAACCGCATCACTCTTTCTTTCTACAAAGATAAGCATCGCACATTATGTTATTGACTAGACTAATTTTGTGGTAGGAACATTGGGTATATACCCTTTAGTGAAATTTTCTGATTTTTTTTTTTTTTTTTAAGGAAAGGAGTCTGCAAAGTACCTTTTTGAGTTTCATGAATTCCTCAGTGACACTGTCTTAATCTCTATCCATGTATAGACGTATTGCAGGATTCCACGTGGGGTTAGGGCCTCATGAGTAACCTTAGGACTCAATTTAGAGAGAATAGCCCCGAGAGACCCACTCTCTGGGCTTTTTTCCTCCTTTTTAAAAGGCTGCACATGCAGCATATGGAAGTTCCCAGACTAGGGGAGCTGCAGCTGCTGGCCTACACCACAGCTATAGCAACACCGGATCCTGATCCCACTGAATGAGATCAGGGATTGAACTTGCGTCTTTATGGACCCTATGTCAGGTTCTTAGGGTGACTGAGCTGCAGTGGGAACTCCCCACGCAGAAAAAAAAGCCTGAGAGCTTTACTTATGAAATGAGGAATAGCATGTGTAAAAACTAAGAAACAAGAATAGCCAAGACAGTGTGAAGGACGAACACAGCAGGTAGATTTGCCCTGTTAGATATAAAGCCTTATTATGCAGCCCTAATAATAAGACAGTGTGATATTGGCCCAAAGATAAAGACATGGATCAGTGGAACAGAACAGAGAGCTTAGAAACATACTGGTACATATATGGAAACATGTTTTTTTCAGGGCTTAAAATATAGATCATTAAAGGATAGAATATAAAGTAATCAATGGTAGAACAATTGGTTGTTTTTACAAAGATATAATTGATTTTCAAGTTTATTCTGTACACTAAAATAATTTTCCAAGTGGAATTAAGCCCCAAATATAAAACATAACACTTTCTTTTTGGCCACACCTGCAGCATGCAAAAGTTCCTTGGGTCAGGGATCAAACCCACACAACATAAGTGACCTGAGCCACAGCAGTGACAATGTCACATCCTTAACTGCTAGGCCACCAGGGAACTCATAAAAAGCAAAACTTTAAAACTTTTAGAGAACAATATGAGAAAATATTTTTATGGACTTAGATCAGGGAAGAATTTAATAGAGAACACACATGAACTACAAAGGAAAAGATTGATAAACTTGACGCTGATTAAAATCAAAACCTTTTGTGCAAAAGCTAACCACACACAAAAAAAACAAGAAGACAAGTCACAGACACTTGGAAGATAACACAAAGGATTGATAACTAGAATATATTTAAAAAATTCCTTCAAATCAAATAGGAAAAGAGAATTCAATAGACAAACGACCAGGCTCTAGAAAAGGAACCCTGAATGGTCAGCGAAAAGTTACTCGGTCTCGGTGTACTTTAGACAAACACAAATTGAGACAAAAATAATGTTTTATTTCATGACTCAGAGATTGACAGCCATTCAAAGTCAAACCATACCAGGTGTGGATGTAGCCAGGCAAGCCTTGAACGCCGGGGGAGGACTGTAAATTGATTTCCTATTGGAAGGCCGTTTGGCAGGCCCTTTCGAGACTGTGCGTGAGTCTATCCTGTGGCCCCAAGCTTCCCTTCTAGGTGCGATCAACGTAGATGAATTTTACAAATACAACTTTTAGTGAAAAAAAATGGCAAAAGATGATATACAGAGGAGTTCCTGTGGTGGTGCAGCAGTAACGAATCCGACTAGTATCCCTGAGGACACGGGTTCGATCCCTGGCCTTGCTTAGTGGGCTAAGGATCCAGTGTTGCCCTGAGCTGTGGTGTAGATCACAGATGCAGCTCGGATCTGGCGTGCTGTGGCTGTGGTGGAGGCCGGCAGCTGTAGCTCCGATTCGACCCCTAGCCTGGGAACCTCCATATGCTGTGGGTGCAGCCCTAAAAAGGCAAAAAAAAAAAAAAAAGAGAGAGAATAGAATGACATTATTCATATACAGTTAAAATCATATGAATATTATATATTTTTGGTATTTCACTGATAATGTGACTAAAATATAAACATGTGCATGGTAATGAGACAATACTGAACTCCAGAGAATGACTGCCCCTGGGGAGGGAGGAGGGAGGCTAAGGGACAGGAAGAGAGACACAAGGACTCGGCTGTCTCCGCCCGATGATCCCACGGCGGGCGCGCGTATGTGTTAGTGTTCAGTGCACCCTTTTCTGTTTGGACGGGCAGCAGCGGAATAGTCGGAAATGCCCACGTGATGTCCTCTCTCCTTCTCTTCCTTGCCCGTTTCTTGCCTTGGTCCCCCCCACCCCCCGCCACTGCGACCCCGGGACACATACTTCTTGAGCTTCTGTCGATTCCTGGCTGAGTTGTGTACAGGGCGGATAATGCAGACCCGGGGCCTGCCTTTAAGGAGTTTACAGCCTGGTGTCAGAGACGTTTCACGAACAAATTAAAAATGGAGCGTGGCACGTCCTGACAGGTTGTGCTGTTACGGAAAGAGTAACACCGTGGGGAGGTTAATAGAGGGGCAGATGCGTCAGGAAACGGGAAGGTCAGGGAGGGCCTTTCTGGGGAGGGGACACTTAGCAGAGCCAAAGTGTCCCGAGGAGCCGGCCACGCGCCGAGCCGGGGCGGGGGGGGGGGGCGCCCTTGGGCGGAGGGAGCACCCTCTGCGAAAGTAGAAAGAGGCCTGGGGGAGCCAGCGTCCCTGGAACAGAGTGCTTGCGAGGGCGCGGCGTCGGGGGTCCGGGTGCCGTGCCTGCTGGGAGAGGTTTGAGCCGTAGGGGATGTGGTTGAAATCACGTTAAAAAGAGTCTCGGAGTTCCCGCCGTGGTGCAACGGGATATGCGGTGTCTCTGCGGCACCCGGAGGAAGCTTTCATCCCGGGCCAGGCGCTGTGGGTTGACAGGATCCCGCCTTGTCGCAGCTCCAGCGTGGGTCGCAGCTGCGGGTGGGCTCTGATCCCCGGCCGGGAACGCCACATGCCCAGCGCCGCTGAAAAGGAAAAGAAAAGGCTGGCGTTGCAGGGGGTGAAGGCTCCCATGGTGTCCCTGCTGTGGCACGGGTTCCACCCTGGCCTGGGAGATTTCGTATGTCATGGGGGTAGCCAAAAAAAGAAAAAGAAAAGAAGCCTTTAAAAAGGGGTAGGAATCAAATACTGATTGACTCGTCGAAGAACTTCATTATCATCATTGACCTTGAAAGAAGGTTCATGTTTGAGAGAGTAGTTATGAAGAGAAAATTTCTTTAGATTACTAAAGGCTCCCATGTGCTTCAGAGTCAATAACAGAGAACGATGAGCCCAAATGGATATGGCAAGTCATCTAGCAGTTGCATCCAACGTTTATATCATGGCAACGCTAATACAAAACAAAACACTGCTGCACTTGGATTCTTACGGAGTGAGTTAGTCTTTGTGTGTATGCGTGTGTATATACATATATTCTCATCATTCTCTACATAGTCACCATATGACCATGTTTCTTTTTTTTTTTAAAAAATGATTAGACGTCTGCCTGCATTGTAGACCCATAAACATTTTGAAAAAGAAGAAAGAAAAGGATGGGAGGAGGGAGGGAGGAGGAAGAGATGGGAGGAGGAAGGGAAGGGAGGAGGGAGGGAAGGGAGGAGGGAGGGAAGGGAGGAGGGAGGGAAGGATGGCAGGAAGGAAAGTAAAGAAAGAATCAGAACCGAGTTAAAGGACATAGCAATGGGTATGGTTTTTCTTTTTTAACTTCTAAAAATAGTAGTCCAGTTTAGTTTGTTAAGAATCATTTCTAGAGAGAATAAACAATCCGTGCAGATATGACATTAAAAGGGGTCCTTATAGTCGAAAGAATTGGAAACTACGGATCTAAATTATGAGTGTCTCTGTTGCAGCCCCTTCTAACAGGACATATTCCCCCCTCCCGAGTTTTAGTGTTGTGGCCATCTGTCCAACTTTATGGTCAGTGATCCTTAGCCAAAGTGTGGTTTAACGTATTTACCATTTCATACCAAACTCAGTATTTAAATAAACAATGACACCATCTCTGCAGGGGAGAGAAACGCAGCACTGTCATAAATACAGGATTTCAAAACACAGCCTGTAAAGCTAGGCACTGAGATTATATTTTGTCTGTAGACAAGGACTGACTCCAGAAAGTGACTTTATGCTTTCATTTCATCCCCCAAGGGTACAACCTTTTTATCTTTAAATGCTTCTTTTCACCCTTACGCGTATAACAGATGTGTTATACGAGTTGGACTCAGTAGAGTTAAGCAGAAACTGTATTTTTTCCCACCCTACCTCTGCAAACCTGCATTCTTGACTCATTTTCCTTGCTCATGGGTGAAGTCCCAGGACATCCTACAGACCTTTTTTTCTGGTTGTTTTCTCTCAAGTATTAAGAAGTCCAGTCCCATCTGAAATCAGAATCTCAGACTGACCTCTTGGAAACCTGGAGAGAGAGAGAGAGAGAGAGAGAGAGAGAGAGAGTGTGTGTGTGTGTGTGTGTGTGTGTGTGTGTTGGAAGAGCTAGTTTCTTTTTCCATGATCCATCTCTTCTCCGTTGCAGCTGCTGATTATGATTGCTTCAGAGTCAGGCCCTCTTGGGGAAGAGAGTGAAGTGAGTTAATGGGTACCAAAGAGCTAGTGCTTGATTGAGGTATTTGGGCCCTGCATTGGGACCTGCTGTGTGGCTGAAGCTTAGTTGACGGCTCTTTGTCCTTTGGGAAGCTTTCAGGTTCCTCAGAGACCTCAGGCTGTACTTCTCACTCTTTGGTCTTTTTGTGGAATTCTGTATATAGAGTCCACCTGTTCGGGTCACTTAGAGTTTTTTTTAAAGTGAAGCATCATTTTTTAAATTAAAGTGTAGTTGATTTACAGAGTCGGGCCAGTGTCTGCTGCACAGCACAGTGACCCAGTCACACGAACGCATACATCCTCTCTCTCACGCCATCTTCCGTCCTGTTACAATGTTGTGTTAGTTGAAGGGTGCAGCAAAGGAACTCAGTTATGTAGATGTCTGTTACCTGAAATATATGTATAATTCTTTTTCAGATTCTTTTCCATTATAGGTTAATAAGAGATAGAGCTCCCTGTGCTTTATACGGTAGGTCCTTGGTGGTTATGTGTTTTATGTAGTGTGTATCTGTTAAAAGAGTTCCTTTTAAAATGAACTAGTTCTGTTCTCCTGATTGTCCACTTAGCCCATGGGGAAAACTCCTCCTTCTTCTTCCTCGCCTTTGCCAGGAGTACAGTTTACTCCCAAATCTGTGAGTTCTGCTGCCTTTCCCTGGGGCGACCAGAGCCTCTTGCTTTTGGTAATTTTTTGAGGCACATGTCAAGTCTTTAGGCAGTTTCAAATTCCCAGAATATAGGCCGTTTTTTGGAATGTCCCTCACATGGCTTGAAGTACAGATGACCAGCTTGTCCCTCTCTGTGGCAGGGCGAAATGCACAGCACACTGACAGCTCTTTGTGAGGAAATTCTTTCTTTTATGTCACCCTTTTCTCACATACCTTGAAGTGAACGATAAGCTCAGGCCACAAAACTGGTTTCATAATCTTTTTTTTTTTTCTTTTTTAGGACTGCACCCACGGCATAGGGAGGTTCCCAGGCTAGGGGTCCGGTTGGAGCTACAGCTGCTGGCCTACCCACAGCCACAGCAACATCAGATCTGAACTGTGTCTGCAACCTACACCACAGCTCACGGCAACACCGGATCCTTAACCCACTGAGCAAGGCCAGGGATTGAACCTGCGTCCTCATGGTTCCTAGTCGGATTAGTTTTTGCTGCACCACGACGGCAACTCCTGGTTTCATAATCTTTTAGCATAACTTGCATTGGTGTTTTAGCACTTAGGGTGTCCTCTTTGGGTTTGAAGCTTCGGCTCAAATTGAGACATGAGAGTCCTATTTGAACATTTGAAACTCAAAGTTTGTTGAAGAAATAGGTTTTTCTTCAGATAACAAACCCGAGATAGCTGTCCTCAGAATCTTTAAGTATGAAAAGATAATATTTAGTAAACTAAAAATGTTTTGACTAATTTTGTATACCTTTTAAATTATTTAAATGCAAATGAGGTCAATCATTTCTTGGTACACAATTTCTAAATAAATATCTCTTCCCAATAGCAAATACTACTTTAAATCTGTTACCGAATTGTTACTGGGTATAAGGAACATTAAGACGATTTTCCATGGGAGTTCTTTATGAAACTGTGGGATAAGGAAAATCTGCTGGACTGGAACATGGATAAAATCATCCCCTATTATGCTAAAAGAGACAAAATTGCTCTTGTTAAAAGAGCTCTGCTGGGTGTAATTAGGGGCTCAGTGAATACCAAATCATGACCTATTTTTATACATAAATATGTGTTTAACCTACTTCAGTTCTCAGAGACTTTCATTTTTCTTCTGCCAGTGATCACTAGACGAGAAATCCATGACTTGAGAAGGAACTTGAGGCGTTTTCTCAAGGCTTTAAAATTTCAAAAGCAAAGAGATAGTTGGGCCTAGAAATATTGTATAAATCTGGAATCAGTTGGCTTCACCCATGGTTTCTGGTTTCTAATATATAGGTATATTGGTTTCCAGTTTAAAGAACCTTGTGGACTCAACAAAAGGGAAAAAGATGACATTGTTAGTTAATGTCAAAGCAGTAGTTATTTCAAAACCTTCACAGATCGAATGTTTCGTAGATTGTGCCAGATAAACATGCCAAGACTTAGCCACAATCCAAAAATCCTGTCATCAGAACTAAATTGTTTCCCCTTATGGTAATGGGTCTGGGATATAAATCCACAAATTAAAGAAGCAGTGCCAGATAGGGAGAAATGTTATACTTAAAAGGATAAAAAAATGAATGTTAGATAAAATTTAGATAGCATTTATTTCTTGAATGCTAATGATTTTTTGCGTTCTTTGGATGGCCTTCCAAGCCAGCGTTCGTGCAGGACCGCAACTTTCCACCCTTATTTGCACCGTGGTAGCTTCACAGAGGTCAGAGTATGTGGAGTAAGTTACAGCCATGCACCCTGAAAAATTAGGGGTGTTGATAGACTATCAGATTGTGGAATCAGTGATCTATTTTGTAAATACATAAAGTTCACAAAAGTTGATCAAGTGAAAACTACCAAAGTTTAAAACATTTGGTAAACATTCGGTTATAAGAAAAACTGGTCTAACAAGAAACCTGATTAAAAAGTGAGCCAAGGACGTGAGCAGACACTTCTCTAGGGAGGATAGACACCTGGCCAGTGAACACATGAAAAGGTACACTCAGCACCGCTAATAATAAGGGGAATGCAAATCAAACCCGCAGTGAGATACCACTTCACACCCCGTGGGATGGCAGCTGTCAACAAAGCAAAAGAGAGCAAGTGTTGGTGAGAATGTGGAGAAATTGGAACCCTCGTACACTGTTGGTGAGAATGTGAGATGCTGTACAACAGTGGAGGCGCCTCAGACAATTAACTGTATTATACAGTAAAAGAAGTGTCGTATAATCCAGCAAGTCCACTTTGGATTATATACCCCAAAGAATTGAAACCTGGTACTGGAACAGATATTTGCATTATGTTCCTAACATCCAAAAATTGTCAAAACTTGGAAGCAACCCACGTGTCCATCAGTCGACGAATCGATAAATAAATCCACATGTGGAAGATATACAGTGAGATACTATTTAGCCTTAGAAGGATGGAAATTCTGACACATGGTACATGGTTGAACCTTGAAGACGTTATGCGAAGTGAAGACATAAGCTCGTCACAAAAAGACAAGTACTGCGTGATTCCACTTATGTAAGGTCCCTCGTTGTCAAACTCGTAGAGACAGAAAATAGAATGATGAGTGTTAGGAACTCGGGGGAAGGGAAGATGAGCAGTTACTATTCCATAGACACAGCGTTTCAGTTTGGAAAGATGAAAAAGCTTTAGACGTGAGTAATAGTGATGGTTACACAACAGTGTGACCGCCACTACTCTGTACACTTAGAACATGTTTAAAATGGTAAATTTGATGTGTACTTTATCAGAATTTTAAAAATTAAAATTAAAAAAAAATTTAAAAGTAAAAAAAGGCTAGTCTAAACTACAAAGTATACTGTGGAAGAAATTCTAATTACTAGTCACAGCCACATGAAAATATTATTTTACTCTGTTTTAAATAGTGGCCTACAAATACAGATATTTGGTGGCCAGGTATTGAATATATGAAACACCCCTTTGTTTAATAATAAATTGATTCTTATGTGTATAAACTAAAAGCCCTTTGTCAGGGCTTTGCATTTTATTTCTTTTCAGTCAAATGGGATTAGCACATGTATTTTAGCCTATAGTCATTTGCCTAATACTAAATACTAACCAGACTACCATGGGGTTTTTTTGTTTGTTTGTTTTGGTCAAAATCCTATTCTATATACTAATTTTATGTCTTTAATTTGTATGGCTCTCCACCCTGTATTTATCATTCTGTTGTTAATAATTTAGCATTCCTAACATTGTTTAGGAAATACTCAAAGAGTTAAGGAAGGGGAATTTAAATGAATACTTGGTGGAGAGAATTGCCCGTTAGGATAAGTAGTTATAATCTTGAGAGTTCCATGAAAATTGCTGATATAATGATTGAAACAATTTCAGTCTGAGAAGTGATATTTTATGATCCCAAATATTTCCAGGAGGGCACATTTCTCCTGCTCTAGCTGGAAACTTCAGTCGTGTTTCTTGCAGCTCTCGAAGGAAAGCCGAAACGATATAGTGTGTGGGATGCGCCCTCACCTGAGTTAGATACACCCCTCCCTGCATTTGGAATTGTCTGCCCTTCTTCCCACACAAACCTTGGGCCCTGGCCTTCTGCATGCCCTCAGTTGTGTTTCTAACCCAGTGCACGGGTGCAGTGATCCCACTACTGGGCACACGTCCTCAAAATGCCCTCATGCAGCGCTTTCCCCGTCAGCGTTTGGTTGAAGGTGCACGGTGTCCATGAGGGACAACAGACTCCTCCGTTGTCTTCCGTGATTCTGTGGGTCTTTTAGTTCTTGGAGGGGGCACAGTACGTGCTTCTGCCCGCCGATCCCTGCACCCGTTCAGATCTGATCCGTCTGATCCGTTGTCTGGCCTGGAACTATGCAGTACATCTGGAGCTCCTGGGGATTTCTGGGCGCAAGCTGTTTGGCCCATGATCGTGCCTGCCTTGAGTCGCAATGTGTCTAAAGCAGTCACGTTCTGATTTGAAAAGCACTGAAGGAAGGAGCATGTGGCGTTGAACGCTTCTCAGGTGAAGACAGTTGGGGGGAAGCAGGACAAGGCACAGGAGGAATCTCAGATTGTGAGATGTAGGGGTGGAGAGGCCCTATGTGGAAATACGTTTCTGGGGTCCCCTGGCAGCTCAGCAGGGTAAGGATTGGGCATTGTCCCTGCCGTGGCTCCGGTTCCTGCCGTGGCACGGGTTTGATCCCTGGCCTGGGAAGTTTTTGCAGGCCATGCGTGCGACCGAAACAAAAAGTATGTATATGTTCCCTCTCATGGCCCTACCTCCCCTACCTCTGCACTCACGCCCAGCACTTCACTGGATTCCTTCCAGGGCACCGATTTGGTTATAGAGAACAGGGGCCTGTGGGCCAGATATAACCAGCTGTCTCTTTTAAAGACACTGGGAGCTGGAAAATAATGGACAGCTCTCTTAATCAAGGGGCCGGGAAGTTCCCCTGTCGTGCAGTAGGTTCAGGGGGTCTGGTGCTGCCCCTGCAGTGGCTCGGGTCGCTGCGTGGCCCGGGTTCGACATGCCGTCCGCACAGCCAAAACCAAAGGTCCCGAGAGAAAGTAACTGTTGAAAAGTCTCTAACCACAGACATGCCTTAAAACGACGACAAAGATGCTTTACAGCAGCAACACATGTCTTGTAGCAAAACCCCATCTAAGAAAATTCTGAAGTCTGTTTTTCAGAAGGAAGATAAACGGGTGCGTAAATCTGAATGTCAGCTGTATAAAACATAATGTTACCTGGGTATTAAATATGTATAGATGTATGTATATTTTAATATATACTATGTATAACATACACACATAAGACCAATAGCAAATGAGTCAGGAGTGGACAGAAGGGCTCTAATGCCTGCATCGACCAGGAGGGGGTAGAAGTAAAGATTAGACTGACTGATGATTGGAAGAAGGCATACTGTATTTTCTAGGCTAAAACTAGAAAAATAGAAAAGAGGGCATAATTTCCAAACTAATGCAAAGGATAAAGAATGATAACAGATACGCAACCAACCCAAAAGGAGAAAGAGAGACAAAAAAACAGAACAACTGGAACAACTATAAAGTACCTTAGAAAATGACAGAGGAGTTAAACCCCTATATATCATACAATCGCTTTAAATATAAAAAATATATATAAAAAAGGATGTATTTTTTAAATATAAAAAAGGATTATAAGAGAAATGCAAATCCAAACTACCATGAGATATCACCTCACACCAGTCAGAATGGCCCTCATTAATAAATCCACAAATAACCAGTGCTGGAGAGGGTGTGGAGAAAAGGGAACCCTCCTGCACTGCTGGTGGGAATGTAAACTGGTACAGCCACTATGGAGAACAGTTTGGAGATACCTTAGAAATCTATACATAGAACTTCCACATGACCCCGCAATCCCACTCTTGGGCATCTATCCGGACAAAACTCTACTTAAAAGAGACACGTGCACCCGCATGTTCATTGCAGCACTATTCACAATAGCCAGGACATGGAAACAACCCAAATGTCCATCAGCAGATGACTGGAGTGTATATATACACAATGGAATGCTACTCAGCCATAAAAAAGAATGACATAATGCCATTTGCAGCAACATGGATGGAACTAGAGAATCTCATACTGAGTGAAATGAACCAGAAAGACAAAGACAAATACCACATGATATCACTTATAACTGGAATCTAATATCCAGCACAAATGAACATCTCCTCAGAAAAGAAAATCATGGACTTGGAGAAGAGACTTGTGGCTGCCTGATGGGAGGGGGAGGGAGTGGGAGGGATCGGGAGCTTGGGCTCATCAGACACAACTTAGAATAGATTTACAAGGAGATCCTGCTGAGTAGCATTGAGAACTTTGTCTAGGTACTCATGTTGCAACAGAAGAAAGGGTGGGGGAAAAATGTAATTGTAATGTATACATGTAAGGATAACCTGACCCCCTTGCTGTACAGTGGGAAAATAAAAAAAAATTATGTATAAAAAAAAAGGATGTAAAATTCCCAGTTAAGGAACTCCTGCTATGGTGCAGTGGGTTAAGAATCTGACTGCAGCAGCCTGGGCTGCTGTGGAAATGCAGTTCTGACCCTGGGTCCAGGGCAGTGGGTTAAAGGATCTGGTATTGCCACAGTTGTGGCGTAGATGGCAGCTGTGCCCCTGGATTCAGTCCCTGGGTTGGGAACTTCCCTGTGCCATGGGTGTGGCCATAAAAAAAAACAACAACGAAAAAAACCCATAAAATTTCCAGTTAATATTAAAGACTGTTCGACTAGATAAAAAAAAAACAAAACACAATCCAACTAAATGTTACTTACAAAGCACAACTAAAAATATTTCAGAAAAGTCGAGAACAAAAAGATGGGAGATGATATAACGTGTAAGCATTAACTTAAAAGAAAGCTGGCGAAGCTCTATTAATTCTAAACGATAGATTTTAAAGCAGAAAGCATAATTAAAATAAAGACTACTCGATAACGTTGCGTGGCTCGTGATTTGCAAGCTCATAGTGATCATTAGAAGTTTGGCAATTCTGAAGATATATGCCCCAGATAATACAGCTGCGTAATACATAAAACAAAAATTGGCAAACCTAAAAGGAAAGCATAAATTCACGAGTTTAGTCGAGGGTTTTACTGTGTCTTTCTCAGTAACTGATAGGAATGTGCTCCTAAATCCTTTGCGCCAGTGGTGCTTTTAGAGGAGCTTCTCCACTAAAATGGAATATGTGATGTTATCTTCCCTTTAAAGTTCCCTCTCTTTGTTTCCACTTTCGAACTTGATCGCCTCTCTCCCTGAGTATCTTGATGGGATATCGAGAGGGCCTACGGGTATGACTCTCTGCTGTTAACCCAGAAGTTGGAAGAACCGCTTTTGATACATTCCCTGATATTTCGTCTGGTTCTAACGATATTTTCAGAGTGTTCCAGATATTTATTTACATCTGGTGTGAAGTTGGTGTTAATTACAAGCAAAAAGCTTTGGAACTTGACTGTATCCGGAGGAAGCAGCGTTGGTGCCTGACTCTGTGATAAGTCTGTTACTAAGTACTTTCAGGCTATCAGCCCATCAGGCCAAGTGATAGTCCCCGCGTGATGACGGAGGAATACACTGCTTAATCTAAGATGCATGTGGGGATGACAAAATCTGAGTCTTCAATCGCTTTATCAAGCGCATTTGGTTTAGGGCTGCAACAGTAACTATGCAATAACTTCTCATATAACGTGGGCGGTTTTCTATTCCTGGTGTGGACTCTTGCGTTTATATTTTATTCAGTAAGTTACAATCTTTTATTATCATGATTTATTTTGATGCTCAAATTATCCAGATTTGGTCAGTGGAAACACCCTCAAGAGATCCCCTGTATATTTTGATATGTCCTCCTCATCCTTTGAGCATTTTCTTAATTTTTGGCACGTGATATTCCATGTTTATTTAGGTTCTTTAGGACCCCCCACCCCCCAAAAATCCTGGAATTAACCTTTTCTCCAGAGAACCCTGGTTCCTTTGGTTGGAGAGTGGTATTTAAGAACCAAGGTCTGAGCACTGGATGAGCTGCTCAGAACTGCAGACTTTTAGAATTCATTGGTTTATTTTACGAGTGATTATCTGAACCAGAGCCATTACTTGGTATACTCTTTTTCCTGATTTCATGTTTTTTATTTCTCTCTCTTTGGCTTTGGTGTAACTGTGTATTTATGCTTGCTCAAGAAGCATTGCTTACTCAGAAGTCTGTCCTTTTGGAAAGACTTTAATTGTTCCCAACTTTGGGCTGTTGAAAGATTACTGGATTGTATTGGATGTTTTTCTTACTTGGGTTACTTTTAGTCTTTCGATTCCTTGATCTCTGTTAAATAAAGATGTAGACTGTACTTAATGGGGTACTTTTCTCTTGGCGGTGGAGCAAGGCTAAAGGTGACTCCTGTTAATTTGTTACGCAGTCGAGTTACCCATTTATCTGGACTTGATTTGAGGTGGTGTTTAGTCTCTGTAAAGAGCTCAGTACTGAACATTTTTGTGTTCTTTGCCTAAAATGTCCTTTCACAGGCTGACGTAGCACTGCTATTTGGAGTGTGGGAATCTAGCTATAGGGAATTGGTTTTATGTGAGAGTCTGGCTGGGTTTTTATTTTCTTTTCTACTCATTTTATCTACTCATATTTTATCTACTCATGTTTTACATTTCTGTCATTTAAAACTTGATTTTTCTCCCGAAAATGAAAAATGTGTAACAATTGTAATTGTCTTTGTTCTTTAATAATTTTATGGGACATCTGTCAGAATGTGAGCGACATTCATCTTGTACAAAATGTTGACTCTTGGGCTATAAATATAACTGCTGGTAGTTCCTTTCAAATAGATTCCATGAAAATTTATTTGAATGCTTAATTCAAGAGCAGATGCTATAATTTATTTTCACAACATCAGTGCGGTGTGTAATGGTTTTTCGCTCCTACTTGGATGAGTCTTCTGGGAAATAGGATATCTGTGCGTGTGTGTACCCATGAGCGCGGGTGTGGTTAGAGTCACTTTTAGCAGGATGCATTGCAGTGATCATGCAGCTTTGGCAATCATAGACTCCTTTGGATGATGAGAGTTTTGAAGGCTTTCTTTCTTTTCCTTAAAAAACACAGTGTATATTACAGGCAAGATGATATCTCGATACCTAGTTACCCCTAACTCCTGTCTATCCTATGAAAACATTTATTTTGATAGTTTATGTGAAGAATATCATAGGCATGCATCAAATAGTATAAAATACAGAAAAAATGCATCAGTCAAGTGATGGGTATTTATTAAGTTTCTACTGTCCGCTTAGTGTTATATTAACTAGTTGGGGGAAATGAAACCGTTGCATAAGAAGCAATTACCAAAACAAAATATATTTTTATATATTAGTATCATCAAATTGGATATCATAAAAAAGTGGTAATTATATGGAAAAGGCAGTATAAACTTTTTTTCTTAGTTTGCTTTTTTTTGCTGCATTGTAGAATACTGCTTAACTTACAAACTTATTTGCCTTTTCTGACTAGGAACATACATATTAATACTGTATTTCAGATGTTTTGGGCGCTGTGCTGCCTCTCAGTGATGGAATTTGAGGGACCTAATTTCAAAGGTTATTGAGGTAGCAAGCCATGTTAATCACATCTTTGGCCTTTTAACAATATATGAACTGTTGATGCTGATGGGAGTATTTTGTACAAGTGGGTACATAGCAGTGAGGGTCAACCCTTCAACAGTTACGTATAGAATCACACAGCAAGTAGCTACGTGATCTCAGGTGAGGTACTTACTCTCTCAAAACATTTTTCTCAAGAGTAATTTAAGTAGGAGAATAAAGTTAACTTCATGTGAGACTTTTTGCTTTTGTCTTTGGTCTTTTTAGGGCTGCACCCATGACATCTGGAGGTTCCCAGGGTAGGGGTCGAATTGGAGCTGGAGGCCTATACCGCAGCTCATGCCAGCGCCAGGTCCTTAATCCACTGATGGAGGCCAGGGATCAAACCTGTGCCCTCATGGATCCTAGTCTGGTTGGTGAATCACTGAGCCGCGACGGAGCTCCTCTTGTGAGACTTAAATCAGGTGACACATCAGCACAGTTCCTGGAACGTAGCAAGAGCTCTGGACGTGTTAAGTGGAATTCTTATTGTTATTACCACCGCCCTAAACTACCGCAGTTACTTTACCGAGTCCTTGGCTGAGTATTCATTTTGGTTGCTTAGAATGTTTGCAGGGAGGTCTCTTGCCCTGTTGAAATTTGTAAGAATCTCCACAGACTCCTGCTAAGGTTAGTTTTGTAATCTTGCACGTAGAGAGGTACACATCTTACAGTTAAAAATGCTGTATCTGCGACCTGAGGGAAAAGGAATAAAGTCTCCAAAATGGGATGAGACCGCGAGACTCTGAAACTGTTACGCACGTGACAGCGGACACACCCTATGAAATGGAAGGTCTCACTGTGCTAGGTCTTTCTCATTCATAGGAGGAGTGTCACACTGCCAGTAGAAGAAGTTGAGTGAAAAAAGCCACAAGAATGTGAAACTTTAGCCCGTTTACTAGATGTCTCATTTAATTGTCACAGTGGAGAGAAAGGCAGGATGAGGGCGACATCTGCAAAACAAAGCACACGAACAACAACAACAATAATTACAACAATAATAGCTAATAACGCTAATCAGTAATTAATTAAAATTAAATATTAACATTTAAATATTAAAAATAGTTATTAAAATTAGTATTAAATATAAAACATTAAGAATACTAAAAATATTTAAATTTTATTTGTTAAAATTAAACATTAAATAATAATAATTATTATGACTATAATTATTAGCTTCTCAACAAGGAGAATTTATGTCTCTCAGTTCTGGGGACCGGAAGTCCAAGATCAGGGTGCCAGCATGGTCGGCCCCCTTCCAGGTGGTAGACATCAACTTCCCACTGTGTCCTCATGTGGCGGAAGGGACAAGGGAGCTCTCCCAGGCCTCTTTTGTAGGGTGACTGCTCTCTTCATGAGGGCTCTGCTCTCATGACCTCATCACCTCCCAAAGGACACACCTCCCGATGCCATTGCTTTGATGGTTAGGGTTTCAACATAGGAATTTGTGGGGAACACAAACATTCAATCTATAGCAGCCGCTATAAATGTCATTTAAATCAAGGTGATTGACAATATGCTCAGGTTTTCTATGTCCTTATTGCTCTTATTTATTTATTTACCTTTTAGGGCCGCACTGGCAGCATACGGAAGTTCCTAGGCTAAGGGAGGAATTGGAGCTACAGCTGCTGGCCTGGCCTATGCCACAGCTCACAGCAATGCCGGATCCTTAACCCACTGAGCAAGGTCAGGGATTGAACCTGCATCCTCATGGATACTAGTTGGATTCGTTTCCGCTGAGCCCCGACAGGAACTCCCTTATTGCTCCTATTTAGCTATTCTATCAATTTTCAGAGTTTACAAATAAAAGAAAACAAAACATTTATTGAGATCGGCCCTTGAATCTGTTTCTGAATTAATCTTATAAAGTGAAAAGCGTCTAAGAAGAGTTTTCAGGTGTCCCGTTTTGATGAATGAGAACTGGAATGGGAAACAGAAAACTTTTTGAGTGTTGGTTCCAGTTTTGCTTCTCATTGGCTTTTGACTTTGGACAAGTCGAAACCTCTCTGGGACTCAGTTTTCTCATCTACGGAGCAAGAGTTTTTGCCGCGGGTCCATTCAGCTCTAATACCCCATAGCATATTTTAGACGTACAAAGTGAAATTTTCATGTCATCCTTAAATGTATTTGGGATAAATAAATTTATTTTTAAATTATTTTTTATTTTGTTGTGAAAAAATTTTAAAGTTACGTAAAAGTAGAGAGACTAGCGTGACGGCTCTTGGGGTGCACATCACCCAGCTTAATCATGATCAGTTCATGGCCGACCTTATTCTGTCCACAAGCCCAGCTCTTCTCCCTCCCCCGATTACTGAAAAGCAAATCTCAGACTTCATATCATTTCATTTCTAAATATTTCAGAAGATATCTAAAAGAAAAGGACTCTTTAAACACCCACTATCAACACATGTAAGTTAAAAAAACCCTATAATTCCTTAATATCACCAAATACACAGTTGGTTTTCAGATTTTGCCAGCTCTCTCTCTTTTTACAGTTTGTTAATTTAAATTGGGATCCAAATGTAATCCAGTCATTGCAGTCGATTATGTCTCTTAAATCCTCTTTAATTTATAGTTCCTTCTCAATCTCTTTTTTTTTTTTCTCTTACAGTTAACTTGTGAAAAAACCCAGTTTATTTGTCCTGTTGGGTAGATTGAATCTTGCTGATTACATTCCCATGTTTAATTTTTATTGTTTTTATTATTTTCAAATTGATATATCTATTGGTTTGCTCAGGTTTCGGTTTGATTTTTTTTTGTCAAGAATATTTTATAGAAGTTGTTATGTAGTTCCACTAGGAAGCACATTTGGGCAGCTCTTGCTCTTCTTTTTGTGATATTAGCCATTGATGATGATAACTAAAAGTCTATTTATCCATGAGGAGTTCCGAAATGATAATATCCCAGTGCTCTTTCCTTCCTCGTGTACTGGTTGGAACACTTCTATAATAGGAGCCTATTTTGTGTTGGGTTGGTCAGATAAAGTCTCTTTGAGGAGGATGTTTTTATTTTTATTTTATTAAAAAAATGTTTTGTTGTTGTTTTTATGGCCCCACCCATGGCACATGGAAGTTCCCAGGCTGGAGGTGGAATCGGAGCTACAGCTGCCAGTCTACCCACAGCCACAGGCAAGGTGGGAACCAAGCTGTGTCTGCAGCCTACACCACAGCTCAGGGCAACACTGGATCCTTAACCCACTGAGCAAGGCCAGGGATCGAACCCGCATCCTCAAGGATCCTAGTTGGGTTTGTTAACCGCTGAGCCGTGAAGGGAACTTGAGGAGGATGTTTTTAAGTTCACAGAGTCAGTAGTAGGGAGCCCTGTGCAGAGGCCCTCAGGGTGGGGATAAGCTGCGGATATATTCCGAGAACGGAAAAAGGCCGGTGCGACTCCAGGGAGAGGACAGTGGGAAAACGGGTGAGATGAGGTCTGAGAGCAGGCCGTGACCAAGTCACAAAAGGCTCTCTAAGCCGAGAAAAGGAGTCGACATTTACCCGAGGGCATTGGAAAACCCCTGGGAAGCTTGCGTCAGGAAAGTGGTCCACTCGGATATCCAGTTTGCAAGGATCTCTGTCATCACAGGAGCCCAGAAAAGGAGGCAAAGGAGGTCCCGTCGAGGCGCAGTGACAGTGAATCTGAGCGGGAACCTTGAGGTTTCGGGGTCAATCCCTAGCCTTGCTCAGTGGGCTAAGGATCCTGCGTTGCGCTGGCTGTGGTGTAGGCCGGCGTCTACAGCTCCGATTTCGACCCCTAGCCTGGGACCTCCATAGGCCGTGGGTGCAGCCCTAGAAAAGGCAAAAAGACAAAAAAAAAAAAAAAAGGGAGGCTAATGAAATAGCCTAGATGAGATGGGCTTTATTTTTTTCTCTCTTTTCTTTTTATTATTGGGCCAGAGGCCTATCTGGAAGCTCTTCGTGGCTCGGAAGCCTCAAAGCTGCCCTGTTAGGAGAGGGCCTGTGGGCCAGGAGCTGCTAGATGACCTGCTGAGGGTCCTTGAGCTGCCTTTTGACTGGAAATGCGCGAATGGGATTCCCATAAAGAGAATTAGGATATTATCATTTTGCAACTCTTAAGGGATTAACAGTATAAGCATCTGTTCAGTGTCTTTCTTCTGGGGAGAATTCATAGCTCCTCACCAATGTGTCAGAGGGGTTTTAGGCCTCAACAGGTTCACCTTTGCTAGCGTGTTGAACGCTGCAAGGTGTCACAGGAGTTAACAGCAAACAGAAGCGGCCATGGCGGCTCCTGCTTTCCAAGTGCTCAGAGGATACGAACAACAGAGGCACACAAAGTTAGACACGATTCAGAGGGACGGTGAGTGAAACCAGGAGTGGGCTGGCCAGATCGTCTGATATTCGGGGAAAATATTAACAGATAGGAAATCCTTTTGTTGCCTTTGATTTCCTTTCCTTGCATTTTTACTTGTGTTTGGAAATTCGTTTGGCTTTATGGTAATGTTCCTAACAGCCACAAGATGGCGATATTGGTCCTTAAAATGAAAGTGAGTGGGCAAGGGGGTGGGGGGTGGGGGGGGAGGGAGAGAGGAGGAAGGATGGGGGTGGGAGGTAAGGGGCAGGGATGGAGGAGGAGGGGGACGGGACGGAAGGAAGGATTTGATTTTCCGCAGCCTCCTTAGCGTTCCTTTTTTATTTGAGCATGAAATAGAACGTGCTGAAGTTTTTCCTCTTTAATTCGAATTTGGACCATAGTGATTTTTGAAATTATAAAGCAAAAAATAAAACTCAAAAGAACTATTTGGACTCTAGGCTTACCATTTTTTTAGCTCTTTGTTAAATTATCAATAAATAATTCAGTCTTCACATTGCCAGTAGCGTAATCTGCACAGAATACCATTTTGGTAATGTCAGTTTCCTGTTTAGAATTTTAAACTTATAAATACTTACTGATGGTACTTGTCAGTATTTAGGTAGTTAAGGCAAGTTTAAGGTGAAAGGTGGAATGATTTTTGACTCATGTTACAAAAAATATTTTATTATGTTATTGTCAAGTTTCTTTTCTAAAATGAGCATATTCTAGTTTCTAAGTACAAAAACTTTCAATTTTAATGGATTATTAAACAGCATAATTGCAATGCTTGGAATATTTATTCTCATCATTTCAGCATCTCAAGGCAGTTTTCGTTATTCTCAGTATTTTGGGGAAAGGGCAGGCTATCGTAATATTAGAATATTAATCAATGCATATTTATTAACTAAGTCTCTGTTTAGCTTTCAATGTAAGATATATTTTGCTTATGCTGTTTTACCAAATTAAATCCTCATTTTATATGAGATAAATGTGAATACTGTGGGGCTCAGGGAGATGAAATGAATTGTTGAAGATGTAATAGTTAGCAGAGCTGTAATTTGAACCCAGATTTTTTTCAATCCTAAAACTCATCCTCTTATTCACAATGCCATACTGCCTCCATGAGGGTAACTATTTATATTTCTCTTTAATAGAAACACTTGGAAGCTGTAATTTAAAGTAATTAGGATATTTGTGCCTCCCCCTTGTTGTAAGCTGAACAGGAGAATTTGTATCACAAGGCAAGTATTATGGTGCCCTTTTATTTAGCAAACTGTTTCTCTGAGCATATTTTCTTGCAGGCCTTTATTTAGAAGCTGCTTTTAGAGTTGTGCTGGTGGTGAGGGGCCTCTGTTTGTCCCATTTGAGGCATTTGGGCTCCTGACCGGAAGCCTGAGGCCCTCATTTCCCTACCTAGTAGGGACTGACACTAATTCCTTCTCTTAACTTCCCTTTGAGATAATAGGTGGTTTGCAAGCACTTAGTATTCCTGCCTTATGGTGGAGCTTCTCTCTGCTGCTGGAGACCTGTTTTATGCTGGAGATACCCGTGGTTTAAAAACCATTGTTTTCAAGACTGGAAGTCCAGTCTAGGATGCCCGTTATTGCTGCGAACTAGCTGCCTTGGAATGTAAAGTCTTTTAGTATTTGGTAGAATTTGCCAGTGGAGCAGCTGGTCCTGGATATTTGTTGAGAGGCTTTGGGTTACTGGTTTAATCTCCTTCCCAGCAATTGATTCAGATTTTCTGTTTCTTCATGATTCAGTCTTGGAGTTTCTAGAAGTTTATCCCTTGCTCCTAGGTTGTCCAATCTGCTCGTGTATAATTGCTCATAGTAGTCTCTTATTTGTGTTATCAGTTGTAAAGTCTCCTCTTTCATTTCTGATTGTGTTTTGAGTTCCTGCTTTTTTGTGAGTCTGCCTAACGGTTTGTCAATTTGTTTATCTTTTCAGAGAAGCAGCTCCTAGTTTCATTGGTCTTTTCTAGCGTCTTTTAAGTCTCTATTTTATTTATTTCTTCTTTACTCTTCGATATTTTCTTCCTTCCACTAACTTTGGGTTTCATTTGTTCTTGTTTTTCTGTAACTTGAGGCACAAGGTTAGGTTGTTTATTTGAGATCTTTCTTGTTTCTTGATGTAGGAATTTATTGCGTGAACTTTGCCCTTAGAACTGCTTTTGCTGCATCCCATAGTTTGGGTATGTTATATTTCCATTTTCATTTTTTTAATTAGTGATTTTTATTTTTTCCATTATAGTTGGTTTACAGTGTTCTGTCAATTTTCTACTGTACAGCAAATGACCCGGTCACACATACATATATACATTCTTTTTCTCATATTATCATGCTCCATCACAAGTGACTAGATATAATTCCCGGTTCTGTACAGCAGGATCTCATTGCTTATCCATTCCAAAGGCAATAGTTTGCATCTGTTAACCCCAGACTCCCAGTCCATCCCACTCCCTCCCCCTTGGCAACCACAATGTTCCCCAAGTCCATGAGTTTCTTTTCTGTGGGAAGATTTATTTGTGCCGTATATTAGACTCCAGATATAAGTGATGTCGTATGGTATTTGTCTTTCTCTTTCTGACTTCCCCATTTTCATTATCTCAATTTTTTTTTTTTTTTGCCTTTTCTAGGGCCGTTCCTGTGGCATGTGGAGGTTCCCAGGCTAGGGGTCTAATCGGAGCTATAGCCACTGGCCTACACCACAGCCACAGCAACGTGGGATCTGAGCCACGTCTGTGACCTACACCACAGCTCATGGCAACGCCGGGTCCTTAACCCACTGAGTGAGGCCAGGGATTGAACCTGCAGCCTCATGGTTCTTAGCTTCGTTAACCACTGCGCCATGACGAGAACTCCTCAAATAATTTTTTGATTTCTGTTTTGATTTCTTCTTTGACATATTGGTTGTTCAGTAGCATGTTGTTTAATCTCTACATATTTATGAATTTCTAGTTTTCTTCTTGTAATTGATTTTTAGTTTTATACCATTGTGGTCAGAAAAAAATGCTTGTAATGATTTCACTCCCAAGTTTATTGACTTGTTTTGAAAAAAAGATACTTTTTTGTGGTCTAACATATGATGTATCCTGAGAATGTTCCATGAGTACTTGGAAGAATGTGTTTTGCTGTCGTTGGATGAGTATCGTTACTGTTTGTTAAATCCATCTGGTTTAACGTGCAGTTTACGTCTGTATTTCCTCACTGTTGCCTGTCGAGATGGTCTAGCCGTTGTTGAACTTGGGGTGTTGACGTACCTACTGCTGCTGTGTTGCTGTGTACTTCTCCGCTCAGGTCTGTTAGCATTTGCGTTGTATGTCTAAATGCTTCTGTGTTGGGTGTAGGGTATTTATAAACGTCACATCCTTTGGTTCGACTGACTCCTTTATCATCATGTAATGACCGTCTTCGTCTTTTACCACAGTTTCTGTCCTAAAGTCTGTTTTATCTGATACAGGTATAGGTACCTCTGTTTTCCTTCGATTTCTATTTACATGAAATACCTTTTTCCATGCCTTCACCTTCAGTCTCTCTCTTTAAAGCTGAGGCAAGTCTCTTGTAGGCAGCATATAGTTGGGTCTTATTTATTTTATCCATTCAGCCACTCTGTGTCCTTTGATTGGAAAATTTAGTCCATTAACATTTGAAGTCATTTTCGATAGGGACGGACTTATTGCCATTTTGTTAATTGTTTTCTGGTTGTTTCCTAAGTTCTTTGTTCCCTTCTTTCTCTCTCGTTTCCTTCCTTTGTGATTTGACGATTTTCTGCAGTGGTGTGCGTACATTTCTTTCTCTTTCTCTTCTGTGTATCTACTGTAGGTTTGTGCCTTGCACTGCCGTGAGGCTTACGTAATACATGCTACAACGCTAACAGTCTGTTTCAAACCGATTACAACCTAACTTCAGATGTATAAAAAGTTCTGCATTTTTACACTGTCCTCCAACATTTAATGTTTTTGATGTCACAGTTTATGTCTTTTTACTATTATGTATTCAGTAATTATTCATAGATGTGTATGTTCATAAATTATTGCAGTTATAGGCGGTTTTAATACTTTTACTTTTAATCTTTATGCTAGAGTTATAAGTGAGTTATCTACAACCATTACAGTGTTTGAGTAGTCTGAATGATCCATGTATTTACCTTTACCGAGTTTTATACTTTCATGTTTAAATGTTACTTTACTAATCAGCATTCTTTTCTTTCCGTTTGAAGAAATCCCTTTAACATATCTTGTAAGACCAATCTACTGGTGATAAATTTCTTCAGATTTTCTTTGTCTGGAAACCTCTATCTTTCTTTTAATTCTGAAGGACAACTTTGTTGGGTAGAGTATTCTTGGTCGGCAGTCTTTTTTTTTTTTTTTTTCCTTTGAGCACTCTGAATATCTCATCCCATTGCCTTCTGACCTGCAAGGTTATTGTGAAATCTGCAGATAGTCTTATGAAGGTTGCCTTGTATGTAGCAGGTTGCTTTTCTTTTGCCTCTTTTTAAGGTTCTCTCTTTGTCTTTAGCCTTTGACAATTTTTTTTTTTGTCTTTTTGCCATTTCTTGGGCCGCTCCCACGGCATATGGAAGTTCCCAGGCTAGGGGTCAAATCGGAGCTGTAGCTGCCAGCCTATGTCAGAGCCACAGCAACGTGGGATCTGAGCCGCTTTTGCGGCCTACACCACAGCTCACGGCAATGCTGGATCCTTAACCCACCGAGCAAGGCCAGGGATCGAACCTGAAACCTCATCGTTCCTAGTCGGGTTTGCTAACCACTGAGCCACGATGGGAACTCCTAGCCTTTGACAATTTAATTGTAATGTCTGAGTGTGAATTACTTTAGATTCATCATATTTAGCATTTCGTGGGCTGCCTAGAGTTGATCTTTTTTTTTTTCCCCCTCCAGGTTAGGGAAATTTTTAGCCATTATTTCTTTGAATAAGCTCCCCCCACCACCCCTGTCTTCTCGGATCTTTATAATGTGTATTTGGTCCCTTTTATAGTGCCTTATAAGTCTCTTAAGTGGTCTTCAAAAAAAGCTGGCTTAGTCTTTTTTCTTTTTGCTCCGCTGACTGGATGTCTTCCACTGCCCTGCCTTCTAATTTGCTGATTCTTCCACTTGATCTGCTTTGCTGTTGAAACTTTCTATTGAATTTTTCATTCAGTTATTTTATTTTTTAGCTCTGTGCTTTCTGTTTGGAAGTTTTTAATATTTCCAATCTCTGTTGAAATTTTCACATTTTTCATGCATTGTTTTTCTGGCCTGAGTGGGTATCTTTATGGGCATTATTTTGAACTCTTATTTTATTTTATTTTATTTTATTTTATTTTTTTGGGTCTTTTGTCTTTTTAGGGCTGCACCTGCGGCATATGGAGGTTCCCAGGCTAGGGGTCCAATAAGAGCTGTAGCTGCCGGCCTATGCCACAGGTGCAGCAACACCAGATCTGAGCCATGTCTATGACCTACACCACAGCTTACGGCAGTGCCAAATCCTTAACCCACTCAGCGAGGTCAGGGATCAAACCTGCAACCTCATGGTTCCTAGTCAGATTCGTTTCTGCTGCACCACGACAGGAACTTCTGTTTTGAATTCTTTGTCAGGTGCATCACTTTTTGCTCTTTCATCAAGAGATATATTTTGTTTCTGGGGATTGATTTTGTTTGGAACATACTGCCTTCCTTCTTCGTTTTCCTTGAATACTTAAGTTGGTTTTCGTGCCTTAGCTAAAACAGCATCTCTTTCATTCCCAACAGACTTGTCTTGGTCTTGTGTGGGAGATGCATCTTGTTAGTTAGCCCAGCCTGAACTCTTGGTTGCCTCTCAAACCTATGTGATTATCCAAGCCACTGTCTTTATTCCTCATGCCTTCTAGTAATCAAGGGCATGAGAAGAGCCGTCGGTGTTCCGTAGATACAGGCTGTTTAGACACCAAACCCTCGGCAACAGCTGGGAAAGTATGCTGTCAGGCTCTTTCTGGGCAGAAACTGGGAGGTAGGCATTTTTGTCTTCTCCCTTTGCACTGAGCCTGGGTAGATAGCGGTGCAGGGGTCTTCCTGAACCCATTAAGAAATTGCTCATTGTTGGTCACAGTCCTGCGAGACACGTGACTGTAAGCCCTGTTGGCAGTCAGAGCCAGGTGACTTGGGGTTCCAGTCCCCAGGCAGTAGCTGCCAAATTTGGGGCACTAGACCTGTTTAGACGCTCTTTCCAGTGATGCTGGTGATGTGGTCTTGTTGGAGTGCGCTGGAGGGAGGAGGTGGGCTGAGTGCTCATGGTTCTTTCAGGTTCTAGGTAGGATCGATTAGAGGTGTGTCAATTTGTGTCTAGACCCTCTGACAGCAGCAGTCAAGCCGTTTCCGGAGAGACTGGATGATGGACCTTTTTTACTGGCGGCTTTAGCTCGGAGCCCTTTGGGGGACGGCTCCCGTTCGTGCCTCTGGTCCTATCAGTGACTTCTTTGCCATCGTCCTGTAGTCTCAGCAATGCGGGCTCTGCTGGCTCTCAGAGCCAGTGTTTTAGGGTCTGTCCCTCAGGTGGGAACCTTGAAAGCTGGGACACTAGTTGTGCTGTTCGTACTCTCTGCTCTTTAGGGAGCAGCTGGGAGTTGGGGTTTCATCCTCGTCTGATGGTGCTTGGAGCAAGTTTATGGCGAGAGGATCTCAGCCTTTTCTCCCGGCTTCGATGTGGGCATTTGCTCTGTTGCCCAGTGTGGGGCAGTCATTCAACTGAATGTCTCTCTTTTCTCGGCGTCCAGATTTCTGTCGGCGAGAACTGCTCCGTGTGTAGCTGCACATTCATTGTGTCCACGGGAGGAGGAAAATGGCTTCCTGTGTCATCATTTTGGCCAAAAACAAAACAAAACAGAAAAAAAAAACCTCTTTATTGTTTGTTTTATAAAGATGATTATTTTTATATAACCAGTATTCATTTGTTTATTTATTCAGTAAACGTTACTGAATTCCACTCCAGATGCTGGCAATACAGCAGTGAATTAAATTGAAAAAAATCTCTAGTGCATGCCTTTGAGTATGGAGGATACGGAAAACACACAAAGAAACTGTATCGTCTCTCTGGTGAGGAAAAGAGAGTCACGTGTAACCCGTGAGAGGTGAGAGGATTTCAGGGAGGACTCTGCGCTGAGGAGACACTTGAGCGCAGCTGGAGGATGTGAGGGAGTGAGGCGTGTGGCTGTGCCGAGCGGGACAGGGAGCCCCAGGTCGCTGGAGAGGCCAGCAGGAGACACGGGAATTGGAGCCACATTCCAGTAGCTCCTCACATGACCTTCACTGTTCAACAGTGAGCACCAGGACTGAGGCGCGCAGGAGAAAATATTTTGTGTGTTCTTCTAATTTTTGCTGATGGCAGAAAATATGACACTCTAGCTTTCCTGGCAATGCTAAAAAGCCCTGTCAGATGTGATTATTTTATTCACGTTCAGATTTTATTTATTTTTTTTTCTTTTGGCTGCACCCTTGGCATGTGGAAGTTCCTGGGCCAGGGATCAAATCAGCACCACTTCAATAATCAGAACCACAGCAGTGATAATGCCAGATCCTCAACCCTCTGAGCCACAAGGGAACTCCCACGTTCAAATTTTAAATTATCGTTTATACTTTCTTTGCGCACTTGAGAAAATATGTAACTAGAACCTAGGGAGGCATTGTTTTGTTTTACTTTGTATATTGTTTTGTATGGAGCAAGAGTATCTCTTTACGAAAGAGTCTGGAAGGTAAGTTGAACGAGTGAATCAGGCTGAAGTGTAAAGGATTAAGGAGGGGTGGAGACTGTGGCACCCTGGAGACTTTATGCCCGAGTAAAGGGAAGAGGGTTACTTAACTCTCCTTGATTATTGCCAGGTGAGAATGCAAGCCCAGTTTTAAATTTATTTTCTGGTTTTTCAAAAAAACCCAGAAATTTGCATTTTTTTTTTTGCCATTTCCTGATATCTATCTATCTATCTATCTATCTATCTATCTATCTATCTATCTATCTATCTATCTATCTTTTTGTCTTTTCAGGGCCACACCTGTGGCATATGGCTGTTCCCAGGCTAGGGGTCTAATAGGAGCTGTAGGCGCTGGCCTACACCACAGCAACATGGGGTCCAAGCCGCCTCTGTGACCTACACCACAGCTCATGGCAACGCCAGATCCTTAACCCACTGAGAGAGGCCAGGGATCAAACCTGCATCCTCATGGATGCTAGTTGGGCTTGCTAACTGCTGAGCCACGATGAGAACTCCACTATTTCCTGATCTTTAAATGTTGGAGACTAAGTAAGAATATTGTAAAACACTCTTCAGACCAGACAAAACATTCATGCAAGGGTGATCTGGCCCACAAGTTATCCGTTTGCAGCCTTTCAAGGTATAAGATCATCTTCAAATTTTACTGCCTCCTTCAAGGGCTGATATAGATCTTGCAGTCACAGAGCGCGGCAGGGTTTCTGGCTACAGTGGTTTTAACACCCTGCTGTACTGTTGCTCTCCCTGGGTGGTGCTGCATGTGTCTCTTCTTGTCCTAGGGTACGGGCAGACAGGTCCGCTGTCTCAGCGAGCTGGTTACGATGCTGTGGCCTCTGCTGTTTCTGGTCTAATGCACATCACAGGACCTGAGGTAGGTATCCTTTGTAGCATATTCATAAATTTCCCCCTGTTTATTCCAAACGGATTTTCGTCTTTACTAACCTATAGGCTTTAACTCAAGTTAATTTTGGGAAGAAACCACAAGTAGATGACATTAAAGATGGAAGTGCTCCTTATAAATGTTCTTGAGGCTAAATGTCAATATGGCCCCGGGGCAAACAGCAGCAGTCTTTTTAGCAAGAAGCGGTGGGTCAAGTGGGCAACACGTTTCCCCTCAGGTGGTATGTTGGCCCAGCTTAGGAAGGGTGCCTTTGGGTGAGTTGGGAGCATCCTTCTTGTGAGCAGAGCGGCTGCTAGGCTGTTCATTTCTCCCGGAGTACGTTCATTTGACATTTAGACATAATGGAGGGTTTCTTTTTCCTCTGGAATATTTAAAATTTGTTACCTAATGCCTCAGGTGTAGTTGTGTCTTTTTTTTTTTTTTTTTTTGCATTTAAGGAGTGCACATGGAAGTTCCCAGGCTAGGGGTCAAATTGGAGCTGCAGCTGCCAGCCTACACCACAGCAACAGCAACGAGGGATCCAAGCTGTGTCTGCAACCTACGCCACAGCTCATGGCAACACTGAATCCTTAACCCACTGAGCGAGGCCAGGGAATGAACCTCTGTCCTTACAGATAGATGCTGGTTGGGTTTGTAACTGGCTGGGCCTTAACAGGAACTCCCTAGTTGTGTCTGATTGTTATATGCATTAGATTCTGACAGTGAAAGAAGGACTTGATTTTATAACAATCCTTCTCCACTGATGATGGGTTAAGAAGTTCCTGAAAGTATGTAGATGGCCGAAATGTGGTTTGGTTAGGTCAAAGACTCCTAGAAAGTGGACTCTTTGGGGGAAACCCAAAATGACATTAAATAAAGGAAAAAGGAAGAGCGTGAAAACTTAGTAAGTAAAAATACTAAAAAAAAAAAAAAAAATCCATTTTCAAAATAAATTAGATTGGTAGCCCTAAAAAACTTTTTTCCAGGAGGTATTCCTTCCCTGAATCAATTTCTTCAGTTGATTCTTCAGGAAATCTTGCCACAGTGTCGAAATAAACTGAGGCAGAGTGACCTCAAGTCTTTTTGAAACTTTTTTTTTTAATTTTTTGTTTTTTAGGGCTGCACCTGTGGTATATGCAGACTCCCAAGCTAGCTGTCAAATGGGGGCTTCAGCTGCCCATATACAGCACAGCCACAGCAGTGCCCAGATCTGAGCCACGTCTGTGACCTACACCACAGCTCATGGCAACACTGGATCCTTAACCCACTGAGCGAGGCCAAGGATCGAACCTGCATCCTCATGGATGCTAGTCAGATTCATTAACCACTGAGCCATGATCGGAACTCCCCTCAAGTCTTTTTATAGACTTCTTTTTATTAATTTAAAGTAGGCAGGATTTTGGTAATTAAAATATGTGCTCTTTTGTACTTTATTTCTCTGCTGTTTCATTTTCACTATTCTTAGAAAAAAAGTCTTTTTTTTTTTGTTTTTTGTCTTTTTAGGGCCGTACCCATGGCATATGGAAGTTCCCAGGCTAGAGGTCAAATCAGAGCTGCAGCTGCCAGCCTACACCACAGCCGCAGCCACGCCAGATCCAAACCACATCTGTGACCCACACCACAGCTCATGGCAACGCTGGATCCTTAACCCACTGAGCAAGGCCAGGGATCAAACTCACGTCCTCATGTGTTCTAATTGGATTCGTTACCGCTGAGCCACAACAGGAGCTCCTACTCAGGTGATTTTATTCTGTCTAATGGGCAAAGAACAACATGAATTGAACCCCTGCCATGTGCCAGGCATTATTTTATGTCCTTTACATGTTTTAGGTTAAATAAACTTAACTTCCATGTGCTGTATTTCTTTTACACGGACACATCTCACGTCTCGGCTCATCCTTCCCATGAAGGGTCATTGAACAAATACAGAGGGACTCCTCTGTATGCCAGGAACTGTGGTGGGTCCTGGGGATTAAACAGGAACAGGGCAGGCACAGTCCTTAAGGGGAGGAGACGTTCGTTAAACGGGCGAAAGGAGCTCCAAGGAAGCGTGCAGGATGCCGTGGACTTCCGTAACCGTGCCTCAGGTCACTGTAGTACTTCCAGGGGTCCCTGCGCAATGTGGTTTGACAACAGAGGATACGAGCCGCCTGCAGAGAGTCAGCCCACGCAGGGCGTCCCCATCCAAGGGCTTGTGTCCCCAACAGCAGAAGTGTATGACGGTTTACCGAGACTCTCGGCCGAGGCTGCACGGGAAGGGTCGCTTCTGAGCGCGGGCTGCTCCTTCCCAGCAGCCCCTGCAGCTGCACCACTGCCGGTCATCTCATGCTGCAGAGGAGCTTGTATCTGCCGGCGCAGCTCTGGGTTTGGGCTGAAGCACAACTCCGTGTTTTCAGAGGACGAATCGGAACCCAGGCTTCATCACCTGTTCGGTTCTGTCGCTCAGGGAGGGCTTCTCTGAGGGCGTCTTTTTTAAAGATAAATTTTATTTGGGTCCAGTTAACTTCAAAGCTTGTGTTTGCTTCAGGTGCCTGGCAAAGCAAATCGGTTATACATCTATGCATATCCAATCCTTTTCAGAGTCTTTCCCCATATAGGTTATTTCATAGTATTGAGCGGTTATGCTCTGCTATCCAGTAGGTCCTTGTCACCTGGACATTTTGTGTGGGGTAGTGTGCATACGTCAGTCCCAACGCTCTGATTTACCCCTCCGTCTTTGGTAACCGTACATTTGGTTTCATGACCTTTGGGTCTGTTTCTGTTTTATAAGTTCTTTGATCTGAGGGCCAGCTGTTTAGGGTGGGACGCAATTAGGCATTGACCTTGTGACAAGAGGGCAGTGCCATGCGTGATGTCTAAAGGCTGGAGAATCTGGTACGTTTGAGGAACCAGTCTCATTGGCTATTGAGAGCTAGCAAAGAAGGTGGAAAATGAGGCGGGAGATGTGGTGAACTTAGTGTTTATGGACCTGTTATGTTACTTAATAATTTGAAGAGAAGAAAAGATACATGATCACAGATACATATTTTTAGTGATGATCTAATATACTTTTGCCTGGAAAATGAGTGATGGTCCCACAGTGTGGACTAGTGTGATGATGAGAAAGCTCAAAATGCATTTTTTTTCTGTAATGGAGTCATGTAGTTTTTAGCTCAGTCTGTAACATAGGATACAGTTTATCAAAGCATCTCCTTATGAAGAGGCTTAAGTGCACTAGTTGTCTTCTACTAAATCTAAAAATCTAGCCTTCAAGGTATGCTGTGGTTTTGTCGGATGAGACTCGTATTTGATAAAGGAGAAAAAGCGCACCGGTGCTGGGGTCCCGTACTGGGCTGACCGTGCTTTGTATCTTCCAGGTGCTTGTACGTTTTGATCCTCACCTTGGCCCTTCCAGGTGCAGGTGTTGATAATTCTGTAGCTGAAGCTTAAGGGCTTAGACGACGTGTGCAGAGTGCCCAGAAATGCAAAATACTAAAGCTGGACTTTGAATCCAGGCTGCTTTACATCGTCTGGCTCTAAATAATACATACATTTTTAAAAACCTTAAGAGAATCTTCAAAGTCTAATTTATGGCTTACATGGAATCTGTTGGAAAGAACGTATAAGTAAAATAAAAATGTGGCTCAGGGTCGGATTTCAAGGAAGTGGTAGGATTTGTGTTGAATGGTACCTGGAGAGATGGATAGGATTCAGGTGGATTGAGACATTCCTAGTGGAGGTCGCAGACTGAATAAGGGAGGGAAGCAGGAAGGAATCGGGCACACCTGGAGAAAAGCAGCGGGTCATGTATGTTAGAGCCGGAGTTGAAAGTTTCAGAGTAGCGGGGAAACTTGTTGCAGCCGTGCTTTGAAAGTCTTCAAGGTCAAGTAAAGAAGTTGGGTGTTGTTTGCCAATGGAGAGGTTAGGGAGGTTTTTCAGAAGGGGAGTGATATGATGCAAACTGTGCTTCGTAAGAGTAGTTTGGCCCATACGTGCAGCGTGCATTAAATCAAGTTTACAAGCGATGCTATTTAGATATTCATCTCCCCCTTTGAAAACGAAGGACACACAAATATTTTCACACAAAGAAAATGTTCTTACATTGCTGTCCAAAGGCATTGTATTATATTTAGTTTATATTTTTGAAGAAGTAATACATTCCCCTAATACTACAGCTACAAGAAGCTTAAGTATATTGACTATATATTTCATCATAGAAACCAGGACTCTACGAGTGCAAGAGGGCTCGTCTTTGTCAGATGTGGACTCTGTACCTGAGTCTGCAGTGTCCATCTCCTTCCCGCTGTCCTCAGTCCCCTTCTTCTCCTCAGAGACAGTCAGCGCCATCACTTTTCTTTTGCGTCCTCTCGGAGATGTTCTATTCAAAAACAAGCAAAAGAGTCTTCTGCCTTTTCTTTGGTCTTTTTAGGGCTGCTCCCTCGGTCATGTGGAGGTTCCCAGGCTAGAGGTTGAATCAGAGCTACAGCTGCCGGCCTACGCCACAGTCACAGCCATGCCAGGTCTGAGCTGCATCTGAGACCGACACCACAGCTCATGGCAATGCCAGATCCTCAACCCACTGAGCGAGGCCAGGGCTTGAACCTGTGTCCTCATGGAATCTAGTCAGATTCGTTTCCGCTACACCATGACGGGAACTCCAGTCTTCTCCTATCTTTTATTTTTTTTTAATACTTAGTGAATTTTATTACATCTATAGATGCACAATAATCATCATTCTCCTGTCTTCTAAAAAAACACAACTGGTAGTGTACTTTCTCAATTTCCCCCACTTTTACTGAGATATAATTGACACACAGCACTGGGTAAGTTTAAGATGTACAATGTAATTTAACCTACATGTATTATGAAATGATTACCATAGTAGGTTTCGTGAAACCCATTGTCTCATGTAGACACGTGAAAGAAATAGGAAAAACATTTGTCCCTGTGATGAGGGCTCTTACATTTACTCTCTAACAGTGTTCATACGTAACGCACGTCAGGGTCAGTTATCTTGCTCATGTCATGCCCTACATCGGTGGTGCCTATTTGTCTTATAACTGGAGGTTTTTTCCTTTTGATTGCCTTTATCCAGTCCCCCTCCCCACAAGCCCTGGCTCTGGTAGCCGCAGATCTGATCCCTTTTTCTCGGAGTTTGTTTGCTTTTGAAGTGTAGTTGACCTGCAGTACTGCGTTAATTCCTGGGTCACAACAGAATGATTTGGTATTTCTGTACATTTCGAAATGGTCACCATGATAAATCTAGTTATCTGTCACAATGCAGAGATGTTACGTAATTATTAGCTATATTCTCCACACTGTACATTTCATCCTGTGCCTCACTTATTTCGTAACTTGAAATTTTTACCTTTTAATCTCTTTCACCTGTTCCTCTTCTCCCCAGTGCCCTCCTCACTGGCAAACACCTGTTTGTTCTCTGTATCTATGACTCTGTTTCTGTTTAGTCACGTTTGTTCATTTGTTTTGTTTTTTAGATGCCACATTTGAGTGAAATCTTTTAGGATTATTGGTCCTTCTCTATCTGACGTATTTCACTTAGCATAATACCTTCTAGGTCCAAAACCACTTTCTCACTGATTTTTGAAATTCCGTGAAAGTGAAGTACAGTTTGTACACAATAAAGTGGAAACTCTTACAGGTGTAGTTGGTGGCGTCTTGCAGACACACACACCTGGATGATCGTCCCCCAGCTCACGACGCGGCGTATTCCCATCGCTCCACAGGGTGCGTCTTGGCGTCTCTTGTCATTCCTTGTGAATTGTAATACTATTTGTTCTAGTTCTGTGAAAAACGTCTTGGGTGTCTTCATAGGGATTGCGTTAAATCTGTAGATTGCTTGGGTTGTATGGCCATTTTAACAATATTAATTTTTCCAACCCGTGAACACGAGATATCTTTCCATATCTTTGAGTCACTTTAAAATTCTTTTCATCAGTGTCTTATAGTGTTCACCTCCTTTGTAAACTTCGTTCCTTGGCATTTTATTTTTTATTTTTTGATCTGATTGTAAATGTGATTATTTGCTTAATTTTTCTTCCTGACAATTCATTATTGGTTTCTAGAAAACCAATAGATGTCTATGTATTAATCTTGTCTTGTGCAGCTTTGCTGAATTCATTTATTATTTCAAATAGTTTTTTGATGGAGACTATAGGGTTTTCTACATAGAATATCAAGTCATCTGTAAATAGTGACAGTTCAACTTCTCTTCCAATTTGGATGCCTTTTACTTATTTTTTTCTTGTCTGATCATGGTGGCTGGGACTTCCAATACTGTGTTAGGTAGAAGTGGTGAGAGTGGGCATTCTTGTCTTGTTTCTGACTTTAGAGGCAGAGCTTTCATTGTCGAATACGATGTTAGCTGTGGACCTGTCATAAATGAACGGCCTTTATTATGTTGAGATAAGTTCCCTCTGTACTAATGTTGATGAGATTTTTAAAAAATTAATTAATTATTTTTACAGCCACATCTGCAGCACATGGAAGTTCCTGGGCTAGGGGCAGAATTGGAGGTGTAGCTGTAGGCCTGCACCAGAGCCACAGCAACACCAGATCTGAACTGCATCTGTGACTTGTGTTGCAGCTTATGGCAATGTCAGATCCTTAACCTAGTGAGTGAGGCCAGGGATTGAACCCACATCTTCATTGACACTATGTCAAGTTCTTAACATACTGAGCCACAAGGGGAACCTGTGATGAGATATTTTAAAAAATGAATGAATGTTGAATTTTTTCAAATGCCTTTTCTGTGTCTGTTGAAATGATTGTGTGATTTTATCCTTCCTTTTGGTATTGTGGTATATTGCAGTGATTGATTTGTAAATGTTGATCCATCCTTGCATCCATGGAATAAACCCGACTTGATTATAGTGTATGAGCCTTTTTATGTATTTGATTTGGTTTGCTAATATTTTATTGAGGATTTTTGCATCTATATTCATCAAAGTTATTGACCTGTTAATTTTCTTTTTTTTTGTTAGTGTCTTTGTCTGGTTTTGGTATCAGGGTGATGGTGGCTTCATTGAATGAATTTGGGAGTGTTCTATCCTCTTCAATTTTTGGAATAGTTTGAGAGGGGATGAGTTTTAACTATTTCTTATGTGTTTGATAGACTCCCCTACAAAGCTTTCTAATCTTGAATTTTATTTGCAGGAATTTTTAAAAAATTACAAATTCAGCTTCACTAGTGACCAGACTTTTCACATTGTCTCTTTTTTCTTGATTCCGCCGTCTTGGAAGTTTGTATGTTTCTGGGAATTTGTCCATTTCTTCTCAGTTGTCCATTTGGTTGGCTTATAATTTTAGTATTCTCTTGGGATTTATTGTATCTTTGTAGCGTCAGTTGTTGTTATTTCTCCTTTTTCATTTTTTATTCTTTTATTTCTAGGGCCACACCCATGGCATAGGGAAGTTTCCAGGCTAGGGGTCAAATTGGAGCTACAGCTGCCAGCCTGCATCACAGCCACAGCAACGCCAGATCCAAACCATGTCTGTGACCTACACTGCAGCTCGTGGCATTGCCTGATCCTTAACTCACTGAGTGAGGCCAGGGATTGAACCTGCGTCCTCATGAAGACTGTTTGGGTTCTTAGCCCCCGAGTCACAGTGGGAACTCTGCTAAATTTCTTCTTTCATTTATTTGCATTCCTCCCCAGGGAGAGTCTCAGCCTGTGTAATCTCCCTTTTCTTCTGAGCCCCCTCCCCGGAGCACAGGTCCAGACTGGATTGCTTCTTGATTCTGCTTCCTTCCTGCAGGATTATGTGTGCGCCTTTCTTACAGCTGTGGTGGTGCAGGAGTCTCTCTGCCGGTTTCCAGTGTTCAGTGAGAATTGCTCCACACATAGGTTCTATGGGGTAGGTGAGTTCGTGTCCTCCTGCTTGGCCGTCTTGATTCAGAGTCTGCGTTTCCTTAACGTCCTAGGTGCTTAAGTACCTTTACTTACGTACCTGAAGCCTGATGCTAAGTCTTTGTCAAGTTCCAGAACATTTAAGATCGATACGACAGCAGTGGTTTCCTCAACTTGCTGCTGCCCATTGTTCAGAAATAGAAGTCGGTGAAGCTGAAGAAGAGATGAGGCAGGGGACCCGTCTTCACCGGCCCGAGAACAGTCCTTCCTGGGGCCGAGGTTCATCGTCTTTCTGGAACCCCCACCACTGCCCCTGTCCAGGACCGCTCCACCCAGCCAAGGGGGGTCAAACTCCCGGGGGAACTGACCTGGCACATCCTGGCAACCGACTCTGGGCCTGAGACTTTCTCCTTTAAGGGTGTTTTTGTTAACGTCCCCAGTATTGTTTACTTACCCCTTTCCTGAGCTTCTCGCCTCTTAGAAGATCTTAGATTCTCAGGATTTGGTCAACTAAGCCTGTTTTCCCTCAGGCCTGTCTGGGCCCGGGCAGGGCAGTCCCTCAGCCTTCAGGTTCTTGTCTTGGCTTCTGCCTTTTAGAGTTACAAGCTTCCCCCCAGCCTTGTTTGGTTGTTCATAGGATCGACTTGTGTGACTCGGGAAAAACTACAACAAAAAAGCAGAAGACCAAGGGCACAGGATGATGAGAAAGGTACAAATGGGTTGGTAGAGTTGTGCCGTAGTATGTCTGTTCACTGCCAGAAAACAAGAATTTTCCAAGTGTACTTGCATTTTCCTAATGAAGTGTGTTGTAATATTTGATTTGTTTGTTAAAATTATGCCGTAGGTCATTTAAAGATTTCAAGATAAAAAAATCCTAAGATAAACTATAAATTAAGAAAGTATTGTTTTATTATGATCAAAGTTTTGGATAGCTTCCAAACAATGGAAGAGTCTTGCAAAACACAGATAATTTTTCTAAGAATTTTCCAATGTAGTTACTATAGAGGTTACTGATGGTGATACTCAACATACAGTGTTTTGTTTTTTTCTTCGCTTTTTAGGGTCGAACCCACGGCAGATGGAGGTTCCCAGGCTAGGGGTCGAATCAGAGCTACAGCTGCCAGCCTGCACCACAGCCACAGCAACGCCGGATCCTTAACCCACTGAGCGAGGCCATGGTTAGAACCTACAACCTCATAATTCCTAGTCGTATTTGTTTCTGCTGCACCACGACGGGAACTCCAGTACTGCATTTTTAGAATTAGAAATGTATCATTCTTCTTATTTCCCAATACCTCTCAGAAGTATGGTGTATTGGAGTTCCCGTCGTGGTGCAGCGGAAACAAATCCGACCAGGAACCATGAGGACGCAGATTCGATCCCAGGCCCCACTCAGCGGGTTAAGGATCCGGCGTTGCTGTGAGCTGTGGTGTAGGTCGCAGTCAAGGCTTGGATCCCCCGTTGCTGTGGCTGTGGTGGAGGCCGGCAGCTACAGCCCAGATTAGACCCCTAGCCTCGGAACCTCCATATGCCCTGGGTGCAGCCCTAAAAAGACAAAAAGACAAAAAAAAAGTGTGCTGTATTATGAGGAGTTCCTTTATTAAAACTTACTCAACCTAATGAATAATGTAACTGTGGTAAGTGATGGAGGTTTGGAAATAATGAGACTGTTAAGATTTTTATGAGAGCATTCATGCGATATAGAACAAAGAGCATGGACTCCAGAGTCCCCCAGGGCTGAATCTGCTCCTCTATGTCTTACCTTTGCGACTGGGAGCCGCGAGGTTTTCGTCTGTGCAGTGGCGGGAACTGCTTCTCTTGGTTGTCGTGAAGGTCACCCCTACCGCAGTGCCTGAGTCAGAGGGTGTGCGCAGCGGATGGAACGCAGTCAGCCCTTCGCACCCGTGGCAGCTGCAGCCACTGCTGAGGCGCCCGTGGGTGTGGAGCCCCCGCTGTGCAGCGCAGCCTCGTAGAAGGGAGTTGAGCATCTGCGGATTGTAGTATTCGAGGGGATCCTGGAACCGATTGTCCGTCGATACCGACGGCGGACTGTGCTTGAATTGGCGTCCTGTCCAGATGCGGGTGCAGTCCTGAAGGGGCAGTGTCACTTTTAGGTTGTCCACCCCCCGCCTTTATGTTTCCTTATGGCGCCCACCTCGTGTGCGAAATTGCATTTCATTCTCACGTGCTTATTGTCTTCTCTACGTTTGAAACGTCGACTCTGTGAAGTCAGAGGCTTGTTATTACTATACCTTTCTTTCTTTTTTTTTTGTCTTTTTGCCTTTTCTAGGGCTGCTCCCGCGGCATATGGAGGTTCCCAGGCTAGGGGTCTAATCGGGGCTGTAGCCACCGGCCTACGCCACAGCCACAGCAACGCGGGATCCGAGCCGCGTCTGCAACCTACACCACAGCTCACGGCAACGCCAGATCCTTAACCCACTGAGCGAGGCCAGGGATCGAACCCGCAACTTCATCATTCCTAGTCGGATTCGTTAACCACTCGCCACGACGGGAACTCCGTCTGTGAAATGTACATGAGGCCAAACATTTTCCAGTAGTCCCGAAACCTCTTTTCTGAATCAATGCTCTAGGAAGAGACTTCACACACATGCATCCTTGCACGCGTGCGCACACACACTCACGCTCACAATGCCAGTTTTTTTAAGAAGTGAGCTGTATTTCTTGTGGGAGGAAATAACTGCTCTATTTAGGGAAGTGTCTTCTTTCTGAGAAAGCATTTCATTTCAGAAGTATTATGTCTTACTCTGAATTATCTAATGCTTGCTAAAAATCTGTTTATTCTATAAAGAGTCGTGCAGTTTCCTGTGGTTTAAGACAGTTTCAGTTTTGTTCTCTCTCACTTTCTTTTTTGTACTTCAAATGCCTTTAAAAATATACCTGTTCTTTTTTCTAGAAAACTCTTTTTCAGAAATGTAACACATTTATGTTTAGTGATTCATTAGTTTTCATAGGATAAAAATCAACTAATTGCTTTAAACTTTGAAAGAGAATAGTATTGGGATGCCCTTCCGTTTGAACTGATCTATGAATTGAAAAAGACAGGAGCAGAAGGATTATGTAAGAAGCAATTCCTTTTTTTTTTTTTTTTGTCTTTTTGTCTTTTTGCCATTTCTTGGGCCGCTCTCTCGGCATATGGAGGTTCCCAGGCTAGGGGTCAAATCGGAGCTGTAGCCACCGGCCTACACCAGAGCCACAGCAACTCGGGATCCGAGCCGCGTCTGTGACCTACACCACAGCTCACGGCGATCGTTAACCCACTGAGCGAGGCCAGGGATTGAACCCGCAACCTCACGGTTCCTAGTCGGATTCGTTAACCACTGCGTCACGACGGGAGCTCCCCAAGAAGCAATTCCTTTTTGCTTGGCTCCATGAAAAAGTAAAAATGACCAGGCTGAGTTATCTGTGTACAATCTGTAGGTCTGCGTATTTTCTCTTACTTGCACAATCTGTAGGTTTGCCTGTTTTCTCTTATTTGCAAAATCTCATTTTCCCTCCATGTATCCTTTTGGTCAGGACAGTCTAAGAAGATTTTCTCACCTAAAAAGTTACACGTGGGAATTATGTGGACTGAGGCGCGAGACTGGGTGTTATTCCCGTTTTTAGGGTGGGGGGTCAGCACCTGTGTCGGGTTGGGGTTGAAGCTTTGTAACGGTCAACAGTCCTTGTTATGGAGGCTGTAACCTTTTAAAACTGTACAGTAAATTCAGTCAAAATCAGAATGAATTATTATTGCTATTATTTTTTGGCCATGCCCCCAGCATGTGGAAGTTCCTGGGCCAGGGATCGAACCCTCACCATCGCAGCGACTGGCACGACAGCAGCGAGCAGCTAGACCACCAGGGAACTCTGGCATAAATTATTTTTATTTAGCTTTTTTTAACCAAGTTATTTCTTTCTGTTTCTTCTCCTGGTATTGTCAGTGTGAGTTTGAGCTGTGTCCACTCTTGCCTTTTTACATTTCAGAACAAGAGGATTATTATAGCTCATTTATATATAGCCCTGGTATGCCTGGAGCTATCATACTGAGCTGGTGTATAAGCACCAAAAATGCCGTAGAAATGCCAACAAATTGGAAATATTCCAATGAAATGTGAAGAAAAGAAGGAAAGACAAAAGTAAATTTAAACAATTTATTTAAATGTTGTAGGACCGGAGTTCCCTGGTGGCTTAGCAGGTTAAGGGTCCAGCGTTGTCACTGCTATGGGCTTGGGTCACTGTGTGGTATGGGTTTGGTCCTTGGCCTGGGACCTTCCACATGCCATGGGCACGACCGACTAAAAAAAAAGTGAAAAAAATGCTGTAGGACGAAAAGAACATTTAAGTATGTACCTAAATACCACTGTAGAGAGGGGGAGAGATTGGGCTCACTATTGTGCATGGATAGTATTTACTTCTTTTAAATTCTTTAAGTTGGGAGTTCCCGTCATGTCATGGCTCAGTGGAAGAGAAGCTGTCTAGCATCCATGGGGACACAGGGTCCATCCCTGGTCTCACTCCGTGGGTTAAGGATCTGGCATTGCCGTGAGCTGCGGTGTAGGTCGCAGATGCGGCTCGGATCTGGCGTGCCTGTGGCTCTGGCATAGGCCGGCAGCTAGCTACAGCTCTGATTAGACCCCTCACCTGGGAACCTCCGTATGCCATGGGTGTGGCCCTAAAAAGACAAAAAAAAAAATTCTTTCAGTTGGAGGATGTTTATTCTTGGCTCTCGTCCCCTCTGTAAACCCCAGGGTAGGGATGTGTCACAGGCTTCCTGCTCCCCGTCCCCGCATCTGGACTATGGTTTTACAACCTTAAGTCAACACTCACTCTGCTTCTGAAATCTACGCACAGACTTTCTCTCTTCCACCCTCATAGCTTCAGGCATCCTGCGCTTAACTCTCCTCTGCTGTGTTACCTGGGAACTTTGACTCTCAACTTTTCTCTTTAATTCCAACTCCTGTCATCATCTTGAGTGGTTTTAATATCTGTATTGATGACCTATCTAATGCCTTCATTGATTCTCAGGAATCAGGAAGCCAGGTTTAAAATTACATTCTGTGATTCAGTGCAACATTCGACAAGGTGTCTGACCTCAGTTTTTCCATCTGTAAAACGGGGAAAATATCTTTTTCAGATGGTAGATGTAAAGCTGGCAAGTGATGGTAAAGGTATTGCATGAATTTATATAAAACCGTCTTATTCAAATGCCTGCTGTAGAGCCATCTTTACTTAGCGACAGTTATTCAATCAACTGACTCTATGACTACATATTATATATATAAAATATGTGTGTATATGTGTATGTATATGTGTGTGTGTAATTACAGTATGCCATTATACATACACATATAAAATACGTGTGTGCATAATTATATGTCTATGCATACACACATGTATGTGGAGATGTATCTTACATGCATTATAGTCCATCTTGGGATGCCTCCTCTGGTTGGATCTTCAACATCATAAATTCCTTGACTGTGTTAATTCTCTTCGTCTTTTAAACCCTTCCTCCTATTCGTTTAGTCAGGCACCTCCCTTCTGCTTCACTTGTCCTGCTACCGTCCATCCAATAGAACGAAGCTAGATCCTTGCAAATAATGGGCTCCCAAGTCCCTCTCTTACCTCTTCTAAAGGAAGAAAGTGAACTAAAGCTAGATTTGGAGCTTGAATGACAGGCCGCTCTGCTGGCAGTGGCAAGGCTGGCTGTGGGCATCATAGTAGAGCACCGATAGAGCCTCAGGAGTCGGTGGCCACGGGACGGGGGAGGTTGTGTAGGATGGAGCTCCTCCCTTACAAAGGCAGCCGTGGGTGGCCATCGCTCTGGTAGAGCAACTGTAACTTCATCACGTGAAGATAAGCTTTGTTTATGACAGATCTCACATACATTTAAAAGCTAAGTAACAGTCTGAATCCTAAATATTCAACTGATAAAGAAGCACAGTTCCCTTTGAAGTTTAGGTAACTCGAACTTATTTTAATAGAATGCAGAACTGTGCTTGTAGCAGAAGAAGTTGGCAATGGGTCTCACTGTGTCATTTCTAAGCTCGAGGTATCCTGTGCTCTAGCAGTGGTTTTATCTGGGGGTGGGAGTCTTCACTCCCACTCCAGGGAAGTTTTGCAATGCCATGTGGGATTGTTGGCTGTGATTAGCATTTAGTGCTTGGGGTAGGGAGGAGTGAACATTTTTAAGGTATGGGACTGGTTCATGAATCTAAAATTTCGCCTCCAAAATGCCAGTGGTGCCCCTATTAAAAGCACCAGCTAGATAATACAGGGCTTTTGCTCAGCTTTTATGGACGTGGTTTCTTTCTTAGCTTCTTTAGGGAAAGTTTGCCACTTCTTTTTCTATGCCCCTATTAAATTTTCATTATCTTGCTATTTGTATGTCTGTCTCTCTCTGACTAGAGTACAAGTAGCTTAATTCAGAGAGAGTATCTTTGGGATGCTTACTTCTGTTTGTTTTTTAAATTACTGAATGAATTTATTACTTTTATAGTTGTACAATGATCATCATAATCCAGTTTTATAGTGTTTTCATACCACCCCCCAAACTGTCTCCTTTGGAAACCATAAGTTTTTCCAGGGGTGCTTACTTTTGTATCCCTAGAGTATAACACAGATCCCCTGTGGAGTTGGTGCTCCTTGATTATTTGTGTATGAATTTGGAATCTTTAAGGATTCCACTTTGGTTTGATAAGAGGTTGATGCATGAAGCAACAGTCTTTTCTATAGGATAGGACACTTCATGTCAATCTCATCCTCAGAAATTGTGAGTAGAGAACTTTGGGATCGTGACCAGAAAAACGTGGTAAAAATATTTGAAAAAAAGACTCCGCTTGAAGTAATGATTAAAAAGCACTTAAACAAGTTTCTTCCTAAGGTTTTTGTTCTGAATCTTATGAAAGAAAGACCCTCCTCTTTTTTCCCACATCTCAGCAAATAGTTACTTTTTTTTTTTTTTGTCTTTTTGGTATTTCTTTGGGCCGCACCCGCGGCATATGGAGGTTCCCAGGCTAGGGGTCCAGTCGGAGCTGTAGCCACTGGCCTACGCCAGAGCCACAGCACACGCGGGATCTGAGCCGCGTCTGTGACCCACACCACAGCTCACGGCAACGCTGGATCCTTAACCCTCGGAGCGAGGCCAGGGATCAAACCTGAAACCTCATGGTTCCTAGTCGGATTCGTTAACCACTGCGCCACGACGGGAACTCCGCAAATAGTTACTTTTGAGAGCGTTGTGTCCGTTTTGAGTTCTCATGCTTTGAAAAAGTGTTATAATCAGAGAAAATCCTAGAAAGAATGGCCAACATTACCCAGGGATATAAAATAGTTTCTTCAGTGAGAACGTCTGTAGGGGCTGGATTTGTTTGCCATAGACAAGGCAAACGGATGATGATTCCATCTGAGGGCCGTTTTCATCCGTTTTGAGGAGGGTGTGGAACCGCCGTCTTAACTGTTCACAGGACAGTGAAAGAGACGAGAGGAGGTCACGTCAGAGGTGGAGTTAAACAGGTGCACGAGCAGCGTTTTGACCACTAGGGCGTTGAACACTGTGGTCCCTAAAGAGCAGGTCCTGTGGTTTCTGTCGGCATTTGGCGGAGTGGACGTATCCCGTCCCGGCTTGAAATCCCAGTCCCGCTTAGTGTCTCTGAGCTTTGCGTTTCTGTTTGTTTGTAAAAATGAGAACACTAACATGCATCCTGGAAAATGTACTCAGATTAAATGAGATAATGTGTAGGCATGTACTGGCTACTAATAGTTGTTCCCTTTCTTCTGGAGATCTTCAAGGGGAGCGGGATAACACCTTCCTGGATGACTTAGCAATTTACCTGCCTAAAGGCAGGAAGTGGGAACCAATGATCTTTTGAGAGCTTTTCAGCTTTAGGAGCCTTTATGTCCTGTTTTACTCTGGAAACTAATACAATACAATTTCCCTTTCTCAAAATTTCTCTTTTGTAGGAAAGATTGGCTAGTCAAGGATGCAGTGTTTGATTCATACTGTAATTTTACGCAGTAAAAAGAAAGGCGCAGCGTGTCTTGAATTACTATTTGAACCATAGAGCGTCTCGATTTAAAGTTAATGAGAGCTTAAATTCCGAGTTAGTGTCTCCCCTAGGAGATTGGGCTGGACAGGAAATCATAGTGTGTCCTCTGCCGCCAGCACTTTATCTGAGTAAAATCAGGGTAAAGTGATTATTAAGGAGGAGCTTAAAGAGATCCCTAGAGGGCAATGTGGAGCTTTGAGGAAATAAAGGGAAATAAGGTTTAGCTCAGTAGTCTTGATTCTGAGCCACATCCTTCTTGCCCTCTGGACGGGTTGTCAAGATCCATAACTTTGGTTGTAACTGAGAACGAGTTTCCACATTAACCTTTGAGAAAATAGTTTGATTTCTGTCTTTCACTGAATGTTCAAGGAGGAGGAAACGCACTTTAGGCATGAAAAGTTCTAAAACGTTGGGGGGGTTAGTATTTACATTTAACACTATGTAAAAGCAATGCTCTTAAGTAGAGTCAGATGTGCTTTTGGTCCCTCTAGTCGTTACTTTTATATATCGAGGATAAGCAAGGGTAAAAATAATCCATAGTTGGCCTGCAGACATAGTTGCAGGAGAAGAACTTTGAACTTTTAATAAAGCTCACGTTCGTGTTGGTAAATCCTAATTCCTTCCCGAGGGCTAGGAAGTGTGAGAAACTTTGCAGTCGTGCCCTGGAGGATGCAATCCTGCAAGACTTTTGGAGCCCGACTGAATTAAGGATTTCCAAGTTCAGGAGCACCGATTTTGCTGTAGACCAGGAAAATTGGAACTGCTGGGAGAACTCTAAATAATACATACATTTCCAGATCTTAGACCTAATGAAACAGAAACGTGGGAGGGTGTTACGTGCATATCTCTATTCTTGAAAAGCCTTCTGAATGATTCTGATGATCTGCCTGGTTTTGGAGTCAGTGGTCTAAGTAATGAGATACTGTTGATACTTTGTGAAAAACGGGCATGCACTTTCTGTTTCTTCTTCAGTCCATTGCAGCCTGGCTTCCACAGCCACCTCACCAGTGACGTCACTCCTGAGAAGGTCACCAGTGACTTCTGGATGGGCAGTGTTCCTTTCTCATCTCACTTTTGAGCCAGTAGACGGGATGGCTGTATCTCCTGCTTCTCTCCCGTGATACCAGAACCTTTCCTCGTGTTCCTCCCATCCACCTGTTCTCTGCTTCCCAGTCTTCTTCGCGGCCCCTCCTCCTCAGCCTGCTTTCAGCAGGATTGCACCCAGAATTCTGCTCTGTGACCTCATCTCTTCTTTTCACTTGTTTATACTGTCTCATACTGCAGCCATCAACCACCTGGGGACTATTAAGCACTTGAGAGGTGGCAAGTTGGAACTGAGACGTGCTGTAAAGATAAAAAATACACTGGATTTCAAAGACAAATGAAAAAATCATGTAAAATTTCTCATTAATTGTTAAAAATTGATTACACATTGATATAATATTTTAGATATACTAGGTTAAATGAAGTATATTATTAAAATCTAAATTATGTATTAGGTTATTATGTGCTAATAATAATAGCAAATATTTGCTGTTTGCTTTTTACTTTTTTTAGTGTGGCTAGTAAAATTTTAAAAATTTTATCGTATTACATTTCTATTATGTTCTATTACATGTTACATTACACTATATTTTCTCACATTCTATTTCTATTGGGTAGCACTGTTCTTTGTGTTCTTTCTAGATAGTATCTCAAACCTATTGTGGTCTTAATTACCATGTATAATGTTTTGGTTCTCAAATTTGTATCTTCTACCCAGTTATTTTTCCACTGGGTTTTAGGTTTGTACATTCAACTCTTGATTGGATACACTTTTTCTTCTTTTTTTAAAAATTAAAGTATAGTTGATTTACAATGTTGTGCCAATTTCTGCTGTACAGCAAAATGACTCGGTCATACATATATATGTATATGTGTATACATACATATGTGTATATATGTGTATACATACATATGTGTGTATACATACATATATATGTACATTCTTTTTTTTAGATTATTTTCCATCATGGTCTATCCCAGGGGATTGGATATAGTTCCCTGTGCTGTACAGTTGGACCTCGTTTGTCTGTTCTATATGTGATAGTTTGCATCTACTAACCCCAAACCTGCAGTCCCTCTCACTTCCTCCCCCCACCGCCAGTAACCACAAGTCTGTTCTCTGTGTCTTTCTGACTGACTTAGTATGATAATCTGTAGCTGCATGCATTTTGCTGCGAATGGCATTATTTCATTTTTTTATGGCTGGGTAGCATTCCACTGCATGTGTGTGTGTGTATATATATATATATGCCACATCTTAATCCGTTCAGCTGTTGATGGACAATTAGGTTGTTCCCATGCCTTGGCTATTGTGAATAGTGCTGCTAGAACATAGGGGTGCATGTATCTTTCTGAATTATAGTTTTGTCCAGATATATGCCTAGGAGTGGGATTGCTGGGGCGTATGGTAGTTCTGTTTGTAGTTTTCAGAGGAAACTCCACACTGTCTTCCATAGTACCTGGATACACTTTTGAAGTTGAACAAACAAAGAAAAAAGTATTCATCAGACTTACTTCTCTTTCCCTTTATCCTATCTCAACTGAACTATATTAACTGCAACCCAGAAACTTAAACTTCTGTCCAAATATTTGCTAAGTCTCATTGGTTCTGTGTTCTGACTCTTGTGACCATTTGTCCAGTCTTTTCATTCCTGCTGCTGTTGACTTAGTTTGGCCCCTGATTCTTTTCACAAATAAGTGCAGTAATTTCCTACTTGGTATCCTGCCTTGAATCTTTTTTTTGTCTTTAGGAATGTACCCTCAGCATATTGGAGGTTCCCAGGCTAGGGGTCAAATCAGACCAGTAGCTGCCGGCCTACACCACAGCCACAGCAATGCCAGATCCGAGCTGTGTCTGCAACCTATACTGGCACCGGCAACGCCGGATCCTTAAGCCACTGAGCGAGGCCCGGCATCGAACCTTGGTCCTCATGGGTACTAGTCAGAATTGTTTCTGCTGAGCCACGATGGGAACTCCCTGCCTTGAATCTTAAACCTTACGATTCTCACTCCTGTCTAATCTACAAAATAATACCAGTGATAATTGTGATTTGTATTCAATAAAAGTGACCCCCCCCCCCAAAACCTTTCTGTTATTTTCTGTCATAGTTAGGGAAACAAATAAATAAACCTAACCTTATTAGATGTGATATCAGGCCTTCATGATTTGTCTTCGGTTACTCTCCAGCCTCTTTTCTTATCATACCCTCACATTCATTCTTTGCTTCAAAGAGAGTCGGTCCAAAGTCTTCTCCAAAATAATGAATCAATTTTTAATATATTTTAAAAGAGTCATAGACTTCTTTGAGAATTTGATGAAGTCTCTTCTAGAAAATTAACATCGAATTTTTACATTATAGTTTTGGAGGGATCTTGGAACACCTAAAACTGGGGCAAGAACTGTAGTTTATTTCCTTTACGCCCCCTTAGGTTTTCTTTCTACAGAATATACCAGTTTACTTCTTGGTTTTTTGTAAGCCTTCATCTCTATTCTGCTCACAATTATTGTGTTAGAGATCACCTTGAAACATAGTGACTTACAACAAGAGCCGTTGCTTTATTACTGTAGTTTCCATGGGTCAGGAGTTTGGGAAGGGCTTGGTTGGGTTGTTCTGGCTTGGGGTTCCTCAAGCAGTTGCCATCAAAGCAGGCGCATGGGGGCTGGAATAGCTTGGGGCTCCCAGGCATCTCTTTACGTAATCTCTGGGCTTTTCCATGTCATCTCTCTGCATGGCTAGTTTGGGCTTCCTCAGAGTGTGTGGCCTCAGGACGGCCAGACTGTTTCAATGGGGGTAGGGCTCTACCAACACAAAGGCTGCCGTAAACAAGGCAAAGTCGCCCTTACCTGTGTTTCGTGGCGTAGTCGCGGGAATCACGCTCTAACCCTCTGCAGCGTTGTGCTAGTTATAAGCAGGTCACAAGCCCACCCAGATTCAGGGAGAAAGGAGTTAGCCTGCCCTTGCTCATGGGGGCAGAGACTGTCAAGGTTTTCAAAGGGCATGTGGGATGGGAGAAATGGTAGCCGTCTTTGGGAAATGCAGTCTGTCACAGTGTCGCAGCATATGCCACTGTGCTACATGAAGAGAGGGATTTAAGCACAATCTTCCCACTTTGTGGAGAAATCTCTTAGTAACTATGGACTTTTTGTAGCTTTAATTGGTCTTTTCCTGGCAAAAATTTGCCTGTGGCAAAAAGTGTTTATGGGCTAAGCCTTATGACCTCAGTATAAACATTCTCTCCTAGCAGTGTCTGAACCTAATTATCAAAGAAAAAGTAGAATAAAAGGAACGGAGCAAGCTATCTCTTGATACATTAGATAGCAGTTTTGAGCAGGTAAAAAAAGATATGTTCACCATTTATTTTTCACCTTTTTTTTTTTTGTCTTTTTAGGGCTGTCCTTGTGGCATATGGAAGTTTCCAGGCTACAGGTTGAATTGGAGCTGCAGCTGCCGGCCTACACTGCAGCCACAGCAATGCGGGATCCAAGCCATGTCTGCCACCTACACTGCAGCTCATGGCAATGCCACATGCTTAACCCACTGAGCGAGGCCAGGGTTTGAATCCACATATGAATACTAGTCAGATTTGTTTCCGCTGAGCCGTGATGGGAACTCCCATTATTCTCCACCTTTTAAAACTTGTTATCTTAATGACTTGATAATTGATTTGGATAAAATGAATGTACTGCCACAGATAGCTGAAAGTTTAATGTTCTCCTATGTGCCAATGGCTTATTATCATGGTCCAAGGCTGGCCTTAGTAGGCCACCGGTTCTATCTAATTTTGGTCATTACTGAATTGGAATAAAATAATTTTTTTTTTCTTTTTAGGGCCACACCTGTGGCATATGGAAGCTTCTAGGCTAGGGGTCTAATTGAAGCTACAGCTACTGGCTTACACCATAGCTCACAGCAATGCCGGATCCCTGACTCGCTGGGATCCCTGACTCGCTGATCGAGGCCAGGGATTGAACCCGCATCCTTGTGAATACTAATCGGATTCATTTCCACTGCACCACAGCAGGATCTCCTGGAATAAAATAATTTTTTAAACCAGATTATCTCTTGCATTTATTTGGCTTATTCTAGCAATTCCACGCATGTGGTCACCACAGCTACCTAGAACATTTCTATCCAGTTTATCTTGGAGGGTTCAGGAAAAATTGTATTGGTAATTTGTAACACTGATGTAGAAAGATTTTTCATTCACAAGTAATTGCATTCAAAGTCCATAGCGTGGTTCTTTGAGTTATTTATTGATAAGAAATGTAAACTAAATTAAAGAGGTAAAATTATAGGGTTGGGAAAGTCCTCAAGAGTTCATCTACTTTGCTGCTTCTAGGTACAGCTTACTTATACCAGAAGTAGACCACTCTTGACTAAGGTCTGGAGGAAGGGTTTGGAGCTGCCTTCGGAATACACAAGACTGAATTCAGAGGAGGCCTGCTAGACGTAGAATTGATTATATGCTGATCTTAGTGGATGTGAAAGTTGTTTTGTCTCAGAAATTAGGAACATCGATATTTAGATTTGTTTTGCTTCTCTCTGATCCATCAGCACAGAAAGCTATAGCACCGAAACTACAACCAGGAAACAGTTTCTTGAAGAGGAACATGGAAAGAAGCAAAATGATTTTTCGAATTGTTTCTTAGGCCATCCCTTAGAATATCACAGTTCCCTAACTATCCATTCCATGTTCTCCCTGTCTAACTCTATTTAAACTCCAGAGGACAGCCGGGCTAAGTGCTATTTGGGGCATCTCACTGTGGGAGCTAAGCCCAAGTGTTTAGGCGGTATTTAATCATTGAACAAGAAAATAGTGCGTGGTGTGTTAAGGTATCTTTGAAAATGTGTAGTTCTGTCTAATTTTTAATTGAGCAGGCTTCCAATGACTTGATTCTTCCAGTTGTTTTCTGAACAAGGTTTTGTTTTGTATTTTTCAGAGTAGTGAAAGAGCAGTCAAAGCATGTCTCTCTGTAGGTGCATTAGATTGCTTGGCATTCACTTAGATTGTATAGAGCGAACCATCCCACATCAGGACCGATTGTTCCTTTGAAAAAAGTTTTTAAAATCTGTTTCAAAAAGATTTTTATTTTTTCTGTTATACTTGATTTACAAAGTTCTGTGAATTTCTGCTGTGCTGCAGAGTGACCCAGTCATACATATATATACATTCTTTTTTTTTTTTTCATACCATCTCCCATCGTGCTCTGTCACAGGTAATTGGATATAGTTCCCTGTGCTGTGCAGCAGGACCTCACTGGTTATCCACTCCAAACATAATAGTTTGCATCTACTAACCCCAAGCTCCCAGTCCATTCTTCTCCCTTACCTTCCCCCTTAGCAACCACAAGTCTGTTCTCCAGGCCTGTGAGTCGGTTTCTGTTCTGTATACAGATTCATTGTGCCATATTTTAGATTTCACTTAAAAGTGATATCATATGGTATTTGTCTTTCTTTTTCTGACTTAGTATGAGAAGAATCTCTAGTTGCAAGGACTGGTCATTTAGAGACCAGTCAGCTCACACATTTAAAATGTTTGCTTTGTAGTGATTATCTGAAAAGGAGCGATGATGAATATTAGAATTTTAATAGAATAATATATGGAGGCAAGATGGTAATAAAAAGAAAAGAAGCTGTGGGGTCAGAATTCTTTTTCTATTTTTTTCGTGGGGTCAGAATTCTTGAGTTCTAGTTCTAGTTGTACGTTTTCTCTCTGTGACTTTGACAAGTTAATTTATCATCTGATCTTTGTCTCATAATCTGTAAAATGGGGGTAATACTGGTATTTATAGCGTTCTCATTGAGAGTTAAATGTAGCGGTGAGGGTAAGCATGAAATTGTACATAACATTATGAATATGCAGGAGACCTGGTGATAGCTTCTTACTGGTTTATTAAAATACAAAATAGTTAGGATCCAAACCTGGTCACGAAACCTTAATGAAGGCAATTGAACAGTGTAGTGTGGTGCAGGCAGTGGATTCAGGGTCACGTGATTTGGGGTCTCCTCTCTACTTAGCCACTAAATGCTGGTGACATCTCACGGTATTTACTTAACCTGGCTCTTCCTTAGTTCTTCAGCTATGGCTAGGATTGGTTCTTCCTAAGCATTGTGCAAAAAGTTAGTTAGATACTGGTTTTATTTTATTTATTTGTCTTTTGTCTTTTTAGGGGCGAACCTGGGGCATATGGAGGTTCCCAGGCTAGGAGTCGAACTGAAGCTATAGCTGCCGGCCTACACCACAGCCACAGCAACTTGGGATTCAGGCTGCATCTGTGATCTACACCAGAGCTCAGGGCAACGTTGGATCCTTAATCCAGTGAGCAAGGTCAGGTCCAACCTGCATCCTCACGGATGCTAGTTGGATTCGTTAACCATTGAGCCATGACAGGAACTCCAGATACTGATTTTAAAGTGTGGTGTAGAATGTTACATTCTGCAAGTCTGATCCCTCTAACTTGGAAGGGCAGAAAGTTTTAATCTGGCATTAGAAAGCAATTCTTAGCATTAGGTAAGCAAGCATCTACATGGGGTCCAGGGAATGGCACAGGTCAGTTTGTTCTATTTTCTCTTGAGTTGCATATCTGATGTGGCAGGTGTACCACCTCTCTCTCATTTTCTTAAATTTTTCTTTACTTTCCTCCTCCTGGCATATGCCACTTTGTTGTGTTTTGACTGATGACTTGTGCTTTGCCACAGTTGCAAAGGAGGTGAGTGGGTGAGGGGTGGGCTGGAATTTCGAGCCTGTCAGGATGTGATTAAGAAAAATGATCTTCCTGCTCTAGTCTCTAGGTGAAACATCTAAAGACTTTCTCTTGTTGGTGCGGTCCAACACTAATGGCCTAATTGTAGTGCGTTACAGTGCTAGCATGCTTTTCTCTTAGCATGGCTCTGTGTGCCAGTCCGTAGCTGATGGATCTCCTAACTGCTGTACCTCCACTGATTAGGGATTAACTATAGCATTGTTTCAAGTTCTAGAAAGATGTGGTTTAGCTTGGAGGGCAAATGCTGCGTCCTTAGTGATGAATGATGGGTCCGATGTGTCACTGAGGCTCAGATCCATTCCGTTATGCCTGTGTATAGGTGGAAAAGTGAAGACATCTGTGAATAGAATCTGCAGCTTTGAGTTCAGGGTTTTAGCCATTAAACAAAATTTCCTTCATGTAAGGAAGTGTTACCCTATGAAAATGTAGATGTGCATGCCTCTATAAGCATGTTTTAAACATCAATGAATGGTTCGCGAAGATTCTGCTTTTGGCACAGAAGGTTCAGATACTGTGCGCTTCCAGAGCCCGTGCTCGTGAAGCGTGAAGACGTGACAGGTGACCGTGCCTTCCTGTGCACCCCAATCTCCATTTGACCTGAATATGCCGTTTTTTTCTTCTCCATGCTGCTCTGTTTCTCCTGAAGATACTTTCCCTACCAATTAGGGCTGCAAGTCATACCATGGCTTACATAATCCAAATATTACCTTCATATTAAGAAACTTAATTTCCTGTTGATTTTTCCTCAGATTGATTTAATTGTAACCCCTCCCCACCCAATCAATTATCAAAATCTATGAATTCACATTTTGAAGTATCTCTGGAATGCACCTGTTTCCTCTTTCCTCTGTTCTCGATCGAGGTTCCCATGAGTTACTGTCCAGTCTTTCTGATGGGTCTTCTATCCCACACCAAGTATCTTCTAAGAAGTCACGTTTTTGCAGCTTTTTATGTTCATAAAGTGCCCCCCCTTTTGGCCACATCTGTGGCATGTGGGAGTTCTGGGGCCAGGGATCGAACCAGTACCACAGCAGTGATAATCCTGGATCCCCAACTAAAGTGCTTTTTTGTACATCTTTTCTTATTTAATTCTCATACCAATTGATGAGGTAGATTTTGTTATTACCAGCATTTTACAATTGAGAAAAAAAACTTAACAAAGGCTAAGAACTTTCCAAAGGTTGTGCAGTCAGTGACTGGAAGAAGAGTTCATATTTCAGAAAGCAGATCATTAAAAAATTCATGTGCCCCAGAGTAAAAATGAAATCTTCTGTAGGTTACATTTGTGTAATGAATGACTCATTATGAAATAAAAATGTGACATAGAGACATGGATACATTTAAGAATAACCTTTTATTTTGGAAAGGAAGCCAACTACTTCAAAAAAAGTTTTAACATTTTTGTGTTGTTTTATGAAGTAATTAGGTTGAGTAATATGATTAAGGAGAAAAATGCTTGGTGACTTTTCAAAATTCATGCCTCTTTATTAAACATCTGCCAGAATTGATTTAAAGTTTCTTATGAACTTTTTAACCAGACAAGGTTTTAATAAAACTTAGAAAACCACATCATTTTTCTTTCTCCCTCTCTCCTTTCCTTCCTTCCTTTTAAAAAAATCTATTTCATTTGGCAGACTGAAAGTAGTGGGGATAGATATGGAGAGATGAATGAAATATTTAAAAGTCTTAAATTGTGTGGGAAATAATCTTTAAAAGTTCTTAATTTCATAATTTAGCAGATTGTGATATAAAGGAAACAAATGAACGCCTGTGCAGGTGGTTGCCTATTTTTTACCCCTTCTCTAGATTGCATAATTTTCTGAAAATGAAAACCATTAAAACATTTCTGCCATTTCAGAACTGCCAAATTTTATTTTTTAAAGAAGTAATTCAGGTTCTACTTGTCACCTTTTAAAATTTAAAAGTTTTATACTTGCGGAAGAGTCACGTAGTAGAGGAGGTTCCAGTCCATTCATCCAAGTTTCTCTAATGCTAACGCTCCACAAAATCAGAGTGCAGTGATCACAACTAAGAAAGCAACGTTGGTACCAACGGTTAACTCAAGTCCACACTTACTCAGATTTCACTAGTTTTCTAGTGATGTTCAGGTTTTACTTGTGATGAGTTTTGGATGCACGAATGGATGGGGGATGACCAAGTGTAGGAGAGTAACACTCGAAACCCTGAGAGTGGAGGAATACATGAATGAGTCTGGAAAGTGAGTGACTGGGGAACTCTTAACATTCTTACGTTATACTTTGTCCCTGTTACTGTACGTCTTAACTCTGAAGTAGAATCTTCTTTTTTTGGTGTCTTTGTGGATGAGAGGCACACTCGTTTTTGTTTTATAGGAAAATCATCACAAAGTGTTCTTACAAAAGGATTAAGTGTAATTTATTTAAAGTGCTAAAGACATTTAAAGCGGCTTCTAAGTGAGTATGAAAAAAATCATTTAATGAGCAATTTTTATAATTAAAAGTTGGTAAAATAAAAATGTTTCCTGCTTTCCAAAAGTCTACATGTCAGTCTAAATACTCTCCTTCCAAACAAATTATGATGAGATTCTAGGGGCGTATTGCTTAACAAGGTAAGTTAATTACCCATTTTATCTTAAATATATTTTTACTAAAGATTCTGAATGACGGGGAATTCCCTGATGGCTCAGTGGTTTAAGGATCGGGCATTGTCCCTGCAGCAGCTTGGGTTGCTGCTGTGGCCTTAGGGTTTGATCCCTGGCCTGGGAACTGTGTGCCGTGGGTATAGCCAAAAAAATGCCAAAGATTCTAAGAGATGCATTCCTATACCCATTGACATCAAAAGTACCCCTCCACGTATCCCAGATTTGAGGAGAGGACACATTGCTCTGTGTTGTCATGGCATTAGGGCTCCATGGAGCTCCAGATGTGGAAGGGGAGTTCATTCCATGCACACCCACAGCCTTCCTCTGCCTGATTGCACCCGGGAATATTCGTCACTTCAGTGTGGGGCTCCGTAGGGTTTCCTGCTTACTAAATGGTAATTTATTTTCACTTCCTTATTTCTCTGGCATGCTGATAATTCTTAGATGACAGGAATATGATTATAAGAGATTTCCAAAGTCTGAGTGTAGTTGTCTCTGAGTTATGCTAGAAAACTAGTGGTATGTCTTCTTTAATCATTGCTACCAAAGAGCCTTGGATGAAATATAACTTCTTGAGTTTCCATTAAGTACAAGTTCTTTAGCAGGCCTTTAAAAAGATTTTTAAACTTTATTTTATTTCCCTTTTTCTGTTTTAACTGCAAACATTATAAGGGTATTTTAAAAATAAAACAGGGAGTTCCCATTGTGGCTCAGTGGTACCTAACACAACTTGTAGCCATGAGGAGGCAGGTTCGATCCCTGGCCTCGCTTAGAGGGTTAAGGATCTGGCATTGCCGTGAGGTCACAGATGTGGCTCAGATCCTGCATTGCTGTGGCTGTGGCATAGGCTGGCAGCTGTAACTCCAATTTGACCCCTAGCCTGGGAACTTCCATATGCCATGGGTGCAGCCCTAAAAAGACAAAGCAAAACAAAAAGCCAACAGCTTCATGGAGATGCAATTCATATGCCGTATAATTCACCCATTTAAGGTGTACAATTCAGTGTTTTTTAGTATATTCACAGAATTGTGCAGTCATTTTTAGAACATTTTCATCATCCCGAAAGAAACCCTGGGCCCATTAACAGTACTCTCTATTCCTACTTGCTCCCAGCCCCTGGTTCTACTTTTTCTCTCTATGGATTTGCCTATTCTGGATGTTTCACAAAAATAGTATCTTTTAATGTGTGACCTTTTGTGACTGGTTTCTTTCTCTTAGCATAATGTTTTCAGAATTCTTCCATGTTGAATTGCGTATTCATACTTCATTTCTTTTTTTTTTATCTTTTTTTCTTTTTTTCACTGTACAGCATGGGGACCAAGTTACACATACATGTATACATTCTTTTACTTCATTTCTTCTTACTGCTTAAAACATCCCATCATATGGCTGTACCACACTTTATCAGTCAGTTGCCATTTGGGCTGCCTCCTCTCCTGGCTTATTGTGAATAATGCTGCTGAGAGAACTTGGGCGTCAGTTTCTGGGAGGACATATGTTTTCAGTCTCTTGGGTATATACTTAGACGTGACGTCTCTGGGTCAAGTGACAACTGCCAGTCTTTTTCCACAGTGACCACACTAGTTTACAATCCCACCAGCGGTGTAGGAGTTTTGATTTTTTTTCAATCCTTGCTAACATTTGTTATGATTTCTTTTTTTCGTGATAGCTCTTCAAGTGGGTGTGATGTGTGGTATCTTATTGTGGTTGCTTTGCATTTCCCCAGTGACTAATGATGTTGAGCATCTTTTAATGTTCTTATTGGCCATTGGTATATCTTTGGGAAAATGTGTATTAAAACCCTCTGCTTATTTTAAAATTGGATTATTTGTCTTTTTATTGTTGAATCGTAAGCTCATTGTGGCTTTCATTTGCATTTCCCTGATGGCTGATTATGCTAAGCATCTCTTCATGTACTTGACCACTTGTAGATCTTCTTTGGAGAAATGTCTGTTCAGATTCTTTGCCTGTTTAAAAAATGGTCACTTGTCTTACTGAATTGCAAGTATTCTTTATAAGTCGTTCCCTTATCAGGTATATGATTTCCAAAATCTTTCTCCCATTTTTTGATTATTCATTTTCTTCTTGATGGTTTACTTTGAAACGCACATGGTTTTTTTTTTTTTTTTTTTTTCTTCATGATGTTCCTTTTATCTGCTTTTCTCTTTTGTTGCTATTTGGTGTCATATCTAAGAAGTCAGTGCCAAGTTGAAGATCATAAGGGTTTACTCCTATATTTTCTTTTTGTTTGTAGTTTTAGCTCTTATGTTTAGGTCCAGGGTCATTTAGAGTTATTCTGTATATAGTGTAAGAAGGGAGACCAACTTCATTATTTTGCATTCTTTCACCATTTTTTGAAGACCATTCTTTCCTCATTGAATTATTTTGGTATGCTTGTCAAAAATGATTTGAAGGTACGTCCGAGAATTTCCATTGTCTGTATATCTGCCTTTTGCCAAAACCATGCTGCCTTTTTTTTTTTTTTTGGCGTTTTCTAGAGCCGCTCCCGTGGCATATGGAGGTTCCCAGGCTAGGGGTCTAATCGGAGCTGTAGCCACCGGCCTACGCCAGAGCCTCAGCAATGCAGGATCCGAGCCGGTCTGCAGCCCACACCACAGCTCACGGCAATGGCGGATCCTTAATCCACTGAGCGAGGCCAGGGACTGAACCCGCAACCTCATGGTTCCTAGTCGGATTCGTTAACCACTGCACCACGACGGGAACTCCAAAACCATGCTGCCTTGTTTATAATAGCTTAGTAGTAAGTTTTGAAATTGGGAAGGAACAAAGTCGTCCACCTTTGTTCTTCTTTTTCTTTAATGTTTTGGCTATTCTTTGTCCCTGGAATTTCCACATGAATTTTAGAGTAAGATTTTATTTCTGCAAAAAAGGCACCTAGGATTTGCTAGGTGAAATTGCATCTGTAGATCAATTTGAGGAGTATGGGAATTTTAATGATTTTAAGTCTTTAGATTCATGACAGTGGGGATGTCTTTCCATTTATTTACATCTTCTCTAATTTCTTTCAATAATAATTTGTAGTTTTCAGAGTATAAGTTTGGATTTCTTTTGTTAAATTTATTCTTAAGTATTTTATTCTTCCTGATTCTATTATAAATGAAAATGTTTCTTAATTTCTTTTTTGGCTTATTGTTACTGTGTAGAAATGAAATCGATTTTTGTATAATGCCTTGTATCTTGCAAACTTGCTGAATTCACTTATTCTAAGAGGTTTTTTTTTTTTTTTAGTGGATTCCTTAGGATTTTCTGTATACAAAATTATGTCACCTGCAAATAGAGATAGTTTTACTTCTTTCTTTCTCGTCTAGGTTTCTTTTATTTCTTTTTCTTCTCTAATTGCACTGGCTAAAATGTCCAGTATCATGTTGAATTGAAGTGATGGAGCAGACGTCCTTGTTTTTTTCCTAATGGTAGGCAGAAAGCATTTACTCTTTCATCTTTAAGAGTGATGTTAGCTGTGGTTTTTTTTTCACATATGCCCTTTTTGAGATTGAAGAACTTCACTTCTATTCCTAGCATATTGGTGTTGATTATTTTATCGTAAAAGGGGTTGAATTTTATCAAATGTGTATGTTGATTGATTTTTAGGTGTTAAACTGATCTTGCATTCCTGGGAAAAATCCCAGTTGATGATCATGGGATTGTATAATCATGTATAATCATTTTTATACGTTGCAGGATACAGTTTATTAGTATTTCACTGAAGATATTTTATGTGTTTACATTTATAAGAGATATTGGTTTACAAAATAATTGAAAAGAAAAACAAACAGAGAGATATTGGTTTGTAGTTTTATTTTATTTCGATGTTTTTGTGTGGGTTGACCTTGGGTTGTTTTTTTTTTTTTTTTGGCTGCCCCACAGCATACAGAGCTCCTAGGGCCAGGGGTCAGATCTGAGCCACAGCTGAATCCTTAACCACTGTGCAGGGCTGGGGATCACAGCTGAGTCCTTAACACTGTGCAGGGCTGGGGATCACAGCTGAGTCCTTAACCCACTGTGCAGGGCTGGGGATCACAGCTGAGTCCTTAACCCACTGTGCAGGGCTGGGGATCACAGCTGAGTCCTTAACCCACTGTGCAGGGCTGGGGATCACAGCTGAGTCCTTAACCCACTGTGCAGGGCTGGGGATCACAGCTGAGTCCTTAACCCACTGTGCAGGGCTGGGGATCACAGCTGAGTCCTTAACCCACTGTGCAGGGCTGGGGATCGAACTGAGTCCAAGTGCTCCCAAGATGCTGCAGATCTTGTTGCATCACCGTGGGTGGCCTCAGCTTTTCCTGGACTCATGGAATGAGTGGAGGAATGTTTCCTCCTCTTCCAGGTCTTGGAAGTGCCTTTGTAAAGAGGTAGAATTCACCGTGAAGCTGAAAAAGTCTTGTTGTTGATGTTGGCAGCTTTGGGATTACTAATTTAATTCCTGTAATTGTAATATGCCCATTCAGTTTTTCTATTTATTTTTTGGTTTCAGGCTTTTAAGGAATCTGTCCATTTCATCTAGGTTAATCAAATTTGTTGGTATACGGTTTTCATTGTATTACCATATAATCCTTTTTATTTCTGCAAGATTGTTAAATAAACGTTCCTTTTTTCATTCATGATGCCAGTAATTTGAATCTTTTCTTTTTTTCTTGGACAGTTCAGCTAAAGGTTTGTCAGTTTTAATAGATCTTCTCCAAGAACCAACTTTTAATATTGTTGATTTTCTCTGTTGGACTTCTATATTTTATTATTTTTTGCTCTGTGTTATTTCCTTCTTTTTGCTTACCTTGGGTTTAGTTGACTCTTATTTTTCCAATGCCTTGAGGTGGAGAGCAGGTGATTGCTTAAGATCTTTCTTCTTTTTAAAATAGGTATTTACAAAAACAAACAAAATAACATCATAAAATAGGTATTTACCATTCTAAATTTTCCTCAAATACTGCTTTAGCTGCATCCATATATATGACCATGTTGTGCCTTTAGTTTCAATCATCTTGAAATGTTTTCTAGTTTCTTATGTGATTTTCTTTGTTACTTATTGGTGGTTTGGGAGTATGTTGTTTACTGTCTACGTATTTTTAAATTTCCAAAATGTGCTTGTTACTGATTCTGATTTTATTCCATTGTGATCTGAGAACATATTTTTATGAATTCACTCATTTACAATTTATTTTAGCTTGTTTTTTGGCCGAGGATATGGTTTGTCCAAGAGACTGTTCTGCGTGCACTTGAGAATGTGCACTTTGGTATCTAGTACATATATTTGGTCTATAGCTTTGTTTAAATTTTAAAAATTTCTCTTTTGGTCTTCTGTCTAGTTGTTCTATTCACTCTTCGTATTTGAATACTGACATCCCTGCTATTATTCTCGAAGGGTTTATTTCTCCCTCCAAATTTGTCACTTTCACTTTTTGTATTTTGGTGGCTCTTTTGTTGGGTACATGTATGCTTGTAATTGTTATATCTTTCTGATGCATGATTCTTTTTTCATTATAAAAATTTCTTTTTCTTTAGTAACTTTTTTTTTGTTTTAAGTCTATTTTCGTATGATATGAGAATAGTCATTCCAGTATTCTTATAGCTGCTGTTTGCATGATACATCTTTTCCCATGCTTTGATTTCTAGCCTATTTGTGTCTTTGAATCTCAAGAGTGTTAGAAAGCTTCTTTTTGTATTTCATTTGGCACAAATGGTCATTTTTAATAGTGGCAATGTTGTCTTTAATATATGGATGACAGTGTTTATTTAATGTTCATACATCTCACACTACTATTCTGGATAATGTAATATGTTCTTGGAATATTAGGTATAATCTCCACTTTTCAGGAAATTTAAAATATAAATGTAAAGGATTTATTATGTTATTTATTCTGATTGGTCTGAGAAATATAGCAGAGAAATAGATTATATTAATATTATACTGAGAAGGTGATTCTATAAACTTAAATTTGAATTTGCCTCTCACGTTTTTTTCTTCTTTTTACAGCCACACCTGTGGCAAATGGAAGTTCCCAGACTAGGGTTTGAATTGAAGCTGCAGCTGCCAGACTACTCCACAGCCACAGCGACACTGGATCTGAGCCGCATCTGGGACCTATACCTCACCTTGGGGCAATGCTGGATCCTTAACCCACTGAGTGAAGCTAGGGATCAAACATATATCCTCACAAACACTATGTCGGGTTTTTAATCCACTAAGCTGCAATGGGAACTCCCTGAATTTGCCTCTTATTTTTAATGTGTTAAATAATCTTAAACCCAAGTGACAATATTAATTTTAAATGTATGGATTCATACCACTACAAGTTTTGCCAATAATAATAGAAGCTCTCAGAAGTTTCCTTTTTTTTTTTTTTGGTCTTTTTGCCATTTCTTGGGCCACTCAAGCGGCATATGGAGGTTCCCAGGCTAGGGGTCGAATCGGAGTTACAGCTGCCAGCCTACGCCAGAGCCACAGCAACGTGGGATCCGAGCCACGTCTGCAACCTACACCACAGCTCATGGCAATGCTGGATCCTTAACCCACTAAGCAAGGCCAGGGACCGAACCCACAGCCTCATGGTTCCTAGTCAGATTCGTTAACTACTGCGCCACAACGGGAACTCCCAGTTTCCAATTTTTACGGCAATATCTTCCTTGAAATTGTGTTGAAAAGCAGGGAAAAAAAGTTTAGTTATTACATAGTCTCAATTACTTGCTTCTAACATATTCAGCTATCTTGTAAGATGGTTCACACAGTTTGTGTATGGGCTTCAGAAAAGGCAAAATTAGCTTCTGAAACTGAACAGCAGCTTGAATTCATGAATACGGAAGTGAATGAGTGAATGTATCAACCAAGTGAAATGTGAAATGTAGGTTTTTTAGGTCCTATGTGCAATGAAAGACTTAGCAGAATTCAAGGCAGTGAAAAATAGGGACTGTCTGATACAACAGATTAATAATAATGTTGACAAAAATTTAGATGGGGTATTTATTGTTGGCCTGGTACTGTTCTAATGTCTTTACATATGGGTCAAGGGTTGGATGGTTAAACCAGACCAACATGAATTGGAGATGTTGGCCAGTATTGAGTTTTACCGGTAATTTTAAGGATACATTGAGTCAGAAGAGCCAGAAGGAGCAGAAGGAGCTTCTGGCCATTGAGAGAGGCCCCCAGAACCTTTCTGCTCACAATGACAAAATTCTCAGTCCCAGTGCAGCAGATCAGATCTTAAATGAGGTATGTGGCTTTTGCCTCATATAACACAAAACGGGTGGGCTGTGAAACGTTTCCATTTTATACCCAGAGAGTTGCACAGCTCATGCCTTATGCTCCATAAATCTGTAGATTCTAGGTTTGTTTACTATAGTAATTCTAAACCAGGAGTATCCTGCTAAAAGCCTTTTGTAGATAAATACTCTCCCCCCTTTTTAAAAAGCAAACACCACTAGTATATTTGCCAATTATTAGCATGCTTATAAGGAGATTAGACCAGGTCTTCTGCCTTTTTCCTTTTTTGGGAGGATCTCCTACCCATCAGGCAAAAACTCTGCTGCTTTAACTCATTCCTCGCCAATAGATTAACTCATTTACATCAAAATTCGGTTACGTACTTTTGGGATATAAACATGGTAAAATGTATTAAGAAACTTCAGACGTGTTCCTGAAAGTCTTTCTATTTCATTTGATTTGGTTCGTTTTGGTTGGTAGGAGGTGGGTTGAGGAATACAAATATGCATATATCATCACCACTAACATGTATCTACAATGGCAGTTTATTGCATTTCTTTGTGTGTGTGTGTGTATGTGTGTGCACATCAAATACAATGCTTTCTTCTACTTGATTTTAGAATATTTGAGAAATCGAATGATGGTTTTAATTTTAAGTTTTATTTTATTTTTTCTCACCCCAACCCTCAAATCAGGATGGAGATCCAGTTCGTCCAGGCGTGGCCATGACTGATCTTGCCACTGGCCTTTATGCTTATGGAGCCATTATGGCTGGATTGATACAAAGATATAAAACCGGAAAAGGACTCTTCATTGATTGTAACCTACTGTCATCCCAGGTACTAACCCAAGTAACATTTTTCTTTTCTTCTTCTTCTTTTTTTTTTTTTTGTCTTTTCTAGGGCCACACTCGTGGCATATGGAGGTTCCCAGGCTAGGGGTCGAATCGGAGCTACAGCTGCCAGCCTACACCACAGCCACAGCAACGAGGGATCCCCTTGACCTACTGAGCAAGGCCAGGAATTGAACATACATCCTCATGGGTCCTCGTCGGCTTAGTTTACCACTGAGCCACGAAGGGAACTCCCCAAGTAACGTTTTAGATAATGGTGTAAAAACATGTATCTGGGTCATACTTTTTCATATCAAATTCTGTGGTCACATGTGCAAAACCAAAAAACAAAACAGCAGAAAGAATCTCCCACAAACAACAGCAAAAGCTGTTCTGTATTGGGGTTCTTGATGTTGTCATATTAAAATAAATGGACCATTTTTGTCATAATGTAGACATTGCTGTTGAACCAGAATTTTAAAGAATGTTTTTGTTAAAATAGGTCTGATTTTGAGACTGAAGTACAGTTGTTTCTGTTTTATTGTCTTGTCAACTCTGTAACTTCTTTTTACCAGTTTATTCATCTTTTTTTTGTGCTATGGACCCTTCTACTAGTCTGGCGAAGTCTGTGGACCTTTTTTCAGAATTAGGTTTTTAAATGCTTAGAAAGAGATCCTTAGGATTACAAAGATAGCCAATTATATTGCTATATGGTTATTTCAATGTAAAAACCAGTTTTTTATTATAATAACATATGAGTATTTACTAATACATTAAACCAGAAGATCTATTTAGATTCAATAACTTGCAATTTTGAGGTAGTGTTTTGCACAAATGATGTTTTCAGATACCTACCATAACCATATATGATATGAAAATATGTATAATATTTACTGGTGATCAGGTCATACCTAGGTACTGCTAATACTTCTGTGGTTTGTTGCCTATATTCGTAATGGAAGAAAATGTTAGATTTTAGCTAGTGGTTGATGAAAATAAAGATATTTTTTCCCATTCATGTTAATTACTCCCCAATATTCTTCCTATGGACTCCAGATTAAGAACCCTTGGTTTAGTTAGCGACCAGTTATGTTTTGCTAAATACCGTGCTGGTGGAACAAAAGGGTTATTTAGCCCACTCTCAAATTGACATTTTTCGCCTCCATTTTTATTGGATCAGACTTAGATGCTGTACCATATGTGGAAGTTGATTCTAAATGAGTAATTTTTCAGGGATAGGAAAAAGAGAATATCTGATTTGTGTAAGGAGTTATTCTATGTGGAAAAATTTATTTTATAGGTAGAGATCTCAATTGAAATTTCAGATTTAAATGGCATACATGGGAAAACAATAAACTTTGGAGCCTCGTTCTGGAGATTTTTTTTTTTCCTTTTAGACAAAATTAAGGTGGTGTATAGAGGTAAAAAACATTAATATTGTTGAAGGTGAAATACTATAAATGGATTTTCAACACTAGCTTTGAGCGACAGTCAGAATTTTAATGGCTATATAAAAGGGTAAAAGAACTCTCTCCAAATGAATGATCTAGCTCCTTAAGAGAGAAATAGATGTTAGTTATGGGAAGAAGCTGAGTCTTTTCTTCTCTCCCCTAATTTTGTAGCTATCAGGAACCTGTGGTGGGCGAAGCAGGTAAAAGTTGTACATCCTGTAGATACAAAAGCCACGAGTGTGTGACCTGTGCAGGCACAGAGGACACTGAGCTTAATTTACATGCTCTGCTGTTACTGCCTTGAGATTCTCAGGAGAGGCCCCTCATTTTTCGTTTTGCACTGGTACTCAACAATTACGTAGCCAGTCCTGTATTTGGGACTCTACTTAGGGCTCTTGATCTCTGCCTAGACTGCTTTTCTTATAGTCTGTCAATGATAAATTACTTAGCTTTGGAAGAAATTCTTAGAGTATTATAGAGTTAATTCTCTTCTAGCACCTAACATAGTGATTCACAGACTGGAGGTATATGGCTGCATGGAGGTAGGAGTGGAGGTGAGTAGAATCTTTGGTAGGGCAGTTTCAGTGTGGGAGTACAGAATATGCAAGCTCATGCCTCCTTTGGAGGTGTGTTTATATTTGTTGTCACATTCCACCTTGAAGCTGTAAGTTGCAGGTGTACAGGAATGATGTTTGTTCTTAGTTTTGCAGGATACAGGGGTATCCTCAAAGCCCAGCCCAGTATTTAACAAATAGCAAGTTTACCAGTCTTTTGAGATCAGTCAGAGAACCACTGCTATCAGTGGGTATGCCTCATAACCCTTCAACTTGCTAGGGAAAATTAGAAAAATGTAATAAACCATTGACTTAGGATACCTAGCAAACAACTAATGATGAAATGATTTGCCTTTGGCAAACACAGTAACGGTAATTTAGCCTATTGTACTATAGCTAATCTAGTCAAAGATTGCTAAGATTATTAGGATATTTAAGACTCATTAGCTACCTTTTTACTAATGGGCATTTAACATTATATTAGTTTCAACGTAATGATTTGGTATTTGTGTATGTTGTGGAAAGATCACCACAGTAAATCTAGTTGGCATCTACCACCATGTATAATTACAGAATTTCTTTTTCTTGTGATAACTTTTAAGATCTACTCTTTCAGCAACTTTCCAACGTGCAGTATAGTATCGTTAATCATAGTCACCATGTACATTCCTTTCCTGTGACGTATTTATTTAACTACTGCTGTTTAATGCATTTGACCCTCGTCACCCGTCTTTGCCCATCCTCCATCCCTCACCTCTGGCAACCACCAGACTGTTCTCTGTATCTAGGAGCTTGGTTTATATGATTTTAATAAAAATAAAAACATTTAGATTCCGCATGTAAGCGAGACCACCTGGTGTTTGTTTTTCTCTGACTTATTTCACTTTGCAAAATGCCCTCAATGGCCATCCATGTTGTTGAAAATGGCAAGATTTCCTTCTTTTTTATGGATGAGTAGTATTCCACTGTAGGTACATACCACATTTTATGTTCTTTTCATACCTTGGCCATTGTCATTAACTACCTTTTACAAGAAAAATCTATTGTGCCTTATTTTAGAGGTTTTCACTTACACACCTGCTAATTTATTTGACTCTCATAATTATCATTTGTGGTAGGTAGATAGATCAGGAATTTCTATCCCTGTTTTACTTATAAGTACACTGAAGCTAATGGAGGTTGACGTGCCTGAGCAGCAGAGTCACAGCAAGACTCTGCTTCTGGCGTCCTGCGTGGCTCTCTTTTCCCTCCTTAATCAAGGAAAAGCTTCGGCAGTGGAGGATAGGCAGGCTCCAGCTTTCCTACGGTGAAGCTAAAGGAGAGAGGGCAACGTGAGTAAGAGGCAGAGGAAGCACAAGAGCACTCCACAGCAAGGAAGCACCCCGAAAGCCTGCCCCCACGTCTCACAAGCCTGCCGAGAGCCACAGTGCGGACATGCAGTGAAGTGGGCCCATGGATCATTGTCGTGTTTAGATCCAGTGAGTGAGAACTGCCATGGAATTTAACCCGACAGACAGGTGTGCTTGTTGAAATAGGAGCATTTTGAGAAGAATCGCATTTGGAGTCATGGGATGACTGGGTTTTTTGTTTCAGCTCCAGTCGACTGAGCACTCGCTGTGTCCCAGGCTCTGTGTTAGGTGGGCTTGGAGTGGGAAGCAGCACGTCTGCTGTTCAGGGTTTGCTGGTAGAGCCATCTAAGTCGTGTGGGAAGGTCGGAGGTGACATGTAGTTCCCCGTGGTTCGCTAACAGGGTTACAGAAAGTGGTTGGGCCTCATATGTCATGCTTAGGAATCTGGATTTTAATATTTTAAAGCTTCTGTTTCTCTATCTATAAATTCTGTTAGGTGATGGTCTTTTCAACCAAAGACTGTGTCTCCTTGGATGCTTGCTACCACCGCCACTTTCAGAATAACCTCTATGGAGTTCTCCTCGTGGATCAGTGGAAACGAATCTGACTAGGATCCATGAGGACGCAGGTTCAATCCCTGGCCTCGCTCAGTGGGTTAAGGATCCAGCTTCGCCATGAGCTGTGGTGTAGGTCGAAGTTGCAGCTTGGATCTGGGCTTGGACCTGGTGTTGCTGTGGCTGTGGGGTAGGCCGGCGCCTACAGCTCCGATTCGACCCCTAGCCTGGGAACCTCCATATGCCGCGGGTGTGGCCCTAAAAAGACAAAAAGACAAAAACAAACAAACAAACCCCCCCAAAACAAAGAATAACCTCTGAGCTGTGAACAGTATTGGAAGGTTTCAAAAGGGAGTGTACGGGCAATAATTTATGCTGCAACCTTCCTGTGTACGGGCAATAATTTATGCTGCAACCTTCCTGAAGTGCAGCACAGGGGGCGATGAGGGCCTCATTGTCTGAACCCACCACACCCTAAACCGTTTTTCTTTGATTCTTTGCCTCTGCGTTGTTTGGCTCTGGACTCTTTTCTTCCGTGTGTGTTTCTCCGGCCTTGGGCGTCTCTTTTCTCTGTCTTTCCTCACTTGTCTTTCTTTTCTTCCCCGTTTTCAATCCTAGTCTGTACTCTCTGCCTTTATCCTTGTCTCTTCCTTTTTCTCCATCCTTCATTGTGTGGCGCTAAAGCTGTCAGCCAATTACCATTCCAGATCTTAGGCCTTTCCCCTGTACCACCCAGGAAAGTTTCAGAAGCTTCCAGGAGTTCCCATGGAAGATAAGGGAAGCCCCCTTTCTTAGAGCCCAAGACTATGACTGTTGGTTAAGGGACTCCTCCTGAACAAACCAATGAACCCCTTAAGATAAAGTATACTGCTTGGCTTAAGTCCTTCCTTTTACAAGGAATGCGTTGACTCCACCCCAGCCCCATGGCTGTGACTGGGGAGGTGATTTCCTCAAAGAATAGCATACTTGTTCTTCGGCCAGAGGAGGCAGAAAAGGATGTTGGGAAGCCAAGCAACGAATGTTCACTGTATTAACAAACTGGGTTGTTTAGCGGGTCTAGTGAAACATAAGGTATGAAAAATCCCTTGCATGTTAGAAAGTCTTCTACTTTTGAGCAGCATTAGTTTTATTAGGCTATTGAGAAAATACTTCACGATGTTGGAGATGTGCTGAGATGAAAAAGATGGCTATTGGCGTCATTTTATTATCGTAGTTATTTTAACGTTTCACCATAGAGACATCTGGACTAATGTCACCACGCCTTTTAATTTCAGGTAACATTTATAGGCTTTAGATGTAAAACACAAACCACGAAATGATTACAATCTGCTTTATGTAAATGGGAAGTGCTATTTCTAGATACTTTTCAAAGTAACATAATAGGAAACCTCACCTTTTAAAAAATGTCTTCATTTTCTTTTTTTGTATAATGTTCACTTGCATTAAGCGGATAACATTTGAACTTAATTTCAGCTGCCTGGAAAATGACTGCAGTGGTAAAAAACATAGTTTTCTACTCATTTTGATTGCATTGCATAGGATGACAACTGAATGATTATAACATTCAACATCAGTTGCTAAAAATGAAATTTTGTTCCCCTCTCTGAAAAGTGATCTAGTGTACAATAGACAGATTACACTTGATTTGAATAGTAGCTAATTATTAACTCAGAGATGATTGCTTCAACCACAACAAAACCATTCCTTGTACTGACATGACAGTTGCCGGGATGTGGTTTGCAGTGGGCACTAATTTTTTTGTAGTTTCAAGGCTATAAACTTTTAACCCTTGTCCTGAAATTCTTTGATTTTTTTTTTTTAGTCTTAATATGATTTAAAGTGTCAACTGAAGATTGTCTAACGTCAGCATCTAAACAGTATTCTTTAGATGATACTGGCAAATAACAAGGAAGTGGGTTTGGATGTGGTTCCAGTTATTCTGTTACTCTTATTCTTCTGTTGTGGCTTACAGAAATATCTTTTGGAAGTTTTAATATCCTTCCTGTACTTAATTGCAACCAGGCTACCCTAATTACTGCTACAATGAGTTAGTTTTTTTAGTAATTATTTTCACCGATAGAATGTTTTGGCATTTATGATTCACATCTTTTTTTGGCTGTGTTTGTATATTGTTCATATTTAGGATAGATAAAATTTTAATTCATTATTGTAGCACAATTTAAGGATAAACTTTTGAATTCAAACAAGTGTCATAATCTGAAATTTATCTTTTTATGTCTTTAGATAATCTGCGTTTCTGCTTTTCCTACTTAATCTGTATCTTTAAAAATTTTTATTGAGGTGTATTTTACATATCATAAAATTCACCCTGTTTCAAGGGTGACCATTTAATGGGTTTTAGTAAATTTAGTGAGTTATACAACCATCACTATAAATCAGATTTTGAAATAAATCATCTGTAGTCACCTCTGGTCTGGGTCTTACCCATGAGGCTAGAATGGACATCTCATGGCAGGATGTTGGGCTGGGCGGCCTCAGAGGAATTCAGGGGCTATTCTGACTTCTCTGGGCCCTAGAAAATTTTGCCTTTTATGGGTCTTTTCCTCCATAAAAAAATTAAGAATTATGTTTATAACTGCATTGGTGTAAATATGAATATAGCTATTATGTGTTGTTTACTGTGTTATATATTCACTTTTTTCTTCTGATTTTAAAAGAAATTAAAATGAGAACATTTTTGCATATCCCTAAAATACTGTGGGTTTTAGGCACTACACCTAATAAATAAGTCAGCTCTGGAAGAATTACTTTGAGAATAGTCTAAAGTGTGCCAGATCTATGAGAAAGACAGTCCTGTATTCAGGAAGGAAGTGAAGGCTGAAAGTTGAGATTATGCTGAAGGATGAGTAGAGGATGGAAAGATGCAGAGGCAGCAGTCAGTGACCGAAGAAGTTGAGAGATTAGAGTAGGGAGAGAGAAAAAAAAAAAAAAAAAGATAACAGAAGAAAGTTCAAGAAATCTAGGAACTACAAATTTGCATTTGAATCTCTTCAGGAGCCCAGTGCATTCCTCCCATGAAGGCTCTTGCCAGTCCTATAGTTCTTAGTTACTTATGGCCAGTTTTTTTAAAAAAATTTAAGAATAGTTGATTTAGAGTGGTATGCTAGGGTTTCTTCTATAGCTGAGTTCCTTTTGTGGCTCAGCAGTAACAAACCCGACTAGTATCCATGAGGATGTGGGTTTGATCCCTGGCCTCGCTCAGTGGGTTAAGGATCCGATGTTGCCACGAGCTGTGGTGTAGGTTGCAGACGTGGCTCGGATCTGGCGTTGCTGTGGCTGATTGGACCCCTAGCCTGGGAGCTTCCATATGCTATGTGTGTGGCCCTAAAAAAACAAAAACCTCCAATGTGCTAATTTCTGCTGTACAGTAAAGTGACTTAGTTATACACATATATACATTCTTTTTAAAAATACTCATTTCCATTATGGTTTATCCCAGGAGTTGCATAGAGTTAAATGAATACTAGCATTTAACTAATACTAAGATACGTAAGTAGGAAGGTGAAAACATACCAAAAATGAAAAAGAAAAATCAGACACTTTCAAAGAAAACTACAAAGAATTTTAGATAATTTATTACCCTGTTATTATTTTATACTATGGTTGGACTGAATATAAGTTGACTGCAGTACAAAACATGGTTCACTTTTTTTTTTAAAGAAGATTAAGCAAAATGCAGCTGTATTGAGAGGATGCTCTAGTTTTGTGTAACCAAAATTTTTAGTTGTATTAATGGAAATGTCATATTTTTATGTGACATGGGCCACAGTCAGGGAAACCAGGGCTTTTAACTTATAATTATTGAGAATTACTAGTGAAAGAATATCTCAAAGGAGAAAAGAGTAAAACAGGAAGACAGATTTCATTGTGATCTAATTTAATTCTCTCATTAGATATTTTAAAGCAATTTGGTGCCTTCAAAATGTTCTGAAAAATAGAAGCATAATTAAAATCCAGATATAAAAGAAATAGGAGGAAAAATATCCATTGGTATTGCCAATTATTCCCTGAATTTAGATTTTTGTCTTTGCAGGACCTTGTAGACTAGTGAACTGTGTCAGCTGTGCCTAAAGCTGGGTTTGAGTCTTGGAGTCGCCTCTATTCCTCTTACTAGAGTTAGAACAGTTTTTGTTGCTGTTGTTGTTGCTAAATTAATTGATTCCATCTTTGTCTTTGTACTTTCTAGGGTCAGGAAATTTTATGTGGAATAAAATGTAGCAAATATATCCTTCTGTATTGACTAATTAATGGTGGCCGTTTAGCTGCTCTAAGTTCCAGACCCACCGATTCTTGGTGGACTGACTGTATCTATTTGGCCCCCACTATTATGTCATCGTGCAGGTAAATGATAAGTAAACCATTGGTATCAAGCATGATGATTGACGTTTAATTTCTAGGAAAATCATTTTTGTTCTTCACAGAATGTATATGAAATATAATGATATTTAAAAAAATTTTTGTAGCCTAGAGTCGTTACATACGCTAGCCACATATAATAAGATCTTAATGAGCTGAAGTGCTTAGAAGTTTTGATATTCTGGTTGATTTCATTCTAGATTATTGAGAGCTAAAAGGAAACTGTTTGGTTTCAACCATTTTCATAGAAAATCTTCTAAAATGCTTAACTTAGTTTTCTATTATGGTAAATGCCATACACTGAATATAATTTTCACTTTCAAGGTTATAATTTTGATCTCAACTTTTTCAAACCTATTGATACTCAAAGTAGGGACTAAGAAATTAGGTAGAATCTGCACTAATAGAATCTATCCATCATCCATCAATTAACTATCTTTCCGTGCATCCATACTTGTATTTACTGTATAATCGGGCATACATATCAACGGTATGCCCAATTATACAATAAATGGTAAATAAGCCAGGAAATTTCCCACTCCATGGAATTTACATTACAGTTGGAGATAAGACAATAAACAAATAATAACTGATATATCTCCATAAGGAAATATGCAGTTTGATAAATTAACAGGGACACTTAAGTTAGCCAGGGCAAGGTCATTCAAGATGGGGGAAACAATTAAAGCAAAAGCCTGAAGCAGCACAAAACTTGGCATGTCCCAGGAACCAACAGAAGATTGACCTAGAGATGTCCCTTTGAAAGTTGACATTCGTACTAAATCTGGCCATTTTTTTTTCTTTCTTTTTTTTTTCTTGGTCTTTTTGCCATTTCTTGGGCCGCTTCCACAGCATATGAGGTTCCCAGGCTAGGGGTTGAATCGGAGCTGTAGCTGCCGACCTACACCAGAGCCACAGCAACGTGGGATCCGAGCCTCGTCTGCAACCTACACCACAGCTCACGGCAACGCCGGGTCCTTAACCCACTGAGCAAGGCCAGGGATTGAACCCGAAACCTCATGGTTCCTAGTCGGGTTCGCTAACCACTGAGCCACGACGGGAACTCCAGTCTGGCCATTTCTTAATACTCATCAGAAGAATAAACATGGTGTGTGATGTTTAAATCGTTTAATCCAATAATCTGTAGTTAGTAGGTCCCTTAAAAGTCAAAAGGCAGTAACAGAGTGTTCTTTTTTTCAGGGAAGGAATTACTGGGTGGGTTCTAGGTCAAGCCTGTGAGTTGAGTTCTGGAACTGATTGTTTTTGTAGAAAGATAGTTGAAGCAGCCCAGGGTTTCAGACACTATTTTTCTTTTTGGCCACTTGGGTTGGCTGGAGACTAGTACTGAAAAGGTCGAGATGGGTCCTGAAAACAGAGTCCTGTGAATGTTAATAATAATCACACAAGGTGCAGCATTGGGCAACTGCTGTGACTTGCTGACCTTGGAGCAGAGGCAGCATTGTGCAGACTGTTTGTATTCTCCAGAGCTGAATTATTGAGAGTGACTTTACTAACATAATAAACCTTATATAAGTTCTAAGCACGTAGCATTTATTCAGTAATTTATTTCCCCAGCAGTTCTGTCATTCCCGTTTTACTGAGGCGGAAGCGGCGGCACAGAATAATATTGCAGCTTGCCCTATGTCACACAGACAGTACATAGCAAGCACATTTGGAACCCGAACTCAGTCTGGATGCAGAGACTGCTATTCTTCTACTTTCCTTAACGACATAAGGTCCTCCCAGTATTGATTCATTCGTGTGTTTACTCACTTAAATATGTATTGCGTGCCCAGTGCCAAGCGTGCTGGTATTCCTGGCAATATTATGGTGAATGAGGATAGGTGATGAATATTCTTTAGCTTTTGAGAGGGGTTTACAAATATAGCAAAGCTTGACTTGTCTTTTGGGAGAGTGATTTTGATAAGTAGAGTGGTCAGCACTGAACAATAGAGCTTAACATGGTGATTAGATATTCATCTTGTATCTTGCAATCTTGCTGAGCTGATTTTTTTTTTTTTTTTTTAGTTCTAAGAGTATTTCAGGGATACTAGGATTTTCCATATACAAGGTCATGTCATTTGTGAATAGGCATAGTTTTCCTTCTTCCTTTCTGACATGGATCCCTTTTATTGCTTTTTCTTGCCTAATTGCCCTGAGTAGAAACAACCCCAGTACAATGTCGAATAGAAATAAAATCATTTTCCTGATTTTAGGGCAAAAAATTCAGTTGTTTACCAGTGTGTATGATGAAACAGTGTTGGATTTTTGCAAATGCTATTTCTGTGACTCTTGTGATGATTAATTGGTTTGCATCACTTATCCTATTAATATGTTATTTGCTTATTGATTAACAATTGATTTTTATCACATCAATTTTGCAGTCCTTCAAAAATATCACTTGATTATTTTGTGCAATTCTTGGTATAATTGCTGTATTTAGTTTGCTAGTATGTTGCAAAGGATTTTGGGGTCTGTTTTTTTTCTTTCTTTTTTTCTGATCTTTTTTTTGATCTTTTTTGGGCTGCACCTGTGGCATATGGAGGTTCCCAGGCTAGGGGCTGAATCGGAGCTGTAGCTGCTGGCCTACACCTCCACCACAGCCACAGCAACATGGGATCTAAGCCATGTCTGTGACCTATACCACATCTCAAAGCATCACCAGATCCTTAACCCACTGAGCAAGGCCAGGGATCGAACCTGCATCCTCATGGATACTAGTCAGATTTGTTTCCACTGAGCCATGGCGGTAACTCCAGGGATCTGTTTTCAAAAAGGAGAATTGATTGATATTTGTGTGTGTGTGTGTGTGTGTGTGTGTTTCTCAGTTTTTGGTATCGGGATGATTCCTCATAGAATGAGTTATTTTCTCATTTTCAGGTTTTTCAAGAATTTGTGAAGAATTGGTACTAATTCTTTAATAGTTTTATAGAATTCATCATGAAGCTAAAAAAAACCTGGACTGCTGCTTTTTTGCACGTGCAAGTTTTATGGTGATTAATTCAGTGTTTCTATGTGTTATATGTCTATTCAGTTTTTCTATTATTTAGTCAGTTTCAATAATTTTTACCTTTATAGAAATTTATCCATTTCATTTAGGTTTTTAATTTATTGACATGATTTTTTTTCATAGTACTCTCATATAATCCTTTTTCTGTAAGGCCAATACAAATATTATCTCTTTTATTCATGATTTTAGTTACCTGAGCTCTCTTTTTTTCTTGGTCAGTCTAGCTTAAGGTTTATTAATTTCATTGATCTTTCTAACAAGCCAAATTTGGATTTCATTGATTTTTTTTTTCTATTGGCTTCCTATACTCTATGTTTCACTTATTCCACTTTTTATCTTTAGTAGTTCCTTTCCTGTGCTAGTTTTGAGTTTAGTTTGTTTTTCTTTTGGTGATGTCTTAAGGTGGAATGTTAGGTTATTGATTTGCAGTCTTTTTTTAATTCGGTGTTTTTAGTTATAAATTTCCCTCTAAGAATTGTTTTAGCTCATCTCATAAGTTATGGTATGTTGTGATTTTTTTTCAGTCATCTCAAATCACTTTCTAATTTCCTTTGAGATTTCTTCTTTGATCTATTGGTTTTTAGGAATGTGTTGTTTAATTTCCACTTTTGTGAATTTCCTAAACACCCTTCTGTTATTAATTTCTTGTGTCATTTCATTGTAGTATGGAGGACATTCATTATTTAATTTCAGTCCTTTTAAATTTACTGAGGTTTGGAGTTCCCGTCGTGGTGTAGTGGTTAACGAATCCGACTAGGAACCGTGAGGTTGCAGGTTCGATCCCGGCCTTGCTCAGTGGGTAACGATCTGGCGTTGCCATGAGCTGTGGTGTAGGTCACAGACGTGGCTTGTATTTGGCGTTGCTGTGGCTGTGGTGTAGGCTGGTGGCTACAGCTCCAATTAGACCCCTAGCCTGGGAACCTCCATATACCTACAGAAAAGGCAAAAAAAAAAATCTAAATTTACTGAGGTTTATTTTTGTTCTACCTTGGAGTATGCTCCACGTGTGCTTGGGAAGAATGTGTATTCTGCTGTTGTTGTTATATAGATGTTTGTTCGGTTTAGTTGGTATTTGTAGTAAAATTTTGTGTAATGTTTGGGGAACTGTCAAATTTTTTCTAAAACAGCTGCACTGTTTTACAAATCCCCCACCATTCGTGAGCTTTACAGGTTTTCCACATCCCTATCAACACTTGTGATTCTCTGTGATTTTCACTTTAGCTGTTGTAGAGGGGGTGTAAGGTGGTTTTGATTCGAATTTTTGCATTTCAAGTCTTCTCTTTCTTTGTGGATTTTCTGCCTAGTTGTTGAAAGTGGTATATTTAAGTCTTCATCTATTATTGTTGTATTGTCTCTTACATCAGTTTTGTCAGTTTTTGTGTCATGTTTTTGGTGCTCTGTTGTTGGGCACATATATGCTTGTAATTGTTATGTCTTACTGATAAATTGACCATTTTATTATTATAAAATGCACTAATTTGCCTCTAGTAACAGTTTTGGCCTCAGAGTCCATTTTGTCAGTCTGTTTTTGGTTACCATTTTCACGGTTTATTCTTTGCTAGGGCTGCAGTAACAAAGTTCTGTAGACTGGATGGGCTTACACGACAGAGATTTATTTTTCTCACACTTCTGAAAGGTTGAACCCTAAGGTCAGGGTGTGGTCAGGGTTAATTTCTTCTTAGGGCCATGAGGGAAGGATCTGTTTCTGGTCTCCCTCCTTAGCTTGTAGATGGCTATCTGTCATTCCTTGTGTTCTCACATCATTTTCCTTCTGCACATGTCTGTGTCCAAATTTTCTTATGGAGACATCAGTCATATTGGATTAGGCACATCCTGGAGACCTCATTTTAACTTAACGTCTTATAGTCACATTCTGAGGTGCTGGGGTCAGGGCTTCAACACAGGAATTTGGGGGGGAGTATACAATTCTGCCGATTATCTTTGTCATGTTTTTACTTTAGATCTTTTTGTCTTTGAATCTAAAATATGTCTTTAATAGACATAACATAGTTGGATCCATTTTTAAAAATGCATTCTGCCAACCTCTATTTTTTCTTTGCCATTTTATTATTGTTTTCTATGTCTTTGTCTTTTGTATTTCTCTGTTCCTCCCTTAATGGCATTTTATTATTAAATATTTTCTAGTGTACTATTTTAATTCCCATTGTGTGTGTGCATGCGTGTGTGTATTTTTAATGCTTTATCTTTTTAGGGGCACACTTGAAGCATATGGAATTTTCTAGGCCAGGGGTCAAATTGGAGCTGCAGCTTCTGGCCTGTGTGCCACAGCCACAGCAATGTGGGATCCAAGCTGCATCTGCAACCTACACGATAGCTCATGGCAATGCTAGATCCTTAACCTACTGAGCCAGGCCAGGGATTGAACCCATGTCCTCATGGATACTAGCTGGGATCCACAATGGGAACTCCCTATTTTTAACTTTTTAGTATTGCTCTGGGTGTTACAATTAACGTTTTAATCTAAAAAAATCCAGTTTAGATTAATATTGACATTATTTGAATGGTGTGTAAAAACTTTGCTTTGTTACAGTATAGCTTTGTTTCCTCTGTCCTCTCTGGGCTGTTATTGTTATAGTAATTACATTTTTATACATTGTATGCCCATTGACACAGATTTACCACTACAGTTGTATTCAATTCTTTTAAAAATTATGTGGGAGAAGAAAATTATAAACAAAGTACATTTATACCATCTTTTATATTTACTTATTTAGTTAGCTTTACTGGTGCTCTTTATTTCTTTGTGTGGATTTATGTTACTGTATAGTGTTGTTTTCATTTCAGCCTTTGGTATTTCTTGTGAGGCATTTTTTTTTTTTAAGAGAGGGAAGAATTTATTGAGATAAGAGATGCTGCTGGCACATCAGGATAATTTTTCTGATGATGGGGGAAAAGACAGGTTTGTTAGCAACAAACCTTCATTTTTTGGTTCATCTAGGAGTGTCTTAGCCTCACCTTAATTTTTGAAGAGTCATTTTTCCAGGTATAGAATTCTTTGCTGACTCCCCCCGCCCCCACCCCAGCCCTTTATGTATGTTATTCTGCTGTTGACTGACATTCATGTTTTTAGTAAGAAGCAAGGTGTTCATCTATTCAGGATCTGTTGCATGTGATGAGTTGCTTCTCTCTTGCTACTTTCAAGAGTGTATCTTTGTTTCTGTCTTCTGATGGTTTCTTGTGTTTAGATCTGGAGCTGTTTAAGTGCATCCTGCTTGGAATTCACTGAGCTACTGGGATATGTAGATTAATCTTTTCCATCCTGTTTGGGAAGTTTTGGCCATTACTTCTTCAAATATTTATTCTGCCCCTTTTATTCTCTCTTCTTCTCTAGGGCTCCACTCTCATAGCCATTATCACACTTTCTTTTCGTTCTTAACACAAGAGTTCTTTCAGATCTTTGTACGTATTTATAGCAGCCGATTTAAAGTCTTTATCTATTAGGTACAACACCTGGGCTTACTCAGAGACAGCTTCTGTTGCCTGCCTTTCCCCACCCATGAATGGTCATACTTTCCTGTTTCTTTGCATGTTTCATATTTTTTGTTGTTGTTGAAAACTGGCTATTTTAAATAGTAGGATGTAGAAACTGTAGGGTTCAGATTTCTCCCTGCCCAAGAGTCGTTTTTTGTTGCTATTTGTTGTTATTGCTGTTTGTTCGTTTAGTGACTTTTTGAATGAATTTTATAAAGTCTTCATTCTTTGTCTTGTGAAGCCGCTATGCTCAGTTAGCTTCGTGGCCAGCTGCTGATTAGGCGTAGAATTTCTTAACTGCCTTCCTCTCCTGGCCTTTGCTGAGATGCTGTGTGTGTGTCGGACAGTGTTTACAGCTCTTCCTTCACTCATGCTTGTGCAGAACTCAGGATTGGCTCTAAGTGAAATATTAGGCCTTCTGAGATAGCTCTTGCGCATGCACACAGCTCTGGAGTCCCAGGAACATGTCGGAGCTTTCCAGTATTCCCTGTGGTCATCTCTTTACCAGTGTTTCCTTTTAAGTTCTTGGCCATCCTCTTGTTGCTCAGTTGGTATTTCCACCTTAGCCAGCTGTGAGGTTGAACAATGACTGCTGATTGCTTTTTACAAATGATCTGAGGATAGCCATTTTTTTTTTTTTTGTCTTTTTAGGGCCATACCCATGGCATATGGAGGTTCCCAGGCTAGGAGTTGAATCGGAGCTATAGCCACTGGCCTATGCCACAGTCTAGCAGCGTGGGATCCGAGCCGCATCTGTGACCTACACCACAGCTCACAGCAATGCTGGATCCTTAACCCACTGAGTGAGGCCAGGAATCAAACCTGCGTCCTCATGGGTGCTGGTCAGATTCGTTCCTGTTGAGCCGAGATGGGAACTCCCAGGATAGAGATTTTTGTACTGAGTAAGCTCTGAGGCAAGTCAAATAGAGCAAACTGGAAAATGGGCCTTTTCCAGGATGTTGCCAGACAGGTTAAATAGTGACAAGTCTCTAGTGGTAGTGTTTTTTTCCATAAACTTTAAACTTAATCTGCTCACTTCTGTGGCTTCTGGCTTTCTGATATTCATAGTTACTGAGACTGTTGGTTTTTAAGGCTCTGGAGCTGGTCGAGGCAGATGGCAATATAGCAAAGCTTGCTGTTCTCCCCTAAATTTAATCTTTTTTTCTTGAATAATCATTCCTCAGTTGTTCCAAGGTTTTGATTAAGTTCTAGAATTGTGACAGAGTTGGTTGTGAGAATTTGGCCTGCGTTACTGCTCTGCGGTAGAGGTGATTGCTTCATCTTTTTTGAAGTTGCGTTAGGTTCTCCAGACAAGCAGACCAATAGGATGTATACATCACTCTCTGTTCGCACCCCCCCGCCCCCACACCCTGTCCTGTGTGTGATACAGGACAGCCAGTGCTGTGATGCGGAGTGAGGCTGCTGTTGTCCAAGGGCGGGAGAAGCTGGAGGCCCCAGCTCAGGCCGAGAGCGAATTGGCCCTTCCTCTGCCTTTTTGTTCTGTTCAGACGCTTGTCTGATTGGATGATGTCCCCTCAAATTGGTGAGGGATTTTCATCGACTCTCTTCAAATGCTGATTTCTTCTGGAAAAACTCTCACCCAGAAATCTGGGCCTCCCTCAGCCCAGGCAAGTTGACACATGGAATTAACCATCTCAGAAGTGCTATCTCTCTAGGTATGTAATTTAAAGTTTTCCACTAGCCACATTAAAAAGTAAAAGAGAGCAAACGAAGTTAATTTTAATTATATCTTTCATTTAACAAAATATACCAAAATATTTTTATTTCAAAGTGAAAAATTGATGAGGGGATATTTTACTTTTTTTTCTGGACTAGGTCTTTCACATTTGATGTGTTATACTTATAGCACATCTTAGTTTGGAATGTCCTCATCAAGGACTCAGTAGCCACATATGGTTAATGGCTATGGCAATGACAGTCTCAGAACACAGAAGAATGGGTTAGAGGTATTGAAATTCCAGTATTTCCTTTCTTCCTTCCCAACTTGTGTGGAAAGTGAAAAGCAATGTTCAGCCATAACCATGTCGGGTTTCTGCTCGTTGTCTGCTACTGCCTGGGGCAGACCAAACAACCGTCCTGAAGGATGTCTATGCCCTCGTTCCCAGGACCTGTGAACATGTTGCCTTACGTAGTCAAAGGAACACTGTCGATGTGATGAAGCCAAGACGTTTGACGTGGTTAGATTACCCTGGACTATCTGGGTGAACCAGATGTAGTTACAAGGGACTTTATAAATGGGAGGCAGGAAGATCAGAGTCAGTAGTCTGAGATCTGACAGTGGCAGCAAGAAGGTGGAACGATGCTAGGAAAAGGAGCACACACCTAAGAAGTGCAGATGGCCCCTAGAAGCTGGAAGGTTCAAGGAAACGGATTCTCACTTGAGAGTCTCCAGAAGGAACCAGCCTTGGTAACACCTTGACAGTAGCCCATGAAAGTGGTTTAGACTTCTGACCTCCAGGACGATGAGATAATAAATTTGGATTGTCTTAAGCCGCTGAGTTTGGGATAATGTGTAACAGCAGCAGTAGGAAATCAATCCACCACCCTAGCAGGCCAAAGCAGCTATGGAAAGTTTTGGTTTTATATATAAATTTTAGTTAATACAGGAAAACACATTTGCTGTACAAGTGAAGGTCCACATCAGTTGTGATTCAAGCTTTACATCCATGAGTATTGAGTAATTTTGTATTTTAGATGGATTTTCATGGGGCAGGGGTTAAAACATGCCTGAGAGACGATTGCCAGACATTTCAGGGCAGCTCTAGATTCCATACCGTTAAAATATCTCTAAAATTCCAAGAACACTGTGTCTTCCCGGTGGGATAGTTTGTTTTCAGATGGATCAATTCTTCCTAAAACTGAGCCGCACTCAGAGGGGAGGCGATAATGCCGATACATCCTGAAGACTTATCTAAAGGAAGCTGCCGAAACTTGAGACGTGCTTTGAAATCGTGCAGGTCGTTGACTCTTTCCTGAGATGATGACTCTTCCTTCCCTCTGAACAGCTTTGTGATTCTTCTGTGTGTTTGATTCTGCTGAACTCAAGCCAGGCTGCAGCAGTAGAATGAGTGCCTTCTCCTTTTGCCTCTGTGCAGTCAAGCAGAAAGCCCAGTTTGAGTCTGAAATTTGTACTTCTTTGGGTAAGGACATGCTTTCACAATTCTGTAACTCTAGTTTCAAGTTCACTGTATTCAGATGTCATCTCAAGTTTAATAATATACTATCTTATAAGCCACTGAGGGAAAACGAAGTGCATCTTTTTTAACCCCAAAAGGGCTTGACTTGAGAAAGGAGCTTGCTGAATCATTTTCTTTCTCTGACACTGGTACCTGATTGAAAATTTAGTTTGTTTCGACACACATTCTACTTCAGCATCTTCTAAATATCCCCAGACTGTTGGAGATTGATTTGTAATAATAGGAAACAATCAGCCAGTATTGGCCAATTCTTTCATCAAATTATGTAATAAAACTGATTTGCAGTATTCAGAGCCTAAGTTTTCTGTCAGTGAAGCCTGGACTTAATAAGTGTTCTTGTTTGACTCAAACTAACTGTCAAAAACCTCCCCTGTCTTTTTTTGTATATATATATTTGTTGTATATTTAACTCATACTTAATGTTGTTTTTTAATGGCGGCTTGCTAGGTCTTATTTGTTGCCGCCATGACTAATGGGGTATTAGACATTTTGGTTGCTATTGTTGAAAATCTCAAGTTGAGTATTGCTTGACACCCAGGAAAACTGGACGTGGTCTCCAAGCTGCACCTTGAGGAAACTTTATAGCCCCGATGCTTAAACTTGGCTCTACTTCGGAATCATCTGGGAAGTGTCAAAAACTGCTGTCTTTGTCCTACCCCCAAGGGATCCTGGTTTAACTGGTAGGAGGCATGGCCTGGGCACTGGGATTTTTAAAATCTCTCCAGATGATTGTAGCATGCAGCCAAGTTTGAGAACTTCTCTTCCACAAAATGATTCCCAAACTTATGCTGTGTGAAAGCCAGCAGAGAGCTTTTTTTAAACTTAATTTTTTAGAGCAGTTTTAGGTTAACAACAACGTTGCGAGGAATGTCCAGAGATTTCTCGTAGATCCCCCATCTCACACATGAATAGTCTGTACTCACAAGAGGGTGTCTTTCACCAGAATGGTACCTTTTTCTTTTTTTCTTCCCCACCAAGAATGAACCTACATTAACCCATTATAATGACCCAGTATCCAGGATTAGCTGAGGTCTGCCTCTTGGTGTTGTACATTTTGTGGGTTTGCACAAAGTGTAGTGGCATATGTATCCATAGTTATAGAATTATGCGGAATATTTTCATGGCCACGAAAACCCTCTGTGCCGATCTCTTCATCGCCCTTTTCCCGTCCCCCCAACCCCGGCAGCCATTCATCTTTTTACTCTCTCCGAAGCCTTGCCTTTTCCAGAAGGCCATGTCATTGGAATCATACACTATGGCGCCTTTTCCCATTGGCTTCTTTCAAGTAGTAATGGACATGGACGTCTCCTCCATGTCTTTTCATGGCTTCATAGCTTATTTCTCTTTCGTGCTGTGCAGTATTCCACAGGCCGTGTGCACCGCAGGTTTGGCAGTTATAAATTACCAGAGTTTTGGCAGCTATGAGAGAAGCTTCTGTAAATATCTGCGTGGAGGTTTTGAGTGGCATAGTTTTTAACTCCTTTTGGGAAAATGCCAACCGTGCCGTTACCAGATCATATGCTAAGATTATATTTAGTTTTGTAAGCGACCGTCAGACTGCCTTCCAGAGGGGCTGCACCGTCTCGCGTTCCTGCCGGCAAATGGGCGAGAGGTTCCTGCCGCTCCTCGAGATGATCAGCACTTGGTATCGTCGGTGTTCTGCACTCTGGCCATTGCAATAGGTCGGCCAGAGTCTGGGGGACTTTGGGAAAACCCCGATTCCTGGACCTCCTCACCCTTAAGCATTCAGATTCCGCGGGTCTGGGTCAGGACTCAGGAGCTGCAGTTTTGGAAGCAGCAGTCCAGGGAACTCTGATGCAGTAGATCCGTGAGTCACGATTTGAGAAGAAGGGATGTCTGAGGGTAAACCTGCAAGGTGGTTCCTATCACGTATCATCTTGATCCTTTTTTTTTTTTTGTCTTTTTGCCTTTTCAAGGGCCGCTCCCGCAGCATATGGAGGTTCCCAGGCTAGGGGTCTAATCAGAGCTGTAGTCACTGGCCTACACCACAGCTCACAGCAACACGGGATTTGAGCCATGTCTGCGACCTACACCACAGCTCATGGCAACACTGGATCCTGAACCCACTGAGCAAGGCCAGGGATCAAACCCGCAACCTCAACCATCACTGAGCCATGACGGGAACTCCTCATCTTGATCCTCTTAAAATGAAATGGCATTAAAGTTCTCCCAAATAATTTTTAATCAAAACTCAAATCATATTTGTAGCACCTCTCTTGGCTGGTTCCTGTGGGGTTTAGCTACGGACATCACCGTACTTGAGGCTTTTGCTCTACAAGTTCCCAAGGGACCTTAAGCTTGTCAGGGAACTGAAAGAACACAGAATGGCTTAGAAAGACCCTTAAGGCTTTATGACTGTGTGCTACATCGAACACAACTTTGGCAGTGGTGAGATGGACAAACTGCACATCAGCGGTGGATTTGTCCGTGTGACTGGCAGTCAACTCATTCTGAAGGGGCAATAGCTGCAGAAAGGGACGTTTCAGGTGCCACCGACATGGCCCTCAAGACCCCTCTTCTCCCGTACTGGTGATCAGATTCATGTATTTGTCTCTTTAATCTTACTGACTCCCAAAGACAGGTTATCAATCATGGCATTTTAAAAATAAAAGAATTTCAAAGTTGGCTGTGCTGCTAATTGGAAAATGCACTTTAAAAATGATTAGATTTATAATTGGTTCTGTGATGAAGGGTATTTTTCTGTGTGTTTTTTTAAAGTGCATGTCAGACTGTCAGTTGCACAAGGATTGGAGTGCATAAAGGAGATACAGAAAATAGAGATATTTTACAAACAAAATGTCTTATTGTTCAGTGTTTCATCCTAATGATTACCATGGAGTGGAGCACAGGTTGTTTCTACACTTTTTTTTTTTTTTTGTCTTTTTGCCATTTCTTGGGCCGCTCCCGTGGCATATGGAGGTTCCCAGGTTAGGGGGTCTAATCGGAGCTGTAGCCACCGGCCTCTGCCAGAGCCACAGCAACGCGGGATCTGAGCCTCGTCTGCAACCTACACCACAGCTCACGGCAACGCCGGATCCTTAACCCACTGAGCAAGGGCAGGGACCGAACCCGCAACCTCATGGTTCCTAGTTGGATTCGTTAACCACTGCGCCACAACGGGAACTCCATCTACACTTTTAACAAAAGAAATACACGTCCAGAAAAAAAATACCCAAAATATACAAACATGTCACTTTGTAATTAAAAGTTTTTTTGTAATTCCTCTCCCTAGCCACGATGACTATTAAGTGTTTGGTGACTATTTCAGAAAAAAATAGAACTCACTGATGCATCTTTCTTCAGTTCCTATATACTCATGTCTAATTTTGTCCTAGTGGTATAAAAAGCTATAATATTATGGTTTTAGAAGAAAACTAAACCTTAGACTTCAGTTGTCATAATGTAAATATTCTTTGCATGAGAATTTTTACCAAGTGATTACCTGTCTGTTTAGGTCTGTAGATGGATTTTGCCTCGTTTGATGCTTGTAGTTTCCCTCCCGACACTGCTGCTTCTCCATGTGCCTCGTGGCCGCCCGTCTCTTTCTGGTGGTTCTGTGGTGCAGCTGCTGTTGACGAGTGGCCTCCTCACCACCACCCTTCGCTGTTTGGAGCAGGCGCTTTCAGCCCTCCTCGTTGACTGCTTTGCACTCCATACTCCGCCAACTGAAAAGTTCTATTAGGAACATGCCGAGGTACCTATGCGATGACAATGGTAGGTCCTCCCCAGTCGACCGAAATGCTGTTGACACACACTTTGAGGGAGTCCTTGCGGAGGACCAAGTTCTCCACTGCGCTCCCTCCCTTACCCCCCAGGTTAATAGCGTGGGTTGGTCTGATCAAAGTCGTATGTTCGATGAAGAAATAACGCAGAGGAAATTTAAATATAAGGGTAATTTGGAAAAGTTACGGTGAAATTAAAGATAGGTTGTTGCTAATATGTTTCCTTTTTTAATGGGAAAAGTCTGTGTTAGTTCCGGAAAGGATTATGATAACCGGCAGGAGAGGGGTACGTGTGGTTCCTCTCCCTATCACTGGATGGCGCTGTGGGCTCAGGAGCTGCTCTGGAAATAGGATCTCTTGGGTGGTTACTTTAGGTGCTGACATCTTTCTGGAGAAGGCTTTTTATATTCATTCTAATGTTTGTAATTGCACTTGTTATTTGTTGCCAAGTACACATTAAAATTTATATTGTGTTTATTAGGACATTTGAATCTGCATGCAACAGATTAAACAATATGTACTTTTTCTTTATAACGTAAGACCTCAGTTTAACTTTATTTTAACCCTGTTGTTGAATTAGCTGCTTTCCATTTGATAACCTTCCTCCTCAGGCCTCCGGAGTAGTGGTGAGAAGCGAGCCGAACTGCAGAGATTTAAATCCTCAGTGTCAGCTAGGTAGCTGAGGCCCTTGGGCAAATCTTGAAGTGGGCTCTCTGCCTTAGTTTCCTCATTCATTAAATGGGGATATCAGCAATCCCCTGGATTGTTATGAAGATTAAAATGAGTTTATATAGGAGTTCCTGTTGTGGCTCAGTGGATTAAGAACCCGACTGGTATCCATGAGGATGCAGGTTTGATCCCTAAGGATCTGGCATTGCTGTGAGCTGTGGTGCAGGTCGCAGATGTGGCTCGGATCTGGTGTTGCTGTGGCCGTGGTGTGGGCTGGCAGCTGCAGCTCTGATTGGACCCCTGGCCTGGGAACTTCCACATGCCGTGGGTGTGGCCCTACAAAAATGAGCTTATATATAAAAAGTGACTGCAGCAGGGCTCAGTGCCTAGTCAGCACTAACTAAGTGTTAGCTTTTATTCTCACTTTGTCACTGTTACTGTTGTCTTCACTTTTTTGGTTCTTTTTCCTTCAACCACCCTCTGCCGCACTCTCACCTATTAACACACTCCTTAGCCCTGCAGTTACTGATATACACACATATTGGTTGCAGCAGTGACTGATTTTTTTTTTTACCCAAAGCCTTTAATTTTTTAAGGTATAGTTGATTTACAGTATTGTGCCAATTTACCCAAAGCCTTTACTTTTGAGGACCTCTTGCAATTATTTAGACCATAAACATTAAAAAAAAAGTCTTACTTTGCTTTTTTTTTTAAGTTGAGGGAATGTACATGTTAAAATGCCTCAACCAAAATTAAGTTAAAAATACTGATGACCTATCTTATTGTAGATATGCCGCTGAGTCCCGTGCATGCTGGCTGGTGCTTCAGACTAGACGGAGAGCAGAGTCAGCTCCTTGGCATCCAGGAGGTGCTTCTTTGCTAGTAAGCTGTAGTACAAGCCTGAGAATTTTGAGTAAACATCCTTTTGCCCACCCCGAGGTCTTCTGCTAAAAGAACACAGTTACTCTTTGAGGTAATGAGGTCTAAGCTTTTAGCATGAAATCGGTGAAAATCAATGCACTGATTCATCAATACACAGGAATCAGTGCAGCTGGTACATGATACTGAAGACAGGTAAAAATTCTCTCTATTTCTCAATTGTTTTGTTTTTGTTTTTTAATTGTTTTTTTTTTTTCTTTGTCTTTTTAGGGCCGCGCCCACAGCATGTGGAGGTTCCCAGGCTAGGGGTCTAATCGGAGCTACAGCTGCCTGCCTACGCCAGAACCACAGCAACTCCAGATCCAAGCTGCAAGTGCGACCTACACCCCAGCTCATGGCGATGCTGGATCCTTAACCCACTGAGCGAGGCCAGGGATCGAACCCTGAACCTCATGGTTCCTAGTCGGATTCGTTTCTGTTGCTCCGCGACGGGAACTGTTTTTGTTTTTTATACCATCACAAACTCCGCTTGACTTTATCTGCAGTATTTCCTGAGCTCTTCCACGTTCACCTGAGAATGTCTCCCGTACAAAGGAGGGTGTGGAAAATTAGAGATGATCAGTAGTAACAGTATTTGGATTCCACTCAGCCCCAAACTTACACTGAGAGCAAATCTAAGCGGACTCTCTCGCTCTCATGCTTTTTTTATGGCTGCACCTGCAGCATATGGAGGTTTCCAGACTAGGGGTCGCGTCAGAGCTGCAGCTGATGCCTACTCCCACAGCCACAGCAACACTGGATCTGAGCTGTATCCGTGCCGATTCTGTGACCTGTGCCACAGCTCGCAGCGCTGGATCCTTGACCCACTGAGCAAAGCCAGGGATCGTACCTGCATCCTCACAGAGACTACGTCGGGTTCTTAACCTGCGGAGCCACAATGGGAATCCTTCTTTTTCTTCTTAAAACATCATCCTTTTCTCCCATGTTACCTCAAAACTTGCTTTATGTCCTTTTGGTTTTTTTTTCTTTCTGTCCCTTTCTCCCTCCCTCCCTTCCTTCTTATCATTCTTTCTATTTCTTTAATCTATTTCTTTTCTTGCTACTATAAAAATGACTTCATTCTCATTCTGGGGCTAGAAGTCCAAATATTTGTTATTCTTGAGTCTCTTGAAAAAAAAAAAAAAGGCCAGTGACCAAGCCAAAGTAGGGCTGAGACTAAAAACAAACTTACTGGGTGGTAGAGGAGGAAAGAGAGAATTTTAAAAGTGATGCATTGAGAGAGACGCCTGACAAATGCTTAAATTGCCCCTTCTTTTTGCTGGTGATGGTTTCTGCTAGGAAAGTGTCTAGAAATACAAACTCCACTGTTTTGGGAACTTCCATTGGTTTGCATTCTTTCTCAAAATTTGTGTTTGACGTTTGTTCTTGAGACCTTGGAAGTGGTTTGGGGAAAGTGCTTTTCTTCTAGTGTGTAGGACTGTGACACTCATGCCCCAAGGGAAGCGGGTGAGAAATAATAGCGTGATTGTCTTTGGAAGCACAGACCTGTGTATCAGGGCAGCCTAAGCAACAGTCATCCGTGTGTGAACCCACGTAGTGTGACATGAAAGGGAATTTTCCTGACCACTGTCCTATCTTGTTTCATGTTCAGACATTCTTATCGATAGAGTCATTTAATCAGAGGTTTGTCTTGTGTAGGAATTTTTCTGCCCAGGTTCCCAAGATTTCCATCAAATATCCATATACGGTCTTGAGGCAAAACCAAAAAAACCTTCATCGTTTTGAGAAGCAGTGATGATTTTACCCTTAGAACTAATACTTCTCAGTTTTTATAATTTGTTTCTTAAGAATAATTCTTAAGAATTAAGTAATATTCTTCTCAAATACTCATTGTGCTAACTGCTCAATTTATGACTTGAAATCTGTTACAATGTTCTTTTTTACTTAAATAACACAATGGTTAGAAAAGGGAGAAAAAGGAATCTAAAGATGGCATTTCAGTTTGTTCGACAGTGTTGAATTTAGGCCTGTCCTTTGTTTTTTAATTATCAAGCGAGCACAGTGGCTTGCTTGGCTTTTTTCCCTTTGTTGTCATCTAGGAGTTTTTTTGAAAAGAGTATGATTGTAAACCAGGAGTTTCAAAATCCAATGCTCAAGTATGCCAGGCAGGTAATTAAAGGGAGTGAACTAACCCAAACGAAACAACATTAGGAAGTAGTGTTGGATATGGACCAAAGAGCCCACCTCCTATCTGAGACCACGCTGCTCAGTACAGCCAGTTGCTGCCACGTGGGGTTGTGGCCCCAAGGGATGAGTGTGCTTGTGGATGTTTAACCAATTTTCTTAAAGAAAAAGCTGTGATTCATAGCATTCGCCAGTCCTCGTGGTGTAAATATTCCCGCATAGCTCATTTCTAGCCTCTAATGTGATTGTTACTGCGTGTGTTTGGAAGAGATTTAACCGTTGGCTCTCATGAGCCAGTATAAGCCATTTCCACCATGCAGCTAGCTCAGAGTAGCCAGATTTGCACAAAATTTGAATTTTTATATAAAACCTTTCCATTTTGGAAATGCCGTGTAGGCCAAACAGAACACATTAAGGAACTGAATCAGGCTCATTGAGCTGCCCGCTTACAACCTCTGGAGTGAAACTGCTAATACTTGTCTTAAAACTCTTATTAGAAATCAATTTTTGCTAACTTCATAATTAAACTGCAGATGTTTAATCATTGTTTGCTCTGGTATTTTTCTAAACCAATAGTGTTTTAATGTGTGTTTAATATCCATAAAAGGTAAAAAATTTGCTGTTCAGAAATTCTTCTTTGATTAACAAAAACAATAAATATACTTGGAATTTCTTAGGCTGACTAACCTGGTTTGCCGTCTGTGGGAGTTGTTTCTCCTAGATGGATTATTTGCATCACTGAAGGATGGAGAACACCAATCTACTTAATAGAAATTACTAAATCGTTGTGTCATAGGACCCTGTATCTGCTCTTCAGCCTGTGTCTGCTTGGCTAGTGTGACTTTTTTTAATGATATTTTTTCATTCTTCTTTTTGAGTATTTTCAAAGCATTGCAATGTCGTTCTTAAGTCACAAACAGGACCATGAGGGGGTCAGTGATGTTGAGACTGAGACTCAGGCCCGTTGACTTGGCATCCAGATTCCTTTCCACCAGACTGCCGAGGATGTCAAAAAGATTCAAAGCCTCTGCCCTCTTCAGAACTGTCTAGCCCTCCAGCTGCGGTTAAGGAGTAGGAGGAGGATGTGGCTACGGGAGGGATCATTGTCTGATGAATATGAGAACTGACACAACAAAGCAGAATGACTCCTTGAGGGCGCTATCATATTACAGACTTCCAGCATAGAAAAACATACTTGTGGACATGTTAGAATGCAGATCATATGCAAATGTGCTGAATTAGGGACATGCGAGAAGATGGGTACCCGATCCAGTGCATCATCAAAGACTGATGATTCTGTTGGTGTACCTTTGAGGTCTCTTAGAGGTGATGTTGAAAAGCCCAAACTTGTCTACAATTTGCAGCTTAGACCTTAAAGGCCGTCCCGCCTGTGGTGCGTGCCGACTGTGATGGAAGCTAGTGAGATCCCCTAATCAGTTCGCTTGATTTTAATCTGTGGGGAGATGTATTCGAGAAGAGAGGAGAGACTGGCTGAGTGTTTGTGTAAATATAATGAAATATTCGCATCGTTTCTGTTCCTGTGCGGTGACTCCCATATTAGTCAAGAAGACTGTCGCACTTGCCACAGCGTTTTGTGTGGGTTGGGGGGAGGAGGGGGCGAGAACGTGTGAAAGACTGTGCTTGTCATGCAAACCTGGAGCTAAGTCCCCTGGGCCTGCTTCCAGTCACACGGCTGCCCCCCCCTCTCCCCTCCCTGGGCTTCGGCCTGATTCCTCTGAGTCCCCTCGCTAGACTCTCTTCTGTGAGGGCAGAAAAATCTGTCTCTTTTCATCGCTGTATTCCCAGCACCTCGCACACTGCCTGAACAAAGTAATCACTCAATAAATATTGGCTGGATGAAAAAATGAAATGTTTTTTCAAGCTTTTTTTCCACTTTCAAACAAAACAAAATTAGTATATGAAGTAGAGAATGGGTTTTCTTTCTTTCGCTGTTCTTAGAGTTGTTTTTTCCATCTCCGGGTTGGTTTGTGTTAATCGGCAAGGCCGTCCTTGGCCTTGCCTACCTGAGTTTGTCGCAGGAATTTTTGCTCGAAGTGTAGCGGCGTAATACATGCTTTGCCTGCTGAATCATTTGGTCACTGACATGATTTCTTGTCCTAGTCCACACCTGGCTTTGCGCCTTTCCCCAGAACGCCCGTGAGGCCACTCCAAAAAGAGTCACCGGTAAGGAACTTGAGGGTGTCCTGCATTCCGCTGAGTCTCCTCCGTGATTCTGGGAACCCTTCCACAGCCGCTCAGGAGAGCAGTGCCATGTGCGGTGGCCAGACAGAAAGCATCATCAGATTCACCTTTCATTCTCGGCTTTGAGTCACTCAGAATGATCAGATGTAGGCGGAGCGTGTAAGCTGGTTAATTTTGTTCTCATGCCAGGGCTTGCTTTATAAGCTGCTGTTATATTTAGGGTGGTTTTATATAGTTCTCTGACTTAAAGGTTCTAGGAAAATGCCTCCCCTGGTTATAAAATCTTTCTCCCATGAACTTGGGAAAATGCCTGAAATTCCACTAAGAAAGATTCATTCCCTTAGCTCGAAGGCTTTTGGGGCTTCATTAATTTTCTATTAAAGTCTGCAACCCTGGAAAAGGTAACATCATCCACAGTCTTCATTTGACACCATTTTTGGTGATCTCAGAGTGCATTCCGACTACTGTTCTGTCTCTTTCCTCCTTTGACTGCCAAACTTAATGTATTATTTGTATTTGAGGTTTCTGCTTCCTGCTCGCTTTCCTTAACCCTTTGCATTATGATGGCCACTCCGGTTCCTCTACTGATATTGCTAATTTCCTTGTTTTGGCATTCAAAATTAAGCTTCAAGCGAATATATAAAAATACAAGAAAATTCCCATTAAGTATAAAAATCAAGATATAAAAGTAAGTATAATCCCAAGCGTATGCCGTCCTCTTCATCTCCGGGACATGAGAAACTCTATATTAAGGAGAAAATGCAGAAGGTTTTTCTCGTGATATTGAGATGGGGGAGGCTTTCTTTTTTTATTGAGGCAAAGTTTATTTTTAATATTAGTTTCCGGTGTATAGCATAGTGATTCAGAATTGTTATAGATGATACTCCATTTATCGTTATTATAAAATATTGGCTCTAGTTCCTGTGCTGTACAATATATCCTGTAGCCTCTTTGTTTTATACATAGTAGTTTGTAGCTCTTAATCCCCTGGTCTTACCTGGTCCCTCCCCCATCTCCCTCTCCCCACGGGGAACCACTAGTTTTTTCTCTCTATCTCTGGATTGGTTTATTTTTTATTAGACTCACCAAATTAAAAACATTTTTAGTAATAACATACAGTATTTGTCTTTCTCTGTCTGGCTTATTTCACTAAGCGCAGTACCCTCTAGGTTCATCCATGTCGTTTGTTGCAAATGGCAAAATTTCATTCTTTTTTTATGGCTGAGCGGTATTCAAGGCTGATTTCCTTTTTTTGAGTTCAGAGTTCTCGCTCGCATCCTCCTCGGCCTCACTTGGGCTCTCTGCCATACGTCGGACCCTCTTCCTTTTGCTCCCCCCTCCTCGGGCCCCTTCCTTTTTATCATTCTTCTGCTTTATACGCTACACTTTCCCCCTTTGTTCTCGCTCTAATTACCCAGCGTAGTCATCTACCTCAGTGACTTCAGCCTTGTATTAATTTTTCTTTTGCTGCATAAAAAATTAACAAAAATATAGCTTAAAATAACAAAAGTTATCATCTCATAGTTTTCACGAGTGAGGAGTCCGGGAAAGTCTGGACCCTCTGCTCCGGTCTTTAAAGGCTGTAACCAAGGTATCTATTGGATTGCAACTTTCCCTGGGGGCTCGGAGTCTTTTTCCAAACTCATTTAGCTCGTTGGCAGTTCCTTGTGGGGGCAGAGCCCATGGAGGCTCTGTCTTCCAGGCAAGCAGGAGCATGTCTCTCAGCTTCACCTTCTTTTGAAAGTTCTTCTGATTAGATCAGGCCCACCCAACACAGTCACCTTTTGATTAACTCACAGGCAACTGATTATTAACCTACCCATGGAGCTGCCACCCATCAAAGGGGAAGGGACTAGACAGGGTGCATTCAGCCGGAGATGGGAATCTCGGTGGCCTTAGAATCCTGCCTCCCACAGGCCTCTACATGGATGCCACCAAACAGTCACTGGCTGTTAGTCACCATCATCCAGGCTCCAACTGTTGGATTTTCAACCAGCCACAGATGTCATCTCCGCCTGGACATTCCAACCACACATTTAAATCAGCATACGCCCCTCTTTCTCACAAACAGACAAACAAGCAAGCATATTCAGTTTATTTCTTCCCCAAGGAAGCCCTTTCTACAAGTAAATGCTCATTTTTTTTAGGATCCAGGCTGAAAACATTAACATCTTTTTGGTACCTTTTTTCCTGTTCTGTACCAGTCTGTTCCCAGGTCTGCAGTGTCTTCCTCCAGTTGTCTCTCAGATTTGCCATTTCTTCTCCTCTCATGGCATCCATACCTTAGAGAAACCTATGCAAACTGGCCTGTCTCCTTGTGGGGAAGGTGAACAGTCTGAGAAATGGATACTGTGTGCTGTATCCTGTACCTGCATAATTTCATGCCTTTCTGCATGTGGATAACCTGTTGAACAGTGTTCAAGAAACAGTGACAAAAGGTCACCAGGTCATAAAGGCAGAGGTGATAAGAACTAGAGGAAAAATGTGGCAAAATAGAGAATTGGAGAAGGTGTACGGTGCTCTAGCATAACTAAAGTGTGTGGTGCTCCTCCCCACATGAGCCACGACTTTCAGTAGAAGCAGCTCCCTGGGCTCTGGGGAGCAGCGAAGGAGCTCCGCGGGTCAGCGGGAGTCAGCCTCCATTCCCACGCGTGCACTGCCTGGTGTTCCCTTGTGGAACCTCTTGTGCTCTTGTTACGGACGCGCCCGCCCCTGTTCCGAGACCAGTTCTGCCCTGAGGAAAGAGTTACTCTTCTCTCTGCACATCCACGAATCTTTTGCATCATCGTGTACTCGCTTTTGCATCAAGGAGGTCTTGACTCCCGAAGATTCTCTTGTTCTAAAGCCACGTGTGTCGCTTTCCTCACCCTGAATGTGGGTTCTCAGGCCCTGCCGTTGCTCTCTCGCTCAGCCTCTGTGTGTACCCGTTTGGTGGACGGTGAAGGATGGACGAAGCTGTTCTGTGTGATGCCAGCGGGCAGAGCCAGGGCTAAGGAGGGGGCACATCTCGGCCCATCATTCTCGTTCTACGAGGAGGCCTTCTACTGTTCTCCCCGTCTGTGGGGATTACATCCAACTTTCATCTTTTGTTACTTGAAAGCTTTCTTCATGAAGATTCTCCTCCCGATTTAGAGGAAAGCTGTATCATTCCTTCCCTCATTCACTGGCTTCACTGGTAATGACGGAGCGCCTGCAGTGTGCCGCAGACTGTGCTCCTGCTGCTAGGAAGAGAGCACCAAAGAAACTGGGCGAGTCCATTCCCTCATGCCGCTTCCAGTCCACTGGCGGACAGAGGGATAGATGAGGAAACGACCCTCTGGGCGAGTGAGAGGCGACTCCCCTGAGCGATGGTACTTGAAATCATAACCTCTTCACTGGCCCTGTCTCTCTTGTCCTCTTGCATCTTGCTTAAGACTCCACACTTTCTTTTCATAAGGCCACATCTGTGGCATATGGAAGATTCCAGGCTAGGGGTTGAATCAGAGCTGCAGCTGCCAGCCTGCACCACAGTGATGCCAGATCTGGGCCGCATCTGTGACCAATGCTGCAGCTTGCAGCAACATGGGATCCTTGACCCACTGAGTGAGGCCAGGGGTTGAGCCTGCATTCTCATGGACACTGTGAAGGGTTCTTAACCTGCTGAACCACAGTGGGAACTCCCAAGACTCCATATTTTAAGTGAATTTCTGGTTTTTCCCCTATCTTCAGAAATAAAACTTCTGTCTTACTTTATTGCTTTATTTATTTATTTTTTGTCTTTTTGCCTTTTCTTGAGCTGCTCCCGTGGCATATGGAGGGTCCCAGGCTGGGGGGTCTAATCGGAGCTGTAGCCACCGGCCTACGCCAGAGCCACAGCAATGCGGGATCCGAGTCGCGTCTGTGACCCACACCGCAGCTCACGGCAACACCGGATCCTCAACCCACTGAACAAGGGCAGGGATCGAACCCGCGACCTCATGGTTCCTAGTCGGATTCGTTAACCACTGCGCCACGACGGGAACTCCCTTTATTGCTTTATTGATATTGCATCTTTGTGATCATTTGTGATTTCCTGGTCATCACATCTAATGCCTCGTTTCAGTTTTCACTTCCATGAGTTAGTTAATTCATTAAAAGAGAAAACCTCGCGCTTTTCCATCTCGACTGTGACTTTGCCCACAGCGTTTCTTTCATATGGAAGGTCCTTTTCCTCAAGTTTGCATGGCCAAACTCCCTTACTGAATGCACTGCTCAAATGTCACTTTTCATCTCTTCGTAATGTTTTAAGAAAAGTCTCTTGTGGAACGGATTATTTCACTTTGAGTTAGAGATTTTAATCTTCTTGAGAGATGAAACTGTTTCATTGGCTTTGGGATCTTCCATGGCACCTGACAGAATGCTTAGCATGTAATGAGAGCCTATCAAATGTCTGCTAAATGCCTGAAGGAAGCAGTAAACACAAGTGACGTGTCCTTAGAACTTCTTTTAAAAACTGGTGTTGTAGAACAGTGTAGTATTTTATTCTAAAAACATATATATTCTGAAGAGTTAAGTTATTTAGGATGTAGAACCGTATTTGAAGAAGACCTTTGAAACCGAAGACATGCCATCACATTAAATAAATAAATCATGTTATTAAATGTTACTTTTCTATGTTTTCACTTACTCATCACATTTCTTTTTTTAGTTGTTCATCACCAATTTTTCAGTCAAATGACTGACTGGGTCAGTGGTTCATGGTAAGAAATATGTTTGATGTATTATCCTAAACATGCTTTTGAAATCCTGTCTCCCTTTGCTGTCTGGTATTACTTTCTGGCATTCGATATCCAATTTTCTCATATGTCTGATTTGCATTCAGATGGATTGGGAAAATTATTCTGAGTACAATGCAAATATTTTTTCCTTTTGAGTTCAGTATATAAAGTAAATATTAGTGAGAATTCATAGGAATGTTAAGTCCGTATTCCTTTCTTAATTTAAAAATTGCTGCAAGGAGAAGGATATGATAATATGTTTTCCTTTGCTAAGTAAATAAAAGTAGAGAATTAAAATTTATATAAAAGCTCTACTGGTTTTTCAGTGTTTACAGGTAAAATGTTTATAGTTTGAAGTTTATTTCTAATTGCATTGGAATAGAAGCCAAGACATAGTTGCGGCAAAGCAGAAATCTTTGATTGAATACTGCTTTAAGGTCAAATTTATCTATAGAGGTTTACTTGAAAAGGATGCTCAATTATTGTTTTCTTCTTTACTAAGTAGAACAGTCCTATAGAACTTGTTGAGGATCAAGGCCACTCAGCAATCTTAAGGAGTCTGATTCTGCATGTAATTTAGTGCAGAGTGCCAGAATCCCGAGTAGCTGGGTTCCGGTCCTGGCTTGCCATTTACTAGGTACGTAACCCTGGGCACATTGCTGACCTGATCCGTGCCTCAGTTTTCTCATCTGTAAAATAGGTTCATTAGAACCTCTCTCTCAGATACCTGCCACGAGGAGTAAATGAGATATTTCACATAAAATGCTTAGTACAAAATTTAGCTTTTATCATTAGTAAATACTAGAAACATAAAATGATAAATGTAGTATGAATAGGTAGAATTCTTTTTTTTTTCTATTTATTTATTTATTTATTTTCCCCCGCTGTACAGCATGGGGATCAAGTTCCTCTTACATGTATACATTTTTTCCCCCACCCTTTGTTCTGTTGCAATATGAGTATCTAGACATAGTTCTCAATGCTACTCAGCAGGATCTCCTTGTAAATCTATTCTAAGTTGTATCTCCCAATCCCTCCCACTCCCTCCCTCTCCCGTCGGGTAGCCACAAGTCTCTTCTCCAAGTCCATGATTTTCTTTTCTGAGGAGATGTTCATTTGTGCTGGATATTAGATTCCAGTTATAAGTGATATCATCTGGTATTTGTCTTTGTCTTTCTGGCTCATTTCACTCAGTATGAGAGTCTCTAGTTCCATCCATGTTGCTGCAAATGGCATTATGTCATTCTTTTTTATGGCTGAGTAGCATTCCATTGTGTATATATACCACATCTTCCGAATCCAATCATCTGTCGATGGACATTTGGGTTGTTTCCATGTCCTGGCTATTGTGAATAGTGCTGCAATGAACATGCGGGTGCATACGTCTCTTATAAGTAAAGTTTTGTCTGGAAATATGCTCAAGAGTGGGATTGCAGGGTCATATGGAAGTTCTATGTATAGATTTCTAAGGGATATCCAAACTGTTCTCCATAGTGGCTGTACCAGTTTACATTCTCCCTGGCTTGGTTCTCCCATCTGTAAAATGTGCCTTGTAATATCTGCCTGTGGGAGCTAGTTTGTTTGCTTTCACTTCCTGCCTCCTTATCCTTCATGTAAGAGTCAGGTTGTCCTGACTCTAGAAATCCCTGGCTTCCCATGACACTTAGGATAGTGTCTCAGATCCTCACCCAGGCCTGCAGGACCCAGAGGATCTGGCCCTTAACCCACTGAGGGAGGCCAGGGATCGAACCCGCGTCCTCATGGATGCTAGTCGTGTTCGCTAACCACTAAGCCACGACGGGAGCTCCTCCAAGTATCAGGTTAAATGCAGTGTCTTCTAAGAGGCCTTTACTAACCTGCTAGTCTAGAAGAGTCCTCTGCGTGATTGTTTCATTTTCTTCATATTAATGATCATTTTTTGAGTATTTTCTTGTTTTATGTGTTATCGTACCGTACACTAGGATGTGAGTTTCATGCAAGTGCGACCGTCTCTGTCTTGCTCACAGCCATATCCCTGTGCCTGGAACAGTTCCTGGCACATAGTAGGTGCAGTATGAAGATTTTTGAATAATTGAGTGCATGAATGAGGTTCTCATCAGCACTGAAATAAATATTAGTTCCTTGTCTTTACCGTATGCTCCTCTTCTCTTTGTGCTTTCTTGTAAGGCTGGAACAGAAAATATAAAGATCAGGCTGGAGCATCCCGCAGTGCCACAAAGGAAGGAAGTGCTAAAAACAAAAACAATGGAGTTCCCGTCGTGGCTCAGCAGTTAACGAATCTGACCAGCATCCGTGAGGATGCAGGTTCGATCCCTGGCCCTGCTCAGTGGGTTAAGGACCCGGCGTTGCTGTGAGCTGTGGTGTAGGTCACAGAGGTGCCTCGGATCCTGTGTTACTGTGGCTGCGGTGTAGCCCAGCAGCTACAGTTCTCATTGGACCCCTAGCCTGGGAACCTCCGTATGCTGTGGGTGCGGCCCTAAAAAGCAAAAACAAAACGAAACAAAAACCTCTCTGGGGACTCTGTGAACAGGACTCAGGAGCCTGCTGAGGAGCTCTCAGTGGCCAAAACTGGAATGATTTCAACAATAAAATACAGTAGCATTGCATTATAGCCTAAAGTAGAAAATAAATACCCATGAGTCCGTGCTGGTAAAAATAAATGATTAAATAAACAAACACGAAAGAAGAGTGAGAAATCTCCTGGAAGAACCCAGATCATTTGTGTAGACAGTGTCCTCAAGAAGGAGCAGTGTAACTCCCTCCGTCTAAAGTGCGGGACGTGCGTGGGGGTTCCTTCCAGAGAGTGCAGTGTGGACGGGTGGGGGCGAGTGATTTTACGGTGGGGAAACCTGTTCAGTGCTCCCTCGCCAGCTGATCAAGGTCAGTGCCAATGGGGACCAATCTCATTGATGATATGTGCCTTTGGTAGGAGGTGTTCAACAGGGCACTTTTGTTGTCTTCCTTCCCCAGACCCACAGCCCAGCTCATTATGAGAAAAACATTACAAAAAGTCCCAGTTGAGGAACCTTCTACAAAATACTTGAGCTGTGTTGTACTATTCAATACTTCAAGATGGTTAGAAGCAAGGGACACATCGTAAACTGTAACAGCCAAGAGGAGCCTGAGGAGGTGACAACGAAACATAGCGAGGATTCGGGGAGCGAAGAAGGATGTTTACGTAAAGTCTAAGGACATCTGAACATGTGGAATTTGTTAATAATTCACCAACATTCGCTTTTAATTGTGCAGTAGGGTGACCGTGACGTGAGATGTTAGTGATGGGAGCTTGAGGTGGCCTTTGTGGAAGCTCTCTGCACTATCTTGGTATTTTTCTGTAAGTCTAAAACTGGTCTGAAGTGAAAACTTAAAAAGAATTTTGTGAGCATTTCCCCATATGATGCTGTATTCTTCTGTTGCATCCTTTTAAGAGCCTACTTTGTGTTCCATCGTATACGGATATCCTAGTTTACTAGGCCTATCCCCGATTTGGGGGTGTTGAAATCGATGCTGGTGATTTGTACCTGTGCTGTTGAGCATACCTGTGATTAGGGAAAGGCTTGTTTTTGACATGGTGACTTAGCTCCTTTTTTTTTTTAGTCTTATGATAGCTTCTCTAATTTTCTCTCTCCCTCTTTCATATCCTCGGGGGGATGACTTTTAAATACCATCTATGTGCTGGGGACTGCAGCCCCGTTGATTGTCTCACAGGCATCTCCCATTCAACACGTTTCAAGGTGGACTCTTATTTTCTTCCCCTTCAGCTGGTTTTTCTCTCTGAAGACTTTCTGTGAATGCCTTCAGAGCTTGCCCTCACACTCAGCCAGAAATCTGGGAGTTAGGTTTGTCTCCTACCCCATCCTATCTGCTGTCCCTCGCCCGAATAATTGTTTTTGCTTGTTTTAGGGCCGCACCCACTGCATATAGAAGTTCCCAAGCTAGGGGTTGCATTGGAGCTACAGTTGCTGGCCTGTGCCACAGCCACAGCGACATAGGATCCAAGCTGCGTCTGCGACCTACACCACAGCTCACGGCAATGCTGGATCCCTGACCCACCGAACGGGGCCGAGGATTGAACCTGTGTCCTCATGAATACCAGTTGGATTCATTTCCACTGCGCCACAAAGGGAACTTCCCGTATAATTTTTCACAAGCTCTGTCCATTCTCATTCTAAAACACATGTTAAATCCACTAGTTTTTCCATTTCCACCACCACCACTAGCAACCTATTCTGAGCTGTTATCACCTTATCCTAGACCATTGGATCATGCAGTAACTGGTCCCCTTTCTCTCTTGCCTCTTTTCAGTTTATTCTTTGGGTATAGTTGCAGATGCAGTGGGAAGCCCTGTGAGTTTTAAGTAGAAGGATGCCATGATTTGATTTGTGATTTTAAAATGATCATCTGAAAGATGTGCAGAGAAAGACTCTTTACCTAATTACCTGTGATCTGGCCTCTGTAGGCCTCTCCAATTTCATTTCCTGTCTCTTTCTCGCCACGCTTCAGTTACATTGGTCTACTTTCAGTTTTTTTTTTTTTTCTTTTCTTCCTGTATGCCAGTCTCATTCCTGCCTCTGGGCTTTCAGACATGTTATTCTCTCTCTCTCTCTCTTTTTTTTTTTTTTTTTAAGTGTTCCTCCATCTCCTCTCCCCATGGCTGTTCCCATAACTGTTTGTTTAGTTGTCTTCTCCACTATTCTTAAGCCCAAAGGGGGCAGGACTCTGTCTTCTTCATTTACTTTTGTATAGCCAGTACCTAGCATAATGCCTTACTCAAAGAGACACTCAGTATTTCTTAAATAAATAAATAGTAATTGCTGTTTTCATTCACGCTTTAAAAAGTATTAGTGTGCAAGTTCTATTTTAGGTGCTATGAGTACATACACAGGGTTTATTTTGCCCTGAAATAGTTCCCAATTTAAAAACAGTTATTAAGTAATATTGTAGCATAGAGGAGAGCCCTGTAGTTGGAATGAGGTTCTGACACTAGCCAGCTATGTGACCTCAGAGAAAGTATTTACCTTTTCTGTTCAGTTATTTACCCATCCATAATATTAAGGAGTTTGACTAGGGTTTCCCAAAGCTTTGGTTCTCAAATCTGTGGACAATTAATGGTGCGTGGTTTAAATTATTTGTTCCTTGGCTCCAACCTGATTCAGTAGGATCGGGTGGGGTCCTCGAATTCCCCAGGCAATTAATTGTGATGCACCACTAGGCTTAGGAACTACTGATTTAGGTCTTTCTAGCTTTACTGTCTTATAATTCTAATTGTACCACATGGCAGACCATATAAGTGCAGCAGGAATCAGGCAAATTTAGGTGTTGTATTTGTTCAGGGGCAGGGAAGATATTTTCTTTGCTTGGGTGATGGGAGACTTAACGAAAAGGCAATGTTGGTGGACTTTGAAGAATGGATGCAAGATTGGTGCCTAGTCTAGTTTGATTAGGTGCCAGAATACATGCAGGGAAGCAAAAGGGAGAACAGTTACCCATTTCGATGCAATGGGCTCTGCTTCTAGTCTTATTTTTCCCATTTTACCTGTGATACCTGACTGTCCTTTTCTAGATGACAAATTGTGTCACTGTGGCTTGAGCTTCTTTTGGTAGAAATCAAGCATGTGACAGACACCGTGGGCTGCTTTGGGAAATAACTGGGCATGTTCTTCCTCAAGCCTTTTCGGCTCTGAGATCCACTCTGACCACCCCATTGGTTTTCTGGTTAGACACGAAGAATATCAGGACCCACTCTGTTATCTAAAATAATAATTTTGCTGTCAGAATGATTATTATTAAACCAAAGTTGGCTTTTTTGTTTAGATGAAACCATGCAAAGGCAACATTCTGAGTAAATTATATAGCATCCACATGATGAAATAATGAGCCTAAGTTTAGGGGATGAAACTAATGATCTAATGCAATATTTAGAATGGGTATACAGTATGTAGTTATTAACCTAAAAGTCACATCCTGCATTCTTTTGATTTGTGGAAAATTTGTCATTAATTGCCAGGAAGCCTCTGATTTTTCATACATAATCACATCATTGCTGTTGACTTTCTCCCCCTTTTCCTGCCTTAAAATACATCTTTGTAAATAGTAGATTACTTTCAGATCTGTAATTCCCCTTTGAAACACTGGGTTGCTAAATTTAGCCATGTTGCTCTCTTTTTTAAAATAGATCCCCCCCCCCTTTGCCTCTGAGTAGTTGCTGGCAAATCCCACTTTGTTTTTGGATGGCAAGTGGTGTAAAATCTTGTTTAACCTTTCTGCCCAGTGGGGCGTGCTAGTCCTGAAGTGCTCTTTGTTTTCATGAGCTGCTGTTGTATGGAGAAAAGGGGTATGCCGTTCCATTTGGAAACAGTCCGTGTGATGGATTCTGAGCCTTCATTCAAACTCACCCTATAAAGACAGCTTATCAAGGTAGCGTCAGAAGCAGATAAGTCAAAATTGAGAAGAAAGAATGAGGTAGTGGGCAAGAAAGGAGGCAGCCAGGCTGACCCCCCTGCCTAGCATCCAGCCCACGCCTCCCCCTGGCACCCACCTCTGATCAGTCTAGGAGTTACAGGTTAACCTGTGACCACCCGGTCATGCAGCCGTTGCTGCTGTTGTTGGCCTGTTGACTGTCGTTTGACTTTGAAATTAGAAAGGTGGGAATACCAAACCTCCTGTGGCTTTTGGCTTACAGAGAATTACCTTTACCAAAGTGAATTCTTGGCCTCCCTTAGCAGAGAACTCCTTAAAGAGTGACTTGCACTAGGATTTTTGAAAGGAACAACCCCTCCTCACAGCAAAGCCAGGTCCAAGAGGTACCCTTCTTAGAGTGAAAACTGACTTGAGAAGCAGTTCCCAGTTTCAGGAAGAGCCTCTACGGGAAAATGCTCTTGCATCCCTGCTATCGTTTACCTGCTGTATTGTTAAGAAAAAGTGGGAGTTGGGAGGACCGACCTTGGAAACACACTTAGGACCGTTTACTATTTGGCAAACTGTGTTCTGTGTTCATGTTTCCTAGGGTGGCATAGAGTCCTGCCTCTGCTTCAGCCAGGCCACTTGGGGCATTATCTGCTTACGTATTATTCCTGTATTTGGTTTGATACAGGAGTTATGATTTGTTCAAAAAAGATTTGGACGTGATCGGATTAGACCGAATGCCCAAGATTTTACAGAGGAGGTGTCTGCAAGTCAGTGTCGTTACGTTACGTACTTACAGTCACGCAGTTAGAGGCTGACAGAAGTTAGGAACCATGCATCTGGCCTTCCCGTCCAGGACATTTTCACTGCAAAATGTTGATTTGATTTTCTGTTTTGAAAGACACAGAAGTAATCTGTGAAATGGTGATTAGCACCAGGCCGCCCCAGGCAGCCCTGGAATGCTCCATGGTTCAAATGCCCAAGACCAGATGGAGGTCCAGAAGTGGATGACTCAGAGCTTATTAGTTTTGCCACCTGGGCAGTACAGCCAAACCAGCTGCCATAAGGCAGTTCCAGTTTCAACAGAGCAGTAAATGAACACAAAAATGAGTGTGCATCCGAAGAAAAACGTAAAGGGGAATGGCTACTACAGCAAGGAGATTCATCCAGGCCGAGCCCCTCTGACAGCCCTCGTGGGAGACGTGGCTGCCATGCCAGGTGGAAGGATAACAGGTTGTAGCATCAAGCCCTGAAAAGTCACCCCTTGAGTCGCTCCAGAGCCAGTCTCAGTTTGGGATGTGTGATGTGCCGGCTTGGTAGATTCCTGATGACAGGTGATGATATGGAGTGGGAAAAGCCAGCCCATGCCACATCATGATTAGGCTGTGAGGCTGGAAGATTTATTCTGGAAGTTACGAAAATTTGTTATTAGGTCACCTCCGTACCACAGTTCTGGGCCCTGGGTGGTAGGGATAGTCCTTGGAACATAAGCTCTTTGTGGTGGATCACCAGGAATCAAGTCATTATGCTCATTTGGAATCGAACTATTGTAGGTTTTCAGTGTCTGCATAGGAAATGCCGCAAGAGTCAGAGGTTGACCGTATAGTTTAGATGAGCCCTTTAATAGGTCTGTGGTTCTTGAAAGCTGAATTACGTCCAACAGTGAGGATGTGGGCCTAAGACCAAGTTGAGAAAAGTATAGTAATTTTTGTTTAAATGAGATGATTCACTAATGAATAAAAAAAGTTAAATAATCTTGATTCTCTGGGTCAGTAAGAATGCTTTGGGCAACAAGTAAAAGAAAACTTGACTAAATTGAAAAAGTGGAAGTTTATTATTATTATTATTTCCTGTTATGAGAACTTTAGAGGAATGTGGCTCCTGACTCGGTTTACCTGCTCAGTGATGATACAGACTCTTTTCGTGTCATCCTGATGGAAAGTAGAGGGAAAAGGGAACACGCTAGTTGCTTTGATGCTAAAGGCTGGACCAGGGTTCCATCTGCTGGGTCAACCTCTGCCTTCGATGATCTTTCCAGGAGCTGAATGGGTTCGTGTTCATATTTCTCAATTGACCATTACTCAGTACTTAGACTCACGCAATAATGTAATATTGCTCTTTTCTTTGTATGATGAAAGTGTGGCTGCCTGCTTATTTTCTAACAAAACAGCACAGTTTTCTCTCTTTTTTCTTTCTGCAATGACATGAATGAAATCAAATGAGAATGTTTCTATTACGTCTCTTCTGTTTATGAATATAGATAAACTAGCTGTTTTTTTTTTTTTTTTTTTTCTGGCAGGTGGCGTGTTTGACCCAGGTAGCTGCTAATTATCTTATTGGCCAAAAAGAAGCTCGGCGTTGGGGCACAGCTCATGGCAGTATTGTTCCTTACCAGGTAAGAGAACAGCAGTGTAAGACTGGCCTATCAGAATCTGCAGTTTTGTATGATATGAGTTTGAGAAATGATTTCTTTCTTTTTTTTTAAACTTTCAACATGTCCTGTCATAGATCTTTGTCTGATTATAACAAGGTTCTTCTGTTGTTCGCTTTAAATTCTGTGTTTTGCACATTTTTCTTCATGAGAAGATTAGTAACAGGACACTTAAATGGATCAAAAGAACTTGCTGAAAATGAGAGATTTTTGACTCATATGATGATTTGCTTTTTTTATCCACTCCAAAGAGGCACTGATTGTAGTCATTTTATGAAGCAAGGTTTGTTTGCCATGTCAATTATAAACCAAATGCTACCTACCCCAGCTGACAGTAATCCTCACAGGGTTGCAGAAAAATGAGACTTTGCGTGTGACAGATCTTCATTTTTGGAGCAAAGCAGATGGTTCAGGAACTGCTGTTCTTTATTAAGTGTCTAAACTTGTCCTTAGAAATTCTTGACTTTGGCTAGTTTGAATGAATATGTGAAGAAACTGTGATCTTTCAAAAATAAAAACAAAAACTTTAGCTCTTCCTCCAAACCCCTCAAGTTTGCTTAGGCACCTTGTGCCATATCTCCTTGTACTTCCTATGTGTTTGTCTTATTTCTGTGCTGTGTTGGAAGCCTGAGAGTAGAGGTATCTTCTTCACTGTTGTAGCCCTTCTCACCTCCGGAAGAAGTACATATCAGGTACTGTATAAATGCCTGTTGAATAAAGGAGTGGATTTTACTGTTGTCATTTCAGTGCTCGTGCTCTTAACAGAACATAAAAAGTCAGCATTTTCCATTTGCCAGGAAATACATCAACACTGCTACCCATGCTTTTGGTTTTAAGAACATTATATCCTAGGGCAAAACTAGTTTTATTTACATTTTTTAATATACAAATTTGGGAAGGCAGTGATCCAATGTGAACCTAGAACTCTTCTCTGTTTCCATTTATGGTCCCTTTAAATTTGAGGCGTTCCTATGAGTTCTCCGAAGAGTTGCTTTTTGATACATTCAGTTAATCTTTTGGCATAATTACCGTCGTGGAGGCATTTTCTCTAGTGCTTTCCCTCTTTTCTCCAACAGTGGTTTTATGACCCCATTAGTGACATTTTGCTTCCTCACTTCTTAGCCCTTTGTGGCTGATCCTACACTGCCGGCAAGACCTGCCTCCCTTTTTCCCAGAAGTCTTCTCCTTGAACTAGAGATCATCATAGTCAGCCTTATTTTCCAGGCAAGAAATCTGACACCTAGATTGGATAGGTGATCCAGTCTGAGCTCTGAGCTTCTCATCTTTGTTGGATGTTCTTTTAGTTCGTGCTGCCTTTGACAGAGGATGCTGCGATTTCAGTTCCCTCTGACTCCACTGCCCCCCGCTCCCCCTTCGGACTTGCTCCCAGCTGAGGGGTCTCACCAGCTCATTCGTGGTCATCAGCGACAGTGGGAGTCCCTCTCAAGGGCATGTTAACAGAGGGCAGTGCGGGACCCCACGGGCATCCGTCTCAGGGTGGAGCCGGAAGGCTCTGCAGGATGATCCCAACCCACGTCGCGGAGCGAGGTGTTCGCGATGTTCACGTAGAAGGTTTAGAGTCTGTTTTTCGCTTACTTTTAAAAAGGAGAATGTCTTTTAAGTACATTCTGTGTGCTCGCCCGCCTGGGTGTCTATGTTGAGGGCTCTGACATCTTGGGTGTCCTCTCAATTATTTCCCTTTGAGGTGAAGAGAAATTTAGAATTTTTGGCTTTTATTAGTGTATGTAAAAAAAAAATCTGGGAGACTGTGTGTGTGTTTGTTTCTCTTCTTTGGAGAGAGAAATGTGCTTTTCCTTCTCGAATTGTCCTGGTCACATAAAATGGATACTGTGCTTATTTGATCTGGTTGATTGCAGCTTTATAATCTGTAAGAAATAAGAGAAGAGCTACCAGGGTCTTTCCTCAGAAGCCCGGAATTAATTTGTTTCCCCTTGGTGGAGAAATGGTGCAGCACTGTGATTAAGGAACACATGCAAATTTAGCTTGAATGAAACGAGCATGCCAAGATGGATCCTAGATATGCTGGTAGACCCTGGTCTGTTTTCAATTTTTAAAATAGATTTGGGACATATTTTTATGGGTGAATTCTAGGATACTTGTAATTCAGTTTTCCATAATAATCACGGCTTTGCAGCTAATCTGAGTTGTCTGAGTTTTAAGCCGAAAGCCTCATGGAAGACGCTGATGGTCTCAGGAGTTGGTCAAGGTGCCCAGCTCAGTTTCCCCATTGTTACTGAACCCTATCGGAAGGACCGTGGGCCTTGAGTGCATGGAATGTAAGTTCTTGAAAAATAGTGATCCTTGGTTTGTGTGTTATTTTGTATACATGCAATTCTTAGCTTCGTGGATTGATTTTCCACTTGTGTTCTTTCCTCCCTGTCCTTTGTCTGCCATCTTCTTAATTCAACCAAGGAGACAGAGTTGAGCTCAGCGTTTTGCTCCTTGTTGAACACCTTGTTGGACACCTTGTTTTCCGAGAATTCAGATTTTTAAAAATAATTTTTCATTTCAATGCTTCTTTTGTTCCCATTTTCAGTGGATTTTGCCCCTAGCTCGAGGGGTCGGTAATGACATAACGTTCATGTTCATATTTTTAATGCATTGGTATTAGTTCACTGTTTCTCAACCCTCCAAACAATTGCATTTATTAAAACAGGAGTCTTTTAGGAATGGAAGAGGAGAGTGAAGAGAAAGCAGTTAGCCAGTTTTCAAAAAGAATATATTTTATTAGATTTATTATGTATATGTGCAGTTGCAAGTGGGACCACTCCCCCTTTAGGTATAGGAGTAGTACGGTAATCCCTTAGTTTCATTGCGCGGATATTCCAAAACTCTCTCCCAAAGTCCTTCAGCATTCCGGGAGCCTGTTTTTCTGTCCTCTGTTTCCTGGCCTCATGACCCATGCTGATCTCTGCCTCTCTCCAGTGTTACAGAAGATCCATTCACAAACACCCTGAACGCGAAGGAAGCTCTCCTGAATATTTTGAAGAAAAGTGGAGGGATTTTTTTATAGATGAAATGGATATACGGTCTCTGATAGGCATTCTCGCCTTTCTTACCATAGCCTTTGGCCAATACTGGGGAATTTCACTGTTATGAAGAACATAAGAGCCCCCCGTCTTCTGCTCCTCATTCTCTCCCTTCTTTTCGGCTTTTCTCCTTTTCAAGAGACATCATCCGTCCAGTCATACACAGAGGTATCACATTCTCTGTTGCTGCACAGGTCTTTGGGGGACTTCCTCTACCCTAAATGCTTAACAGTTTTCTGTTTATGTAAAGATAATCCCTTCCTCGTGGGCGTGCTGGTGTGTGCATCTAAGAGAAGCCTACCTAGCTCTGTCTGCGTCCCTGGTAGGACCCTCTCCCCGAGGCCATGCTCCCTGCAGCAGGACTCGAGGGAGCTCACAGAGTTCCGTGTGTTCCTTCGGTGACGCTATTGCCCCCGCAGTCGATGTAAACTGCCCAAGGGACTAGCCCGGAGGCCGAGGCGGCAACCACAACCATCCCTCCCTTGAGAGGCCACCAGAACGACGCTCATCGCTCCTTACGCACTTGCCTCCACCGCCAGCAGGACTGCAAGCCTTGCGGGCCCGTCTGTCATCACCTGCACGGTGACTCCCGTCCGGCTCGGTTCCTCTTGCTGTGACCCCGGCCTTTCTTCGGCCATCAGCCTTGGTGGCCTAACGTCCACATCAAGGGGCAGAGCAAAGCCTGGCTGCTCGTAGCCTCCCAGCGCCCTTCACATCTTTCCCCCTTTCACCTGATTCCCACTCACTCATTTCTTCCACGTGCCTGTGCGTCGTTTGGAAACCCTGTTAAGACGCCGATTCTGATCCCGGGTGGTGCCCTCACATCACAGTGAGAAGGGCGTCGATCTAGACCTCACTGCCAGCGGTGCCTGCACGTCTCATCTGTATTCAGCTGGCAAATCCCAGGGCCCCTGGACTTCATACGTCATGCATTCCATTCCCCTGCCCCGAGGCGGTGAGCGTGGCGGGAAGAAAAGGTAATTACCACGTTGAGTCTCGCTCTCAGTTCATGGCTGTCTCTCCCCAGCCTTGCCCAGCAGTCCTGCCCCCTTTACCTACACAGTTATTTTCTCTCTCTGAGATGCCTGTTTCCCCTGTCTCTCACCTCAAATCTTGCTCCTCTCTCCTCATGCTTAGCCAAAGGCTTTGTCTCGTATTACATGAAAAAGCGATGCAGCCAGAGGAGAACTACTTAAGTTTTCCACCATAACTCAGACTCCTACAGGGGTACCTGCGTAGAGCTCACTTCATTTTCTCCTACACAGTGGACGATTTGTCCCTTTCATAGTTTGTCTATTGCAGGCGTTGCTCCCACCCTCGATCTCTTCCATCTCCTGCTTTATCCATCAGTGGATAAATATGTGATCTAATCCTTGACCTTAAAAAAACCCAGCCTTGGACAGCCCACTCCCAGCCTGAACCCCTCCACTCCAGGGCGTATCTTGTTCTGGTTACCCTCTCATTTCTTTATGCTTTTACTTATGTTACACAATTCCTAAAGAGTGTCGGGCGGTGTCTGCTGGTCCCATCTATTTTGCTGGGTGGGCCTCACGGGTAGGGATTTTATAGCCTCAGGAGTTTGAGTGCTGTGGACTCGTGAGAGGAAACTGACCTTCTGGACCGTTCATTAATAAGAATATCCTTTTGTTTAAATTTTTTTTTAAAAATTTTTAATTGAAGTATAGTTGATTTGCAATGAATGCTTCAGATATACAGCAAAGTGATTCTGCTATACATATATACGTATTTTTTTTGCAGATTATATTCCATTATAGGTTACTACGAGATACTGTCGTTCCCTGTGCTATATATATAGCAGGTCCTTGTTTATCAGCTTTATATATTAGTCTGTATTTGTTAATCCCAAGCTTCTCCCCTCCTTTCCCCCTTGGTTACCTTAAGTTTGTTTTCTGTATCTGTGGATCTGTTTCTATTTTGAAGTAAGTTCATTTGTATCTTCTTTTATTTATTATTTATTTATTTATTTATTTTTGTCTTTTTGCCATTTCTTGGGCCGCTCCCGTGGCACATGGAGGTTCCCAGGCTAGGGGTCAAATCGGAGCTGTAGCCGCCAGCCTACACCAGAGCCACAGCCACGCGGGATCCGAGCCGTATCTGCCACCCACACCACAGCTCACGGCAACGCCGGATCGTTAACCCACCGAGCAAGGCCAGGGATTGAACCCACAACCTCATGGTTCCTAGTCGGATCTGCTAACCACTGCGCCACGACGGGAACTCTGATTTGTATCTTCTTTTAGATTCCACATATAAAAGACGTCGTCTGGTATTCATCTGAGTCTAGTTACTCCACTTGGTGTGAGCATCTCTAGGTCCATCCATGTTGCTGCAAATGGCATTATTTCATTCTTTTTTACGGCTGGGTAATAAAGAATAGTCTTTTTATGTTTTTTTCTTGAGCCTTTCAAATGTAGGGCCTTCAAAGGGAAATTTTCCTTTTAATAGTTTGATAATTTACAAGGTGATTTTTTAACCCCCCCGCCCCCATAGCTTCCCGTTCGAGAGAATGAAGAAAACAATTATTCAGTTGATTAAATAAAACCATGTCTTCCTTTTTCTTCAGTTTGTGCTCATTCACCCAAGGAGTAGAGCAGGAAGCTGGGCTGTGTTGTTTCTGGTAGGGACATTATACTGTGTATTTAATTTGGCATAAGTGGAGACTCAGGCTGTAAATTGCAAGTTTGAAGAGATGCAGCACTTTGCTACCATTCCTGAGAAAAACGTCAAAATGCTGTTAAATCATAGCAGATAAGTTAGCCTTGGGAATCTTTTTTTTTCTAAATCCGTGTTAAGGATTTTTTAAAAAGTCGGAAAGTGAATGATACACATCTGCCTTTTCTTGTGTGACTTTTTTTTTTATACCGTATTGCCCTAAAGCACATGCATTCGCTGAAGGTTGAAAGTGCAGTTTAGACAAGCACATGATTGTCTTGCGTATTTTACTTAATTGACGATAAGCAGGGCACTGAGAGTCACACTGGCTTCTGTTGAACACACACCAGGTAACTGGACCAGGCATGTCTACATCTTTCTTCCTCGTTACATATCGAGGAAAGGGACATTTGGTAAAACAACTTGCTCAAAACTGAAAGGGCTGGGATTGGAACCATGGTTTTAAGATTTCGAAACATGTTTCTTTTCTCCCTGTATCCAAACTGGTAGTTCTTTTGGTGCTTGGCACATGGTGGCTACCTTTCTTTTAGTTTCTTGGGTAGATAGAATTCTTCTGATCTGTTTCCATCATCCCTTTGACAGATGACCTGCTTATTATGAGTTTAGCAGGTACCAAACCTAGTAAGTGACCTGGCCTATGGAAGTATACTTGAATTCTGAGCTATGCAGCAGTTGGAGGTTTCCCTTTATCATGTTTTCATTCATGCTTTCAAATGACTCTTGATAAATAAACAATGGTTTCTGGATCCCCCTATGGAATAGGCACTGTCTTGGGTCCGGAAGGCTTCCAGACGAGGAAGAACGAGGCCTTGATTTCAAGGAAGTCACAGGTGATATGGTAAGCATGGCTGAGAGGGTGTAAGCTTTGGAGTTGGCCAGACCTGGACTCATCACTTGGCTTTGCCACTTAATGGCAGTGAAACCTTGGCCAAGTCTTTTAATGTCTCTAGTCTCAGCTGCTTCCGTTGCCAAAAGGAGATAATAATAGTTGTTTCCATGTTCATTGATGGAATTTAAGGAAAGTGTCTATGCTGTGCTGTGTAGTACCCGACTCTAGTAACGACTTGATGGAAGGTGGCTCCTGTTGTTATTTCTGTTGTTGGAAGTAATAACTTTGTAAAATAGTTTCTAGGAAACTGTGAAATAGTTTATGAAAACTGTCTGTGGCCGCTTAGGGGCAGAGCAGGTAAAGATAGATAGCTGATTTTCTTTCTCAATTTTCTTTCTTTCTTTCTGAAAATGAAAAGGAAGGCAAGGTACTGCGGTGCTTTTCTATTAAAAAAAAAAAAAAAACGGTTCTCAGATCTTTTTTAGAAATTGTGGTATTGAGCCATGCCCCAAATGTAGCGTTATTGGAAGAAATGCATTTTGAGGAGAATCGTATATGTATAGCCACGTCACTCAGTTGTCAAAGGGAACAGCGTTTCTAGCTTACTGAGATGCTTAGTTAATTGAGATTGAGTGTAAATTCATACTTAGCTAAATGAAACACGACAAAAGTGATTTTCACAAGTAATCTCTGCGGAACCCACAAGGTGGGAACCTGTTTCTATAACATACCGATCCTTTTGAGAGCCAAAAATTGTGGCAATTTCTCCTTCTGTTTTCAGAAGTGAGAGAACTACAGTGTATTCTGAACATCTGTTCCTAGAACCTTCAGATCACAATGAACCCTCAGATCTCGCACTGACAGTCTCTACCCAGTAAAGTGTACCTGGAGATTTAGGGGGCACAAACGTGCAGGTGATGACAAGTATATTAGATCACATCTCAGAGTTTTCTGCAGAATTTTGGATGACTTAGCACTGACAAGATAGAATATTCAAAAGTTTTTTTTTTTTTTTTCCATTAAGGCCGGAATTGTCTGAATTTCCCCCGCCCCTTTTATTTAAAGTTTTGTCCAGGTAGCTTTTGATTATTTGCTTTAAAAACTTACATTTGTCTTAATCTTTATGAATTTAGGGTTCTTATTAAAATGGAACAAAACCACTTACGTGAAGATCCTGGTTATTTTGAAACCAATTGGCTAGGATGTTGCATAGTCCTAGGCATAAGGTAATTGGGCAGTCTGGCAGGCAGTACAATTAGAACAGATAAAATTAGAGCTACCGGCATGATAACTGCCACCCTCTGGGCTTCTCCTTAGAAAAGATTCAGTTTTCTTTGGTTTAAAGTAAAATCCCCAGGTGTCCCCTTGTGGCTCAGCGGGTTAAGGATCCAGTGTCGTCACTGCCATGGCTCTGGTTACAGCTGTGGCTCCGGTTGGATTCCTGGCCCAGGATCTTCCACATGCCATGCGTGTGGCCAAGATAAAATAAAATCCCTAAATTTAAAATACATTAGGCAATATGTTGTTTAAGGACAGCATATTGTACAAAGAATAAACACACGTATGACTGTTCAAAAATTATTGTGATTTTTAAAAATCAGTGTTGCTTCCAGTGGACAGAAGCATTTTCCCCAAGAGATAAAGTCGAAGAAGGCACAAAGAAAGGCACTTTATCTGAAAGAATGAACTGAAATCCCTTTAGGATCTTATCAACTTCTCTTGCGTTCTCAATATTCTCAATATATAAGCGAAATTGATGGGATGTATATGGTTTATGCCTGTTGAACTTGGCTAAAGTTAGCCTAAAGCAATCCAATGCCGTTTTGGATATCCCGTTAAACAGGAACACGGATATTATTGACTCAGTAGTATTATATTCGTCATAATCATTATGACCAGGAGAGGTAACATGTGCTGGATGATTGCTGTGGATCAGTTAGTAGACGCTTTACGCATATCAGTTCCAGCCTCACAGCAGCCTACGAAACAGGTAGAGCTAATAGCTTGACTTGCAGTGAGGACACCGAGGCATGGAGAGGTTAGGGAACTTGTCGAGGCGACATTTAAGGGCACGGCTAACCAGGCAGGAGCACTGTCCCGCTTGGCCGACGATGGGCTGCTCCCTGCTTGCACTGGCACCTTAGTTTCCTTCTCTATCTTCCTCCTACTTTGAGGAAGAATTCTGTGACATTTTCCTCTACATAATTTCCCCTTCAGGACTGCCAAGAGCAACTGAAGAGGTGTCAGCAATTCTGTTGTTTACTCACTGCAGAGATCCTTAATTACGACTTAAAAGCACATTTCATTCAGGAAATCAGGTTGTGTGCATCTTTGGAATAAATCTTTTGATTGCGTATGTGCTAAAATTGTATTAGAATCACAATTAGGTCAAGTTATAGTGAGCTCCATCTCCGTAATGCGAATGATACGGTCCTTGAGCAATCCAGGAACTTGGGATGGGTTTTGGCCATTGAGAGACTCAGATTCCACTTTTCAAAGGGTAATTCTGTGAGTTTTGTAGGCTGGGGCCAGAGTTGGGGTGGGAAGGAGTGAACATTCAGGGGCTTGGGGTGAGGGAGACGCCAAGGAAGCAGATCTCTGAGTTTTCCAACCCCACTGCAACCAGAACACAGCCACTTATTTCTTTAAAAGCCTGAAACAGGGGTCCACTGCTTAAAAATGATCGTTTGTCATGGGTCAGTTGACTTGTACTGCGGAATTCCATAGGACCAGAAAGTGGGTTTTATACCTGTTTGTGTGTGTGTGTTTGGAAAAAGAGAGATGGTTTGCTTGGTGTTGGTGGCTCCTAGAACTGTGACTTCGAGCCTTTAGGGTCGCATCCAGCTGAGAGGGAGGCCTTGGCAGGAGTCTCCGTGAGGCCTGGCAGACTCCTCGGTGGAGGAATGCACAGTGCCTCGCCGCTGAGCGTCTGGCCTGCATGGAGGTCAGGCTGTCTGGCTCAGGTAAGTCACGTAGGACTGGGTTCTGGAAACCGCTGGCCTTGGATGTAGCTACACATCCTGTTCTGTTCGCAGGGGTGTCCAGGGCAAGTGTTGTGGAAATTCTGAGTAGGTGTGCTTGGCACTTACACAACACCCTGACGGCGCTCTGTCAGGTGCAGGCTACCTGGGGAAAGAGCTGAGGTCTGACAACGCTGCGAAGCACGACTATAACTCCGTATTGGGCAAATAAAATAATGCAGCGAAAGAAGACCTATGAGATGTCAGATTCCGACGCGAAGGCAGACTTGAGCCGCTCACGTCCACATGTATACGCGTGGCTGGGAGGCATGGCCTCCTGCTTCCCAGTTTCGTTTCTGGTCTTCAGCGGAAGGGGGCCTGGTGCAGGGACTCTGCGTGGACAGGAGATACTAAGTGTGCACACTGAGGAGGGCTATTGAAATAGGAACGTGTTTTTTTTAAGTCATGCTAATAACTTCTTGGACCTAATTTTACCTGGAAAGGACTCTCAGGTGCTCCTTGCCGCGTTCCTTTCCCAAGGGTGTGAAAGGCCTGAGGTCCTTGCCTCCACAGGGCGGTGGCATCGGCGTTTCCTGCCAGCTCGTTAGAGATGATAGATTCTTGTTTATTCTAATGAACCAGAACCTGCATTTTAACACGATCTCGTGCTGGAGTTTGAGAAAGCCCTGCTCTAAAGTGTTCTGAGAACTCCATTTGGTCGTTGCATCATGAGTCCACTAGATGTCACTCTTGTAACCTGGTAAACGGGAAGGCATTACCCGCCCCCGTGGAAACTTGGAAGGATCCGTGAGCAGGAACACATTATTAGGTGATTTCCTCCTCATCCTTAGAGCTACTGATATACACGTTGATTATTTAAGGTGAAGCTACCTTTCCTTCTGGCTCAAAGTCCTGGAGAGAGGTTCCTGGGAGTGATGCTCGTTTTGTGGAATCAGCATCCCCGCCTCCCCTTGTTTCCCTCCTTCATGCCTCCTGTTGCTTGGGTTCGGTCTGTCGTTATATAACCTTAGCACAGAGTGTGCTGCACGCGCTCCCCGACTGGCTCTTCGAGGGAACGGCATCGTGGCCTGCTCAGCACAGCGACGCAGCTTAAACGTACAGGTTTGATCTCCGCAGAAGTGAGTGAGAGCAGAGAGGAAGCGAGGCTGTATCCTGAAATTAGCACCAGCCTCTACATGATTGTTGGAGGGAGTGCAGACCTTTCTGAGTTCTTGGCTCGTCTCAAGGGTGGTTTTATAAAGAAGTCTACTTCTGCTTAGAGAGAAATGTCCCGCGTGTAACCTTGTAGGGCGTTAGTTGGAGCCACGAAGATGAGCATAAGGGACATTTCCAGGTAAAGTAAGACCCAGAGGGAGACGACACACTTTCAGAGAGGTACGAGGCCTCCGGGAAAAGTCCTCTTAGCAGCTGGTTAGGTCTGCGTATTATTACGAAAGGAGGGCGAAAAGGTTAAGGACTGTGCTTTACCATATCCAGTGTCTTTGCCGGATGCCCAGCCTGAGAAAAGTTAGTTCTTGGCATAAGTCAGCCTCTTGCAAAATTCTCCTCCCTCTGAGTCCGATGTGGTTTTTCATCTGTCTCACTTGACAAGGGCAGCAAACAAGCAGTGAAGGAGCAGGTCCCTGTGTGCGCTTGGGTGGGTTTTGTGAGTGCGCATATTTCCTCTTCTCAGGGCCCGGGAGGGGCACCTACAATTTATAATATCCCCGAAGGAGCAAAAACTTTAATTTGGTTGATTTTAGGCTAGTGAAATTCTTAGTGCTATGAAAACAGTATGGTTTTTGCTTAAATGTAATTTTATTTGGTTCAGAATAATTCAGGTGGCCGTAGGGTTGATTTCAAATCCTGAGAGTCCTTTTACAGCATCTTACGGTGAATCATCCTGATGGCTGGGAGCAGGGTTACTTTTTAAGCATTTTATTGAAGATCAATTTCTGTTTTTTAAAAGTATCTAAATTATGGACAGTAAGCCTGAAGTGTTCATTTCCCATTCCTAGCCACAGTCTAAATTTCTGCTTCTGCAGCTTTAGGATTTTATACCACCATCCCCATTGCTGTTAAATGTCCTTCCCTCCTCTCTTTTGACTGTGGCTGCTAAGACTTCCGACGCTCCCAGACACAGTCGCGTGCTTTAGATACGTTGTTTAAGAGCATGGGCTCTAGAGTCATACAGACCTTGGACAAACCGCGTCATTTCACTCAGCCTCGTCTCTTCATTGGTCAAACGGACAGCTCTGACTGTTTCCTGGGCCAGACTGTCCCTACAAAGTGTGCGGCACAGAGTCAGGCGTGCCTGGCGGACGGTCAGTAGATGGTAGGGGTCATCCCCGTTCCTGCGTCCGTCCACAGACCCCCCCATTCGCCCCATCTCTCCGTTGTTAAAGCCCAGTCCAGCAGCTGCGGCAGGAGCCCCTGGCCCTTCACTTTTTCTCCACCCGAGGACAGCTGCACGTCAAGGAGGAGTCTCCCTTTCCTTCTGCCTGGTGGATGTGGGTGTGTGTGTGTGTGGGGGGGGATGAGGAGCAGACCCTGGGGTGCAGAGTGGGAGGGGTACTCTCCGAGAACCGCAACCGGGAGAGAAGTTCTCCTTGTGCCCCGCACGGTTCTCTCAACGAAAATGTCCTCAGTGGTGGCCACATTCCAGAGGATTGGGAGCAGCTAATAGCACCACTCGTTTTGTCCTCACAGCCATGTCCCAGGCTGGCCCATGATGCTGCTCACCAATTTAAACGTTATTTCGGAAGAGCAATCACCTTGGACGTTCGCTCTGCCGAATCCCGATTGAAATTTTGCCACATCCAAGTTCTGAATTGCCTGTCTTCATGATCTTCACCACTTTGGAAGGACCGTTTTGGTTGCGAGAGGCCTGCTAGGCCTTAGGTAGCTGTTACTCGAGTCTCAGGGGTTCCTGGAACATTCCCCGGCTAGCAGCAGCCTCGGAAAGCTACTGTGAGGAAGTCCGAAGAGCTCTTTCATCCTGAAAACACCCTTGGAGGAGGCTTTGCAGGTCCATCATAAGCTGCCCTGTGGTTTGATTTGATGATATCCCATTGCTAGAGAACAAGGGACATCTGGATGTACTGGCTGCCTCAACTAGAAGAGGATACAAACGATGAAGAAATTATGAGCACTATGTATCTTAAGAATATTCTTTCATTTTCCTCATTAGGGTTTTGGAATCCACATTGGATTTTTTTTCTTTTGTTTTTACAAAGTTAACTTTAATATACATTTTGGATAATTATTTAAAATGCCTTCCCAAAAAGCCTTAAAAGGGGTCAGGCTTGTTCTTTTTTTCTGTTACCGTATCATTCTTGTTTCCATTGCAAGGAGTCCAATCAGTGAGGTCAGTCCCAGTTCAAAGAGGCTGGGGGGTAGGGAACAAAACTTATAATGGTGTTACTGTGTAGATTGCGAAAGAATCTGAGGTTTGTTCAGCAAATATAATGGTGCATTGAGGTGTTGTGTTAATGTGGGGGCCGGAAAATGAGCTCTGTGTGTAGTGAATCTGTTAAGTGGCAGTTTACGGTTTAACCTAAAATTGGGAGAAAGTTGACAAGTGCAGAGGAAGCATGAGACCCAAGCTGGCACAGTCTTGCTAGCGTGATGGTGGTGGTAGCTGGAAGGAGGTGGGAAAGGAGAAGGAGATTCTGTGGTGTACTGGGTGAGAGAAACATAAAATTGATAGTTTTGTAGACAAGCAAATCCCCGTGTATTGAAATGCATATAAACCCTCATATAAAGCAGAATGGATAGAATGATTGGTAGCAAGTAAGGATCCCAATTCCATTTTCTTTTCATAGGTTTGGTAGGAGGAGAAAATGTAGAAACTAGTGAAAACTGTTACTACAGGGATAGGAAATCTGTAGGAATCTTAGGGGTGGATGAACTGATGGGTTATAACATTTTATTTATAGAAATGACAATAGAGTAAGTACAAGAAAAAGAGAAAATGAAAATGTATAAAATAAAGCTGGACAAATAAATTCTCTGTGGATAAGAAATTCCTGCTCAGTAATAAGAATATATTTAGGGACACTATAGACCAATGGCTCTTAAACATTTTTTTCTCTCTCCCTCCCTCCCTCCCTTCCTTGTTTCCTTCCTTCTTCCTTCCCCCGCCACCCCTCCCCCTCCCTACTTCCTTCCTTCCTTCTTGCTTTCTTGCTTTCTTTCATCCTGCTCATAATTGTTTTAAGAAGATGATGAAAGCCCTGTGGAATTGCTGCTCAGAGAAGTACACATGCCGATATACACACATGATTTTGCCTGTGATTTCAAGAACTTTTCAGACTTCTTAGGACGATCCCACCAAAGACCAAGTGAATAGGGTCAGGATATTGAAATCCTATTGATAACACTAGAAAAATAGACCAAATAGTATTTATGAGTGAAATAATACCCTGAGACTGAAAAATGTCACACAAATGTCTGCTTCATAGGGCAAGACATTTTAGAGTTAAGGAGAGAGTGAAATTACACTGGATTTGGACCTAAGATTAGACAAGGGGTTGGTGCAGGAAATTATCTGTGACTATGGTAATAACGCTCACAACTCAATTACATTCAACCTTCTGAAGGGGAGTTAAAACAATTCCATCACACTACTCAGTTTTAGAAAATGGAGCTATGATCAAATCAATGTGTGCATTAAGTTAAAATTGAAAGTAATATTTTAAAAAGTCTGTAACTTGTAGGAAACCTGGAAGTGCTTTAAACACGTTAGTGGAAGAGCAGGAAAATGTGTCACATACCAAAGATTAGGAGCTCCTGTGAAAACTTCTGCATCCATCTCACAAAGTAAAAGAAGCAAACATGGGGCGTGGGGAGCAGGCAAAAGATTGTTCAAGTGAGAACAGGGAGAGCCTCAAAGTGTGAGAGGTCAGGTGTAAATAAGGAGGCAGTCAGACTGTAAAGGAATTCAAGAAACAGCACAAAAGAATTGCAGTCCAGAAATAAAAGCTTTTTAATACATGAAAGGCAGAAGGTCACTTGTAAACTCAATGGGACTGCTTGATGATCACGGTGCAGAAGACGTGCTTGTGGAGAAGAAAGGAGATCTAGAGGCTCAGTGAACTCTTTGCTTTAGTCTTTGTTGAAACATAGAAATTTCCTCTGTCATCATGTCTTTTGAAGCAAAGAGGTGAGAGATGTAGTATTAGATCAAATAGTGATAAGGGAACAGGATGTTCTACCTGATGCTGGATATGAGTTAATTGCTGAAACTTTATGGCATCCATCATAAGGTTCTAAAGAAACTCAAGGGGATAAATTGACCAAAATGCAAAAGAAGTTATTGCATTTACTCTTCACTCTGTGTGAATTCCACCTTTGTTTCCTTTCTTATGTGGAGATCCTACAATCAGGTGGTGAATCTCATTCATTTTGGTGGATTTCAAAAGCTATAGGATCATTGACCACTTAGTATATTGAATGGAGGAAAGTATTCTGTTTTCTATGATATGCTTGTTTGAAGAGGTAAATAAGCACCAGGAAAAATATAATTTGTTTAGGCTTTCAGGGAGTCAGTTAGAAAATTTTACAACAAAGCTATTCCGAATTGTTTTACCATGGTATTGGGAAGAATATTTTGGCACACATAGGTATTAATTGAGAAAACAAAAAGTAGGGTGTGTGAGCCTGGTGATGATAGAGATGTGTAAACAGTGAAGCCCCTCCAGGGATTTCTGATAGACCTCTTTATTAAACACGTTTACAGATAACCTAGAAGGGTAGGTACACAGTGAAATTTCTGAGGGTGCAGGACTCTTTTGGTTAGTGAAATTAGAAACCAACAGGAATAAGCATTTGGAAAATCATGTAAGTGGGTAAGAAAGTAGCCAGGAGGCTGAGTCTTGTAAGAAATGCTACCCATTTAGGGAAGAAGAAACAAGACTAAACTTGTAAAAGTGTGAGCTCTGAGTTATTTAGAAACTTGCTTTTATTTAGGTACCAGGAAAGGAATTTGGAGACATTATATAAGTTGCATCCTGCTGAACAGGCCAGTGGAATATTGGAAGGTTCTGAAACCAAAGGTACACTTGAAGCAAAACCATCGTGCCTCTACATTCTTTTAATTTTGATTATATCTCAAGAGAGGATATGAGAAAGACCTGGTTTCCAAATCCTGACCCAATCTCCCAAGGATTGTTATGAGGACCACATTAAATGCATGTGAAATTACCTAGTACCATGGCCCATGGTAACCCTTGAATGTAGTATCAGAGCGACATAAGGAAATTAGACTCTCCTGGCTCTCGCCTGATAAAGGGGGATGCTGATCTAACTTCTTTCCACCTCAGCTGCAATGAACTTACTTCTTACAAGGGAGACAATCTAATTTTTGAACAGCTATCATTGTCACTAAGAACTTTATACTTGGTTGAAAGCTACATTTCTTGTGACTTCTGGGAAAAAGAGTAACAGAAGAAAGGGAACCTGAGAGATCACTCAGACAAAAACTCTTACTTTATAGATAAGGAAGAGGGATATAAAGTGGAAGCAAATCGCAGAAAAGCAGTGAGGTAGGCAAATTACCAGTTTGTGAACTCTGATCTTTTAACAGGGTATTCAATCATAAAGTTCTTGAAACACAAGCCCACACATTTCTGTTTAGTTAGTAGTAACTAGATGTTGATTACTCAGAATGGTGGGCTCTGTGGAGGGTGTGGAGAGAACTTGGCATTCCATTTTTGAGACTCTTTTTAAAAATGTCTGAGAAATCTAATTGTAATGTATACATGTAAGGGTAACCTGACCCCCTTGCTGTACAGTGGGAAAATAAAAAAAATTAAAAAAAAAAAAGTCTGAGAAACTTGTCAGCTGTACTGAGGCTTTCCAATCCCAGCATATTAGAAGTCAATAGAAGGTCTCAATATTTTAACAGTTGTTCTTCCTTGACCATGAAATAATCTAGTCTGAAATATCCTTTTGCTTTTAGAAGCATAGCATATAAGAAGCTTTCTATGTGCAGTAACAACTGTTGATAAACATCTTTGCTTGCATGCTTATTTATTTACTTACTTGAGAAATCTCAAGGATATGCTATGGAGTAGGAACCATGGTTATACTCCAATGCACATATCTATATCAGCCTTTCACTCTCAGGTTTATCTCAAAAATTTTACCCTTTCATTATATCCTTTACCATTTCAAAATGGCTCCTCTTCCCATCGCCTGTTGGAAGCAGGAGGGGAGTTTTCTCTGATATTCACTGCAAGGATCTGGTTGAGCTCCTGGAGGAAATCCCTTACAGAAGGCCACTTCTCCAAGGTCAAGAAACATAACTAAGCTACTACATGTATAGAAATTTAAAGAAGATAAAATGGTGAAGGAATACATTCCAAGTGAGGGAACAAGACAGAACCTCAGAAGAACAACTAAGTGATAGGCAGTCTGTCTGAGAAAGAGTTCCGAGTGATGATCATAAAGGTTATCCAAGATCTCAGTAGAAGAATGGATGAGGCAGAGTGAGAAGCTACAAAAAATTTTAAACAAAGAATTAGAAAAAAAATAAAGAACAACAAAACAGAGTTGAAAAATACAATAACTGAAATGAAAAATGCTCTAGAAGGAAGCAATAGCAGAATAAATGAGGCAGAAGAATGGATAAGTGAGTTGGAAGACAGTAGCGGAAACCACTGTCTTAGAACAGAATAAAGAAAAGATGAAAAGAAACAAGGACAGTTTAAGAGACCTCTTGGACAACATCCAGTGCACCAATATTTGCATTATAATGGTCCCAGAAGGAGAAGAGTGAGGGAAAGGGCCTGAGAAGATATTTGAAGAGATGATAGCTAAAAATCTCCCTAACATGGGAAAGAAATGCAAATAGAAATTACCATTATCTCCTTATCTTATAGCTGTTATAATAACCTGCACAGTGTAAATAAATTTGTGTACTATTAATTCACGATATTCATCTATAATGATTACCAGCATGTCGTCTCACAAAATGTGCTGGCCATGCTCGTAGAGAAAATAGATGAATTTGGGACTTGAATCTGGATCTTTACAAAGCCAAGAAATAAGAAACCCCTTTGAAACTACATCAGATTTTTCTTTGTTTTTTTTTTTTAAACATTTTATTGGAGAATAGTTGATTTACAATATTGTGTAAAATGAATACAGTTATACATATGTATGTATATATATGTATGTATATATATGTATACACACACATAACCATTCTTGTTCAAGTTCATGTTCAGGTTCTTTTCCCATACAGGCCACCACATATAGACCACTGAGTAGACTTCCTTGTTCTAGACAGTAGGCGCTTGTTTCTTATCTGTTTTATATGTAGTAGTGTGTATGCTAATCCCAAGCTCCTAATTTATCCCACCCGCCAATGTTTCCCCTTTGGTAACCATAAGTATGGTTTCAAAATCTTTGAGTCTGTTTCTGTTTTGTGAATAAGTTCTTTTGTATCATTTTTTATTAGATTCCGCATATTAGTGATCTCATGATATTTGTCTTTTTCTGTGTGACTTACTTCACTTAGTATGATAATCTCTAGGTCCACCCATATTGCTACAAATGATATTGTTTCTCTTTTTTTTTTGTGGCTGAGCAGTATTCCATTGCATGTATATATAGTATATTTTCTTTATCCATTCATCTGTTAATGGACATTTAAGTTGTTTCCATGTCTTGGCTATTAGAATTAATGCTGCAGTGAACATTGGGGTGCATTGATCTTTTTGAACCATTATATCAGGTTTTTCAGTCATGGTCTCTGAAAAAAAAAGAAAAGGAAGCGTAGACACCTATATAAAATGACATTTTACAAAACTCTATCAAGATCAAAGCTGATCCTCCAACTTGAAAATACTTGTTTTTGCTCCCCACCACCCCAGTCCCTTCTTTCTTTATATTTCTATTTGTAGAAAGTCTTATCTCTTTTTCTTCCCCACCTTCCATGCAAATCTTGGGCCTTGGAAGTTGAGCAGTGCGTACCCAGGATGCTTGGATTAGTCCCTATGCAACTCTGGTAGCTCTGCAGGTGAAGTACATTCTAATTCAATGATGTTATTTTATTCTCTTTCTTACTTTCTAAAATTTGGAAAATTATAAATTTAAATTGCCAGCTTGGGATATGTTTCTACCCACGTTCATAAAAATTTGCCTCCTTTGTATTTCTATTTGCATTATTTTATTAATATGTCTATTTTACCTTGATATTTATAAGGCCTCTACTGTGCAGGCCTGTCTTGACTTTCCCTTGTTTAACATTCATTGCCAATTTTTAATACTGATCCCAGCCTCAGGCTGATTTACTTCATTTTCTGTATCGCAGCCCATAGTCCTTTAGAGCACAGGTTGGGCTAAATCCATTCTGGGCCTGATTTTGTGTGTCACATGAGGTAGGAATCATTTTTACATTTTGAAATGGTTAAGAAAGTCAGATGAAGAATAATATTTTGTAACTCATGGAAGTTATGTGAAGTTTAAACTTCAGGGTTCATGAATATAAGGTTTTATTGGATCATAATCTCATTTGATTACGTATTATCTTTGTCTGCTATTGTGCTACACCCAAAGCATCTTGGCAGAGGCCGTGTGCCCTGCAAAGCTGAAAAATACGTACAATGAACCCTTTACAGAAAAGTTTGCTGACCTTCGTTGTAAGATGTCTCCAAAGACCCAATCAGCATCACTCTGTGCTTCCCCTTTGGCCTTTTCCTTTCTCAGAGTTCCAGCTTGAATTCCATTTCCTTCATGACCCTCAAAATTTTCTTTCCTCTTTATACCTAATGCCTACCAGCATTTGATTGATTGCATAGTTCCCTAACAACTTCCTGTATTTTGCTTTCCCCCCCTTTTTTGTAAATATAATCTTTTTGAAGGCAAGAATCATGCAATGCGTTTAGCAATATAACCCTCAGCCAAGGATTAGGTAGGTACATAGAACTTAGTTCTGACGAGGTATTTGCTGAATTTAATTTCTTTAAGTGAGTTCACGAACTCTGGAGTTCATTTAGAGAGCCATAGCAATAAAGAGAGGATTTCGATACCCAAATAATTTATGCGATTACTGCTTTAAATGTGGTTTTGCAGAGGAGTGTGGGAGCTCAGAAGGGCAAGTAACCAGACGGATCAGAAATTGGATCCAAGTCCTGAAGACTAAGTAGGGTTTAGAGGTGGAGGAGGGGGAAGGGGGAGGAGAGGGCTTGAGCAGCACAGGGCCGGGTGTGTGCAAGGCGTGGGTGGAAGTATGGCTCCGGCTGACCTCTCATTCCCGCCCTGCACTGCGGAGGGGTGAACATGATCCTAACTCTGGTTTATCAATATCATGAATACTTTCTCCTTGTGTTACATGTGTATATGTCTTCATAGACTACCTAGTACTGTCTTACATGTTTTTAAAATTGATATAAGTAGTATCATACTGATAACATCACTCTGAAAATTGTCTTCTTTCAACCTAATTTTTATGAGTTTTATCTCTATTGATATATGTAGTTCCAATGCATTCATTTTTCATACTCTGCATTATTTCATTCCTTCATTACGGCACAGTTTTTAGCCATTCACTTGTTGAAAGATGTATGTGTTTTTTCCATCTTTTTCATTTACAATATTTTTATGAGCATTCCTATACATTTCTTTTGTTCCTATGTCTGAAATTTTCTGGAATGTGTACCTGAGACTAGAATGTCTGGGTCATAGGTGTATATGTCTTCAACTTTGTCTGGTATTGCTAAAAAGTGAATTACATAAATGGATTGTCTAGATTGTATAATATCACATCATCTTTGCATTCCCAGGAGATCCCACTTTTAATAAGGTATAGTTTTTACACCCTTATCAATTTATTTTTCCAGAGTTTATATAGGATTTTTACATCTATGTTCATAAGTAAGCTGGTTCAGATTTTTCTTTTCTCATCCTGTTCTTGTTTGGTTTTGATCTTTGTGTTAACATGTAAATCTTATAGAATGAGATGGGGACTATCCCTTTGTTTTCTGTTCTCTAGAAGATTAGAATTACCTGTGTGTTAAAAGTTTGATTTAGGGAGTGCCCATTGTGACTCAGCAGGCTAAGGACCCAACATTGTCTCTGTGAGGATGTAAGTTTGACCCCTGGCCTGACTCAGTGGGTTGAGGATCCGAGTTGCCATAAGCTTCAGTGTAGGTCACAGATGTGTCTTGGTTCCGGTGTTGCTATCTATGGCTGTGGTGTAGGCCACAGCTGCACCTCTGATCGACTTCTGGCCCAGGAACTTCCATATGCCACAGATGCTGCGATAAAAAGAAAAAAAAAAAGTTTGGTTAGAAACAGTCTGTTAGACCATATGAATTTAGATAAATGGATTTTAAGTTACAGACTTATTTTTTTGTTAAAGATCTATACAGACTTTCTGTTTCTTTTAAAGTCAATTTTATTGAGTTATGTTTTTCCTAGAACTTTGCCTTTGTCTAATTTATGTCGTAGTTTAAGCATATTGTTCCATGATTTAAAAGAACAACTCTGTTGTGCCCATTGCTTGCTTGCTTCCTCCCTCCCTCTTTTTCTTTTTCTCTTTTTCTTTCTTTCTTTCTTTCTTTCTTTCTTTCTTTCTTTCTTTCTTTCTTTCTTTCTTTCTTTCTTTCTTTCTCTCTCTCTCTCTCCCTCTCTCTCTTCTCTTTCTCTCTCCCTCCCTCCCTCTCTCTCTCTCTCTCTTTCTTTCTTTCCTACTATGGTAGAGAAAAGAATCGTAGAGTAGTGGATAAAAGTACAGACTCTGTAGCCAGACTGTCTAGGTCTGAATTTAGGTTCCACAATTTTCTGGTTTTGTAACAGTGAGAAGGTTTTGCAACTTCTCTGCTTTAGGTCCTCAGCTGTAAAACTGAGAGTGAAATAGCCTTTAGCTCATAATTTTGTAACTTTTTGATTATATGTTGTAGGCCCTTCTAATAACATTTATTTTTATATAGAATAAAATTTATGTGCATATAAAGAAGAAAAATTAGCTGAAATCCACTAAGAGATACTACAACTACTACTAAAGGTTGCATTTTTTTCAAGTCTTTCTCTTTTTTTGTGTGTCTGCATCTGTTTATGTTTATATGTGTGTATCTATCTGTGTGTTTATTTGTATTCCTAAATTTGGAGATATATGTATATATCTGTGTGTGTGCATGCAAATGTGAATATCTGGATCTTCCATTTTTCTTTATTTTGTGCATCTGTCATATTACAGATCCTTCAAAATCATGATTTTTAATGTCATATGGCTTAAAAATGATGCTGTGATGAATAGGCATGTGTCTAACTCTATCAGAGACTTTTTGGAGAGGAAAGATGAAAATTGCCCAATTGGTGTTCCTGAAGTTTGTATGGATTTGATTTTTGTATTTGATTATTGCCACTTATTTCATTAAAAAGCATCAATAGCGCACCTTTACCACTTGAGTTTAAATGTAGACTCCTTAACATGTTTCCGTTCTCGTCACCGTCTGGCCTTTGCTCATCTTTCCTGCTTCAGTTCTCGTCTCAGTCTCCCCAGCAGCTGTTCACACTTGCCACCTGTGACTCTGCCACCTTGCGGCCCCGCCCTGGCGGCTTACCTGCTCTGCTTTCTTTGCCTACTCTGCCATTTCTCTACTGAGCAGGGGCTGGTGCATTCATTTGCATTTTTTGTTCAGGTAGCCATTTGTGGAGTTAATCTCTTGTTGATTTGTAAAACGTTTCATATGTTGAAGATTTAATCTTTTGACTTACAGTTGTAATATTTTTCTTATGTTATTTGCATGTGATTTTTATATGTGGTGGTTTAATTTATGTAGAATATTTTAATTTTAAAAAATGTAATCAAATCCATCAATCTTTTGTTTCAGATTTGTTTATTTATTACTTATTTATTTGTCTTTTCAGGGCTGCACCCGTGGCATATTGTTTAAGATTAAAATTTTTGGATTAATTTTTTCCTATTACATTTATAATTTCGTTTTCCCATTTTTTAAATTTAAAATTCACATGAAATTTATTTTGGTATGTAATATGAAGTAAGTTTTAACAGTTTTTCCCTCTCAATAATATACTAATTATTCCAGAATATTTAATTAAATAATTTATTCTTTGTCCACTGTTTAAAGTGTTAGCTTTGTCATATATTAAATTCACGTATGTTGAACTTTTTCTGACTCTATTCTCTTTCCTCATTTCTCCTCTCAATTTTATGTCACCCTGTGGAAATATAATGTGCCTTAATAGTCTTTGGTGAACACGTACCTTTTGTTTTTCCTTTTCATTGTTTACTTACATATTTTTGTTGGTGATTTCTTTCACAATAGGTAAGATTATTTTTTTCAAGTGAAAAAAATCCCTTGGAGGTTGTATTAGGAATTGCATGAAATAATGATATAAGTTGTTTGGCAAGAATTTTCCCTTTCACTTACTGATTAATGCATTAGTATAATAATAGAGTTCTTAATATTGAGTTATTGAAATATTTCTGGGACCAACTGTCAGAGTTTCTCTTTTTCTTTTCTTTTCTTTTTTTTTTTTTTTTATCTTTTTAGGGTCACTGACACCCATGGCATATGGAGATTCCCAGGCTAGGGGTCAAATTGGAGTTGTAGCTGCCAGCCTACACCACAGCCGCAGCAATGCCAGATCTGACCCACATTTGCAACCTACACCGCAGCTCACAGAAACGCCAGGTCCTTAACCACTGAGCCACAACAGTAACGCCAGTCTTTCCTTGATTCTTATGAAATAGATAAGGCAGATGTCATCGATAATTTACTTCTTTGCCCTGCATAAATGGTTTTGAAATGTTTGTCTTTTCGTGCATCTGGAGTGCTGTGTTCTCTTTCATGTTGGAGAGTGTTTTTTAGTTCTTTTTCCTCTCTTCTCTGTATGATCCTCACTGGACTTATTCTCGTGTCTATGGTCTGGTTGTTTTGCTTCTCTTTAGTACTCATCACTATCTGATTGCAGTTTAAAATGCTTCTTTTCCGTCTTAACGAGAAATACTAATTGACATAGATTTGGATTCAGAAGGCATTACAAAGGTGGCAGTCTCATCAGGGAATGATCTCCTCTCACTTGTACATCTGATTTAGCTGTTGCTCCTATGACTAACGTTCCCTACCTGACATCATAACTGTCCCCTTTTCCAAGTATAAACTGGGTCTCCTGTCTGGGATATTTGAGTCTAGCCCTTGTCATTCTGCTTTCTCTTTACTGTTGTCAGTACACAAATTCTGGAGCTTCCTCGTCGAGCCCTGCTTTCAAAGATGGCTTGTTCTCAGTTGTAGAATGGAGGCCATTCCATTTGCTCGCCACCTATAGCATTGTAATCTCATTCCTATAACAAGGTCTTATATTTTTGTCAATGTTGTTTTTAAATTGAGGGTCATGTGTGGACTTCTGGTGATGTCATTTATTTCAGGTCATTTAGAATACATCTGGAAGAACAGCTTTAACGTTGCTCTTCCTATGTCCTTTATTCCACTACTGTTCTTATTCTACTTAAAAAATTTTTTTTAATTTTTATTTTTTTGTCTTTTGTCCTTTTTTTCAGGGCTGCACCAGCGGCATATGGAGGTTCCCAGGCCAGGGGTCTAATCGGAGCTGTAGCCGCTGGCCTACACCACAGCCACAGCAACTCGGGGTCTGAGCCATGTCTGCGACCTACACCACAGCTCACGGCAACGCCGGATCCTTAACCCACTGAGCGAGGCCAAGGATCGAACCCATAACCTCATGGTTCCTAGTCAGACCCGTTTCCACTGCACCACGATGGGAACTCCTTATTCTACTTTAAAAAATAATTTCTAATATATAAAAATTAGTGACTAATTAAATAAGTCCATTTAAATGGGGATCTAGGGAGAGTAACAGATAATGTTACACGTTTAAAAAATATTTACCTATCTGATAGATGAATCATACTCATTGTTTTATTTTCATTTGTTTTGTTATCAGTGATTTTGAATTTTTTTTATCATTTATTAAATAGGTAACAAGTGATCTATTTATGTTCTGTGTCTTTAGTGGTGTAAGTCTTCTTAGAACTTTTTGCGGGTTGGCAATATTATGTCTACCTCACAGTTGTTGTAACTACTCTTTCCCAGTTTGTTTTATAATTTTACCTATGTTTTTAATGTATAAAATATCATGTTTAGATATTAAATTTGGTATTTTTTCTTTTGTGATCTCTTTTCTTGTTTTTATGCTTAAAAAGTATTTTTCATGCTGAAATATAATTGACATTTTTCAGTCAAATTTTTATGATTTCACATGACAATGTTATGTATGTTTATTTACTCTCCTTTTAAAAAGTCAACAAATTGTATTCCTATTTCCTCAAGTGGATATTATATTTATTTTGGGATTCAGCGTAATGTCCTAACAGTGGTGTGACTGCATTTTTTTTCACTATACTTCCAAGACTCTCCAAGCCTTCACAAGCCTTATTGCATTAATTCATGTAGCATCCTTGTGAGTTAGGTAATAACGTGATCAGAGTTCCACATGCTGTTTTTAGAAAATCTCTAGAATAAATAAGGCTTAATTTTGTTAACAAAACATTCGTAAGCAGTCTTTAATAACTAGCTGACGTTGCATTTATGGTTCGGGATAAAAACATAGTTCTGTTTAATGGCAACTTTGCCAACTTATCTTTTATTTCCTGTCTTCATTTCTTAACTTTTGGAATATCTGTCACTCTTGTACCTCTTTCAAAAATGACATGCATTATGATTGAAGAAATGGAGATTTACGTTTTTAGATTAGTGGTTCTCAATCTTAGCATTACATTGGAAGCATCCAAGAGACCTTTTAAAAATATTGATCTTCAAGTTTCATGGCCAGAAATTAACATCTCCTTGTTCGGTGACGGGACTGGGCACTAAGAGTTGTAAAGTTCTCCGGTGATTCTAATGTGCAGTCAGATAAGAAAACTATTACTTGACACCAGCAGTTCTCATAGTGTGGCCCCTAGACCTGCTGCATGGGGACTTGTTAGAAATGTGAATCACCAGGCCACGTCCCGGATCTACTGAGTCAGAAGCTCTGGGAATAGAGCCCAGCAATCTGTCAGGGTGTTTTGTTTTGTTTTGTTTTTGTCATGACATAATTGTAGATTCCATGCCGTTGGAAGAAACACTGCAGAGATCCAGTTTCATGAGGTTACATGCACTTATGTGTGCGTTTAGTTCTATGCAGTTTTATCATGTGTGCCACCACCACAGTTAAAATACACGCGAATCTGTGGTTTCCCAAGCCTCCAGGTGATGCTGATGCAGCCAAGGCTTGAGAATCACTTTAAAAATGAAACCACAAGAGCAGGAAGAGTTTGGTTTTTCATAAGGATTGGTCTGGGTACTCAAAGTGTGCTAACAGGCCAGAAGCAAATGTCTCATCGGGGAGTTGGATAGAAGCACAGGATCTCAGGTCCCATCTCACACCTAATGAGTCAGAGTCTTCATTATAGTAAGAGTTCTAGGTAATTTGTGTACACACTGAGGTTGAATGGTACCTGACGAATGAATGAGTTAAAAAACAAACAGTAACAGCAGTTTTCTGAAATTGGGTTCAGATATTTATTCTTGTAGTAAATAACTCCCATAGTAAAGATAATTTCTCTTGTGGTAAAGAGAAAATCAATTTTTAAGCAAAATTAGTATCAGTTTTTCTGTTTTTATATCTTAGTCATTTCAAGATTGATTATGTTGGTTTTTTATTGTCTGGTAGACTTGGATTTTTTTCTTTTACTATATATGATGTAAAACTTGAGATTTTTTATTAACTGGTCCTAATATTACAACATCTTAAGTACAAGAAATATGACAACTATAATCCACTTTATCAATATCAAACATGAATACGTCTGAATCCTTTTTTCCCATCTCTTTTTTTTTTCACTTCAATCACTATTTTTTTTTTTTTGGTCTTTTTAGGGCCACACCCATGGCATATGGAAGTTCCCAAGCTAGAAGTTGAATTAGAGCTGTAGCTGCTGGCCTTTGCCACAGCTACAGCAACACCAGATCTGAGCTATGTCTGCAACCTATACCGCAGCTCATGGAAATGCTGGATCCTTAACCTGTTGAGCAGGGCCAGGGATTGAACCAGTTGGGTTTGTTACCGCTGAGCCACAGTGGGACCTCCTCAATCACTAATTTTTGACAAAACTGGAGATACTGGGTTTGTCTCAGATTCTTGATGTAGCTCTTTTGACATCTATCACTGTTTTCTGCTTTCATATTTATATTTGTTTTGAAAGCCTGAGAAGGAATTTTTAAGAAAAAAATTCTATGCAGATGGAAAGATATACTGTATTCATGGATTAGAAGAATTAATATTGTTAAAATGACCACACTGCCCAAGGAAATCTTAAGAGTCAGTGAAATCCCTATCAAAATACCAATGCCAATTTTCAGAGAACTAGAAAAAATAATTTTAAAATTTGTATGGAAACACAAAAGACCCCAAATAGCAAAAAATCTTGATAAAGGACAGGGATGGAAGTATCGGGCTCCCTGACTTCAGACTATACTACAAAGCTACAAAATAATCAAAACAGTATGGTATTGGCACAAAAATGCACACATATCAATGGAATAGACTAGAGAGCCTGGAAATAAACCCATGCACTTATGATAAATTAGTCTATAGCAAAGGAAGCAATAATGTACAATGGAGAAGAGACAGTCACTTCAATAAGTGATGCTGGGAAAACTGGATAGCACATAAAAGAATGAAATTATAGCATTTTCTCACATTTTATATACAAAAATAAACTCAAAATGGACTAAAGACCTAAATGTAAGACTGAAAACTATGAAGCTCCTAGAAGAAAACTTGAGCAGAACACTCTTTGACCTAAACTGTAGCAATGTTTTTTGGGATATGTCTTCCGAGGCAAAGGAAACAAAAGCAAAAATGAAGAAGTGGGACCAAGTTAAGCTTAAATCTTTTACACAGCAAAGGAATCCTTTGAAAAGACAAAAAGACAACCTACTGAATGGGAGAAAACATTTGCAAATGATCCAGCCAATAAAGGGCTAATATCCAAAATATTTAAACAACTTATACAACTCAATATAAAAGAATGATCCAATAAAAAATGGGCAGAAGACTTGAATAGACATTTTTCCAAAGCAAACATGCAGGTGGCCAACGGGAATATGGAAAGATACTGAACATTGCTAATCATCAAAGAAATGAAAAAACTACCATGAGATGAGATGTTACTTCATACCTGTCAGAATGGCACACATCAAAAAGACCACAACTAATCCATGCGGATGAGGAGGTGGAGAAGCGGGAACGCTTGTGCACTGCTGGTGGGACTAGGAAGTGGGAGCAAGAGTGCAGAGGCTCCTCAAAAAACTAAAAGTAGAGCTACCGTATGTTCCAGCATTTCCACTCCTGGGTATTTTTCTGAAGAAAACAAAAACCACTAATTTGAAAAAATGCGTGCATCCCAGTGTTTATAGCAGCATTATTTACAATTTCCGGGATATGGAAACAACCTAAATGCCTATCAATAGATGAGTGGAGAAAGAAGATGTGGTATGTATCTATATTTATATCATCTATATGATATATATCTATATTATCTATATTATATATGTACATACACAATGGACTACTACGTGGTTATAAAAAGTGAAATTTACCTTTTGCAGCAACATAAATAGATTTAGAGGGCATTATGCTTAGTGAAATAGGTCAGAGAAAGACGAAAGCCGTATGTTATCACTTTTATGTGAAATCTAAGAAAAAAACTAGTGAATATATCAAAAAAGAAACAGACTCACAGATATAGAAAGCAAAATTGTGGTTACCACTGGGGAGAGGGAAGTGGGAAGGGCATGAGAGGGGTAGGGTACACGAGAGAGAGAGACACGCAAACTACTATGTATAAAATAAGCTGCAAGGATATATTGTGCAGCACAGGGAATAGAGCCAATATTTTCTAATAACTGTAAGTGGAGTAAAAACTTTAAAAATTGTGAATCACTGTGTTGTACACTTGGAACTTATATAATATTGTAAATCCGCTCTACCTCAATTTAAAAAAAGATCCATTTTGTGCAACCACTGGGAGCACTCTTCTGGCTGCTAGATGAGATGCTGCCCAATTCATGAATTGCCTAACAAAGCCTATTTAGATCTTCCAAAAAAAGGAAAGAGAAAAGAAAAAATGTTACATTGAGGAAAACAAGACCAGATTGGGTAGCCCTATTAATAGATATACTTCTTATTTTAAGCTATTTCCCAGCGCTCTTCTGCCTTGATCCCTGCCAAAGAATAAACTCAGATATTTGCAGCTTTTTCCTCTCTCCTTTTCTCCATACTATATGGAAGGTGCCAGTGCTTAATCCGTGGACAAGATATGATTCTGTTTCTCAGGGAGCTGACTGCCTTTTTGGGGTATATAAAAATCAGTCGCAGCAAGTGTGAGAGGAAAACCCACAAGGGAGCACCCCGCTCGCCCTGGTGAAAGGTGCTGTTGGATAGGGTTTCGTAGAGGTGTGTCCACTCAGGCGTCAGGGAGGGCTTCGCAGAGGTGCATCTATTCAGGCTGAATGCAGAGGTGGAAGAAGACGGTGCCAGGCAGGTGGCTCAGTCAGAGGGCTGCAGAAAAACAAATAAAGATGTAGTGTCTCCTGGCAGTTCACATGGAGCTTCCACATACAACAGTGTAGGCAGAGGGCAAAGAAAGGATGCAGAGGCGGGAAAACTGGGGGACCGTTGTTTCTTCAAAGGACCAGAGAAAGAGTTCTCCAAGCTCAGTGAGAGCTGCAACTTGGGCTCGGGAGGCACCACCTGGTTGCAGCTCTCGTTGTGGAGGCACCTGGATACTTCTAGATAAAGTGCCTATGCCAGAAGGGAGCTGCCAAGAAATTCCTTCTCTCTTTCTCTTCCTGTTGGCACCTCCCGTTGACTGAACCTCATGAAAAGTCGTCTGGCAAGGGAACTGGCACTGCAGTCTCTGTGTCAGTGTCAAGAGCACTGAGCAGGGCAGAGCAGGCTGAGAAAGGATGGAGTTAGGAGGCCAAAGTGAAATAACCGGGAAACAAGGGAGAACTGGCAAGTCCAAAGAGGAGGACCCTTATGTACTGATGCACAGAAGTGTGAGAGGTGATTGGCAGCTCTGGGGAATAGCAAGGAGCACAGGAGGCAGGGAATGTGAAAGGAGATGAGTAGCAGGAGATGAGGCTGGATGAATTGCAATAGTAGCTAATACTTTTGGTGACAGGCCCTTGGCTAAATACATAATTTATTCCATTCAGTCCTCCTGTGGTTATGAAGTTGGCCATGTCGTATAGCAGTTATGACTCTTGTATGCAATGCACGTGGATTTTTTTTTTTTACGTTGACTCAGATTTGGCTCTGAACCTTGACCCCATCTTGGTATTTCAGTCATGACGTTGGTCTTGCCCTCCTCATTGCACTGAGTTACACACACACTCAGAGCTGCGTGGTGCCCCCCAAATGAGGAAGGACCCTAACTTCCAGGCCACTAGCTTCTGCTTACCTCTCCTTTGTTACTTGGAAGCCCTGGATTTTCAACCATATGTGGGACCCTGGAGTCTTTGTGGAGGCTGTGAACCCAGTGGGAGTACCCTCTCTTAACGATGCTTTCCTCATCATTCCTAAAGTCATAGTCTGTGTTGGAATCTTTCGGTAAGAGCCTTAGGAGGTATATTGTATCTTGTTGCGCTTTCAGACAAAGTTATACTTGGAGGTGTTTTTTTTTTTTTTTTTTCCCCCCCGCTTTTCAGGGCTGCACCCACGGCATATGGAAGTTCTCAGGCTAGGAGTCCAGTCAGAGCTGCAGCTGCTGGCCTACGCCACAGCCACAGCCATGCCAGATCCAAGCCCCATCTGCCACCTACACTGCAGCTCCCAGCAATGCTGGATCCTTACCACGGCGAGCGAGGCCGGGGGTCAAGGCCGTGTCCTTGCGGATGCTAGGCAGGTTCGTTCACCGCTGAGCCACAATGGGAACTCCGAGTTTTTAACTTGTATCAGTCATAATCTATGACCATTTTTATTTTGTATATTTTTATAACCTCTTCTTCTTTTGGAAAAAATAAACAGTCCCTGCTCCTTGGACATTGAGGTGCTTCATTTTATAACATCAGCCCTCTTGAGCAGGGGCTGGCAAACTTTGTTGCTCAAGGGCTCATTTAGGCTTTGCAGGTCAAGAGGTGAAACCGAAGGTATTATGTAAGTATTTATACATTAAGGGAAAAAACAAATTTCCACCTTTTTTTTTTTCAAAGGCTGCACCCATGGCAAATGGAAGTTCCTGGGCCAGGAATTGAATCCAAGCCATAGCTGCAACCTCCATCACAGCTGTAGCAACGCCGGATCCTTTAACCCATATGCTGGGCCAGGGATCGAACCTATGCCTCTGCAGTCAGATTCTTAACCCACTGCGCCACAGTGAGAACTCTGAATTTCCACAATAATTTGATCAAATTGAAAATATAATAACAGTAGATAAAAACAATTTTTTTGTAATAGAGATTTGCTAATGAGATAAGTGGAATTACTTTTTGGGAGGATAACATTTCACTTAATTGGGGTGCAGAGTTATTGTTTCCTATCATCAGAATCGATTGCAAGTGTTTCTCTTTTAATGCTGATCTGTAATAAGAATTTACATATTTCATCTCTGAAAATGTCTTTTCACACAGTAAGGTGCTGCCAAATAGTGATATCAGTCCACAAGTATCTGATTTTAATTGAGCATATTCACTGCCTGGAAGGCATTTATAGAATTTATTAGGTTTTTCTCCTGATATTTTCCTTTTACATGTCATTATAGTGCAGATTAATCACCTACAATTGAAAGTTAGGTGCAAGCCCCTCAATTGCACAGTTAAAAGGATTTTGAAATATGGAAATTTCCTTTGCACTTGCATTGACATCTGAAAAACATCACTGTAGTTTGAGCTCACAAAATATATCTGCTGCAAATTTGTGTAGGAATGAAATCTCGCTTTTTATTTTAACCTTTGCCAGCGTGCGAAATGTATAAATCATCCCAGCATGACTGGTGATTCAAACAACATTAGTTGTTTTAGGTAGAATTCGTTGAAAAACATTATGAAGTCCAAGGAAAAGCTAATTTCCAAAGCTATTCAATGTTCAGTGGCAGTGCTTGGGGGTGATTTTTTTTGAATTCAGAAAAGACTCATTCCCGAGCCTGAGCTTAAAAAAATCACAGTAAAACTTCACACTCTTAAGCCATAAACCTGCTGTGTGGTCGAGTGTGTCGGGATATGCAGCTTCTATTTTTGAGAAAAAGGCCACCGCAACAAATGAAGGTCACTCTTAACACCACTGGTTTAATGTTGCGTGATGGACTCGGATCGTTTTCCCGGTGTGCTTCTGATGAAAAATACAATGAATGACCATAGCCTTTAAACACTGTACATATTTAGAAGCTCAGTAAATTTGTTCAAGCAAGTCTCTCTTTTCTCCACACACAATTTTTACACACATGTAACACATCTTAGCAGAATCCACTGAAGTTGTATTAGCTTTTTTTTTTTTTTTTTTTTCCTTCCAGTTTGTGTGCAGACTGTTCATACAGGCTAATTCTTGAGTCACTTCAAAATGAGTATTGACTCCTGGTGTAAAGAACAACTGAGCAGTATCCATAACATCTGTCACTCATCAAAGCCAAGGAAAATCACTCAAAATAATTTGCCTCTATTTATTTATTTGTTTATTTATTTGTTTATTTATTTGTTTGTTTGTTTGTTTATTTATTTATTTATTGTCTTTTTGCCATTTCTTGGGCTGCTCCCACGGCATATGGAGATTCCCAGGCTAGGGGTCTAATCGGAGCTGTAGCCACTGGCCTATACCAGAGCCACAGCAACGTGGGATCCGAGCTGTGTCTTCAACCTGCACCACAGCTCATGGCAGCGCAGGATCCTTAACCCACTGAGCAAGGCCAGGGATCGAACCCACAACCTCGTGGTTCCTAGTCGGATTCATTAACTACTGTGCCACGACGGAAACTCCAATTTGGCTCAATTTAAAATTGACTATATTGGTATTGCTCCTAAAGTCTTCAAGTCTTTGAACAACTGTTCTTCCTAAGACTAGTGGTTCTAAACAAGTTTATTTTCTCTGGACATGTAGCTTCAGCTGCTACAATCAAGCATGACTTAAGTTACCGTTGGTAAATGGCTTCCTTGCTTGGCTAACACATGAACCCTTTACAAACTCACTTTGGCTGTAGTTTCATTTTCTTTTCTTTTTCTTTTTCTTTTTTTTTTTTTTTCACTTCTGTGAAAAAATTCTGCTGTGATGAGATAGTCTGTTTTGATTTCGTTATTTTTTCTGACTGAATTTCCTCTGGGTTGGGAATACTGTAATGATTGATTAATCTGGTATATATTGTATTCTTTCAGCACATATATATCACTGAATAATAAACAAAGTGGCTTGTCCTGTAATTCATAACAACATAGCCCATCTTCCAGGGTATGCTAAAAGTATAGCACACTTCTCCTCTTGTTTTGGCCTGATGAGTATGCACTGGTAATAAAAAATTGTGGTAAGGTAATACCTGTGACATTTGAAATGCTGTTAGCTTATAGCTGTGTCACTGGAATTCATAGTATACCAAGCAGGTGTGCAAAGCACAGGGAGTAAAAGGGCCATGTGCGGCATCTATCACAACCACTAAAGTTTCAAATTTTTATTATATTTATTTGGATTTTTTAATTTAATGATTTTTATTTTTTCTATTATAGTTGGTTAAAGGTATTCTGTCAGTTTTATACTGTCAGCAAAGTGACCCAGTTACCTATATATATTTTTTTCTCACATTATCCTCCATCATGTTCCATCATAAGGGACTAGATAGAGTTCCCAGTGCTGTACAGCAGGATTTCATTGCTTATCCATTCCAATGGCAATAGTTTTGCATCTATTAACCCCAAGCTCCCAGTCCATACCACTCCTTCCCCCTCCCTCTTGACAACCACAAGTCTGTTCTCCAAGTCCATGTGTTTCTTTTCTGTGGAAAGGTTCATTTGTGCCATATAATTAGTTTCCAGATATAAGTGATATCATATGGTATTTGTCTTTCTCTTTCTGACCTGCTTCGCTTAGTATGAGAGTCTCTAGTTCCATCCATGTTGCTGCAAATGGCATTATTTTGTTCTTTTTATGGCTGAGTAGTATTCCATTGGGTATGTATACCACATCTTCTTAATCCAATCATCTGTTGATGGACATTTAGGTTGTTTCCATGTCCTGGCTATTGTGAATAGTGCTGCATGTCTTTTTCAGTGACAATTTTGTTCCTATATATGCCCAGGAGTGGGATTGCTGGGTCATATGGTAGTTCTATGTATAGTTTTCTGAGGTACCTCCATACTGTTCTCCATAGTGGTTGTACCAATTTACATTCCCAGCAACAGTGCAGGAGGGTTCCCTTTTCTCCCCACCCCCTCCAGCATTTGTTTTGTGTGGACTTGTTAATGATGGCCATTCTGACAGGTGTGAGGTGGTACCTCATAGTAGTTTTGATTTGCATTTCTCTAAAAATCAGTGATGATGAGCACTTTTTCATGTGCTTGCTGGCCACCTGTATATCTTCTTTGGAGAAATGTCTCTTCAGGTCTTTTGCCCATTTTTCCATTGGGAGGTTGGCTTTTTGCCCTTGAGTTGTATAAGTTGTTTGTATATTTTAGAGATTAAGCCCTTGTCAGCTGCATTGTTTGAAACTATTTTCTCCCATTCTGGAGGTTATCTTTTTTGTGTGTGTGGTTTCCTTTGCTCTGCAGAAGCTTGTCAGTTTGATTAGGTCCCATTGGTTTATTTTTGCTTTTATTTCCGTTGCCTTGGGAGACTGACCTAAGAAAACATTTGTAAGGTTGATGTCAGAGAATGTTTTGCCTATGTTCTCTTCCAGGAGTTTGATGGTGTCTTGTCTTATATTTAAGTCTTTAGGCCATTTTGAGTTTATTTTTGTGCATTGTGTGAGGGTGTGTTCCAGTCTCATTGGTTCACATGTGGCTGTCCAGTTTTTCCAGCACCGCTTATGAAAAGACTGTCTTTTTCCCATTTTGTATTTTTGCCTCCTTTGTTGAAGATTAATCGACGAAAGGTGTCTGGGCTTATTTCTGGGTTCTCTGTTCTGTTCCATTGGTCTGTATGTCTGTTTTGGTTATTTTGATTTTTTATTTTTAATCGAAGTATAGTTGATTTACAATGTTGTGTTAGTTCAGGTGTACAGAAAAGTGATTCAGCTGTACATACACAGATATCCATTCTTTCACCGTATAAGTTATTACAGAATATTGAGGAGAGTTTTGTGTGCTATACTGGAGGGACTTGTCGTTTCTCTCTTTTATATGTACTAGTTTTATCTGCTGAACCCATACTTCTAATTTATCCCTCCTCGTCTTCCCCCTTTGGCAACCATAGTTTACCCACGTTTGTTTTCTATGCCTGTGGGTCTGTTTTTGTTTTGTAAATAGGTTCATTTGTATCCTATTTTAGGTTTCACGTAGGACCTGTATCATGTGATATTTGTTTTTGTCTGGTGGACCTCACACAGTATGATGATCTCTGTATCCATCCATGTTGCTACGAATGGCGTTATTTCACGTCTTTTCATGGCTGACTAGTGTTCCATTGTGTATCCGCACCACATCTTTATCCGTTCATCCGCTGATGGACATTTAGACGACCACTGAACTTCTTTAGTGCAAAAGCAGACACGGATGAGCATGACTGTGTTTTAGTAAAACTTTACTTATGGACTCTGAAATTTCGATTTTACATGCTTTTCATCTATTATGAAATACTATTTTTCTTTGGATTTAAAAAAATCATTTAAATATGTAAAGGTGATTCTTCTTTGTGGTTATATGGAAATGGGTAGCAGGCTGGATTTGGCCTTCAGGCCAGTGTTTGCTAACTGCTGCTACCGACGATCACTGGTCTGTGATAATTAGTAGAATCTCAGAGACACTGAAAAATGCAAACATCTCTGTCCTGCCTTAAGACTTGGCAAACAACTTTGGGAAACCCTGTGTATTTTGTTTATTATCAGATCATGAGCATAGATGCTCAGAAAGTAGTGAGGGAAGTGATAGACAATTCTGGCATTAATAAACCTAGAAAGGTTTGTGAGTTGAATGAAAGGGATGAATGATTTACTCTATATCTTACACAGGATGTGGGATCCTACAGCGAGTGAGATTGAACTGAACTGTGTACTCTTAGGATAAAAATAGAGAAAGGCTAGCTGCAAGGAATGTGAAGTGTTTAATAGCTGGGAATCATTTTGTCCAGGTTACTGATTTCTGTAAGAGTAACTGGCGAGCGTATTCTTTTGGTTAATTCAGTTGCGAGGGAAGGTAGCAGATGAACCAAGCACTGCGGGCTATTTCAGTAAGGCTCTTCACCGTTAGATTGTCTAATTAGATACCTTGAAAAAGTTATGCAGAGAAAGTGAAAGAATTTTCGACAAGGCAAGTTTTTCAAGCCAAAGAGGCTCATAGCTAACTGTGTTTTCCAAGGGGCGAACTCAGCGTCGCTTAGGTATTTTAATATGCTAGACTGTTTAACTGAAGTCCCCTTCCCTAATTAATGTGCCCTTTAAGAAATCTGGTTTGTCTCTAGCCTGTGGTAACTGTGGGACATGCGAGTGTTAGAAGGTATGTTTTATACACCTTATTTAACTCTTTCAGACCGCACTCGGGTAAGGAATTCGGCAAGCTTTTCCTCTTTGGCATGGGGCGAAGTTCCATGGATATGCACCGTTTTATCACCTCAGAGGCATTGCTCACTCCAGCAGCCTTAACTTTGTGTTCTGTCACTTACGAGCGCAAAATTGGACGTGACACAGCGGTGTTAGAACGAGTTTCACGTTTGGCTTGTTCCTCTGCTCTGAGGGTGTAGTGTTGGAGAAGGGGTACGAGGCTGGTTTTTCACGTCCTGACTCTGTTACTGTGGTCAAGGTGCTTCGCCCGCCTTGCTTTCTTCCTCTGCGAAGGAGTAAGATGAGCTACTTCAGAGCTTGATTATGCCGCTTAAATGAGACGGTGTGTGTCAGCTGCTGAGCACGGCGCTTTGGAGAATGGCAATGGCAGTGGTAGCTGTTACTTAGATTAAATGACAGATTTCTTACTTTAGCATTTCTTACTTTAAGACCACTGGGCGACTGGACACTGCACGATACAAGCGCGGTACGGACAGAGGCAACGGTAACTTACAAGTGTTGGGTGAATGAACTACAGCCTTTTCATTTCCTCAGGATAGCCGTGGGTCTGCTGTGCGTGTGTGTGTGTGTGTGTGTGTGAGACTTGTTTAACAGCTGCTTTTTCCCGTATCCTAACTTTGCTCGAAGAGGGTTAATGCAGGTTTTTTGTTCGTTTGTTTTCGTCTTTTTAGAGCCGCACCTGAGGCACATGAGGTTCCCAGGCTAGGGGTCGAGTCAGAGCTGCAGCTTGCCAGCCTACACCACAGCCACAGCAGTGCGCTGGATCCAAGCTGTGTCTGCGACCTACACAGCGGATCTCTTACCCATTGAGCGAGGCCAGGGATCGAACCCATGTCCTCATGGAAGCTAGTTGGGCTGCTGAGCCTCAACGGGAACTCCAGGTTAATGCAGATTTTGTTAATGAGATTTGTGAGAAGGAATGCAAGGGCTGTTTTTCATTCATTCGTTCATTCACTGTTTATTTCAAAAAACACCGAGCGCTTTCAATGCACCAGGCGTGGGCTGCAGCGAATGGTAAGACACTGCCTCTGCTCCCGAGGTGCACTTTTAGTGACAGTCTAGTTGGTGACTGATGCAGTGACAGAGTGTGTGGTGATAAGGACACGAGTGGAAGGTCACCTAACCTGGTTCGAGGAGACCAGAGACGACGCCCCCACGGAAAGAAACCTCTGCTGAAGCCAGAGGTGAAGCAGCAATGAGGGGACCGGCCGAGCAGCTGAGGGAGCAGTGGAAGCATCTCGAGAGGTTTTAAGGGCCTCGTAAACCACGTTATGAAATGCAGACACTACCCTTAGGGCAGGAAGGAGCTCCTCAAAGGTTTGAAGGACACACAAAACCCACACGTGTTTAGAAACTTGGTTTTGGCAGCTGTGCGGAACAAGGACAGATTGTGGGTGAGGAGACCAGGCAGAGGTGGTTACGGTTTTCTGGGCGAGAGAACACGGTGGCCCTGGGGACGCAGAGGAAGCAGAGATTCAGGATCTCTTCTCGGGTTAGAACTTGGCGGGTCGCGGAGGATGAGAAGGACAGAGGATTAAATCTTGATTCCCAGGTTTTTTACTTAGCCGCTGGGTGCATATTAGTGCCCTGCAGTGAGATAGGAAGCATGAGAGGGAGAGCAGGTTTTGTCTGGGAAGTGGGGCAATGATTGTTTCTTTTGCAGACAGATTGATTTTTTTTTTTTTTTTAGTGTTTATGGGACCTTCAAATTGAGTCCCTCCCCGCAAAATGTCCGCAGTTTAGGAAAGTCATGCTGGCATGTGTTCCATTTCCCAGGAGGCAATCTCATCAGTTTTGTGTTGTTTTGTTTGGGGTTTTTTTTGGATATGGATAAAACACAGGCATTTCACCCCTCAAAAAAGAGAGAGAACATTAGAAAAATCTAGAAATAAGTGTCTTTAACATACTTTTGAGTTTTGTTACAAAAAAAAACCCTTTTGTTTTGTGGTTTCGTAGTTGTTTTATTTTGAATGATGAAGGTGGTGGGAACTAGAGATACAGATTTGTGAATTATTGGAAGAAAGATGATAGTAACAGTGGCTGAGTGGATGAGGTCCTCCAGGGAAGAGGGATGAAGAGCGGGAGATTTCTTTCCCGACTGCACCTTGGAGTCACTGGAGAACCTAATAGACACCCTGACGCCTAAGCCGTTCTGACCGAATTGCTCTAGGATGACCCGGGAAGCACTGGCCTAGGCTGAGAAGACATCCCCGTAAAGAGTACGGAGGGTCGCAGCACGTGAGGGCCAGTCCGGAGAGGGGGCCGAGAGCGGAGGGCCGCCGTGGAGGTCAGGGAAGTGCTGCTCTTCTGGAGCATCAGGCGCAGCTGCATCACGCGAGCCTGAGTCAGGCAACTGAGAGCGTCAGGAACCACCCGACCCACCACCCAGCCACCCACCCAGCCAGCCCGTCGTCACAGCTCTCCCAAGTCTGCACCACTACCAACTAACGTACCCCTTCTGGGAAGTACACGGTTCAAAGTGCTGTGGTGCTAAGTCAGCCTACATGCTAGAGAAGGAGCTTGGGAAAGGAATTCCTATATGTATCTGCTCTCTGACTGTCTGTGTACACATATATAAAATATAGTATATAAACACACATGTAGACAATGCATGTGCTATCCTCCTCTGTCAGAGGACTGTGTGGCTGTTAATAGTCTCTCGTGATCCTTTGTATTTCTGCCATGTCAGTCGTAGCTTCTTTTTCAATCCTAAGTTTATTGACTTGAACCCTCTCCCTTTTTTTTCTTGATGAGACTGGCTAAAGTTTTATCAATTGGGTTTATCCTTTCCAAGAACCAACATTTAGTTTCATCGACCTCTTCTCTTCTTTTCTTCCAACAGTGTGATAGAGAAGGAGGGAGAGAGCCAGAGATGCCTACAAAGCGGATACTCCTAAATGCTAACCATACTTACCTTGGTTTTAAGATTTGGGATACTTTTCATTTTCTTCTTTTGCTCCACAGTATTTTCTACATATTTCTACAGTTTATACATATTACTTCTTAGTGTCAAAAATATTTTTTTTATAAAACCCCTCAGCTGTAATTTGCATTTGTGCAAAAATGTGAGTGCTATATGCTTTACACTAATAACTACAAACTTACTGTTAATATATTGAGCATCTGTGGTGGGTTAAACAGTTCATCTTTTTTTTTTTTTTTTTTTTTTTTGGCTTCACCTGTGGCATGTAGAAGTTCCCAGGCCAGGGCTGGAACCTGCACCACAGTTGTGACCTGTGCCACAGCTGTGGCAATGCCAGATCCTTAACCTGCTGTGCCACAGAGGAGCTTGCCAAACACTTCCTCTTACTTAGTACTCAGTAACATTGCGCTAGATGTTATTGTTGTTAGTATTAATTTACAGGCGGAGAAACCGATGCTCTGAGAAGTTTCGTGACTTGCTTAGAGACTTACATAACCGATGCACAGAGCTGGGTCGTCCTGACCCAGAAGATCCTGAACATTTCTTTCATGCTGATTCTTTTCACTATTGTGAACCTTTGCAAGAAAACACCAGAGGAGAATTTTCAGTTTTAACCAGTTCTCAGCTGCAGCTTAGCCAGTTTGCATTCTCTCTCTCTCCTTTTCCCTTTCTCTCTTTCTCTTTTCCTCCCTCTCCCTCTTTCTCTTTTAGTTACTTGAACGTGGTTTATTGCTGCAAATCATACCTTCTCAGTAAAAGTGGATTGGTTACTTTCAGTGACTTCAGAAGTTAAATGAGGTCCAGGATGAGCCGGGGACTCTCTCTCTCTCTTTTTTTTTAATGCGTGGCATTCAGTGCTTTATTTGATTTGTCATTTTGATTTCTCCTACAGCTGGTGAGGTCGGAGACAGTAAGTGGTGATGCCAGGTGAGGGGAGACTTGGAAAGGTTGCTGCACAAAAGGAAATCAGCTGTGAACTTTAAGGGATGCAGCTGTGGAGGCAGATGAAGGCAAAGCACGATTTCCTGTGCACCCCAACTTCCTAAAAGTTATTAAAACATAGAGAAAATGAATTCATTCTATTTTGTTTTCTCTACTCCTGCTAAAGGAGCAGGTTTGGGAACTTGCCAAAATACTGCACCTTGTTTAAAAACATTACAAAGAAATCTCAGCTATGCACCAGAGATTCACTAAATTTAATACTTTTAGAAGATACTTTCAGTCATTAAAGACTGTTGGTATCATTTCCTTAGTATCTTAATTGTCTCTGCCCAGAGGTGTTCGCGTTGTGCTGATATTTAAACACATTATTTAGCAAAGGCCATTTCATCTCCTGGCGCAGGAGGAAGAGAATCTTCTTATTTTCTCCTCCTTAATTTAAAAATCATGTTCACAGGAAACTTTCATAATTCTCTTAAAAATAGGAAGCAGTTATTTGCTTGTGTGTGTATATATGTGTTAAAAATAGTTTTGGTTAAGGAGTACAATATTTTTTTAAAAATCAAGATTATGCAACACAACCTTCAGATGAGGCCCAATGTTGTGTGTGTGTGTGTTTTGGATATGGTCTTGCTGCCTTGAGTTTTTTAATTTAAAGTTGTTTTGGGGTTTGTCTTTCTGGGATGCTCTTCCTGTTTTTGTACAAGTCCAGTAATGGACTAAGAGTTGAAGAGCTGACAGATTCCCATGGAGACAGTCTTTGTAACGTCATCTGTCAGGTGGCTCTCTTTCTTATTAGTCATCTGGAATTTTGAAGAGCGATTGAGGCCATTGGAAAATGTACCGCAGATCTTAGGCCTTACATCTTTAATTAATTAATGTTCACAAAGCACTTTGCAAGTAAAACTGGCCGTTGAAATGTACTGAATGATGAACTCTTTTTATATTTTTTCTTATTTCCACAATAAATGCATTAATCTGTTTTTTCTTTTCTTTTCTTTTTTTCCTAGAAAATTTTGCCATGGCTGGTCTTAAGCATTTTTTTCTTTTGGGCTCTTTATATAATATTTACCATTTCGATAGGGATATCCTCCATAATTTTGCTTCTTATGATTTTCCTGGTACATACACATTCCTGAAGGCTGTAGATTTGTTCCTTAGCTTGAAAATGTCATTCAAATGCTGTTTTAATTCAGAGTAGAATTGTTTATGTCAATGGAAAAATCTGTAAAATTATTCAGACAAAATAAACCAAACATAAACTTTTAAAGAGAAACCTAAAGATCACAGTATGCTAGGAGAATAGAATATTCCTTGAGAAATTCCTAGTTATAAGAAAAGTCTGTATTTGTCTAAAGCACAGAAACAAATGTGACTTATCAGGAGCAGGTACATTCTTGATCAAATAACTACAAAGATTCAATGCAAGTAACCTACATATACTGTGCTCTTAAGAGGTAATGACCTCAAATCCATATCGATTTTTCATAAAAGAAGTCATTACATAAATGTATACATACAGAGGATTATTAGTTTGTAAGAACCAACTCTTAGAATCAGGATTTTGGCTGTATATAACAATCATATTGTGTGGTTTAATTGTATATCAGAAGGAATAATTATTACTAAATAATATCATACAATTCAGAGGGGGAAATTACTACCAGTGAAGCCCAAAGGAGTAAAATTGTGATAGTATAAATTCCTAGATGATATGACTTAAAGTTAGAAAGCTGCATTTTTCCTTCTTTGTGTAGAGAAGTTAAAGGTCCTAGAAAAAATAGGTATTTAACTCTGTTTTTTCCATTTTGCTCTAATAGAATAAGATTTATATCAAATTTAGATCAGTGAAAAGTAACCCCAAAGCTTATTTTATCCCCGAAGGGCATTATGAGATTTAGAAATGACTTTTATGTTAATAATACCTTCATAATTTGAGGATATTCATTTTGACACGTGAGAATTTTCAGTGGGAGAACGTGTACCCAACGAAGGAATATGATACAAGGAAGTCCATAAATTCCAGTTAGAAGGGTACTGTGAGCTTCGTTCTGTCTGTGTATGTGTGTTTCTGATTGTCCTTGATATTGGAAGTCAAATGCAGGCTTATTTTTGTAAGTAACAGCAGAGATGAACAGGTGATTTATCTCTGTTTGTGGCACATTAATTTTGGAAACTATTTTCAGGGGTTTTGACAAGTTAACTCAATTTTAATAGAAATGAGTCAATGACAGGAGTAATGGAAATCTGTGAGGATGTCTCACATATTCTGTAGATAAAAAGTATTTGCATGTTGAATTAATTATCATAGATCATTCAGGCCGGTACAAAATAGATTAATTTTTTTCTTTCTATGTCTGCAATTTATCGGTGTATATAACTAGGACCTCTTCTGTATCTGGTCAAACGCAAAAATGTTCTGGTCAATATTTTTTTCATTTTTAATTTTTTTTTGCTGTGAAGTAAGGCTTGAAAGTCTTAGTGAAGCAGTGGAGCTACCTGGCACCTTACTTAGAGATTCATATAAACCCATAAAGCAAAATATGAATAAATGAAATGTGTCCGGCACTTTGCCAGGTTAAGTGCTCATGTAGGACTGAGAAAAGAGGAATGTGAATCTAGCCCTTGAGCGAAAGCTGTTTTCTGGGATGAGAATGATGAAAATCAGGAATCATAGTCTGAATTAATATTTGCTGGTGCTCTTTACATGTTTTTTTCTGATTTAACTTTCAAAACGACCTTGCGAGGTAGCTGTCATTATCGTCATTTCACAGATGAGGAAATTGAGGTTCAGAGATATTAATTACCTTAAATCATAGATGAGCAAATGGATGTATTTCAACTTCTGGCTCCATATTCTTCACTTCTTCTTTCCATCAAGGGGAGACAGAGGCAAAGTATTAATCCAGATTAAGGAGATCATCACGATTTTAATGGGAGAACTAGTACTTGCAAGTCTTAAAGGAAAGGCAAACTCTAGATATACGGAGCCAGGGATGTCATGAACCAAATGGGCGGGCCCGTGTACAGAATTCAGCCTGCAGATGAAGCTGGTGTTAACATGTCTGGTGTTTTTTTAAAAAGTCAATTTGAACGAATTGGTTGAAAAAGCGTTTTCTAAACATCTGGCTTTTGTTAAATAGATATTTTCTAGTGTACCATTTTAATTCCATCCTTTAAAAACCTGTATTTTTTTGAGTTATTTTCTTAAGTGGTTGTCCTGGGGATTACAATATTTTAACTTAGAAAAATCCAGTTCGTATTAATACCAACTTAATTTCAATATTGTACAAAAACTTTTTTCTACAACTCCATTCTGTCCCTCTTTCTTTGGGCTGTGATTTTCATATAAATGTTTGTAATTGTGTGTCCATCAACACACACTTATAATTATTGCTTAATGTAGATGCCTTCTAAAGCAGACAGGAAAAATAAAGTGTTACAAGCAAAAACCATTTCTGCTTTCTTTTAAAACTTTTATTGAAACCATTTTATTTATGTCGATTTAACATTTATAGGTCTACAGGGGAAAAAAGTGCCATTCTGTTTAAAGATGTCTTTTGAGAGATATCAATGTAATAATCCAGAGACAACTTTTGGCACTGTGTTAATGATACATATTTTCACAATCTTGCTTTACTTGAGAGTATGTTTAAATTTAAATATGTATCTTTAGTAGTTACCAGAGTAACTTTCACTCATATTTCAACTCAGCAAGAGTCATAGCTGTTCAACAAATTTGGTGTCTGTATGCTTCTTCCTTTTTTCCTTAATTGCTTCTTTGATGACTGCAAAATGTCTTTGAAGACTTCAAGATTAAAAATAAATTTTAATATTTATTTGATACTCATCTCATTTAAAAAACTTTTTATTGGAGTCTAGTTGACTACAACATTGTGTTAGTTTCAGGTGTACAGCAAAGGGAATCAATTATACATATACACATATCCATTCTTTTTCAGCGTGAAAAAGTTCCATACTCTCTTTTATATTTACCTGTGTGGTTGACTTACTGATAGTCTTTGTTTATACGGATTTGAGTTGTTGTCTAATGTCTTCTCATTTCAGTCTGAAGAATTCTTTTTAGTATTTCCTCTAGGACAGGTTTGCTTGCAGCAAATTCTCTCCTTTTAAAATCTTAACTTGTTCTTCATATTTGAAGGATAGTGTTTTTGGATGTAAGATTCTTAGTTGACATTTTTTTGCTTTCAGCACTTTAAGCAGGTTATCTCACTTTCCTCTGGCCCCCATGGTTTCTTGTGAAAGATCAGCTGTTAATCTTAGTGATGCTCTCTTCTTAGTGATGAATCTCTTCTGCTTCTTTCAAGATTCTCTCTTTGTCTTTTGTTTCCTTATGATATGTCGAGATGTGAACCTCTTTTAGGCAGTCCAACTGGTGGGTCACTGTATTTCTTGGATGTCCAAGTTTTTTTTTTTTTTTTTTTAATCAGATATGGGATGTTTTTGTCTATTCTTAAATATTCTTTTTGCCTCTTTCTCTTTCTTTCTCCTCCCTTTCCTCCTCTCATCTCTCTCTCTCCCCCCTTCCCTCACCTGACCTTCCTTCCCCTCCTATTCCCTCTCCTCTTCTCTCCTCTGTTTTAGGGATTCCCATTATGCATAGACTGGTGTATGTGATTATGTTTCACAAGTCTCTGAGGCTCTTTTCATTTTATTTATTCCTTTTCTTTCTGTTACTTGGACTGGATAATCTTCATTGACCTGTCTCCAAATTTACTGATTCTTTCTTTCGTCAGTTCAAATCTTCTATTGGGATCTTCTTGTGAATTTTTAATTGACATTATTGTACTATTCTACCTCAGAATTTCTGTTTGGTCTCTTTTAAAATTTCCGGTTCTTTCTTGATATTCTTTATTTTGTGAGACATTGTTCCTGTACCTTCCTTTGGTTTTTAAGGATGGTTTCCTTTCATTCTTTGAAGATATTTTAAATAGCCAATTTAAAGTATTTGCAGTGGGCTGAATGGTGGCCTCAAAGATATATTCGTGTCCTAATCTTTGGAGCAACAGAGTAAGTATTACCTTGTATGGCAAAATATGTGATAGGTTAAGAATCTTGAGAGGTGGAAGTTACTGTGGATTATCTATGTGAGCCCTAACTGTAACTGCATGCATCCTTGTAAAGGACAGGCAGAAGGGGTTTGAGACACACAAAAGAAGAGGATACAGTGTGAAGATGGAGGCAGAGATTGGAATGATGCAGCTTCAAGCCAGTGATGCAGCTGGCAACCACCAGAAGGAGGAAGGGACAAGGAACAGAATCTTCCCTAGAGCCTCTAGTAGGAAGATGGCCCTTCTAGCACTTTGACTTCAGGCTTCTGGGCTCCAGAACTATGACAGAATAAATTTCTGTTGTTTTAAGCCACCAAGTTTATGATGGTTTGTGATGGCAACCTTAGGAAACTAATGCATCTTTTTATCTGGTAAGTCCAAGGTCTGGCCTTCCTCAGTGACTTTTTAATGACCTTTTTTCCCCCTGTTTTTTGCACATCACATATTTTTATTGTTGAAAATGACGCATTTTAAATAATCTTATAGGCAACTCTGGAAATCAAATTCTTTCCCCTCTACAGGGTTTACTGTTTTTGCTGTTTGCATAGTGATTTTTCTGAACTAAGTCTGTAAAGTTGTATTCTCTGTTGTGTGTGACCACTGAAGTCTGTTCTCAGCTAGTGTAGTAATCTCATTAGCTTAGCTATTATTGGGTAGAAATTTGCTTAAGTGCCTGGAAGAGCTAAGTGTCCAAGTCCCTGCTGCCAGGCTCTGTGTGTGTACACATGCGCCATGTCTTCCACACTTCACCAGGCAGTTGACAACTCTGCCTTAGTCTTCATTTCCTACTTGCACAGAGCCTTGGGGTCAGTTTCAGGTGAAGATTTGGGGCCTTCTCAGGTCTTTCCTGAGCATGTGCACAGTCCTGGGCATGAAAACTGCTCCACACATGTGAAGGGGCCTCTTAGATTCCCAGGAATATTTTGGAGCTTTTCATAGCTCCTTATGGATATTTCGTTGCCCAGATTTCCCTTGATAAGCTTTTTGTTTACTGTACTATTTGCCCCAACTGTTATCCACTGCCTCCGCTAGCAGTGACATTAAACAGTTGACAAGTTCCCCCAGGGAAAAGGCTGTTCACACTGGAGGGAACTCTGAGTCTGTTCAGATGAAGAGAAGCCTTGTGAATGGGGTTTTCCAGATAGGTCAAATAATGATGATTTTCTATTAATGGGGTTTTCAAAGATTTTTGACCCCATTCTCTATACCTCAGTGAGTGCCAGAATGTTGTTTTTCCCTGTGATGACAGACTATTGATTTCCAAGGCTACTGTGGAGCTGGTGATAGGGATATGGCAATAGGTCAGGTTAACGTGCCATAAAACTCACTGTTCTTAAAATGATTCAGCTGTTTTTCTGAAATAAGTGCTCTCTGGATTGCTGCAGGCCTTTGGTTAATTTCCAGAGTTCTGAAAAAATTGTTATTGACTATTTCTGCCCATGTTTCTTATTTTATGGAGGAGAGGATTTAAGGATTCTTTGCTCCGCTGTTCTTGCTGATGTCATTCCAGCATGTGGCTTTTAGGGAAGATGTTCTTAAAGGATCTGGAGGCCTTCACAATGGGATATACTGTCTTTGCCTCATGACCTCACCATAGTTTCAGCCTTATTTCTTTTGTCTTTTCCTTCCTTGTAAAATTGCTGCTTGTTTTTTGAAATGAAGTGTGTAGCCTGCCTCTTCGTCAGAGAGTAGCCAAATGGCAAGTCCTTTGAGTTGCTACTTGCTGTGTATATATGGTTTACCTCCCGGTTGCTCTGCTTGGAATGGTGGTATTTGCCTGTTTAAGAATTTTCAGAATTTTCTGGATTTTAGTTTCTCCCATCCCCACAGTGCTTCTTGAAAGTCACGAAAGGAGCTGAAGGTTGCTATTAGAAATCTTCAGTCTCTTGTCTCTGAATGGTACTTATCAAAACTTGTAGCATTATTGCTTTCTTTGACTGCTACTGGTACATTCTTATTCTTTTTCTTTTTTTCTTTTTTTTTTTGTCTTTTTGCCATTTCTTTGGGCCGCTCCCGAGGCATATGGAGGTTCCCAGGTTAGGGGTCGAATCGGAGCCGTAGCCACCGGCCTACGCCAGAGCCACAGCAACGCAGGATCCGAGCTGCGTCTGCGACCTACACCACAGCTCACGCAACGCCGGATCCTTAACCCACTGAGCAAGGGCAGGGACCGGACCCGCAACCTCATGGTTCCTAGTCGGATTCGTTAACCACTGCGCCACGACGGGATCTCCTTCTTTTTCTTTTTGTATTTATTTTGTAAGGTTTAGGGGGTAGAGGCTTTATGATTCACTTAATTTTTTATTGTCTTTTCATGAAGTGCTATCAAATTATTTACTTTAAAATAAATAGTAAATGTCTATTAAATGAGAAAAATCAGTGTGTAGTCTTTTTTATGGATTGTAATTAGTAAGATGAGTTGCTTACTGTGATCACACCTAGTTTGTGTAATGAAACAATGCCATCTGCATAAAAGATGTATTAATATCTATTCTCAATGGTGGAGTATAGTAGAATGTGTTGAGAAGAATGAGGAATAAAATCTGTTTTCCTTTATCTCTTGAGGTTCATTGAATCATTTGATTCCTCAAGAGTTAAGTTGATTTTTATAGTAGTATTAGGCTGCAGGTCTGTGTGCTCCTGGATGTGGCTGGTATAATAGAATTAGTAGCGGTAGTGGTGGTAGTGGCAGCCATAGTAATAACACGAAACATTTTGTAATACATAAATTGTGTTTTTAGCTCACTTGTTTAGGGATATTAGTAGAGAGTTGCATTAGACTTTTTTTTTTTGCCCAAGTCTTATAATACTTTGCTCTTTTGTTCACATGGGTAAAATATTAAAATATTATGGAATCTTGAAAATTTTGCTTTTTTAAAACTCCAGTTCTTTTGAAAACTATAAAGCATTGCCATTTTTGCTTTTGTGAAAAAAATACAACAAAACAAAAAACCCTTACATTTGTTGGCTTATTGTTTGGAAAAAAATGTAAAATTCAGTAATTTCCAAATCAGTGTGATGAGATTGTTTCTGTAGCTCAAGAGACACCCTAGATCCAATGGTCTTGTGCTAGTATAGATGTAATAAAACTTAATACATTAATAAGGAATATATTGGCAAGTCCCTACCATATCATTCCCCCATCTCTCCCACTGACATAAAAACCCTAATCTTTAAAAAAAATCACAAGCAGGTGGACACACAAAACTCCCCTTGAACCAAATAACCACAAAACGTCTGGAAACATGTCCGTTTTGGTTAAGTAACCAGGTGACAAGTGGTCATTTTTCATGTCAATCATTTGTGCTTATGTGTTTTTTATATTTTTTTCACTGGACAGTTATTTTAGAAGGAGTTGATGAACTTATTCATCTAATACATCATGCTAAGTGCTGCTGAGTACACAGAACTGGTGTAGACGCAGTTCCTGCCGTCAAGGGAGGAGTGTCCGTATAACTCGAGAAATTTCTTGAGTGTGGCAATTAAGACATATTAATTTTTATTTATTTTATTTAATTATTTTTTTTTGCTTTTTTTGTTTAATAGTGGTAGTTTTATTTTTCAGAAAATACCTAAGGTTTTTGAAGAAATAAGTACTGCTTTTCTGGTGTATTTATTTTCATATGTCTCTATGTACCCTGTTTTAAGATTTTATGGGCACGTGGCTTTTCTCACCGACTGAATACATTTTTTTCAGAATCTTGCATAATCTAGTGAGTCTCAGAATTATGCTGTCAGGAATAGAGTTTTATTGCTTGTAGGTTTACTCTTCACATCTTTATCCATGTGATTGAAAAAGTGGAAAGCTAATTTAAGGTGGAAGTGAGCTTAGCTCATCTCGTGTCGTTCCTGGAGAGAACATCGCCCTCCAGGATTTGGCGTTCTGCTGTACGCGACTGGAGGAGGTCATGGGCCACTAGTTTTGGTCAGTTTCTCCTTCTTATGGAAAGGAGTACTCCCCAAGTACAGAGAAAGGAGCACATGAAAGAAGTTATAAAACTTTGGCTGTGTGTCTCAAGCCATGCCGTTAACTTATAATTATAGTGCTAACTCTAATGGTTTATATGGACTCAGAGAGGTATAAAATGTTACAGCTTATTAAATCAAATACATTTCTGTGAATTCAAACATATTCATGAGATAAAAAGACACCAGTAAGTTTCGAATGTTCGTATCCGGTTAAGCATTTCAAATGTTATTTCGTACTGCTCGGATTGGCTCTATCATTGAAATAAGTTGTAGACTCTCCTTATTATTCACATCAAAGGTTTGCAATTATAAAGGAGGATGTCATTGATATTTAATTAAATTACTAAATCTTTAAAATTTTTGTTTGTTGATTTAAAAAATCAAATATTATGTTGGAACTATTTATGAAGAAGATACATTCTCGTTTTTGTTTTTTTTTTCCACTTACTTTCTACATCATAAAAAAAAAAAACTCTCTAACTTGGTATTTTTTCCTAACTAATAATCCAAGGAAACATGTGATGAGTTGTTTTACAGATAGATTTCTTTTGAATAGAGACAAGCAGTAGATAGATAGTAGATAAAAACAAGAAAGAGCTGAAACAGAACAAAAGAGAAAACAATTTAGGTTTCACATTTAGAAAGGAGGCTTTTAGAGACCATGTGCTTTGTAAACGTTGGTGAAAGGACGAGCTGGGTTCTTTGAAAACTATGTTAGCTCTTCGAAGTTGCGATAACCTAGGTTTGTCCATCTTTGGAAAAGATTTAAGTGCTGACACGTGTGATTACATCCACGACGCAGAGAACTGTGGGAAAAAATGTTTCTGCTTTGTTAAACCTCATATTCTAAGACACATTACACTCACTCATTCCCTTCGTTGAATGTCCAGGTGAAACGCAGGGGTGGACTTTAATTAAATGATCATAGCAACAGAGATTTGAAGTGTGGTAGATCCTGCAAAGTGGAGGGTTATGGTGCTAGAAGAACACGATGTGCAGGGGTTTGATGTGGTCCTGGTCATCAGGGAGATTTCTCTGTGGAGGTGATGAAGCGCTGAGCTCCGAAGACAGACCGAGAGTCCCTAGACACAGGTAAGGGAATTGTGTCTCCTCGCCTGGATTTCATAGCTACCTTATGAGAAAAACTGAATTAGGATTTATGATGTATGGGTGATTAATGCTATTTCCCTTAAGCCAGATTCAAGATCTAAAAGTAACTCAACAAAAAAGCGCACTTGACTTTTTATTCATTCATTTATTCATTCAACATAGTTATGAAACACTTGATATGGAAGAGAAAGAAGTGAATGATGTGTGGCTTTTGCCTCAAGGGCGTGTACCATCTAGTTGGGCATATAAAGCAGTATGCAAATTTATGAAGTTATATTTGTCAACAGAAAAATGTAGATATAATGTGGGAATTGAGACGAAGAAGAGATTATGTCCATTTGGAATGAGTGTGTGAAGGCTTCCTGGAGGAAATGATCATTACATGGGGCTCACGTATGAAAATGAAGGGCCTTTGGTATAAAATGTCCTGCCTGAGCAAAGGCAAGAACGTGGTCAGGACATCAGCGGGTGGCTCCCTTTAGAGGACACTAAAATGGATGAAGGGAGGGACAGTGGGAGCTAAATTTGGAGTATGAGTTGCAGCTTGATTGTGGATAAATGCTATAGATATAGGAGAGTCATTATAAAAAGGTGCATCGACTAATAGTAGCTGCAGGTCAATGCTGAGTGCATTTGGGTAGAAGACGGAGAAAAAGCTTGGATGTGTAGGTGCTTTATGGGATGCTGGTGATACAAGGGTGGATATATGCAACTTAGAGATAAAAGGAAATGTGATATGTGACATATGGAGAAAGCCAGGCTGAAAATTTCATGTGTGGGCTGGGGAGATAGCCTTAGTGAAGAGGTTTCAGAGGCTTTGTTGGTAGGTGGAGCTTGAGTCACTGTTGACTGTTCCTCTTGCTTGGTCTCCTTTGGCCATAGGTTCTCCCCGAGTCCATCATGATCCAGCAGTGGACAGTGAAGCCTTGCTGAGCCAGGAGCCAATACCATGCCGGGCTTCCTTTACTCACAGGGCTCACCAGGCTTCACTCTGTTGAGTTTTCCTGAGAGCCCTGCATACCAGGCGCTGTGTTTAGGTCTCCAGACTAGTCTAAATGAAGTCTTACAGGCTGGCAGGGAAGACATGTTAAAAAGCAATTAAACTAAGGTGTGGTTAGTATGACAGGGACAGGTGTTGAGTAGCATAGAAGATAAAGCCAGGAGTCTTGTCCGTGATCGTAACATTTCACGGAAATTGAAAATAGCCCTAGCATCTCACGTTTAATTGTCCCTGCCAGAGGCCTCGAGGGTTGCTAAGAGCAGTTCATGTTGATTCAGAAGAGCGTGCAATCTCCTTGCTGTGTGAGCAGTAAGGAGGGAAGGAGGGGCTCGTGGCCGGGAGCGTGGGCTTTGCGTCCGGCAGTCCTGGTTGGAATTCAGTCGGTGCTTGTCTGCTGGGTGATCTTGTGTACCCTACTCGGTGTCCCTGCCGCCAGTTGCTTCATCCGTGACATCTAGGGTTGTAGCAAGATTTAAGCGAGAAGCCTATTTAAAGTGTAGTGCCTTGGACACGGTGCTCAATGACCGATGTCTTTTGAAAAGGTACAGTGTGGCGTTTCCACCGTGGCGCAGGGGGTTGAGCATCCGACTGCAGTGGCTCAGGTCACTGTGGAGGTGCGGGTTCAATAGCTGGCCCAGCACAGTGGGTGAAAGACGTAGGTCACAGCTGTGACTTAGGGTCAGTCCTTGGCCAGGGAACTTCCGTGTGTCGTGGGTGTGGCCATAAAATTAAAAAATAAAATAAAAATAGGAGTTCCTGTCATGCTCAGACGTAACAAACCCAACCAGGATCCATGAGGACATGGGTTCCATCCCTGGCCTCGCTCAGTGGGTTGGGGATCGGGTGTGGCCATGAGCTGTGGTGTGGGTTGCAGACATGGCTCTGATCTGGCGTGGCTGGGGCTGTGGTGTGGGCCAGCAGCTGCAGCTCTGATTCAACTCCCAGCCCAGGAACCTCCATATGCCACAAGTGTGGCCCTAAAAAGACATACATAAATAGATAAATAAATAGATAGTGCTTGTAAGAGAATGGGATTTAACAGTTGTCTTAATCTTCATGTAGGATTTCGACCCCATCTCTACCAATCACTATCCTTAGGCACATAATCTGAATTTATGTTGCTTTGCCCCAAAAGGGTCATATTGCCCCCTCCTTCTGTGTAACAAAGGGGTATAAAGATCAATCATGTTGTGTAATGGTTTTCTTCACTTTCAGAGAAGGCGCTACCTAGATGGTGGTTTTTTTTCTTTCCTCAAACTGATTTTTCTACAGAAGTTGAAAATATTTCACATCTCTTTCTAATTCTATTTTTTTAATGCATGCGGTTGTTTACTTCACTTTTAAGGTGATGAGTGGACATGTCTCATGAAGTAATACTTTGTGTCACTTTATATAGCATTGCCAAAGTCCTTTCTTGCCAATCTTCTCATGACATGTAACAATTGTGAGGTGGGTGAATGCATATACAGATGCTTAGCCATATTTTATTGATTATAAATAAAATAGCTTAAAAATAAAACTTTAAAAATATAATCACTGCTGCCATTTTCACGAAAAAGTCAGAATAAAGAAATATGGAATGCTCTCTTAGGGACAGAAGTGTGGCTTGTTTTCCTTCCCTTCATTGTACTAGGACACAGATGCAATCTGGAAAATCATTTTCAGAACCATTACAAAACGAAGTACATCTTAAAAAGTGTGTAGAAGCCAGGACAAGAACTTATCATGCTTTCAGAAAGCCCCTGACACTCTACCCTTAAAAATGAAATATTGGATTTCCTGTTGTGGCTCAGCAGTAACAAACCCAACTAGTATCCATGAGGACTCAAGTTCGATCCCTGGCCCCACTCAGAGGGTTAAGGATCCTGCTTTGCTGTGAGCTGTAGTGTAGGTCACCGACTCAGCTTAGATCCTGCATTGCTGTGGCTGGTATAGGCCAGCAGCTGCAGCTCCCATTTGACCCCTAGCCTGGGAACCTCCATTAGCTGCAGGTGCAGCCCTAAAAAGCAAAACAAACAAACAAACAAAATCTATGGGGCATATCCATTTTCTCAATAAGCTCCAGTGTGGAAGAAATGCCACATTATTTATTTCTTTTAAATCAATCTAAATCCAGCTCTGAGCTACCATCCCCCCAGGTCGAAAGGCGTTCAGGCTCAGTCATGAGGGCACTCCCGCTCTTACCCACAAAGCTGTGGGGCCGAGATCCTGGGGCTGTTGCAACAACAGAACGTTCGAGGGCAACCCTTGGTCTTTTAGTCCAAATTAGTTTCCACCGGGATGCCCATTGTCTACCAGTTTCGCCCAGCAGAGAGCCCTGGCATCTGGGCAGAATGGTTTTGGGGGTGTAGGCCCGGCCTGTACATTGCAGGGCATTTTTAGCATCCGTGACTCTCACCCGCCACGACACCAAATAAAGCCTCGGCTGCCTTCCGAGTTCTCTTTGTGGAGCCCTGTCGTGGGCCTCCTTTTGTTTTCCCAGCCAGTCCCTTGGAGTCTGATGGTGTCAGGGTTCCTGTGCGGCCCAGGATGTGGGGACCTGGGTGAACTCAGGTGCTCTGAGTAGAGCCTTGTATGGCCAGACAAATGCGTTATTTCCTATGGAGACCAAACCTCCCTCCTGGAAGTCTGCAAGGGCAAAGCTGTGGGTCCCTTTCCTGGACGTCCACAGACATCTGGCTCTCCCTTACGCTTGGGCGTCTCCTTTTCTTCTTCTTGCTGCTGGTGCCACACCCGTCCCCACCTGTATCCTCCACTCTCACACCAAATGCAGTGGCTTCTTCTTATCTCCACAGCATCAGGCTTTTGGAAATCTGTAGCTGGCAAGGGCAGTTCCCTTCCGGCTACTTCTGCTTTAGCTTTGCGGCCTGCCCTGCAGCAAGGGAGTGCTGAAGGTCTGGGGCCATCTTCTCAGAAGGCGGGGCTGGAGTATAAGAAGGAGAAATAGAAAATACAAACTATGCAGTCTCATTTCACTCTTGAGTTATTCAATAGCAACAACAACAACAACAAAAAGCCAAAGTCTCAGTAAATCAGCTCACCATATTCCTAAACATAGATTTTGTATCCTGTTTCTTCCAAAAATGAATACTCCTGCCCTACTTCCAAGGTTGACTTCTTTCCCCTGGGGATCAGGGCCCTGTCATTTGGTAACACTGGGGCAAAGGCAGGGTGTAACCGGACAGGGTTGAGGGTTGTACTGAACACCCGAGCCTATCTGAGCCCCTGTCTTTCCCCATTCCCCTGCGGACAGTACTTTCTGGTTTGGCGCAAGTTAATTCACTCCATGCAGTGGACGTCTTAGGGCATTAGGTTTTGTTTCCCTGACTGAGCCCCCTGGAGTGGTGAGTGCTAATCCCTGCTTGTCTGGTCCTGTTGTCTTGTGAAGTATTCAGAGCTGTGAAGTACAGATGGCTTCTCATCTGCTAGAGGAGGAGGATGCTAGCATCAACCACATGGGACTGTTGGAGGATTAGTGGAACTAATGTATGTAAAGTGCCTATGTCACGGGTGCACTCGGTGAGCGCTGTGTAAGGGACCGTGAAAAAGTGTCCAGGCGTCATGCCGAGGACCTTAGCCTCTGTGCGTTCTCATTTACGCTTCCTAAATCTTTCTGCGATAGACGTTATGATCCCCGCCTCACCGAGGAGAAATACGGGACTTCAAGAGGTTTTTAAATTGTCCAGGGAAATACAGCCTGTCAGTGGATGAGTTGAAATTGGCAGCAGGTACAGAAAGAAGTATCTTCTTCCCAAATGTGGGGTGGAGAGAGGCTTAGGGTCACCTCATTGTAACAACCTCCATCAGTATTGCACCGTTTTGTCCCATAAATGCCTGCACACTGCTTTCAACTGAAAGTAGAAAAATAAAGTAGAAATCTAATCAAAATTAGCACAATATTAAGGCAAAAAAGTGAATCTGGTTGGTTGTTGAGTATAGAGTCCACACCTGGAATATATTTGTTGAGTCCTCCTTACCCCTGACTCAAAAGTAGGCTGTAGTTACAGGCATTTAATGAGGCAGGAAGGTGGGCACCTTGGTAATAGGTTGCATTTTATTTTCCTTGGGGTAATAAACAGGCTTATGATATAATGAGAAAAGTTTGTTTTGGAATTGAACTCAATACAAATCACTGAAAAAACAAAATTCGGAAGATTGTAAAATTAGCAGATGTTCTTGTAGTGCCTCACGTTTTGTATTTTCACTTTACCATGTGCAAGAGTAAGACTTTTGAAGAATTGCTGAACACAGTCATCATAGTTACACGTTCTGATTTTAAAGTCAACGAACTGAAATTCTCATTTATTGCGTTCTTATTTGGGGCCAGTTTATATCCTAAGCACTTTATCCCACTAATTCTTAATGACGAAGCGGTAAGGTGAATATTATTCCCATTTTACCCATGAAGGAACTGAGGAATTAAGGAAGTTATATCATTTTCTCAGGTAAGAATGCTGGCAAATGGTGGAGCAGTGGTTTGAATTAGCTGCTGAATGACAATATGAATAATATAGAAATGCACGGGCTGCTATGGATGTACAGAGGTGGACACTTAACCAAAGCTGGGAGACTTGAGTCTTAAAGTGTATAAATCAGTTTATACACTTTATTTTGTTTGTGTTTGTGAAGAGGGTAAGGGGAGGAGGCAGGGAGAAGAAGGAAATTCCAGGTAGAGTGTTCTCCAAGTAAGGGCTCTAATGCCGTTCCTTGCAGTGTACTAAGAGTATTAAGTGAGATAGGGGATGATGCCAGAGAGGTGAGATCCAAATTTTGGAGACTTTGTGTTGAAGAGCCTAAGCGTGGTCTTACATGCTGGAGAGACCCTGGTAGGTTTTAGGCACATAACTGCCATAGTTATATTTGTGTTGCCAATAAATCCTCCAAGGGGTAAGGAGATGGTTTTAGGAGACAAAACTGGAGGTGGGGGCCAGCTTCAGTCTCCCACATGAAATATGATGAAGACTTAGATTAGGTCCATGTAGGAGGGGATCCATTTGAAATGGAATTAAGAGATACATTTTCAGGATCTAATGATGCTTAGCTCTGGAAGATGAAGGGATGAGCAGTAAGTACCAGATATCCAGCATATGTAATTAGGGGATTGTAGAGTCACCAACTAAGACAGAGAAACAGGAAGGGGGCAGGCAGAGGATGAAATGAGTTTAGTTTGAGGCACGTTAGGTTTGGTGCAGCCGAGTGGCGACAGTCAGTAGAAATGGACTCTATGAATCTGACATTGTGGGCAGGGATTTGAGGTGGAGTCAGGCTTGGGAATCATAGGCCTTTGTGGCAGGTATAGTTGCAGAGTGAGAATATGGGCTGTGGATGTACCAGTGGGGCACCTGGGCTCCTGAAGAAAGGGGAGCCTACCAAGAAGACAGAACAAGAGTAATCAGAGTTACGGTGAACCAACAGTGTGGTATCGGAGACCCGGAACTTCGGGAAAATGATAAACAGATTTCAAGTGCTGGTATGAGATAAGTGTTCAAAAAATGTCCACTCAATTAGGCAGTGTGGATAACTGGCTGAGTTTTGCAAGAAGAAATCTAGTAGAATGGTGTTGACAGAAACCATAGTGCATTGGGTTTAAGAGTAAATGCTTGGCTGGGAGTTGAGATGGCAAGTAAGGAATTCTCTTTCAAGTACTTTGGTTGATAAAGGGAGAAGATTCAGTAGTAGCTAAAGGAAAATATTTTTTTCTGGAAAGGGGACAGAATTCAGCAGGTTTCTAGGATGTGGGAGAGGAGGCCACCAAGAGGGAGAGGTTGAAGCCACAGGAGGCCCTGTGACCCATGGGCAGGTCCCAGATGAGGCTCTAGGGCTGGAGTAAAGAACACGGGCCTGGCATGGGGTTTCAGGGCCATTCTTTTCGTGGAGAAAAGGAATCATGATGGGTGTACTTCTCATCTCTTAAAGGCCATGTGTGTTAGAAAGTCCAGTGATAGCACAGCTCCTGGTTTCAGTCATCTGGAGGAAGAAAGTAGCAGTGATAATTTTTGAAAATAAATGTGAGGAGTTCCGGTTGTGGCTCAGCAGTAATGAACCCGACTAGTATCCACGACGATGCAGGTTTGATCCCTGGCCTCACTCAGTGGGTTAAGGATCCAGCGTTGCTATAAACTGTGGCATAGATCACAGATGTGGCTCAGATCTGGCGTTGCTGTGGCTGTGCTGTGGGCCAGCAGCTGCAGCTCTGATTTGACCCCTAGCCTGGGAACTTCCGTATGCTGCCAGTGCAGCCCTTAAAAGCAATAAATAAATAAATAGAAAAGAAAAGGAAAAGACGTGTGAGAGATGTAGAGAGTAGTGACTTTTTAAAAACTAGTTTCGAAGTGCTGGTGTTAACGGCGACAAAAAGTCCCCAGCGAACTGTGCTGGGGTCGTGTCTTAGTTGATGGTGGCTGTGGAGGAACAAGCTGTGAATTGAGGACTTGGACTTTAGGCGTTGACTGAAAGCGACTGTCCACAGATGTCGAGGCACAGGTGGGGAAGGGATATTTCATTTAGACCAGTGGTTTTCAAACACGACTACCCGTAAGAGTCTCTTGGAGAGCTTTTAAAAAATGATGCCATGGTTACCCCCTGAGCTTCTGGATTAACTGATTTTGTGCAGGACAGAGGCACAATTGTTTTACTGTATTTTATTTTTGTAGCTGTATCCATGGCATATGGAAGTTCCCAGGCAAGGGACTGAATCTGAGCTGCAGCTGCAACTTACGCCACGGCTGCAGGAACGCCGGATCCTTAACCCACTGTGCCACAGCAGGAACTCCTGTTGCAATTTTTTTTTTTTTTCTCATTTTTGGCCACTCAGTGGCATATGGAGCTCCTGGGCCGGGGATCAGACCTGAGCCATAGTTGTGACCTAATCCAGAGCTGCACCACCATGCTGGGCCGGGGATTGAATCTGAGACCCAGGGCTCCCAAGATGCTGCCCATCCCACTGGGCCACAGTCACAAATTTTATTTATTTATTTATTTATTTATTTGCTTTTGGCTTTTTTGCCTTTTCTAGGGCCGCTCCCACGGCACATGGAGGTTCCCAGGCTAGGGGTCTAATTAGAGCTGTAGCTGCCAGCCTACACCACAGCCCACAGCAACGCCGGATCCTTAACTCACTGAGCAAGGCCCAGGATCGAACCCGAAACCTCATGGTTCCTGGTCAGATTCGTTAACCACTGTGCCACGATGGGAACTCCATCACAGATATTTTTTAAAGCTCCCAGGTGACTTGACTATGCAGCCAGGGTTGAGAACCACTGCTCTAGACCAGTGGTCAGAAATGTTTTCTGTAAAGGGCCACATAGGAAATATTTTAGGCTTTGTGGGCTATACAGTCTCTATTACAACTACTCAACTCTATCATAGCTTAAAAGGAGCCTTAGATAATACATAAATAGAGCATGGGTATATTTCAATAAAACCTTATTTTAGACACAGCAGTGTGAATTCCATCTAATTTTCACATCATGTCATGAAATATTATTCTTCTTTTGTTTTTTCTCTCAACAATTAAAAAATATAATGAGTATTATCTCATGGGTCATTTAAGTGTAGATTGCAGTTCGCAGATCCCTCTGGCCTGCGACTGTTCAGTGTGGTATAGAACCAGCAATGCTGGCATCACTGCAAGGCAGTTAGAAATGCAGAATTTTGAGCCTCAACTGATTTCTACTAAATCAGAATCGGCATTTTGTTAAGATTCTCAAGTAAACCCAATGCTGAGAATCATGGATTTGCTCTGGTTCCAAAGTATCTGCATTCCCACCCAGCTCAGAAAATAGGGGAGCCTCACCACCCCTCCAGTTGTCGCAGTGACCTTAATGAAAGTTAGAGAGCATTTAAGGAGAACTCTGGGGTAAGCTATGGTCCAGGTGTTCTGAATTCCTTAACAATTCAGATGGACGGGTTTTAGGTCTTAGAAACACGAGTGGAAAGTTGACATTCTGTTATTAAAAGGAGTGGTTTAATTTGTATTCTAGCACATATACAGGGGCTCTGACTGCAAAGAATAGGCATAATGTGGTTCTTGGAGGCAGGGCCAAACGTTTCTGTAAGAAGCACCTTGAATTCCTTCGGTAGCCTCTCATGGGATTTTTTTCTAGACTCCAGAGAACTACAACCAAGAGCATGTAAGAGGTCATCTTAGCCTAGCTTTGGGGGGAAACCATGGGAATCACGAAAGAATATTACATGTCTAAAAAGTAGCTCATACATTCATGATGAGCCCATTATTAAAAGAAGTGGCCCCATCTTTTTTTTTCATTGCACAGACATAAAAAGTGCGTTCGAAAGAGCGTTAAAGTGGGGCTGATCCCATCATGTTGTGACTTGGGTGTGAGGAAGTCAGTTAACATCTTTTAAACCGTGCTTTTTTTTTTTTTTAAATCTGTAAAATGAGGATAATGTTTGCACACCAGTTTTCCTTCTAGAATTATTCTAGAGGCGAAATGCATGGCAGTGTGCTCTGAAAAGTACTACTCGACATTCTGCTGTAGATTAACCCGTGCCATTGCGTGTTCCTGAGAGCTAGACTGAGACTGAATTTGCGAGTTGACAAAACAACTGTTAGGACTGTTACAACAGTCCTCAGGCTGAACTGATGAATGTCTTCTGCAGGAAAGAAAGAACTTCCCTTTAGCTTCGGTTACTACGCTTTAGCAGATTTACTTCCCATTTGACTCCGGTAAGGAGAAGATTAATAATGGAACTGTAGCAAGACTAAAATGGTAATTCCCTCAGGGTGCAGAGATAAACCACATGCATGCAAATGTGTTTAACATTGGTTTCCCACGTTATTTACTTTGGCCAATTTCCTTTTAAACTCACATGTACGTGTGGATTCAGGCACCTGTTGAAGAAAGCATTAACGTTGACTTATTTTATTCGTTCCTCTTTTTTTTATTACCTCATTCTACCTCTTTTGTTACATACAAACTATTGCTTTGTCCTTTTAGAAGTATTTGGACAATCAGAGACCAAAAAGACCATAGGTTCCTCAACGTTTATGCTCTCCTGATATGGCCATGAAGGAATGGACCCCCTTCTGACTTCTACACTCTCTCTCAACAAGTTCGACCCTGCAGAAGTTTTGAAAATATGAATACTAGCCTGGTATTAAACATACCATGCAGTGGATAGACCTTACCACCAGAGGTATTAATGTCATGCCCTGAGAGTTGAGAGTTGAAAACTCTGAGGGTAGATGACTGAAAGGGTTAAAACAGGCAGCGTCGTCTTTCCCATCCGTACCTCCCAGTACACCTCTGTGATGTGTACATTACACTTCAGCCAAACCAGACTGTTTCTCAAAGGAGCATGCATTTTTCTGCGGTTGGAACTTTGCTTATAATATTCTCTATATTTAGAAAGCCCTGTAGCCCCCTTTTACTGACAAAATCCCATCCATCCTTCAGAGCTCAGCTCACAAGCCGCCTCGTGCGCATATCCTTCTTGATCCTGCCAACTGGATACATTTATCTCCGTTGAGTCCTCCAGGCACTTTGTACGTACCTCTCATGGCACTTAGCTCATTCTGCCTTAAGTTTTAGTTATTTGTGACCTTGACTTCTTTCCTTTGCTAGGCAACTGGAGAGCCGGAACCATGTCCTCTTCATTCTTGAAAGTTAATGATCCCATTTCCTCCAGAAGAACATTCTTGAGAAGACTAAAGATCAACTGGTTAAAAAAAGGGACAGTTTATATCAAGTATACGTTTCTTTTATGTTTGGATAATATTGATCAAAGGGGACTATATTTAATAAGAGAGTTGTATCTATGCTAGAAGTAGAAATAGCATATGTTAAGTAGGTGAATGAAGGGGCATTGGAAGCTGTTGCGAAAACTCTGAGATAATCAGGAGGAGACGGAAAAGTGTTGGCATCTTTGTGACCGCCAGGATGAGGTACCCCGAAAGCTCAGGTGGCCTGCGTACCTGATACTGTTGCTGTCCCATGTTCTCCCATCAACTTCTGAGTTCTCTGTGTGGTAGATGGTCCCCGTGGTCCCTGACAGCTTCCTACCTCGTCATCTGTGTCTTCCTGAGGCCTTAGTTCCATGTCTTGGATGCCTGCTTAACTTAACGCAAGGCAGCTCAGAAATGCCGTGGAGTTCAGGTCCCCATGGGCAGTCCTCAACCAGTGAAGGATGACAGTCAGTGGTTAAATTTCCACCTTCTCGGTTTCTTTGTTAGATGGTTCTGAGGTGTGTTGTGTATGACCTGCCAGAAAATCCCCAGCGGGATTCAGTCTCAGTTGGCCGCAGCAGTAACCTGATCATTAAAACATTCTTTATTGGCTTTTCTCCCATCCCGAACTCACTTTTATTTCTCTCTACTTTGTGCTTTCTGGGATCATATAACAAATAGGGTCTTCTTTTGGCTTAGTCTACCCAAAGACCGTCAGTAGGAATGAAAAAATTACTTCAATTATGAGGTCCAATCTTCATGTTAATACTGCCATGATGACAATCGCTACAGATAAAATATAATGTTTTAATAAGAGTGGGGAAAATGTGATTCCGTTAGCATCATTTTGGAGAAGGATTTTGGGGAGGGAAGAATTTGTGCCATGATCAAGGGATGGATTTATAAAGAGATAATCTTGCATTGTAGATAAAAGTAATTGTATTGGGGCCTCATGCTTGGAAATGTAGTGCGTATCAATTACTCCTCATACTCCTGATGGGTTTGGCCATGATGAGTATAAATAAAATAAATGTCTCCCAAATCTACAGTGCACAAACCTGCCTTGTCTGATCGCCGTCCCACTGCAGTGTGACATGGAAAGTGGATCTCCAAGGGGTATAGCATGAATCTGCATTGTCACTTGTTGACATTAGTGAAGAGGTTTTCAGCGGACAGACTTTGAGTACAACTTTTTTTCACCATATGACATTTATTGTATTTTTTTTGTCTCTTTTTTTGTCTTTTTTTTTTTTTTTTTTTTTTTGTGCCTTTTCTAGGGCTGCTCCCGGGGCATATGGAGGTTCCCAGGCTAGGGGTCTAATCGGAGCTGTAGCCACTGGCCTACGCCACAGCCACATCAATGCAAGATCCAAGCCACGTTTGCAACCTACACCACAGCTCACGGCAACGCCGGATCTTCAACCCACTGAGCAAGGCCAGAGATCAAACCCTCAACCTCATGGTTCCTAGTCGGATTCGTTAACCACTGAGCCACGAGGGGAACTCCTCCACCATATGACATTTATTTATCGTACATGTAGCAGGATAATATTTATATACTATTTGCTATGTTGTTATTTTATCTATTGAAGTTAGATTTACAGTCACTCTTGAGGCAAGAAAAAAATAGCAGCAGAAGAATTTAAAAGTCTAACTCCTGAGGGGATTTAAGGTACAAAAGAAGATAATGAGAAAAAATTAGGACTCTTAGGTGGTAATCCACATTGGCTTAAGCCAAAACCAGAATTTATTTCCTGTAACTGAATGGCCCAGTGAACCCAGCTTGATTCATTGCCTGACATACCTAGGATCCTTTTTAGGCCCCGCATGTAATGGGGTGGTTCTTGTCCTCACGCTGTGTTGCGGCTCCAGAAGCTTGAGTGTTTCTTAACAGCAATAAACGACGGTGCAGCAGAAAGAGGGTTGTGCTCAAAATCAGGAGCTGGAGACCTCATTGGCGTGATTTGGGTCACGTGTCTGTTTCCAAACGGAAGTGAACACCTTAGCTTATTTCACTTTCTGCTTTCCAATCTATATGTCGTTAGTTTCTTTTTCTCGATTTACCGAACTACCTGGGTCCTCCAGTACGGTGCGGAATAGAAGAGGCAAGAGCAGGCATCCTAGCTTTTTCCTGATGACTGAGAAAAATGGTTTCATGTTTCATCATAAAATATGGTGGTAGTTGTAGGCTTTTTCAAAGATTTAATCTGTCCCATTGAGGAAGTCCCCTTTTATTCCTTGTTTGCTGAGAATTTTTTTAAAATGATGAACTGGTGTTGAATTTTTAAAAATGTTCTTTCTACATTAATTGAGATGATTATATGGGTTTTCGTCTTTGTTCTGTTAGTATGGCAAATTATGTTAACGAATTTGGCATAAACTCTACAAGGTCATGATGTATTGATAGGCTTTATAAGTTGCTTTTATGTGTGTGTTTAATTTTTATGTCCATGTTCTTGAGAGATATTTGTTATATTATTTTTTTTTTTGCAATATCTTTATCTGAGTTTGGTATCAGGGTAAAGCCAGCCTCATAAAATTAGCCGGGAAGAGTTCCCTCTTCCTCTATTTTCTGAAGAGAGTTTGTGTAGAAAGATCAACTTGTTTTAATTCATGATCTTGCTTTGATTCTCAAGGAGGAGGGTCAGTGTTACCCGAGTGCATTAAAAATTGACAGTGGGAGGAGGGAGGAAAAAACATGCTGCCCCATGAAAGGAGAATGGAGGCTGGAACGAGGCTTTTAACCCCAAGGCGGGATACGATTCCTCAGTTCCTTGCGGGGATGGGGAGAGACGGAGAGGTGGGATGAGGAGGCAGGGCTCTTAATGAGGGTCATGAACGGGAGTGGGGTGTGTGTATCCCGAGGCTGCCCAGCGCCCATTCTCCCGTGACTCTCTCGGAAGCCAGCCTTCGCCTCCATCTGGGCAGAATTTGTGAATGCGTGGCCTGTGGCAAAGCATTGCTCTTCTAACTGGCATTTGGTGAGGACCTCATCTCCTGCCGGGTTGATTTCCACTGACTTTCAGCTGGCGTGATGGGATGTCGTTCTCTGCCTCCACAGCTGGCTTAGGTCCTAGTCTGCTTACCTAGGTGGCAGTCCATTTTCCAGTGTTCTGTTCATAGCACATTCAGCCGGTCCTCAGAGATGAAGGGTGTGAATGGGTACCCAGCGCAGTGGTGGGGGTAAAGAGGGGATAAAGCTTCCTATACTTGCACCTGGATGCATTTGAACAGAGTCAGGTAGGTAGTTACCAGGAGAAAGAGCACCCAGTTCATTCCTTTACACCCTTCTCCATCCCAGTGCTCATCTTTAACCAGGATTTACTTCTTTCTTATCAATTCCGAATTATTTTCCTTAAACTCTGAGATTAAGGAAAGATAACTGGCTGATACTTTTTCCTTCTTGATAAAAACACCATATATAAAAAACTACAAATGTCTGGTCATAAAAAGGAGAATTTTTACTCATTACCAACTGGTAACCCCCTCTCCCCCCCCCACACACCCCGAAACCTACCTGGACTTTTATTATATTTAATCTAAGGAATCATCATATGATAACATACGATACAGTGGTGCCTTGCTTGGTTCACGGGAACTTTTTAGAGTCTGCTCTGCCCCAGGTAGAGCAAGGGGGCTAGACCTCTAATGATCTAGGAAAGAGCTCTGCCTCCTGGGTGCGCAGCAGTCCTGTAAAGTGGAGGCCGCGCGCCCTGAGGCCCGGACGAGGAAACACCCCAGGGTGATGGGCTGTGCGCAGCTGCTAATTTATTAACTCAATGCAGAGAACGGTCAGTTCAGCTTGTGGGAATTCCGGAAAGGTGGCCTAAGGATTCTGAATTCTCTGGGGTTTGTTCTTCCAGTTTTGCAGGCTGGGAGCTGGCCATTCCATTCATCTAAGGAGCGATTAGGGCCCGGGGAGAATGGACTCGCAGTGACTCAGTTCTGACTTTAGCCAGAAACTCGTTTAATGACCTCAAATAGCAAGTCCTTCTTCCTCGAAGGGAAGTTTACATAAGACTAGAAATAACAAGAGCTATAAATCAAGACCAGAACGCAGCTTGGTGACTATATAGTGTTTGAACAAAGTAGCATCTCCAAGGCAACTCCTGTCCCAAGCGTTGGAGCCCTCTGCTTAGTGACGGCGCTTCCCTCCTCACCAGGGTCCAGTTTCTTTCTGCAGCTCTTTCAGAAATGCTCACTTGACTCTTTTTGGCTGCAACAACTTTTTACAAAAAACAAAAACAAAAAACCTGACCATTCCAAATTACCTCACAAAGAGGCCTTGCGTGAGCCCTCTGGTAGTTGCTGGTGTTAGTTGAGCACGTGCACTGGGCCGGGTACTGTTGTAAATATCTGTGATGTTCTTTACCCCTTACACTCAGTCCTTGAAATAAATATTATCATTACCGTCCTCCCCCGTTTCCTTTCAAATGGAGAAACAGGAGTGTGCAGAAGTTTAATATCTTTTGCCCAAGGTCGCGGGATTGGGAAGAGTGGTTCCAGAGCCTGTGCTATTAAAACATTCTGTGATTCTGCCTCAGTCTTTCTTTTGAGCTAGTTGAGACATTAGAGATGATTTCGTGTAATCTGTTTTCATTTTTAAGATAAGTGAATGGAGAAGGGTATGGGAGCTCCGTTTATGGCTGACATAAAAAACCAAGCTGCCAGCTCGCCTTCTCTTCCGGCCTGAACATCAACTGCTTCATTAACAAAGGCGATTCTCGGTATAAAAAGGAAACCTTTCCTCTCACATTATCATGCCAGAAAGTTGTGTTGGGGAAATGACAATTAAAAAAAATAAAAAGGAAACCTTTTCTTTTTTCTTTCTGTAAACTCCCCTGGAGTTAAACTGATGTTAAGATAGAAAACTAAAGCCCAATAACGCTGTGCTAACACGAAGACAGTGACATTTTCCTGTTTTGCAGATATTGTTTGTCACCTGCTTTCTTCCTGTTCTTTCCCGTACAATCCACTTGTGAAAAAAGTGTTATCTGGCTTTTCTGTTCTTGGCCTAAATGTGTTGGGATGGAATCCATACCTGCATTGTGAAGAGCCGCATGAAATGGTTCTGGGAATAAGATGTCTGTCTGCCTCTCTTCTTCCAGCTTTTAAAAAGTTCTCTCTCATCCTGCTAAACGTCTTGCTTCAGCCTGATCGGGTAGGATCCACCCTCCTTAGGGTGAGAGGAAGTTCAGTCTCCAAACAGCTTAAGCTGTGTACTCTCCAGAACAAGGGCTGCCAACCTGCTGATTTATGTGTGGTTCTGGGATGAGGACCGCTGTCTCCCGTGGATTTAGGTGAGAACACCGGAGACTTTGTACTGGAAAGTTCCCGTCGCACTTCACTTAATTTTCAATATTTTCCAGTAGGTTAGAGGCATGATTGCATGATGAAGGCATTATCTGGTCGCTGTATCTCTGTTCCTTATTACATTTTGAACTGTAACCTCATTCCTGATATCCTATGTTCAGTCTTACATATATTTTTCCATTTTCCTTCTTTTTTTCCTTTAGGGAGTAGATGACTATAAACTATATGTTAAACATAATAATTTTCATTTTGCTGTCATTTTCCATGCTTGTATTAGGTTTTGTACAAAAACGCAAGTGCTTTTGCTGCTGACCTGTCATAAAAACAAGTAGATAAGCCAAAAAAATATGAAAAATCCCTCTGTCGGTAAATAAAGAGTCCCATGCAATTCTTGTTCACTAATAAATGAAAGAAGGCTTTTCCTGCTGAGTGAAGCCATAGTTGTTTTCTCCACCATATACTTGAATATGTTACAATGTATTTATCTCATTGTGTTAAAAAGAGAGATAATACTTTTAGGAACATGGGGTTTTGCTACAATCCTGAAGGGATGGGGGAATAGCCTTTGCGAAGAAGGAGCATTAACTGTATTTTAAACTGTCAGCCTGCTGGGCGAAGGGGGAAAAGTTACCCAGTCGTAAAAACGGAGGCGCCCTTCTGAAATTCAGGAGGAGCGTTCATGCAGCCCGAGCGGGTCACCATGACCGGAACACAGGCCAGAGGAGCTAAACCATCTAATCGCGACCCGAGTCTGCCCTTGCCTCTGGTTTTGATGTGCTTAGATGATTCATAAGTTATTGTATTCAGTTTCTTCCTGGGGAAATGGAACTCATTTGATGCAGTTTAATGGCAAGCATGTTTTCATGTTTTCTTGCTCTATATGGCAAACAGGTTGAGTTTACAGTGTGAATACACCCTGTTAATCTCTTTGAAGATGAGTTTTGGAAGCTGCATCTGCTTTTGGAGATTCCTTTGGACTAGCTTGCTGGCTGATGAAAAGTAATCAGTCTAGATGGAGTCATGCATTCTGCTCTTGGCGACATGTTCTTTTTCCTTCTGTGGGTTGTCTTTTTCAGCTTTTAGCCATATAGGAACTGGAGGTAAGGCAGGGCTCAGGAGAGGAACTGTCCCGACTTCCTTCAGGGACCAGATGCGACGTGCGTGTGCGTGGGTCCCTTCGGAACTGAGGCAGACACAGGCGCATGCTCTGTGCCATGGGAGCACCTGTCTCTGTCTCAGGAAGCTCTCCTTCAGCCCGGGTGACCTTGGGCACGTGGCTGAATTTCAGTAGGATTGCGTGTTCTCCTCAGAGAGATGAAGAGTTGAAGCCGGTGAGGTCACTTGCAGAGTTACGGCCCCTTGATTCTAAGGAAAGGAGGGCAGGTAAGGTTGATCCTATATTCATTGTTAGGAAGCCGGACGAGGCTCTTGGCACCTCGTACAAGAGTGGGGACCCTGGCAGGGGCCTTCGTTATCGCTCCTTGTCCTTCTCGGTCTGAGGAAGGCGTTCATCCAGAGAAGGGCTCCAGTTTCTTTCGGTTGCTCTGTCTCTGCACATGAAGACTTTCTGATGTTCTGGTGTCTTGATAACATAGCTGCTCGTAGAGAAAGACACTTTCTGGGCCAGCCGAGCCTTTCCAGTACCTTCTCCTGCTCGGCCAGGTCTCACTGCCGTCAGAATAAGGCGCCTTAGCAGCACAGGGACTACACGGTCCTACTCCTAATTCTCATATCTTTGTAGAATTCGCTGGGCTTCGGTGGAAAACGCCACAGCAGAGCTCCCTGGCATGTGCTGAGCCGGGGTGTGTAGTTGGCTGTCCAGGCCTCTTCGTCACCTAAACCTCAAACTAAACCTCGCCGCCTTTGCAAAAGCCGCACAGGAAATCAGAGAGAGGAGCCCCAGCAGGTCCCCCGGGCAGCAGAAGGGCTTCAACAGCAAGACCTTCTCCTGGCCTGGTTAGACCAGGCGGGGCATCTGTTTGTTGGTGCCTAGTCACATGGCTGCAAGGAGTGAGAGATCTCCGTCCGGAGGATGCCGTGCCCTCCTTCCCAGGAAAACGCAGCCCACGCAGTGCTCTATGCTTGTTTTAAAGTCCTGGGCGCGAGCTAAGTGTCACAGGAGATGCTTTACAGGAATACGGACCTCGGTGCCTCCATTGCCCTAATGAGGATAATGTCTCTCCTTTTTAATCACCATGAAGATAATGTGTTTCCTGCTTTAAAACCAGCATTCGAATACGTAATGTTTTAAGTATTATAGAGCACTTTTACTTTGCTTTTGTAGTATCAATGTTTTTTATTATAGAAAATATTTTATAAAATTAGTATTTTTAACAAGGAGGAAATAGCCCTTTCAATTTATGAAATCCTGTCGCGCTCCTCACAGCAAATTTTAATTGTCATGCCATTAGGAGAGAAAAGTGGTTTACTTAGGATCAGAAGAGAGCTAATCTGATGAGGGTTTCTTCCATTCTGAGTTAATTTATACAGATTTCCTTTATTCACAGTATTGTAACTTGGTCATTAAAAATATAGCTCAGGGGTAAATATGCCAAAAATCTGTCCTCGTCTTTTGAGAATTTTTCATAAAGGGTAAATAATATTGCAAAGTGTACTGATTTTTTTAGGTGCTCATTCATATTCAACGACAGCTTAGAGAATTCTGAATTTTTACAGTGATCATTTGGCTTGGGAGTAGAAACAAAGGATCCCTCTCTTTTTCATGTGCTATTTCTGCTGAGCTTTAAATTATACACATGGACAGAAAACTGGGAAATGTAATGATAGTCTAGGTTCTTGGTTTAAACAAATGTTGAAATAGAGTCTACTAACAAAAATAAAAACTTAAATACTTTAAAAAACAAAAAACAAAGAGAGCTTTAAGACTTTCCTTTAAAAGATGGCAACAAAGAAAACAGAAAGTATGAATGAAAATGAGAATTCAAACTGCAAAAGCTTATAGAAAAATACTTAAGATTTACCTTATCATCCTAAGATAAAATTTTACTGTTGACATCTCTTTGTTGATTCAAGCCAAATTTTTTCCTGACCTAGTTGGCTCTGAATAAAAATACAATAAATGTAGTTATGTGATATTTCAAAAGCTAGATGAAATGGCTTTTAAAGTTTCAAAACTATTCCAGTTATTTTGTTTTATTAAAACAAAGAAAGCGTTTGAACACTGTGTTATCTGAAATTAAGGTAAACATTCATTTAATCATTTATCTTTTAGGTTGATGGAGACATAAGGTTTTGCGTGAACTAAAACTGAGGCAGACATTAAAAACAAAATGGGTGTCATTGTTTATTGTCTGATGGGTGTTTTAAATGTGGTCCAGTTTAAACCATAAGAGGATATAAAGAGCTTCAGGAGTTAGGAAGACCATGTGCCAGAAAAAGAATTAGAAAGTTGTATCGATCTGGGTCTACACGTATCGAAGAATGAAAAACATTACCATACTCTGGCTTTGATCTTTCCCCATTCAGTTTTGGCAGTCCTCAGCAACAGGGCCTGGCAGATCTGAGCGTTTGGAAGGAATAGATGTAACAGGAGTACCTTTTTTTACACCCCTTCCCCAGTTTATTTCTCAGTGCATGCAAAAGAATCGACAATGTAGACTAGGAGAGCATTTTTATTTATATTTCTTCTAAAATAGACTATATTAGTTTAAACTAGGACACGTTCTCTGGAATAAGAGCCATCCAGTTCATTCCCTAGTGAGGCGGGGATAGTTTTCTCTTTCCATTGACTCACTAACCTCCCTCTGAGTTCAGATGTTTTCTTTTGTCCTGTTTTACCTGTTTCCCCTGGAAGGATGTAAATGGGTTGTCCACGTTCCTGCTAGGAAGCTTTTCTAAGTCATTCCAACCAAATGTGCTCTGCTGTAATCCTTTGGTGGTCACTGTGAAAAAAGAATTTCAGGAGGACAGTTGGAGGTGACGTCTTTCTTTTTTAAATGACGGTGTTCCCAGAGCCACCCTTTGTCTAGAAAGTGACCTCCCCACCGCAGTCATCACCTTTCTTTTAAATGGTCGATGCTCCTGGACATCAGTGTGTAACACGGGCCCTTGCAAATTCTATTTTTAATCACATATGTTGGAACTGCTATTGACATATTTTCTAGCGATTTTTCTAGAGATGGTCATCTAAATTAGTAGTAATTTAGAAAAACCAGTCACTTTTATTCGCATATTTTTCTTCTAGAAACCATGTTGGCAGTAGGCTTGCACGAATGGAGAAGGCTGAATTTCTGTGGTTATTCCTTTTTCTCCTAGGGTGCCTCCCTCGCTACGGGCAAAAGGTGACCTCACAGAACACTTTTCTGACGGATTTCCCCACTGAACCCTTTCACCAGGCTTCCTGTTTCCGTGGAAGTACCCCACTCTCTAAGATGATTTTTCAGCCCTTTTATTTTCATGGATGGGGCTACAGTTTGTTACCAAAGCAATTTTTTTTTTCCTGTTTTCTTTCATTGTGGAAAGGATCTCAAATTTATAAAATGGAAACTTTTTTTCCCCCTAATTACAATGTAATTGAATCCACACCATTAAAATAACATCTATGAAATTTTCCAATTATAGCATTAAGACATTCTCGATGGTGGAGATTTGGTGAGCTCAAGAAAATACCACAATGCTAAGGAAAGACAAAACAACCGGAAACAAAACAAAATACTAATCATTTGCAATTTTACTGTGTAAGCACAGTTCCTTTGGAGTTGTACCATTAGCTTATAAGCACGAATTAATAATCCCTCCATGATAAGAACTTGTTTTATAAACATATATGCACAGGCCCACGTGGTTCTGGACTTTATGTTCTGTTCTCTTGTCCCCTCAGTTAAACTGTTAGCATTGCTTTAGCTGTATAACAAGTTTAGACATTCCTTTTTATAAGCTCTCTAGCATTCTTTTTCAATATTTTTTGCCTATTATGATCTTTGTATATTTCAGAGAAATTTTTGAGTCGAAATGTCAAGTTAAACCATTCTTTCAGAATGTATGTACGTGGGCGACTGAGTCGCTTGGCTGTATAGCAGACACCGGCACAGCACTGTAAGTCAACTGTGATTCCAAAAAAGAGGAAGAAAGAAAAACAAACTCCAAGCCCCCATTCTTTCAGATTTTTGATTGGAATTGCTCTAAATATCAAAATTAATTTGGTCAGAGTTCCCTGTTAACCACAGTTGAACCTTCTCATCCCGGAACATGGCATCAGTCACCTCTTAGAGCAAGGCCCTCAGCTAAGTTTGGTAGATTTTTTCATCGGGATCATATGCTTTTCTTCCTTGTCTGTTCCCGGGTATCTTACATGTTTGGGAGCTGTGGTATACGGGGTCTTTCCCCGTTATGTTTTTCAACTGGTAACTGCTTATGTCGTGTATGTGCTCCTAACGGACCACATCCCGGCAATGCCTTATTGTTTCTCATTAGTTCTGATACCTGTCTTGGGCCGTATTTTGGCCTTTTCCAATTTTATTTAGTTATTTTTAAGTATTATTTTTTATTCAGTTTGTTTTTTTTGTTCTGGATGCTGGAGTACTTGTTCATGTCTTGGACATGACTTGATTTGTTTGGTACATCTTTGTGCATAAATGAAGGCAGTGGAGAAATCTGGCAGATCCGCAGGCGCTAAGAGAATGTGTCGCCTGTGTCTGAGAGGCAGCAGGACTAGAATTGTGTCTTCTGGCTCCATGTGTAAGGGCTGGGCTTGGTCATGGTTATGGCACTTGATGCCTGTATAGCCTTAAGCGAGTTGATTAACCAATTTATACTCAGTTTCATAATCTATCAGATGGAGGTGTTTTAAGGATTTAAATGAGTAACCGAATATAAAATGCCTGTGATAGTATGTAGAGCATACTAAGCACTATATAAATATTTGCTATTATCGTTATTATTCTTATATTCACTTTAAACTTTTGGAATAACTTTGTTTTAGACATGTCTTTTAAAATGTCATTCATTCTTTGATTACTGGTTTATATATTATGATACATTGGGTTCTACTAAATATATAATTCAAATTTATGAAAATCTTGTCTATTATTCCCTTTCTTTTTGTGTCTTTGAAACCTTGCTGTTTGGCCTTTATGTTCTTTCCAGTAATTTGGTGGGTCTATATTTGCTTTAATTTTCACTAAAGATTATTTTTTGGTTTAAAAAAACTTACTTGAAAATATATTTTTCTAATTACTCACATTAAGAAACAAACCATATTGATTGTCTCCCTTGATGTAAAAGTCAAAGGAATTTGTACCCTTTTACTTTCTTTATCCTACAACTTCCAGATTTTTGTTTGCATATTTTATTTGATCTCCATTACTGCTTAAATTATTGGTTTTAGCTCATGTATCCTTTTCTTCTTTCCTTCCTTCCTTTTTGTCTTTTTTTTTTTTGAGGCTGCACCCATGGCATATGGAAGTTCCCAGGCTAGGGGTCAAATCGGAGCTGGAGCCGCCGGCCTGCACCGCAGTCACAGCAACGCCAGAGCCGAGCTGCATCTGTGACCTGCACCACAGCTCAGGGTAACATCGGATCCTTAACCCACTGAGCGAGGCCAGGGATCCAACCCGCATCCTCATGGGTACTAGTCGAGTTCGTTACTGCTGAGCCACAGTGGGTTCTCCTCTTTTTTTTTTTTTCCCTTTTTTTTATGGCTGCGCTTGCAGCTTGTGGAAGTTCCCGCCAGGAATTGAATCTGAGCTGCAGCTGCAACCTGCTCCACAGCTGCAGCAATGCCAGATCCTTTAACCCAGTGTTCTGGGCCAGGGATCAAACCCACACCTCCTCAGTGATCCAGGCTGCTGCAGTCAGATTCCCAGCCCACTGTGCCACAGCAGGAACTCCTAAATCCTGTATCTTTTATTTCAATAATTATCATGCCGTTTTATTCTATTTTTTGTCTTTATATTTGAGTGGCTATTTGGACATAGTTCTGAGATTAAGTGGTGGAAGTATTCAGTCCCGTTTCTTTCACGGTGCTATTGTATAATACTCATGAATTTTTTTGCCTTACTTAATCTCTCCATGATTGAAATGTACCTGCAAACATTTTATTTTTCCTCCAGCATGCATAGGTCCTGTATCCTCTAAGCCCTTATATATCCGATGATGTATTTCTTTTGTCTTTATAAGTGAGTGAAAGTTTGTCTGAATATAGAATTCTTGGGAAGCAACCTTTCCCCATTTAAAAACTACATATTTTTATTCCATATGGAATGTCATGAAGAAATGACCTAGGCCGTCTTCTGTTTAAAAAAGTCTTTTTTCAGACCATTAAAAATATTTATTAGCATTTTTCTAAGGTTAAGCAGTTGTGTCCTGTGTAGGGTGAAACTTTTGGGTTAGCACATTTGGATTTGTTAGTCAGCTCAGTAATTTTATTTGTTACAGAAAAACCCTGATTAAGCCAAAAGAAGAAAGACTGGGCAAAATGGTTCATCTCACCCCTTCCTAACCCACTGATGTAGGTCAGAGAATGAGGCACTTGTGAAAGGAAATTGACTGAGTGTGGTGGACACAAAGGCGGCAGGGCCCTCTTTCCACTCCCTTTCCCTCAGACCTACCCACTTTTCCTAACCCTATTCGGGAGCCCAAATGCTCTGCCTTTGGTTGGGCGTTCTTGACGGCAGATGCGACGTAAATGCTTTCTTGTTGAGAAGGGGAGGTCAGAGGGTGCCCGCAGGGTTTTTCTCTAATCGCTCCTTTTACAGGGTCCTCAACGCACAAAGTCTCGTCCGGTAAGTCAGTGACCGCTGCTTGTGCGGAGTCCTCAGGATTGTCACATCAGAAACCACTCTCTTCTCATTGGCTTTTTCCTCCTCAGTTTGACTCCGAATGGAATGCTGGGCTGGTGGATGCAAACCGTTAGGTCTGGAATGGGTGGGCAGTGGGCCCTACTGTCAGCCCAGAGATCGAAGAAATGGTGTAAATCAACTATACTTGAATAATAAAAAATACCTTATTGGTGCATCTACCTTATCTTGTGAGGAAGACAAAGTTCACTTATTTATTTATTTTTTAAACTAATTTTTTTTATTGTCATTAAATAAACACAATGCAAAATGTACCACTTTATCCATTTTAAGCATAAAATTTCGTAGCATTAAGTACATTTGCATTGTTTTACAACCAAGAATTTAGATACATGCAAAACACCTAAGAATTTCTGTTAGATAGCTCATATCCATTAAAAATAGTGCTTATTATTTTTTCATTTGTACATCTACTTGGGTGACAAAGTTTAAATAGTAACAAACTTTTTTTTTTTTTTTTTAGGGCCACACCTGCGGCATGTGGAGGCTCCCAGGCTAGGGGTTGAACTGGAGCTGTAGCCACTGGTCTGTATCACAGCCACAGCCACTTGGCTGCGACATTCACCACAGCTCACGGCAACGCTGGAGCCTTAACCCACTGATTGAGGCCAGGGATCGAACCCTTGTCCTCATGGATACTAGTCAGGTTTGTTAACAACCACTGAGCCACAATGGGGACTCCAGTAACATTTTTTAAGGGCCAAATGTGCTGACCCAAACCAAATTCTTAGTACTGATCAGAGTAATTTAGAGTTTGTGAAACTAGCTGTTGTGTATTCTCCTTTCTTCATTCTTCTAAGATAAGATTAAAAAATCACAATAACTAATCTTCTAAGGGAACATTTTTACACTTTTGTATCATTTGTTTAGATTTCTTCTTTAATAAAATACATTATTTATGTGTTGAACCTCCGTTTGATATCTCCTATATCTTTTACCATTTTTGACCATTCTAATAATTTTGTCCCTTTCTCCTTCAACCTTGGCTAGATTTTTAAGTTGGTCCTCCACTAGCTTTTTCTGCAGTTTAGAGTCTCACCTTTACAAATTTTAGTGCAATTTTGACTTCAGTTAAGTCGTTCTCTATCGCCTTCCTGCATTTTTTAGTGAGTCTTACCCATTTTCTTTTTTCTATAAGTGTTCCTCCTTTGCTCATCTTTAGGCCTTTTGTGCAGAGAATCCAGAGTGTTTTCTTTAATTTCCCTGAGAGCATAAATAAACGCTTTCTAAAATGGGTTTCTGTTTTCTGCAGTCACATGAACACATGCTCTTTACCTCTTACATGCTGTATTTATTTTATTTCCCTTTGTAGGACATAATATCTCTACAGGTATTCCATCTTTATATTTGGATGGAATATAAATATTCCATCTTTATATTTATACATTCTTTTTTTTTTCTTTTTTCTTTTTTCTTTTTTTTTTGCTTTCTTTATATTTGGATGGAATATAAATATTCCATCTTTATATTTATACATTCTTTTTTTTTTCTTTTTTCTTTTTTCTTTTTCTTTTTTTGCTTTTTAGGGCCACACCTGTGGCATATGGAACTTCCCAGGCTAGGGGTCGAATCAGAGCTGCAGCTGTGACCTATGCCACAGCCACAGCAACCCTGGATCTGAGCTGTGTCTGCGACCTACACCGCAGCTCATGGCAACGCCGGATCCTTGGCCGCTGAGCAAGGCCAGGGATCGAACGCGCATCCTCGTGGGTACTAGTCAGCTTTGTTTCCACTGCACCACTACGGGAACTCCCCATATTTATAGATTCTTAAATGGAAAGATTTATTCTGACCTTGTATTTGCCAAAAAATAGCATGGATGGATTCTTTTTGGATCTTGTCCATATTCTCTTGTAAGAAGTGAAGAGCCTTCCTTCAAGTCTGTGACTGAATGGTGGTAGGATCCACTTATCCTAGTGGCCCCACAGTCTGGAAGAAGGTGGAGACATGGGCATCTAAGCAGGGAAATCTCCTCTGCTCGTCTTGATCTCTGAGCACGAGGGAAGTGAGCCGGCAACTTTCCACAGCAGGTTTCTCCACCTCCTGGCTCCCCTCGAAAGTGCCCTTTGACCTCCTTCCTGGAGCTCCTCCCTCCGGTTTCAGGCAAAAGCCCGACTTCAATGGGAAAGTCAGATTCCTACCTCATTTCATCCACTGAAATAAACTCCAGATGGATTAGAGATTTACATGAGAAAAAATATAAAACTTTATGATCACTTGAAAAAAATATGGTAAAACATTTATGTACACTTTGGGTGGCAATATACTTTTAAGTCTAATACAAGGGCGAATTAAATTACCAATAGATTTAACTGTTTAAAAATGTGTAATGTCTGTATGTGAGAAAGCTCACTCCATATACACTAGTATATGGCAAATAAGAATATTTATAACATGATTTGATGGTCAAGGAGTGTGTCCTTATATATAAAGAATGTCTAGGAACCAGTAAGGAAAATATGAAAATTCTAGTAGAAAAGTGAGTGACATTAAGAGATAATTCATAAAAAAGGTAATAAGAACATGAAAAGCTTTTCTATGTCATTGGTAATCAAATAAATGTAAGTCACAGCAGTTAATTACAGTTTTCTTTATTAGACTGATAAATGTAAAGATACATTTTACATTCCTCATGTATCTGGTACATTGGGAAAATTTCTCCTCTAATTCTTTTTAATATTTGTGTGATTATTCGTGGCTTGGATGTAACATGACTTACTCCTCTATCGATGGACAACATATTTTTTTCCATTTTTTTTGCCGCTAAAACAAATGCTGCAATAAACATTATTTTATATGTGAATAAACTATGGCCATTATAGCTATAGGATAGATTATAGGATGCTCTAACTAAGGGAATGAAGAAGCAGTTCACAATTTTGCCAGCAGTTTACAAAAATGCTCTTATCCTCCTACCTTTAATTTTCTCTAGTTCTGGGTGTTATCAGCCTTTAAAATTTTTGCCAACCTAAAAGGTAAGAAATTGAATAGCAGCAATGCTGTTTTAATAGCTAGTCCTCTGACCCTTTCTGAGTTTGACTCTCTTTTTATATGTTTCTTGGGTAGTTGCTTTCCCTATTCATATACTTTTTTGTTAGTCTTTATATTTCTTTATCAATATATGGAAATCTTATGTCAGTCTTTTTCCAATCCATTTTTTTACATCTTTGCCTGTGTTTTTATTTCTTTTTTAGTCAAATTTATCTGGTTTTTCTTCTAGAACTTTGATTAAAAAGGCCTCGATTAAAAGGTCAACCCGACATGTATTCTCCTGTTTTATTCTATCTTTGCTTTATTTTCACAATTGCATCTTTACTCCATATGAAACAAATGTTTCTTTATATGATAGGAACTAATGTCAAACTTAATTTACTTACACATAGGTAATTTTGATGGCATTTTAATTAAATAGCTTTTTCTTCTTAAATTAAAATTCTACTTTGTTCTATTAACTTCTTGAATATGTTGGGAACTACTGTTGATTTTCTCCCACTAGATTATATGTGTGTTTCTTGTTTAATTAAGTTGATATTCTAGTAAGTTATAGTAGATGGTTAGGCAAGTCCTCAACTTAGAATTATTTTAGCATTTTTTCTCTTAGACATTTATTTTTTCATATGAATATTAAAATCATTTTAACCTATAATGGAAAAAATAAAAATCATTAAAGTGCCAAATAAATAAATAAATAAATAAATAAATAAATAAAATCATTTTGAAGTTCCCGTCATGGCACAGTTGAAACGAATCCGACTAGGAACCATGAGGTTGAGGGTTCGATCCCTGGCCTCGCTCAGCAGGTTAAAGAGCTGGCCTTGCCTTGAGCTGTGGTGTAGGTCTCAGATGCAGCGCAGCTCTGGCATTGCTGTGGCTGTGGCGTAGTCCAGAAGCAACAGCTCCAATTACAGCCCTAGCCTGGGAACGTCCATATGCCTTTTATTCTTTGAGGTGCGGCCCTCAAAGAACAAAAGACAAAATAAATAAATAAATAAAGTAATTGTAACCTAAATCAAAATGATTATAATCCAAATGTATTATATTCAAAGGATATATTTTTGGAGGATATACACTTATAGTATTTTGGCATAAAATCTTCCTTTCCAAAGACATAGTTTGCCTATCTACTTGTTCAAATCTTATTTTGTATTTAAGAATAAAATTTTAGGAGTTCCCATTGTGGCTCAGAGCTAAGAAGCCCGATTAGTATCCATAAGGACACAGGTTCAATCCCTGGCCTCACTTAGTGGGTTAAGGATCTGGCATTGCTGGGAGCTGTGGTGTAGGTTGCAGATGTGGCTTGGATCCCACTTTGCTGTAGCTGTGGTGTAGGCCAGCAGCTATAGCTCTGATTCGACCCCTAGCCTGGGAACCTCCATACACCATGGGTGTGGCCTTAAAAAGACCAAAAAAAAAAAAAAGTATAAAATTTTTTAACTGCATGTTTTGTTTTGTTTTTTACTTCTGCGAATAGCAGATTTTTCCATTTTAATATCTGAATGGTGTTTGTTAGATATAAAATGCTTGTTTTGCATATAATGTATCTAATCACCATATCAAATTAACTTAGGAATTGTAGTATTATGTTTAGGGTCTTTTGGGTTTTCTGGGTATAAAATATAATTTTGTATCATCTATTCATGGCAATTATTTTTATCTTCATTTTGTCATTTCAAGAAGATTATATAAATAGAATCATATGGTATATGACTCTCAGAATTGGCTTTTTTCATTACGCTTAATTTCTTGGTGATTCACTCAACTTATTAATTTATAGTAATATAAAATAATTATAGAGTTTATACTTTATTCCTTTTTATTTCTGAGTAGTATTCCATGGTGTGAGTACACCACAATTTTTTAAATCATTTACTCATTGAAGGACCTCTATGTTGTTTGTAGATTTTGGCTTTTAGGAGTAAAGGTAAGAGAACATTCACCTACAGATTCCTTTGTGAACCTAAGTGTTCCTTTCTCAGGATGAACGTCCGGGAGAGTGCAGTTGTTGGGTGTGATAGGTGAAATTTGATTGTTGATATTGTATGATAGTTGCATGCCTAGTTTTGTAAGAAATGGCTGAATTATTTTTCAGAATGACTCTGTCATTCTGCATTTTCATAAACAACGCATGGGTGATCCCGAACCCCTGCCTCCTCATCAGCATTTGGTGTTAGTACCATTTAAAAAAAAATAGAGGAGTTCCCGTCCTGGCTTAGTGGTTGACGAATCCGACTAGGAACCATGAGGTTGTGGGTTCGATCCTTGGCCTTGCTCAATGGGTTAAAGATCTGGCATTGCTCTGAGCTGTGATGTAGGTTGCAGATGCGGCTCGGATCCCGTGTTGCTGTGGCTGTGGCGTAGGCTGGCGGCTACAGCTCCGATTGGACCCCTAGCCTGGGAACCTCCACATGCTGTGCGTGCGGCCCTAGAAAAGACAAAAAGAGAAAAAAACAAAAACAAAACAAAACAAAAAAACCACTATGAGATATCTCTACATATCCACCAGGTTGTCTATTTTTTTTTTTTTCTCTTTTTGTCTTTTCTAGGGCCGCACGCACAGCATATGGAGGTTCCCAGGCTAATTGCCCAACACCAGCTACAGCTGCTGGTCTGCACCACGGCAACGCCAGTTCCAAGTCGTGCCTGCCACCTATGCCACAGCTCATGGCAACGTCGGATCCTTAACCCACTGAGCAAGGCCAGGAATGGAACCCGAAACCTCATGGTTCCTCGTCAGATTTGTTAACCCCTGAGCCATGAGGGGAACTCTGAGATACCTCATTGTGGTTTTAATTTGCTTTTTTCTGAAGTCACTAATGATGTTGGTCATCTTTTCGTATGTTTATTTGCTAGAAGTAGATCTTCCTTCATGTCTCTTGTCTTTCGCCCATTTTAAAAATCAGATTGTTTGAATTAATTTTTTCACTGTTGAGTTTTGAGAGTTTATTATATATGCTTGCTACGAAGTCTTTGCCAGTTATGTAGTTTGTAAATGTTTTCTCATACTTTCTAGTTTGTGTTTTTATTCTCTTAACAAAATCTTTCTTAGGGTAAAAGCTTTTAATTTTGAGGTCCAGTTTATCAGTGTTTTCTTTTACTGATTGTGATTTTGGTGTAAAGCCTAAAAATTCTTTGACAAGTCCTAGATCCTTATTCTATGCTTTTTCTTTTAAATAAATTTTGTGTTTGATAGTTAAGTCCATGACCCATTTTGAGTTAATTTTTATGTAGTGTGAGGTTCTTTTTTTTTTTTAGCCTATGGAGGTCTAATTGCACCAAATCTTTCGTTGAAATAGCTATCAGTCTTCCACTGAACTGCTTTTGTACTTTTTTTAAAAGTCAGTTGAACATATTTGTAGAGTCTGTTTCTGGGTTCTCTATTCTGTCCCATTGATTTATGCATCTATTCTTCTGCAGTACCCCTCTGCTTCTATTTACCTTTGTAATTCAACAGTTATTTTTTTTTAATGTGTAGAAAGTCTTGTTAGTGTTATAATTAAATCTCTTTCAATCTTCTTCTTATATTTTTTTCTTTCAAAAACTTGTCCTTTGCCTCTTCTAGCTGTGTGTTTCACTGGGAGTTGTCTGTTCTCATGTTCTTCTTGTTTTACTCCTAGTTACTTATTGCTTCTTGGAGGTTTTATTGTTTTCTTAGTCTACTTATGACCCTGTTCACTTTGAATGGGAAAGCTTTTCGATCGCAGTGGATCTGAGCATAGGTGTAGGGGACGCCAGCATGAGATGAGCTATCAAGCCTCTGGTCCTCTGATGAAGCTCTGTGATGACACCTTTCTTCGCTCCCAGGTCTTCCTGGTTTCTTACTGCAGTGTTTGGGGGTATGTTAGCCTCTCGTCATGACTCTCCTCCAGCTTCTCTGGGACCAAGGAGATGGGGTGGGTCTTCTTGAGACCATATACCTGAAGGATGACCCCTGTTCCATGACATCCACAGGTCTCTTGAGCCATCCTTTGAGTGTGGAATACTCCTGGTGCCACAGGCATCTTTTCTGCTGGTGCCTGTCCCAGAGCAGAACAAAGTCCTGGACTTAATTTCTCCTTTAGAGGTTTCATCATCGCCTTGCATTTGAATTAATGCCCTGAGCTGACCAGCTTGGCCATTCTGGCTGTCCCTCTGCCCTGCAGATGTAATTGAATAGTTGTTAGGGGGAAAGAGGCATCAATATTATTTATTTAGGTAGGCCTTTACTTTCTGGTAAAAAAATTTAGAATATGGTTACAAATTTTTTAATTTATGTTTTATTTTTTAAATTTAATTTTTTTTTGTCTTTTTGCCTTTTCTAGGGCCGATCCTGCGGCATATGGAGGTTCCCAGGAGAGGGGTCTAGTTGGAGCTGTAGCTGCCAGCCTACGCCAGAGCCACAGCAACACGGGATCCGAGCCACGTCTGCAACCTACACCCCAGCTCACGGCAACGCCGGATCCTTAACCCACTGAGCAAGGCCAGGGATCGAACCTGCAACCTCATGGTTCCTAGTCAGATTCGTTAACCACTGCGCCACGATGGGAACTCCAGTTACAAATTTTTTAAAGCCAAGGTCTCTGCATTATTTAAATCAATTCAGTAAACATTTACTCAGTGAATATTATGGGCCAGAAGCTTTGCTAGGAACTATATATGACAGATAAGGCCTGGAAAGAATTAACATTATAGGAGATAAGAAAGAGAAGTAGGACAATAATTGAAATAAAGTGTAATAAATGCTATAATAGAGATGTTGTATGAATAATTAGGTAGTGAAATCCTGACAGAAAAATGGAAATTCATAGAGATTAATGACTTAAATGTAAAGAAGCAAAAAATGTCTTATTTGGCAATTGTTTTTAACCTTTGGAGGTTTGATGCATTAGTAGAAATCAGAAACAAATGTATTAACAAGTTGAGCTATTGAATGATAAAATACTTTGGTATGGAATGCATTTTAAAAAGAAAGAGAATGCTGGCTGGGGCCTCAGTCCTACAACCAAAAGAACATTAACTAACAACCTAAGGGCACTGGGAAGGGACTCTTTCCCTAGTCAGGCTTCCAGGGGAGAACACAGACTGGCTAACACCTTGATTTCAGTCTGAGAGCCTGAGCGAGGGACCCAGCTAACCTGTGCCCAGACCTTTGCCCTATGAAAACCATCAAATAATAAGTGGGTGTTGTTTTAAGACATGGAGTTAATGGCAATTTATTATGTAGCCTAGAAAATTACTATGTCTCATAAGCATCGTGTATTTCTTTTTTTTTCTTTTTTTTTTTTTGTCTTTTTATGGCCACACCCATGGCCTATTGGAGGTTCCCAGGCTAGGGGTCGAATTGGAGCTATAGCCACTGGCCTATGCCACAGACACAGCAATGTCGTATCCGAACCGCGTCTGCGAACCACACCGGAGCTCTTGGCAAGGCTTGATCTTTAACCCACTGAGGGAGGCCAGGGATCAAACCTGCGTCCTCATGAATGCCAGTCAAATTCATTTCCGCTGAGCCATGAAGGAACTCTGCATTGTATATTTCATATAAGCCTCAAGCTTCATGTGATGGCAACTGGTTTAAGATGAATTTTTTGGTCATTAAAACCCTAAATTTGTCTATGTCATTTGATGCTTAAACAGGAGAAATCTTCCTTGTTGTGGTAGCTTTGGCTTTTACATTCTTGTGAAAGAGTTTCTTTTCTTAATTCTGGACTAGCTGTCCTGATTATCTAGTAGACACCGTATCAGAAGTCACCATGTGTCCGATTATAGGCAGAGAGCTACTCAGTAAAAGGAGGTCTGTTGTGAGGGTTCAGACTGGAACTGCGGGGTCTGTCTTCTCTGGGGCCTGGTCCTCTGCCTCTCTCCTTCTCCTCGGATGATATTGTGACCTCCGCCGATTGGCTTTCTTACTATTCAGTTTTGTTTTGCTGCTTTCTTACTTGACGGGGGTGCATGGATTGTTGTCTTGCCATTCCCCTGACCCCCTTTCATGGCATATTTTTACTACTCTTTTCTTAAATGGCCCATTCTCTCCTTTTACCAATATTAAGGGTTTGGGTGACTAGTGAGATCGGACCAATGCAAAGTTTTGGTCGGGTATAGGCCGCTGGCTGGCCTCTGGGTGAGCCGCCACTGGTCAGGTGCCATTCTGACTCCTACCAGTTACGGCAAGAGGGGGGTCCTGTTGTAGAGGCCTCGGCCACTTGAGGGGAGGGGCTGGAGGCAAGGAGAGGACAGCGAGCGAGCTGTGGTCTGGGTGACTTGTATGATCTGCCAGTTACCAATAGGTTCTTTAAATGAAGAGCATCAGCTTTTTTAGTTTTCTCAGTGTAAAACAGAGGAAGTGACATTTTTCCATTTGCTTTCTGAGTGTTGGACAGTTTTAATTCTGAGATAGTGAAAAGAAATTTTAATGCCTTCTTAAGCCTTGGAATTCATAAACTGTAATACTTTTCTAACTAGAATTTTAGTACTTGCAGGGTCCTGAAATGAAGCTTTTGTTCTTTGCCTTACTCCCTGCCTGCAGTAGAGTGCTGTAAATATATTTGGAAATTATTGTGGCAAGAGATGTAATTTTATTTATTAATGTATTTATTTATTTAGTCTTCTGTCTTTTTAGGGCCACACACGCGGCATATGGAAGTTCCCAGGCTAGGGGTCGAATCGGAGCTGTAACCGCCGGCCTCCACCACAGCCACCGCCACGCCGGATCTGGGGCCACATCTGTAGCCTACACCACAGCTCACGGCAACGCCGGATCCTTAACCTGAATGAGGCCAGGGATGGAACCTGCAATTTCAGGGTTGCTAGTCGGATTCGTTTCTGGTGCACCATGACGGGAACTCCACGAGATGTAATTTTAAAGAAGAGTGTCAGTGTAAGGTATGTTCAGTTTTCTGGTGGGATGAGCTGTAGCACAATCATGAAGGAATGTGGTCATTTCTGGAGCAGTGAATTCCTGCTGCATGGAACAAAGGGGGAAGTTCATGTTTACACATTGCAAATGGATATTGTAACAGAATAGTTCTTCATGGGTTTTATTGATTGAATTTCTTTGGCTGATGACATAGGTACTGAAAATAATGCAAAGAGAGATCTGATAGCAGGAATTTATTTATTTTTCATTTACTTGATTAACCACATCCACTTTTGTATATTGCTAGCCAACTTTTAAGCCTAGACGGAATCCCCAATCTACTCATGAATCACTTGATTTATTACAGAAAGGGAAAATATAATTTTGGCTTGAATTAGAAGGAAAAGGAGGAGAGTTGTAATTATTAGTCAGTAAAAAGCTACTTCCCCCCCCCGATTTTGTTCTGTCCACAAAGACATACTCAGTTCAGTTTGTACTTTGGGTAGCTGTCCCTGTGAAGTTTTTCTTGTCTGATATCTGTGGAAGGAAAGGAGGAATGGATTCAAGAGCTTGGGTGTCTCTCGGTAAATTTACAGTCTGGGTCCACTGTTGGGGAGGACCTGTGCCAAGAGATATGTCCAGAAGGAAGGGGGTTGAAATCTCAGTAGACCGTCTGTCCGGGCATTGGCCTTGGTAGTCACCTCAGGCAAGCAGCCCGGCTGCTTCACTGTTTCCTCTGCAGGAAGAGTGAATCAAGGAGCTGTGCTGCTCAGTGCCCCTGCCCTGCCAATCGCTGTATTACACAGTCAGCTTCTACATATTGTTTCCTGGGCTCCTTGCCGTAGTCCCGAAGGGGTCGACGCTGTATTTCGCAGAGAACAGGCCCCGGGATGTGATGTAGCTGTAAACTGCAGAAATAGGAGCTTGTGGAACACAACCCACCTCATCATCGCATGTTCACCTGCCTTGGCCGTGATGCAAGCCCCACCTTTTCCTCTTTTTCCCCCTAATACATACTTTCTTGAACCTGAAAGCAGAGCTTTGATCGGGTCCCTCAATGCCAATGACAAGGTGAGGAACTGGGGAAAAAACAAAGGAAAAGGCAGGCAGCACACCTCCAGGAACTTGACAAGAAGATGGAAACGCGGAAAATTAGATCAAAGTGGAGGGTAGAAGGGAAATGCCAGGAAAATCCTCAGCACTGCAGAGGTAGTTCTTTGAAGGGTGCCGAGTCTCAAATGGGCTAATGAGTATCTGGTGTTACAGCTCCCTGGATGGCTGGAGAGAGAAACCTCACAGGTGCGAAGGTGCGGGAAGGCAGAAACAAATCCAGCCAGTTTCCCCGAGGACGCGGTTTTGACCCCTCACCTCGCACAGTGGGTTAATGACCTGGCATTGCCCTGAGCTGTGGTGTAGGTTGAAGACAAGGTTCGGACCTGGTGTTGCTGTGGCTGTGGTGCAGGCTGGCAGCTGTATCTGACCCCTAGCCTTGGAACTTCCGTATGCCCCTGGTGCGGCTCTAAACAAAGCAAGAAAAGAAGGCGGGGGTGGGGGGGACTCCATGAGGCTGCACAGGGTGGGAACTGAACAAATGGCCGTGACCATGTTTTGGTGATGTGGTGTTTACCGTTCGAATTCTAATATCTACCACTGGTGTTATTTGTTCCTTTATCAAGACCAGATCTAGGTGACCTGCGGAAGCAGTTGTACCTTTTCTTTTGACTCCTGGAAATTGGTGGAATACGATTAAAATGGATTTAAATGCTTCTAAATTAGTCTTAAATTTATAATAAGTACGTAATGTGGTAGGAGCAAGTGGGGAGGTAGAAATACTTTGTGTGGTCCTGTGTTTATGTTGGTAGTATTTTGTTAGTGTTAAGAATGAAGTGTAATTAAATTTTTAATACATAAATAATTTATTTGCTAGGTTCTCTTTAGTGGTTAGTGTGTAGCATGTCCTGTTCTAGAAGTTACCATATGTATTATCTCATTTAATCATTTAAAACTTTGGAGAAACTATCAACACATCTTTCATTGAGTCATGTCTGAATGCTCGCTTGGGCTTTTCACAGTTTGGCCTGTACTTTCTTGTCCAGACTCATTTTTCACTATCTTTGAACCCTTTGTGAAACTAAACATATTCTTGGGAGTTCCCGTCGTGGCGCAGTGGTTAACGAATCCGACTAAGAACCATGAGGTTGCGGGTTTGGTCCCTGCCCTTGCTCAGTGGGTTAAGGATCTGGCGTTGCCGTGAGCTGTGGTGTAGGTTGCAGACGCGGCTCGGATCCCGCGTTGCTGTGGCTCTGGCGTAGGCTGGTGGCTACAGCTCCGATTCGACCCCTAGCCTGGGAACCTCCATATGCCGCAGGAGCGGCCCAAGAAATAGCAAAAAGACAAAAAAACAAAAAACAAACAAACAAAAACCATATTCTTGGCTATTTCATGTACTGTATTAGCATGTTTTTTTCCTTTACCTAGAGTGCATTTGTTTCCTCTTCACATCAAAATCTTACGCTGGGAGTTGTTGTCTTTTCAATTCATGCCAGTCAGTCTATACTGAATGGGAACTTTGCCACTGTCCTTAAACAAAGTAGACGTTTGGTGAATCTTAGTTAAATTAAACAAAAGGTGCTTTTGTTAGATTTGCTAACTTATCTCATTTACACTAAGCAGATGTTCTTTAATAGCCAAATAATCAGTGAAATTTGAGATGGTTCCAGTAGTGAACCATCACTGCCATTTTAAAGAACTAACCAGAGCGAAAACAAATATTCTCTCTAAAACATGAAATCACTAAAAATCATGAGTAGTTCATTTTGGGAAATTTCCTTTTTAAAAGAAGACCTTATATTGTGTTTAAATAAAGCAAGTTCCAAGAAGTCTGCTTTACAGCTGTTTGCTCCGGGAGGTGCCCAGGTTTTGAATGACAGGACCCTCTGAGGTGGGGACTGTTATCTCGAGGTTAAAGACGGGATGCTTGAGGCACAGAGAGGTTAGAGACCTTGCCTTGGTTGCACAGGTGAGCAAGCAGCAGAGTCGATACATTGACTGTGTACCTGACCCAATTCCAACTCGGTCAGCAGTTACCAGAGATAAAATTTTAAGTGGAGTGTCATTTCACGTTTACTTACTTTTATTACTCTTTGGCCTGCTAGCCTTCTAGGAACCCCTAGACTCCCAAATGCGTTGGTTGGTGACTGTGGAAAAATGTCAGTGTCACTGCTGGTGCACGTCAGATCTGGTGAGAAAGTACACGTCCAAGTGCCTGAAACCGCAGATTATTTTGTAGAAAAAGGGGAGGATTAAATTTATTTGGCAGTAAGCTTCCAAGATAAATTTATAAATCTAACCGCTAAAAGCTTTTGTTTAGTTTTCCTTTACAGTACCTGCTCCTCAAAATAATTGAAAAAAAAAATCTTCTTCTAAATGGTCAATAGTCGCTTTTTTCCTTTTTCCTTTACAAAATGTTACTTACTAAGAACACACATGCCAGATTTCATTTAATTGCATTTTTATGGTCCAGTCATTAACCTACTGAAAAAAAAGTAGCTTTAATGGAAACACTGACATAAACCTCATTACACTGGCCCCTAGGTATTGCTGTCATAAAGTATCCATCTTCCATATGTATATGTTTTCATAGGATGCTATAGAAAACGTAATGGAAAAGTAATGTTGCAATGGAGAATTTGATTCTGTTTATATGTATTTAAATACCCTAGCACAGTGTATGTTTACAATATCAAGAAGTTTATTTGGAATTAAGGTTTATCATAAATTTTATGATACTTAAAACATATTTTACAACTGGCCATATATTATTTCTTCTCCCTATTTTGAAGTTTTAAAAATTTCTTTGACAAAATATTTGTTATGTGTCTGTTTTTGGACTGGTACAAAACCCTTTAGACTCAATTTTCAATAAGAAAAAATAAGTTTTAGGTGATCAATTACACTATACATCATAAATGATTTTTTTTGACATTTAAATTTTAAACTGTCCTTTGCCATAGGGGGATATTGTGTCAAATGGTAGAGATAGCTGAGTATGAAATAATTTAAAAGACATTATCATTGAAAGTAACCCTCCCACACTATTGATGGGAATGTAAATTGGTGCAGCCACTATGGAGAACAGTACAGAAGTTCCTTAAAAACTAAAAATAAAGCTGCCATATGATCCAGAACTCCATTCCTGGGCATTTGTCTGCAGAGAAAACTCTAATTTGAAAAGATACGTGCATCCCAATGTTCACTGCAGCACTGGTTACAACAGCCAAGACATGGAAGCACCTAAATGTCCATCAGCAGAGGAGTGGACCAAGAAGATGTGGTGCATATATACCACAGAATACTGTTCAGCCATAAAAAAGAATGAAATAGGAGTTCCCGTCGTGGCGCAGTGGTTAACGAATCCGACTAGGAACCAGGAGGTTGCGGGTTCGGTCCCTGCCCTTGCTCAGTGGGTTAAGGATCTGGCGTTGCTGCGAGCTGTGGTGTAGATTGCAGACGCGGCTTGGATCCCGCGTTGCTGTGGCTCTGGCGTAGGCCGGTGGCTACAGCTCCGATTCGACCCCTAGCCTGGGAACCTCCATATGCCGCAGGAGCGGCCCAAGAAATAGCAACAACAACAATAACAAAAACTAAATAAAATTAAAAAAAAAAAGAATGAAATAATGCTATTTGCAGCAACAGGGATGGACCTAGAGACTCTCATATGAAATAAAGTAAACCAGACAAAGATAAATGTAGAATCTAAAAAAAAAAAAGATACAAAGGAATTTATTTCCAAAACAGAGACTCGCAGACATAGCAAACAAACTTACGGTTGCCAAAGGAAAAAGGGGAGTAGGGGGAGTGATAAGTTAGGAAGTTGGGATGAGTATTTAACCAACAAGGACTTGCTGTTTGGCCTAGCGGACTATACTCAATAGTTGGTAATAACCTACAAACAGAAAAGAGTCTGAAAAAGATTACGAATGTAACGGATTCACTTTGCTGTGCCCTTGAAACATTTTGAAGCAACTGTACTTCGGTAAACAGCCAGTGCCCACAAACGGAGGACACCGCCACGGTCACTGTCGTCTTCCTCCCCCTCACTGGCACGGGCGGAGAAACTCGTCTGTGCAGTTTTCATGCAGGGGGGACGCAGGTGCGGAGAACTGGAGCGCTTCAGACGGTGAGGGGAATGTGGGAATACGTGCAAGCCTGGGAAGTAATTTCTTTTTATATGTAATTGTTGCATGGGTGGATGTGTGGAACATAGTAGAGGAGGAAGATTGTCATGATTTGAGGCTCTGTGATTGCTTTGTCAATCTAATGATGCTACTTATTGTGAAACTTGAGAAGAAATGGGCACTTTTCCTCTAGACCTAGAACTTCTATCACTTTGTAGGTGATTTGCAGGAAGAATTTTAGAGCCTTGATCTTTTTTTTTTTATAGTTTTTTTCTGTAAATGGAGGTTTGCACCTCTTTTTTTAAAAAATGATTTTTATTTTTTCAATTATAGTTGGTTTATAGTGTTCTGTTAATTTCTACTGTACAGCAAAGTGACCCAGTCACACATGTATATACATTCTTTTTCTCACATGATCCTCCATCATGTTCCATCATAAGTGACTAGATAGAGTTCCCTGTGCTATATCGCAGGATCTCATTGCTTATCCACTCCAAATGAAATAGTTTGTGTCTTTTAACCCCAGATTCCCAGGCCATCCCACTCTTACCCCCTCCCCCTTGGCCATCACAAGTCTGTTCTCCAAGTCCATGAGTTTCTTTTCTGTGGAAAGCTTCATTTGTGTCATATAATTAGATTCCAGATATAATTGATACCATGTGGTGTTTGTCTCTCTCTCTGACTCACTTGGTATGAAAGTCTCTAGTCCATCCATGTTACTGCAAATGGCATTATTTTGTCCTTTTTTATGGCTGAGTATTCCATTGGATATGTATACCACATCTTAATCCATTTATCTGTCGATGGACATTTAGGTTGTTTCCATGTTTTGGCTATTGTGAATAGTGCTGCAATGAACATATGGGTGCATGTGTCTTTTTCAAGGACAGTTTTGTCTGGATATATGCCCAAGAGTGGGATTGCTGGGTCATATGGTAGTTCTATGTATGGTTTTCTGAGGTACCTCCATACTGTTCTCCATAGTGGTTGTACCAATTTACATTCCCAGCAACAGTGCAGGAGGGTTCCCTTTTCTCCCCACCCCCTCCAGCATTTGTTTTGTGTGGACTTGTTAATGATGGCCATTCTGACAGGTGTGAGGTGGTATCTCATAGTAGTTTTGATTTGCATTTCTCTAAAAATCAGTGATGTTGAGCACTTTTTCATGTGCTTGCTGGCCACCTGTATATCTTCTTTGGAGAAATGTCTCTTCAGGTCTTTTGCCCATTCTTCCATTGGGTTGTTTTTTTTTTTTTTTTTTTTGCTGTTGAGTAGTCTAAGTTGTTTGTATATTTGAGAGATTAAGCCCTTGTCAATTGCGTCATTTGAAACTATTTTCTCCCATTCCATAGGTTGTCTTTTTATTTTTATTTTTTTATTGTTTCCTTTGCTGTGCAAAAGCTTGTCAGTTTGATTAGGTCCCACTGGTTTATTTTTGCTTTTATTTCTGTTGCCTTGGGAGTCAGACCTGAGAAAACATTGGTACGGTTGATGTCAGACAATGTTTTGCCTATGTTCTCTTCTAGGAGTCTGATGGTGTCTTGTCTTACGTTTAAGTCTTTAAGCCATTTTGAGTTTATTTTTATGCGTGGTGTGAGGGTGTGTTCCAATTTCATTGATTTACATATGGCTCTCCTGGGAGTTCCCATCATGGCGCAGTGGACACAAATCCAACTAGGAACCATGAGGTTGCAGTTTCAATACCCGGCCTCGTTCCATTTCTTTGAATCCTCTTTAATTTCCTTGATTAGTGTTTTATAGTTATCAGCGTATAAGTCTTTTACCTCCTTGGTCAGGTTTATTCCTAGTTATTTAATTTTTGGGGGGTGAGATTTTAAAAGATATTGTGTTTTTTGTATTCCTTTTCTAATATTTCATTGTTAGTATACAGAAATGCAACCAATTGCTGAATGTTAATCTTGTATCCCGCTACTTTGCTGAATTAGTTGATCAGTTTGAGAAGTTTTTGTGTGGAGTCTTTAGGGTTTTCTATGTATATTATCATGTCATCTGCATACAGTGACAGTTTTACCTCTTCTTTTCCAAAAGGTTGAAGAAGAAGGAACACTTCCAAAGACATTCTATGATGCCACCATCAGCCTAATACCAAAACCAGGCAAAGATACTACCAAAAAAGAAAACTATGGCCAATGTCTTTGATGAATATAGACGCAAAAATTCTCAACAAAATTTTAGCCAACTGAGTCTAACAACATGTAAAAAAAAATCACACACCATGACCAAGTGGAATTCATCCCAGGTTCACAAGGATGGTTCTACATACACAAATCAATCAACGTCATAACCATATTAACAAAAGCAAAGTCAAAAACCACATGATCATCTCTATAGATGCAAACAAAGTCCAACATCCACTTATGATAAAAACTCCTAACCAAAGTGGGTATAGAAGGAACATACCTTCACATAATAAAAGCGATTTATGACAGACCCACAGCAAATATAACACTCACTGGAGAAAAGCTGAAAGTCTTCCCACTAAAATCTGGAATAAGACAAGGATGCCCACTCTCACCACTTTTATTCAACATAGTATTGGAAGTTCCAACCACAGCAATCAGACAAACAAAAGAAATAGGAGCGTTGATCTTTTTAAACTGTGTAACTCTGGACAGGTTACCTAACTTCTCTCTGCTTCAGTTTCCATACCTGCAAAATAGAGACAATAACAGTGCTGAGCTGAAAAGGCTGCTGGGAGGCTTGCAAGGGTTACTGCGTAATAAAGACCCAATACATTTCACTACTGCTGTTATTTAAATAGCAAGCAGATTTAAGTTACTTTGATAAGAACGGCAGAGCAGACTCCAACAGACTTGGGTTCTCGTCTTGGTTTTTTATTTAACGGTGTTCAGCTAAGCTGCTGTATTCTCTGAGACCTGAATCTTATGAGTAAAGTGGAATAACAATCCATATTTTGTAGGCTTGTTGGAAGAATGAGATTACGCATGTAAATTACCAAGCATAGAGTCAGACCCAATAGTAGGTGCTCCATGAATGGGGCCATTATAATTATTTACAAAAAACCCACGGTAATAATTGAACTGAGCGCCTGAGGATACTATGTCTTTACAGAGTAGCATTACTTAGCTACATAAAGAACAAAGGTCAGTGTTCTCAGAAACTCATGTAGCTGAGCATTACCTCTCAGCCAAAAGAAACATATTGCAGAGAAAGTGGTTGTAAAAGCTGTGTTCTATTTATACATCATGAAGGTGTTGTGAACTCCGGAGCCACATTTTAAGTATCGTGTGTGTGTGAGGCTCTCTTGTCTCTTACCTTATAAAATGCCCTCGTTTTAAATGTCTCTAAGTGCATGTACACATATAAAAAATAGCCCCAAACACTCATATTAAACTAAGCAAGATCTTCTAGACCAGACCACTTTCTTTTTCACTGTTTCTATTGTAGTCCTCTTATCAGGATTTCATGTTTGATCTTAAAAGTCACAGAATTTAAGAGCTGGAAGGGACCCGTCCAGCACCCTAAATTTATAAGTGAGGGAACTGTGACCTACGAAGTTTAAGTGATTGCATCAGGTCGTGTAGAAAGCCAGTATCAGAATCCTGTTCTCCTGTCTCTAAGAGAGAACATTCAGGGAAGAGGCGTGATAACTGGATCCAGACAAAATTGAAGGAGAGGTGGCCTGGGGTTCTACAAGGTGACCCTCAGCATACACGTGTGCGACATTCAACACAGAGCTGAACGAAAAGATTGGGTAAGGCTGGTGCTGGGGATCCGTACCCGGTGGCAGAGGCTGGCCCTTGTGAACTTACCCTGATGGCCCCAAACCCCACTGATCAGGGAGAAGAGGATATTGGTTATGCTCAGGTAGTATATACCTAAGCATTCGGTTTGAACTATAAAGTCAAGCATCAGGTTGCTCTCAAGCAGTGGGGTAGTAGATTCAAAGCCAGAAAAGCAGTAGCACCCTGGCTCCAGGAGGATCTGCTAGTTAATAATGTCTTGACGAGGAGTTCTCTTCATGGCTCAGTGGTTAACGAATCCGACTAGGAACCATGAGGTTGCGGGTTCGGTCCCTGCCCTTGCTCAGTGGGTTAAGGATCTGGCGTTGCCGTGAGCTGTGGTGTAGGTTGCAGACGCGGCTCGGATCCCGCGTGGCTGTGGCTCTGGCGTAGGCCGGTGGCTACGGCTCGGATTCGACCCCTAGCCTGGGAACCTCCATATGCCGCGAGAGCGGCTCAAGAAAATGGCAAAAAGACAAAAAAAAAAAAAAGAAAAAAAGTCTTGACGAAATTGCCTACCTTTCAGTGCTTCAGTCTCCTCAGCCATGATTTTATAATACTACCTGTGTCTTATGCTTGTGTTGACAAACAAGATGATTCATGAAATGAATTTAGCACAGACTCTGGCACATTAGGAACCACTTGGTAAAGAACAGTTCTCACTGTAATTCCATGTGATCAAGTCTATTTATGGTGGGAGGTATGTTACAGGGAGAAAGTTCTCTCCCTTCAGAAAGTACTCAGAGAATTTATTGGGTTCTCAGAGTCCTAGCAAAGTCACCCACAGTATAGGGATAACATTCTGGTCTAGGATAAAAAGGGTACTTAGAGAAGCTGAGGCAAAAACTTGTTTCCTGAGCTGGGCAGCAAGGTAGTTGTTTAGTATTTTTGAGGAGGGCAGCGTAGGGACTGTTGCCCTTTCCAGCATATACAGATGAGCTGGTTATATCTCAGACTCAAGAGATTCAGACTCTAAGACAAATTTCACTGACCTTATCCTGACTAGACTCAAAGATTATTGGTGGACGTCACTTCTGGTCTCTTATACAAAGATAACCTTTAAATAACACCAGGTTAATATCTGTTGGTTTTAGCTACTTTATAACTTACTGATGGCCAGTAAACCTCTTCTACATATGGCATTTTCTAAAGATTTTTTCCCCCTACTGCTCCACAATGAATTTTTAACTGATATGATGACAACTGCAGCTGTATTTACAGTTTAGTTCAAAACACTGCTCCAGGTTTCAATAAGGCCATATAAAAATCCATCTGAACCTCAAATGCCTGAGCAACCAATTTGTCCTTACCATCAATTTATGATGTATTCCAAGTGACATGGAAATATATGGTTCTCCTTAGCTCTTTACATGTCTTAATTTCTGTCCTTTGATCGTGGAGTTTTATGGGAAATCTCTGCAACCTGAAGCAGCTTAAGGGGGTAAATCATGGCGCATGACAAGCTCCAAGCCTGTGCATTGACGATTAGGAGATAAGATGCAGATAAATTCACAAATAATAGGAAACATTTATTTTTATGTTTCTTATGTTTGCCCATATTCTTCCTGGAATGTACACATAGGCATTGAAAATTAAAGCCAAAATACAACCGTAAAAATAAAATGTTGAAATGAAATGAGATATAAGACATTTAGTTTCATTAGCCCTCCCTCTTTTCCCTTCATCGGCAAAGGTCATAAGAGTTTACATTAGACGTTTTGAGATTATTCGTATGTCTCCCCTGGGCCTAATATTAAACCCAGAAGAAATGCCAGGTGCACAATAGATATGTATCAAATGAATGAGTACTGGTGGCTTGAAGAAACATTCTGGGACAGGAATAGCTTATTAAATCTGGGGAAGTTTGGATGTCTTGTGGTATGTACTAAATGTGCTCTTTTATTTCTCTTAGTAAGAGAATCTGTCTGATGAAATAAAATAATATCTGTGAATTCTTTATAAATTATAATATGCTCTGCTGAAAGTAGGCCTTGTCAGTACTTTGGGAACGTGGAAAGACCACACCCTTTGAGGAGGGACCAGAGTCTAGAAATAAGGACTACACTGAACTAGACCAGCTATAACAAAGACTAAAGCCTCTTCTTGATGAGATCAAGGTATTCAAGAAATTCCAGGAATACCCTGGATATTTGAATATCCAATTTCAAGGAATTCAACCTGCCTGTCAGAACAAAGCTCGACAGAAACATCCTGGAATTTTATAGAAAGCGTAATCCAGAGCCTTTAAGGCAACATCATCCTTTATAATGTTTGACACACATTTGTAGACATGTGGAAAAGCTGGAAAAGGTGATTAATAAGGAAGATAAAAAATAATCAGTTGAAGCAGACACAGAGATGTTACAGTCACTGGAATTGATAGGGACTTCAAAACTATAATCATGGCTAATATGTTGAAAAATAGAGAAAAAGATGGACCAATGATGATAAAAAGATAGGATATTTCAACAGAAATATGAAATGAATTAGTGGACATTAAAGAATACCAAAACATATCTGAAATTCAAACCCACTAGATAGATTTAACCATAGATTGTACACAGCAAGACAGAATTCGTGAATTCATAGAGAAGTCAATAAAAAAAATCCATACTAAAGTTCCAGATAGAAAAAAAGAATGGGAAGAGGCCTCCAGAGTCTCTAGCTTTCTTCATTCTTTTTTCTTTTTTGGCTAGATAATTTAAAATGACTTGTCTTTGAGTTCACTGACTCTTTCTTCTGTCTGTTAAGTCTGTTGTTCAACTTAATGAACAGTAAATTATAGCGAATTTTTCAATTCAATTATTCCATTCTTCAGTTCCAAAATATCAGTTTCGTTCCCCTTTGTTTTTTTCAGTCTTCTTGCTAATAGTCTCATTTTATTCATGCATAGTTTCTCTGAGCATTTTGGGAACATCTTTGCGATGGTTATTTAGAATTCTTTGTCAAGTCATTCACAGCAACCTTTTTTTGGGGGGGGGTCAGTTTCTGTAGAATCATTTTGTTTCTTTGATTGAGCCATGCTTCTCCGTTTCTTCATGTGCCTTATAATGTTCTGTTGGGCTCCAGGCATCTGAAAAAACGCAGCCACCTCTCCAGTATTTATGGGCTGGCTTTGTAAAGGAGAAGACATTTACCAGTTAGCCTGGCTAGAGAATCTGGAGGCCTCTTAAACCTTTTTGGTGAATACATCTTTTTTGGACTGGGGTGTGTACATTTGCAATTAGAGAGATTTGCCATTTTCTCTCTTTTTTTTCCTCCCATATTTGGCCTTTTTTTTTTTTTTTAATGATAGTCAATTTACAATGTTCTGTCAACTTCTGCTGTATGGCACTGACTCAGTTTTACATATATAATATGAGAAAAAGAATGCCAGTTTCTCTTTTCAGAAGTTCACAATCTCTTCCTCCCTCCAGTGTCTATCTGCAGTACTGCAGGTTCTCTAGGAGTGCAGCAAATTCCCAACAGTCTTTTATTCTCAGCACCCCCCAGGCACCTAGTGTATGTTGTGTCATGTCAGTGCTCTGAGACTGGAGAGACAGAAACCAGCCCCTTGAGCAGTGCCCCAAAGAGCTGGAATATTGGACACACACCTGACTCTTGTCCTCCCCCTTTGAGTGAGAGGCCACTTTGCTATATTGGTTTCTGTCTGTTGTGCTGTGGATCCTCTGGCATAGTAGCATGCCACCCAGCTTTCTCTTTTTTTTCTCAGCAGCCCTCTGGCATCTGTCCTTTAAGTTCTCTGAGGCAGGTGAAGCAGAAACCAGTCCCTCAGGAAGTCCCCAGAAAATCTGGAACGTTGTACACATGTTCCAATTATTTTCCTTCCCAGGGAGAATCTAGGAGTTGGGGTTTTCGCCCACTTTTTCCAAAGTCAGCCGGGGGAGGTATGATGGTGCGGGCTAGTCCAGGTCCTTGCCTTTGTTCTCAGCAGCCCACACCCAAACACCCTTTCCCGTTAGCTCTTAGGTTCAGGCAAGAGAGAAACCAGTTCCTCAGGCAGCCTCTCCAAAAGTCAGCACATTGGACCTACGTTTCCATCCTTTGTTTTCCTTCCCAGGGAGAAGCCAGCAGCTGAGCACTTTCTCCCAATAACGATGCGCCGAGTTGGGTGGGGGTGGGCTACGACAAGCGAGTGCCACAGTTTTCCTACCAGGTTCGATGTGGCTGGTTTCACCTAGAGACCTGGGGTACAGGACGCTGTCAGCCATGTTTGGGATTTCTTACAAAGGGAACTTGTCTAAATATTATTGGGGGAAAGAGGGTCTGGGGCTTCCTCTTCTGCCGCTTTGCTGATGTCACCCCACGTTGGGTTCTCTCTTGAAGGGAGATCTTATTGGTTCATTCCCGTTACTGCCTTCTTAATTATTATTGTTGTTACCATCATTTTATATTAGTGTTTTAGATTGACTCATATATATTTTATTTTCTCGCTATCCCTTTTTGTATCGTGTTATTTCTAGGTTCAGTATCCTACTTTCTAAGGTAAATGTTTTTTAGAAATGACTTTGGTGAGGATATGGTGCTGATAAACTCCCTAACTTTATTAGTCTAAAAATGACTTTACTTCAAGATTATTCTTTCTGAATAGTTTAGTTAACTACAAAAATCCTGTGTTGACATTTATTATGTCTCAACATTATGCCTGACTTCTGTAATTGCTGTAGAGGTTTCTGCTACTGGTGCAAATGACATTCTTAAAATGGACAGATTACTTTTTTATTTGGATGATTTTAATACCCATGCTGTGACTCTGATTGTCTTCAATTTTATTATGGTTTATCTAGATGGCATTTCTTCTTATTTGTTCCACTTGGGATCCATTGAGTTTACAGAATTAATCCTGGATATTTCTCAGGATTATCTTTTCATCTGTTTCCTCTCTCCTGTTTTCTCTGTTCTCTCCATCCATAACTCCATTTGGATATTGTAAGTTTAACCTCTTTGTCTCTTAATATCATTTTTATATTTTTGATCTCTTCTTCTTTCTGCTGAATTCTAGCTAATTTTTAAAAAGCTGTATTCCCAGCAACAGTTGTCCTTTCAGCTTTCTGATAAGTTCCATAACCTGTCCACTGAGTTTTAAATTCTTTTTTTTTTGTCTTTTTGCTATTTCTTTGGGCCGCTCCCGCGGCATATGGAGATTCCCAGGCTAGGGGTCCAATCGGAGCTGTAGCCACTGGCCTACGCCAGAGCCACAGCAACGCGGGATCCGAGCCGCGTCTGCAACCTACACCACAGCTCACGGCAACGCCGGATCGTTAACCCACTGAGCAAGGGCAGGGATTGAACCCGCAACCTCATGGTTCCTAGTCGGATTCGTTAACCACTGCGCCACGACGGGAACTCCGAGTTTTAAATTTTAACTGTATTTTTATTTTTAAAAATTTTATCTTACTATTTTAAAAATGCACCTTTTTTTGAGCATAACTTATACTTTTTTCATATGCCTGGATCTATCCCTCATTTAAGAAACATTTTAGCCATGAGTATTTTATGTTTTATGCTTGGAAACACTGTTGGCTGGAGATCTTGTGATTCTGATTCTGCTTTTTATTGTTTCTGCCAAATCCTGCTCATGGCAGCTTATCCCTTGTATATTGCATAGCGTTGGCTTGTGGGCTCGGAGGCAGTTGACCTGTCTAGTATAATCCCTTTCAGTTTAGGCTGAGGGTGTCCTTCCAGGCAGAGCTTGTATTTACTTCTTGTGTCGCACCCTGAAGGACTTAATAGAAAATGGGGACCTTTTTTTGGCTTTTGCTGTTCAGACCCTACAGATAAGTTTGAGTCTCTTTAAGGAAAAACCATGATAAAATTATTCAGGGAAGTCTTTTTTTACCTTTTCTCATCAGTGGGTCCTTCTCATTTACACTTTTCCTGGTGGGATAGCCCTTTATGTGTTCCAGCTTTATGACGGTTTTTCCTGCATGGTTTCTCAACCTGTTCCAGGCCAGGTTTAGATGGCACTTAAGTAGTTGAGTTTTGATTACCAACTTGGAAGAATTTAGTGCCAGAGCATGGAAGTGGGTCAGTGTGACAAAGAGAAATCCTGTAGAAGTCATGATTGAATCTTTGGGAGTGAGTGAGGTCACAGAGCTGAAGGAGGAGGAGTAGAAAGAGAGGTTGACTGAGAGAAAAGCCCAGAAATCCCACAGAGTACGAGGAATTGGAATTGGAAGGAAGTTAGATTGCATCGTTTCTCTCCAGGGCAAAACAGGAGAAAGTGGCTAGCCGGGGCAAGAAGATCAAAAAAAGTGAGAACTTTGAGAAGAAATATGCTGATTAAGATGTCCCTTGCAAGTGGTTTTGGTGAGGTGCTGAATTGGAGCCATCCCAGGCACGGAAGAGGGGGGTGGCTGAAGGGCTGGGAATGGAAGCAGAGAGACTGCTATCTGAGAGCAAAGTAACTTATTATCTGTAATTCAGTAATTAAAAGCTGCCTTTTAGCAGGATGTGTAGCGAAGGTCCTGAGGAGCTTCCTCTGGTCTCTGTAGCTGTCATTCTCTGCTAAGAACCCCTGATGAATAAGATTTCATGATCACTTTTTAAAAACCACCTTCTCTAAATAATCAGCTATCATATTTAAAAAACTGACTTTATGGAGTGGGAAATATGGATTAAGGTAAAATAAATTAACATTCTTTTGGCGTTTAGCCAAAGCCTTCATTTAGGGACTTGCAAACAATTTCAAATGTAGTTTATTCTTTAGGGGATAGTATTACATCAAACTTTAAATAAATCAGTTAATTTGTGAAGCTACCTCTGAAGAACATGAAAGATCACACTCTGTAGGTACTTCCGGATGTGTCAGCAGGATCCTTGCTCCTGTATAGGCTGGACAGTTCGCCCGGCCCTTTTCAGACTTTCCTGTGGAGCACTCTTCTGGGAGAAATTAGTTGGTATTCCTAACAAAAAGGTTTTATGATCATGCTAACTTGGGAAACTCCTTTTAAAAAAATTCTAGGTCTCTTTTGGGAGATTCATAAATTTACTAGTACATTAAGGGTTTTGAAGAGTAGAGTGAAAAAAGCTGTTGGAGTTCCCCTTGTGGCTCAGTGGGTTAAGAACCTGATAGACTGTCCGTGAGGATGTGGGTTCGATCCCTGGCATCACTCAGTGGCCTGAGGATCCAGCGTTGCCACAAGCGTCGTCAGGTCGGTCGCAGATGTGGCTCAGATCTGGTGTTGCTGTGGCTGTGGTGTAGACCTGCAGCTGCAGCTCCGATTTCACCCTTAGCCTGGGAACCTCCATATGCTGCCAGTGTGGCTGAAAAAGAAAAATAAACCAACAAAAGCTGTCGAAGTTGCATTTCTCAAACTTATTTGAGTGAAGAAAAGAAAAAGTTTGTGTGTGTGGTGCTGAGAGAGAAAAAGAAAGGGGAGATTGTTATGAACACTTTATGGAACAGTGTTTGTGGAGATAATTTGGGAAATGCTAGTTTAGAATCTTCAGTAAAAAAAACTTTCAAATAAATATAAGGTCCTCCTATATGTCAGGCCCTGTGCAAAGCAAATAGTTCATAAGTCCGTGAAATAGACCCAGCCTTTCTCTTCACCTCTCCCCCAGTCCCCACTGTGCTCCCCCAGTCCCCACCAGGCGAGAGAACTCCAGTCCCATGTTGATCCTGAATTTGCATCATGTGGTGCAGTTTAGAAAATCTAAGATTAAACCTTTTTTGGTTCTACAAACAGAAATGTAGTCAAGCTAATTCTGATAAACAGGGATGGGGTGGATAAGAGGAGGCTCTTATAAAGCTACAGAGATTTTTCAGAAACAGCAGTCCCTATTTTTTCCATGAGAATCGGGATGCCATCAGGCCTGGGGCAGTTGCTATCTGTTGCTTTAGTACGGTCTGGCCTTTTCTCTCAGTTTTATTTTAGTCTTTCTGAGGCTTTCTTACTTACTTAAGCCTAACATGGTCATTGCAGCCCCATGTCAAGCTGAGGTAGCTGATTCCTGCTCGGTGAATCTGTTGGTCGGCTTGGGCGTGGCCGTGTCCACACGATTCTGGTCGACCAGGGATGAGGAAGGGTCAGTCACACCATGTGCTTCTTCCGGGGAGCCTGGGGTGGAGTGGAAACTCAACAGTTTAATGTGATTGGGATGAAGAACTTTATTGTTTGAGGAGACAGGCGATGATAAATTATTTCCAGCACATTCTATCATGCGCAAACATTCTTAACTCGCTCCCACCTTTATTTACCGAGAGCGAATCCCAGAGGAGCTAAAATACAGCAATTATTCAAATAGGGAAAGAAACTCTAAAATGAAACAGAATCTCCTGTTACCCTTGACTTTTTAGCTCATATGACCTGTTAATGTTGGCAGAGGTCATAGAAACACCAAATATCTTTTCTCAAGTGATTATGGAGATGAGAAAAGAGTTATTGCTTTCTTCACCTTTTGACCCACTGGAAGGACTTACTGAAAATTTTTTTCAGGTTGTTTTGGAAGAATGCTTCTAATGGCTCTGATGTTAAATTACTTTGGAAGGGATAACTTCCTAGTTTGTCTAAATTTTGATGCAAAAGAGCCTACATGACACTCCCAGGACCTCAGCTGTGGTGTATACACCCGTGTGAGTGAGTCCAAGTCTTTTGGGTCAGCGGTGATTGAACCTGGAATGTACAGAATAATATTCAGAGTGCCTGTTGCTTTTGATGGTATTTCATGAAATGGAAATAGTTGAGGGCCATTTTGAGACCTCAGTCCTCTAGCAAGTCAGCATAACTCCCTCTGCTGAAGAAGCCTGGTCTCCTTTTGCCCTGCTCCTTTTAGCCACACACAGAAGGGTCTCCCGACCTTTCCACTGAGATTCAGGCTTAGCTCAGTTTCCACATTCATGAAGACTTGAGACGAGAGCTAATTAACCCGTTCTCAATTCTATCAATTTTGCCTTCTAATCTTTAGTTTCCCAGGGAGAGAATTCATTGATCATTTAGTCTGCAAGGATTCTGGCTTCTTAATATAGTTATTTCTCACTGTGTAGTAGCAACTTACCATTCCGGTATCTACCCAACCTCGCCTGCATGTTAGACGGCCTGAGGTAGGCTGCCAGGTCCTGGTCACTGGGGAAGGGGAATGAGCCCCTCAAAGAACGGGCTCAGACCCTGGGAGATGGCGGGTTCATCAAGGCTGCTTGTAGCCTCCACCTCTCTGTCACTTTCCTTAGCTAGAAATGTCTGTAAATATTTAAGAGGGAGTCTTCCCCTAAGCTTCTTTCTGACCATGGTGGTGACTCGTTTTAGATATGTGGGTATCCCACGAGGGCTACATTTCACTTACTCCTGTGAATTAGCAGGTGTTAACCATACACGCTTGTTCTCCACTGCGTAAGTGGAGTAGCCACTCGTTCTTCCCACCGTCTTTGGGCCAAGCCCAAAGATGTTTTGAGAATCAGTGGACTTGAGATTCCAAGCCTCTGTACAGGAACCCATTTTATGTGTGGATGGAAAATAAATTTTATTTCCAGTTAATGTTCAATTCCTTGGTAGTAGCTACCTGGGGTGTTCGCTACTTTTAGTACTTGGTACTCTATGGAAAGAATACTAAGGCTGATCTTGTATGCTTCAAGACGGAGCGCCAGAGTTACACATGTCTGCCAGGGGTACCAGACTGGGGTGATGATTGTGAAATTGTTGGTTAGAGGAGGTGGCAGTACGAATGTGTCCCTGACGGTCCTGCACTAGGGTGAGATGCTAGGAGATTTCTCCTCACCATCCTACAAGGTGACAACTTCCTTGCCTCCAAACACCATGATGAGCTAAGAGACTCTTGGCTTTGCACATTAGGGAGCTAAAGGAAGAGGTCTTTCAGCCACCTAAATGGCCTCTGAAGATGCGAGGGCTGTCTGTCTTGTGAATGGGCTAAATTTTGACGATGGTAAAATGAATAAGTACGTAATTAGGAGGACTGAGTCATTCATCGTTCCAACTACAAGATACCTCTGGAACTCCTAATGGATTTCTATTCTCCATCTCACCTTAAACTTATCTTCACCCTTAAATTTAGGCAGTAATCTGGGTGGAAGGGAGTTTGGCGTGGGTGTCGAGTCTTCGTGTGTTTGCCATTACCAGTGGGCCCTCGTGTTTGGGCCCCTGACACTTCCTTATCCTTCCTACTTCATGCTTCCCAGTTTTGCCATCAAGGCTTTTGTGCAGTATGTCTTGAATTACGTAGTTTTCTGTGATCCAGGGTTCACACCTCAGCCTTGATCTGACAAAGTGTAGTAAACTTCTACTAGGTCAGATATTGCCGGAGATGCCGCGTGTAGCTGCAGAGGGCTCTAAGTAGCCTTTGCCTGTGTATCTCAGGAGTCAGCTGCCCACTGTAGGACTCAGAAGAATTAGTCTATCAACATTTCTTATTTCTTTCCCCACTTATACTCCATCCTTTGTCTCGCTGAATACTTTCCTAAACCTTGCTTATTCAAACTTTTAATACTCTGGGCTGAAGTTCTGTCACCTGGACCTGTGACCCAGTGCCTCTTCAGGTCTAGTGGGCAGCTCCAATGTCAGGCCTTCCCCTCGGCCCAGTCTCACTGTGTGTGCTCTATGTTTTGTCAGTGATAAATCCTGAGATATGATAGAGTTAAAGGATGTTTGGAAAACCTTATTGGCAATCCACTCTCTAATCCACTTTACAGTAATTTTCTTAGTATATTTCACTTCGAGGTGAAATGGTGCGGTAACAGCATGGATTGAGTTCTGGTCTATGAATGCTTTTTACAGTCTTAGATAAAATGTAGGCTCATTGTCAGAAATGGTATTTTCGTGTTGGGTACATAACGAGTGTGGAACTATGATTGTTGTAGCATGTGTGTGAGATAAAAACAAAGAGCACTGAAAAAATGCTTAAGATGGTCAAGAAATTTTTACCTTGAAGTGCTCCTGAAAAGTCAGTATAGACTCTTCTCCAGAATTTTTTTTGTTGTTAGTTTCCATTAAATAGTGGGTGCTTTTGGCAGGTTATTCTAAGTAATCTGGTTTAATATTCTTTATATCTCAATTAGCTCACAATCACCAAAACCAGTTTCTAATACATACTTTCCAAGAAAAATAACTTCATGTGCATTTTACATTATGTCCAAGATACATGATAGCTGCCTTCTTGAATAACAGCAGGCTTTCCTCACAAAGGACTTGTTTTATAAGAAAAATAGTATCCATTGATAATTTGTGAAGAGTATAAAAATAGGACAGTTTCTATTTCTCTTCTTTCCCTTGCCTCCATACCTACTATCAGGAACCGAGTGATTAAAAGTCCTAAATATGTTTGATTTGAAATGGGATTTAATTTATTTGAAGGATCTCAAGAATATTTTTGAACATTCAGACTTCCTATGGAATTGGAAAATCCTGACCTGGATGTGGGGTGGCAGGAAATCAGTGCAGAATTTTGCCTCCAAGGCTATTTATCCTAGAGTTCAGGACAAGGGCTTGTATCTAGAAATCAGTGTTCAAAATGGATTATTCCCTATAAAGAAATGTGTAGACAGAGCCAGATAGGTAGTAGGAGAAATTAGGGGCTCCTGGGCTCTTTTACTGCTTGTTACACAGTTCCATCCCATAGAAGACACTGCTCTTGAGCTGTAAGCAGTGTGTACCTCAGTGCCATCTGGCTCAGCCGGCTCCAGCACCACAAGGTGAACTGAGCTATTAGTGGTAGGAAATAGCGCTCTATATTTGTCACGATGTCCTAGCACAGACCCAAAGTCAGGAACTGCTTGACATTCCAGAAGCATTCTCATGGCAATGAGTTAAACTTCATGGAATGTCTCTTTCCAGTGGATGATGAAATCATTTAGCAATGGTTACCTTTTGTGGAAGAAAATCTTGTTAAAAATTAAGTAGCTCCAGGAGGATCTGAAGTTTGTACTCCTGTCTTTGAAGTAGATTTAACTACCAGCCAGAGAAAATATTAATGCATCAATACGGTAGTTTGAGAGGGTGATGCAGTAAATTCCAGTTTTCCTTTTTCCCCCTTTCCACTTGATTATCTGATAATATATTGAGTTGATGCTGACTTACAGGGATCCTTCCCTAGTTTTGATTTTCGTTAGCTCAGTGATGAAGACATCGTCAGAGCAGGTTTGTATAGCTGGATGCTCAGAAAGCAAGTTGATCTGGGAATCAATAGAAACTTCCACAAGCAATGGGAATTCTAGATCGGCTCTTTTATTTCTCTGCATTCATGTGTGCTTTTGTTTTCTCTGCTCCTATACCCTATTGGTAACATCTTGCAAAACTACAGTACAGTGTCTCGACCAGAATATTGCCACTGATACAATCGAGATACAGAGCATTATCATCGCCGCGAGGATGCTTTTTTCTTTTTTTAAAAATTAACTTCTGGGAGCAGTTTTAGGTTCTAAATCGAACAGAAGGTGCGAAGATTTTTCCATGCACCTCCCCCCGCCACCTGCATGCACCACCTTCACATGTGCGGTTGCTATGCCTACGCTGATAAATTATGATCATCCAAGCCCATGGGGTTGCCCATCCTATGGATTTGGACAAATGACGTTTATCTACCATTATAGTATCATACAAACTATTTTTGCCACCCTGAAAATGCTCTATATGCTGCCTGTTTACCTCTTCCTCTCCCTAACCTCTGGAAACTGCTTATGTCCTTTTTGCTGTGTCCATAGTTTTGCCTTTTAAGGACTGTCCTATAGTTGGGCGTCATACATTATGTTGCCTTTTTAGATGGGCTTCTTAGTAACATGCCTTTGAAGTTTCTCCATGTCTTTTCATGGCTTGGCAGTTCACTTCCTTTTAGAACAGAGTCACACTCCATTTTCTGAACGTACACCAGTGCACCTACCCATTCGTCTGCTAAAGGACGTCTCCTCATCAAATGGCCCTTGGCCATACTCTTGGTGTTTTCTTCTGATCACATGCTCTCACTTTTTGTAATACGGAAGAGCTGAGAATTTTCCAGATCTGTAATTTCAACTTCCTTTTTGCTCGCCTTTAACTTGTACTATCTTAGATTTATTTATATTGTACCTTAAACCGTCAGGAGGAGCCACGTCACACCTTTAACATTTTGCTTAGAAATAGCTTACATTAAATATCCAGTTTCTTCACTTGCAAGTTCTACTTTCCACAGAACATGAGCACCTGAACGCAGTTCAGCTGAGTTCTTTGCCACGTTGTACCAAGGCTCACCTTTCCTCCAGATTCCAAATCATGCTGTTCGTGTAGTTTAAGAAACACCAACGCTTTATATATGTTTGGTTAGTTCGTCTGGCTGTGCCTATGGCATGTGGAAGTCCTCCAGCCAGTGATCAAAACTGGCCATCCAAGCCACTGCAGTGACAACACTAGATCCTTAACCCACGGCTCCACAAGAGAACTCCAAGAAATGCTAATGCATTATATATAACACTAATTTTGCTTTTGCTGGTGGGTAAGGGAATGTAAACATTTAAAATAGTTCATGTAATGTCTTAGAAGCATTGATTCCCAAATCAAGCAAAAATGTAAACAGAAGAAAACCTGACTATAGTGTTTTCCTTGAGACCCATTTTAGCCACAACTTTATTATACAGAAGCAATCATTTGAGAAATTTATTAACATTCTATAACCATTTATTAATTGTGTCACATTCTTCAGATAACATATAGTAGGAAGAAGGAAAGAAAAAATACAGTCTATCAACTCCAGTCTAGCAGCATTCTACAACAGAACTTTTGATAGAAAGTTGATAGAGGAGTTCCCATAATGGCGCACCGGAAACGAATCCGACTAGGAACCGAGGTTGTGGGTTCGATCCCTGGCTTCGCTCAGTGGGTTAAGGATCTGGTGTTGCCATGAGCTGTGGTGTAGGTCGCAGACACAGCTCGGATCTGGCATTGCTGTGGCTGTGGCGTAGGCTGGCAGCTGTAGCTCTGATTGGACCCCTAGCCTGGGAACCTCCACATGCAGAGTGTGCAGCCCTCAAAAGACAAAAGACCAAAAAAAAAGGAAGTTGATAGAAACGTTCTTTATGTTGACTGTCTCTGGCTACTAACCACATGTGACTATTGAATGCTTAACATGCAGCTAGTATGTCAGTGGAACTGAACTGTTAATCTTTCTTAATAACAGCTTTGTTGAAATATAACTCACATGCTATAAAGTGAGCCATTAAAACTGTATGATTCAGTGGTTTTTAGTGTATTCAGAGTGGTGCAGCCATTTCCTCAGTCAATTTTGTAACATTTTCATTGCCCCAGCAAGCAAGCCAGGACTCACGCTGTCACTCTCCAGACTTCTTCAACTGCCTCAGCCGTAGGCAGCCACGAATTTTCCGATCTTGGACATTTCATTTAACTGGAATCACAATTTGTTGTCTTTTGTGTTGGGCTCATTTAGTTTTGGTTTATTTGAATTTAATACTCACATGTGACTGGTGGCTACCACAAGAAACAGGGGAAGTAAAAGACCAAACACAGATGCTTAAATGATGCTGGAGTTTGGGAGAAGATGGTCCTGTAAAGGGCATGAGGAAACAGGTCATGGCGATTGGAGCCCAGGCAGAGCCTAGAGGAGGGTGGTTAACAGGAGCAAGTAACACAGCGGGGCAAGAAAGAAGAGGCTCATGCAGTGGTGGGGTGGGAAGCCTGAGGACAAAGGGTTGGTGAAGAAGCGGTGCTTTTGTCTTATTTAGAGATGGAGGGAGGAAGAAGATGTCACGATAACTTGAGAGGGTGTCAGGATGGATGCACATTTTCCTTTATTGCTGTCAATGTTTTCCGTGTGAGTATGAGCTTATATGTGGGCGGAAGAGAAGGGTCCAGTGGAAATGAAGGCGTGAAAGATGGTCGAGCAGGATTCTGAAGGATGCGCGTGAAGGCAGTACTAAGGTCATTCGCCTATAGAGGTAAAACCCTGCCAAGCAAGATGCCAGGTCTCTCTCTTAAAGGCAGGAAGAACAAGTAGGTGAAGATACAGAGCAGTTTTCACAGAGAAAGAGAGAAAACAAAAGGAAAGCACTTACCTGAAGAAGGTGGGACTGAGGCCTTGGGAGGGTAAAGTTTGGCTCCTCCGACCATCACTGTGAACAAATATGGGGAAAGGGATGCAGAAGAGCTCTCCAGAGAGGCCAGCACTATGGGAAATGGCAGCATCAATTACTTATATGTCTGCAGCTGTCCAAATGAACATGCATCCTAAAAGCAACAAACGTTTTCAGGGACATAAAGCCACCTGAGGTCCAGAGATCCAGAGGTGTAATTTTTCACTTACCAGAAAGTGAAAATTACCCAAAAGTTTACATCTGAGATTCTCAAAGGTGAAATATAGCTTCATTCCTCATCCTCTTGCCTCCACTCTCCTTTCTTTTCTCCTCTCTCCTTCCTTCTGTCTTTCCTTTCTTTGTTTCCATCTAGTCTTAAACTTTGTAGAAAACAATGCACCATCATCGTTCTCTCTGCCCTGCAAGAAAAACTGGAAACAAAAAAAACACAAAGCTTTGGGAAAATCAACAATAATCTGGACTATAATGATAAAGAATTTCATGTTATGAGTTGTAATAAAATTCCAATATTTTCTGGAGTTCCCATCGTGGCTCAGTTGTTGACGAATCCGACTAGGAACCATGAGATTGTGGGTTCCATCCCTGGCCTTGCTCAGTGGGTTAAGGATCTGGCATTGCTGTCGGCTGTGGTGTAGGTTGCAGACGCGGCTTGGATCCCTTGTTGCTGTGGTTGTGGTGTAGGCCGGTGGCTATAGCTCTGATTTGACCCCTGGCCTGGGAACCTCCATATGCCACAGGAGCGGCCCAAGAAATGGCAAAAAGACAAAAAAAAAAAATCCAATGTTTTCTTTATTTTTATAAGCCCCTCTCCTCTCCAACCCCTTCCTCCAAAGTTATAACAGTTGAAGAGCCAGGATGTGCTTTGAAAACATCAAATGACAATTATGCAAATACAAGTGACAAATATACTAATTAGTTGATATTGACTTAATATTACTTTATAAGAAGCTTTCTATATAAAAGTTTGAGAATTTAAAGCCAATTTTTTATGGTATTCTTAATATATAAAATTATATACTTATGAATGTGTTTGTTTATTTTAGGCTTTTAAAACCAAGGATGGATATCTTGTAGTTGGAGCAGGAAATAACCAACAGTTTGCTACTGTGTGCAAGGTAACCTGTAACATTTGGGATGGGCAGATAATATATGCAATAGCTCATTTTGCATAAACCTGGGAAAATTCAAGTTTACCTACAACAGTGTGGCTAAATCTTTAGTCAAGATTGTCTGTATTAGCACTTAAAAGTATGCTCTTTTAACACTTATAAAAGCTAAGAATAGGATCTAAATTAGCATTGTTTGTTTGTTTGTTTCCTTTTTAGGGCTGTACCCTGTGGCATATGGAGGTTCCCAGGCTAGGGGTCTAATTGGCGCTATAGCTGCTGGCCTGCATTCACAGCCACAACAATGCAGGATCCGAGCTGAGTCTGCAATCTACACAACAGCTTACAGCAACGCTGGATCCTTAATCCACTGAGCAAGGCCGGGGATAGAACCTGCATCCTCATGGGTACTAGTTGGGTTCGTTACCCTTGATCCACAACGGGAACTTCCAGCACTGTTTTTTTGTTTTGTTTTGTTTTTTGTTTTTTTTCAATCAATGTATCTGGCTGTATTTTGAAATTAAGAATTGTAGTAGCTTAAATTATGCTAAAACCTGACCTGTTTACCAGCCCAAACAAAAAGGGGGAAAAAATGTCATTTTAAAGGGATTTTTTAACACCAAGATATTTTTTTCTGAAAAGAATGGAACAGAGGATCTAGAAAACAATCAGAAAACAGTTAACAAAATGACAGTAAGTACATGCTTATCAATAACTACTTTAAATGTAAATGGACTAAATTCACCATTCAAAAGACGTGGAGTAGATGAATGGACAAAACCACAAGACTCCTGTTTATGTTGCCTACAAGAGACTCACTTAAGGACACACACAGACTGAAAGTGAAGGGGTGTAAAAAGACATTTCATGCAAATGAAACCAAAACAAAGCTGAGGTAGCAATACCTATATCCGGAAGGCAAATCAACTTTAAAACAAAGACTGTCATAAGAGCCAAGGAAGGCCATTACACGGTGATAAAGGGGTCAATCCAACAAGTGCATGTAATATTTGTAAATATTTATGTATCCAACATAGGAGCACCTAAATATATAAAGCAAATATTAAGACCTAAAGGGAGAACTAGACAGCAATACAGTAATAGTAGGGAACTTTACTACCCTGTTTATATGAATGAATTGATCATCCAGTCAAAAAATCAATAAGAAACATTGGTTTTAAATTAGACCAGATGGACTAAACAGATATACACAGAACAGTCCATCTAAAAACAACAGAATACACATTCTTTCTCAAGTGCACATGGAACATACTCCAGGATAAATTATATGTTAAGCCACAAAACAAGTCTTAATAAATTTAAGAATATTAAAATCATATTAAGCATCTTTTCTGACCACAGTGGTATGAAACTAGAAACCAAGTGTTAGAACAAAACTGGAAAATCACAAATATATGGAGATTAAACAATATGCTACTATATAAAAAACACTGGATTGATGAAGAAATCAAAAAAAAATCTTAAAACAAATGAAAATGGAAATACAGCATATCAAAGCTTATGGGATGCAGGAAAATCCATTCTAAGAGGGACGTTCATGGTGCTAAATGACTATGTCAGGAAACAAGAAATATCTCAAATAAACAACCTAAATTTACACCTCAAGGAACTAGATATTTAAGAACAAAGCCCAGAGTTAGTCGAAGGAAGGAAAAGCAAAGATCGGAGCAGAAATAAATGAAATAGAGGCTAAGAAGACAATAGAAAAGATCAGTGAAACCAAGAACTGGTTCTTTAGAAGATGGACAAAATTGACAAATCATTAGCTTGGCTCAAAAAAATAAAATAAAAAATGAGAGGATAGGTCATAATTGTTACCACAGAAAGGATCATAAAGGACTATTATGGAAAATCATATGCCAAAAAACTGGACCATCTAGAAGAAATAAATTCCTAGAAATGTACAACCTTCCAAGATTGAATTATGAAGAAGTAGAAAATCCGAACAGACTGATTGCTAGTAAGGGGATTAAGTGTGTAATCCAAAACTTCCCAACAAACAAAACTACAGGACCAGACTGGTAAATTCTATCAAACATTCAAAGAAGAATTACTGCCAATCCTTCTCAAACCCTTCCAAAGAATAGAAAAGGAGGGAACACTTCCAAATTCATTTTACAAGGCCAGTGCTACGTTGATGCCAAAACCAACAAGAATACCGCAAGAAAAGAAAACTCAGACCAATATGTCCCTAATGAACACAGAGGCAAAAATCCTCAACAAAATATCAGCAAACCAAATTCTACAATACATTAAAAGGATCATACACCATGATCAAATGAGGTTTATCTCTGGGAGGCAAGGATGGTTCAGTACACACAAATCAGTCAATGTGGTACACATCACATTATTCAAATGAAAGAAAAGAATCATGATCAGCTCAGTGGATGGAAAAAAGCATTTGGTAAAATTTAATAATCATAATTTAAAAACTCAAATTAGAAACAGAAGGAATATCTCTCATCATAATAAAGGCTATAATGGCAAGCTTACAGCTAACATGTGGCAAAAGGTTGAAAGCTTTTCCTGTAAGATTAGAACAAACAAGCATTTGTGGTAAAATACAAGGATGCTTACTCTCCCTAAAGTTATTCAACATAGTACTAGAAGTCCTAGCTAAAGCAGTCAGGCAATTAAAAAAGAAAAGGTATCAGAATTGGAAAGGAAGAAGCAAAGTTGTCTCTACTTGAAGATTACATGATTTTATATTTAGAAAATTCTTAAGACTCCATCAAAAAATTATGGAACAATAAGTGAATTCAGTAAAGTTGCAGGATACAAAAGTCAACTTACGAAAGTCTGCTGTGTTTCTATATAATAATAGCAAACTATCAGAAAAGAGAAGTGAAGAAAACAATCTCACAATTGCATCTAAAGGAATAAAATACCTAGGAATAAATTTAACCAAGAGGGTGAAAGGCCTATACATTGAAACTATAAGGCACATTAATGAAAGAAATTCAAGAAAACACTAATAAATGGAAAGATGGATGTCCTCAGGGATTGGAAAAGTTAATATTGTTAAAACATCACTATTGTCAAAAGCTGTCTACAGATTAATTGCAATCCTTATCAAAATTCCAATGGTATTTTTTCACAGAAATGGAATAATCCTAAAATTTGTATAGAACCACAAAAGACCCTAAATAGCCAAAGTAATCTTGAGAAAGAATAACATGGAGAATGCATCATATGCTCTGGTTTCAAACTATATTACATAACTATAGTAATCAAAACAGTATGGTATTAGCATAAAAACAGAAACATAGATCAATGGAACACAAGATAGAGGTGAACATAAATCCATTCATATGTGGTCAGTTAATTTACAACAATGCAGTTAAGAATACAATGGGGATGGAGCAGTTTCTTCCATAAATAGTTTTGGGAAAATTGAACATCTATATGTTCTAAATGAATTAAACTGGACCACTGTCTTATGTGATACACAAGAATTAACTCAAAATAGACTTAAGACTTGAACTTAAGACCTGAAGCCATAAAACCCTTAGAAGAAACATGGGTAGTAAGCTCTTTGACACAGGTCTTGGCAGTGATTTATTGGATCTGACAGCAAAGGCAAAGGCAAGACAAGCATAAATAAGTGGGACTATATCAAAGTAAAAAGATTCTGCACAGCAAAGGAAATCATTAACAAAATGAAAAGATAACCCACTGAATGGGAAAAATATTTGTAAATCATATATCTGCTGAGGGGTTAATATCCAAAATATGTGAAGAATTCATACAACCTAATAGCAAAAGACCAGCAATCCAATTAAAACGGGCGGAAGTTCTGAATGGACAGTTTTTCAGAGAAGACATGCAGATGGTGAACAGATACACGGAAAGATGCTCAACAGGAGAGCAACACTAGACAAAGAAATAAAACTCCAAAGTGTCCCATGGTAGTGCCACAAATTGAATTAAAATAGGCTACTGTGTTAAAGTAGTGAGTGGGGTGTCTGGGGAAAATCTCTCTGAAGAAATAGCATTAAGATGAGTGACATTCATAAAGCAACAGTGATGAGATTTATCGAATAAATATCAGCATAAAGTGTTTGCAATGCTAATATAAATATGGTGCTCAAAATTCATGTAAAGCCTGTAAGTACTCCATCATGCCAGTACAAACTCTCTTTGGTGGTAGGAGAGCGGTGTGTTTTTCTTTTTTCTTCTACTTCCATGAAGTTTCTAAACTGTGGTCAAATACAAAAAAAAAATAGAGTTAGTCTTTGTCCCCAATTCCGTACACAAAGTCTCTAAGACCATTGAAATTTCCTGAGTGATAGAGTTGTCTTTTGTTATTCATAACAAGCTCTTTTCAGTCGTACCTGAGTTTATCCTACCGAGATGGCTTGGGGGAGGCCCCTAGGTAGCTCTAGGATGGGATATAGACACCAGGAAGACCAAGTGATTAGAGCCTTGGGACTTGCAGCCCCACCCACCAACCTCAGAAGGGGAGGGTGGACTGGAGATAGAGCTCTATAAAAGCTCTTGAAAAAGAGATAGGCGCTCCTGATTCATTGCAGCGTTATTTACAACAGCAAGATATGGAAGGAAAAAGTGATTTTTAACACCAGGATTTCTTTCTTTTCTTTCTTTTTCTTTTTAAAATCCCATGGGATCCACATAGGTCCAAATATTGTTACTCTATTGCCAAATTTATTTACCACAGAAAATTTAATTTTTTCTTCAAATTAGTCTTTGTTTCATGAGTACCATTCTGCCAGATTCATGTTTTAAGTTTTTAGCAATTGTTATATTAAAAATGTTACTCCCAGAGTTCCCTGGTGGCTAGGTGGGTTAAGGATCTGGCATTGGTACTGCTTGTGGGCTCCAGATGGTGGAGCAGTGGTGTAGGTTTGATCCCTGCCCTGGGAACTTCCGCATGCCACAGGGGTAACCAAAAAAAAAAAAAGTTGTTTCTGAACAAGGCCTTAAATAAAAGTCTTGGACTCAAAGTTTTTTATTTTTTTAAACTTTTTTTAGGGCCACACTCACAGCATATGGAGGTTCCCAGGTTAGGGGTCGAATATGAATTACAACTGCTGGCCTACACCACAGCCACAGCAATGCCAGATCCAAGCTGCATCTGTGACCTACACCACAGCTCATGGTAATGCCGGATCCCTGACCCATTGAGTGAGGCCAGGGATCGAACCCGCGTCCTCATGGATACTAGTCAGATTTGTTTCTCCTGTGCCACAACAGGAACTCTTAAAGTAATTTTATATTGAAGATATTCTCAATTTTTTGCATTGCTTAGACTTTTTTAAAAAATTATGTTTTCACTATTCATCTAGACTCTGGTCTTTTGTTTTTATCTAACGTTTTAGGGTTTCAGTTCACTTTTTAGAGTTCAAATCCTGGGAATATCATCTAGTTAATAACCGTATATAAGTTTTTATTTTTCTTACGTGTAAGGGAGGACCTTACCTGTTGAGGATTTTTTACTGACTGGGAAAGTTTTTTTGTTTTTCTTTTCAAACTAACCATACTACCACGAGCTTTCAGTTTTATTAAAGATGCCTGTGACTCCCTTAGAGAAACCTTATTTATTGCAGTGCACTTATAATGTACAAAAATTATTTATTGCTGTGCCTCTTTCGTATGAGAGGTTAACGAGCACAGCTAAAAACCACAGCAAAGGGGGGGAAGTACTGCAGAGACGGTGACAGATGAGGGTGGTTCCAGTCGCAGGAAGGACTGGGGCATCTGAGGTGGGAAAGAGGGGAACTCTTGTAATGGTGACTCTGAGTAGTGTAGAGAAAATCGATTCAAACATTTGATCTAGGATCAAAGCGGCTTTATTACGAACGGTCAATGTTAAAAATATGAAACATACGGAAGCTGTTGCCTGTGAAAGCATTTGCGACTCGAGCTGCAGAGACGTTAAAGGCAGTGCATTGCTCTAAATGAGTACAGACTTGCTTCCTGGGCCATATGTTTTGGAGTTTTCTTTCTCCAGAATCGGGGTGGGGAGGGGTAGAAATGACTAGTTGGCGTATTCTTCACTGTTGAAAATAACTGTACTGAATTCTTTTTATTTTTGATTTATTACTGCTGATCACTTTGAAACTTTTGAACTTCCTCATGAATATCCATAGGAACATTTTTTTGAAAAAGATTTTTATTTCAAAGTAGAATATTTGCCATAAGTTTTAGTACTAAAATATGACTTATTGTTATGGTGTGTTATGACACATTTTTTAAAAAGGAGACTAGCAGAGGGCCTTGGAGAATGGCACACTTGACCTTGTTTCCCCATATGTGAGTTAGAAATGATAATCCCTGTTATGAGCCACCAAGGCAACGTCTACAAAGCTCTTTGAGATCCTCAGAAGAGAAATTTTATGTGTACGGGATTTTAACGTTATCTACAACATTTACCAAGCATCTTGAGCAAACGTCACAATCTGATTGACTTTCACCTTCAAAATATATCCTTACATGTAAACTTGTCCTAAATACCTTTTCTCTTAAGGGGGAAAAACAATCTGTTTGTTTATTTGATGTAAGGTTCTCCCTCCTCCCATGTATAGTGAATGAGTTTTTCCCAAGTACTTTTATTCAGGTTGATCTATTCATGAGGTTTTGGTAAGCCTATCAAAATTGTTCCTTTGCCAAGTAAGGTCCATTGTGAGAGACAGGGCAGCTCTACCTCCTGGGGAGAAATGAAGCAGTGTTGTTTTCAACAAATGGATAGAATTTACTTACGCCCCAACTTCTTCCAAAATAGAATTTGATATACCGGTTAAGTAATCATTCTCGGGGAGGGGGGTCCTTTTAGGAAACTCTCATTGTCAGGGACTAGAGTGGGAGTAGGAGTCTGGGGTTCAAGGCTTGGTGTTCAGAAAATCTTCCTGCATATAAAGTGACCCTTGGGTTCTAACAAACTCTATTTTATGTCCCTTAACATGATGCAGAAGAATAGGGAGTAGGAGCATATGTAAAAGCTGTTTTAAGCTGATTGACGCCAACACTAATGGGTATTCCTATTCGAAATACACTGACATCCTTTTAGAAGTCATATAGACTGGACGTTTCTTTTATCGGAGGCAATATACATTGGTTTTCAACGTGCACACAGCATAGGAAATCTCCTTGAGCCCCTCTCTCAGAGACTTGACTTAGCGTGTGAGGTGGGACATAGGAAACTGCAAGTTTAACAGGCACTATAGTTGATTGTGGAGCAGGGGGTCTGAGGACATTGCAATTCTAGAGCATTCTGTGAGTCTTGAACCCAGTCAGGGGATCTCTGGCAAGGAACTTAATCTTTGCTAAACATCTGCGTCCTCATGGTAAGAAGAAGATGATGATACATAACTCTGCTAATATATAACTTTTGGGGTTTTGTAAGAGTTAGATTATAAGTAAAACAGTATAGTCCTGGCTCAGAGTATGAACTTGAGAGCTGGTCTTTGTAACAATTAGGTATGGAGTTTCTGGTTCTCAATAAAAGGGAATAAGCACCCTTCTCCCTGTCTCTTCCATTGCACACAGTGATAAAGCCTGTACAGAACAAATGGGACATCTGTAATAGGACTCTGAGAAGTAAGAGTAGTTCGAGAACTGGGGGGAAACACCAGAATCTGAAGTATCTCTAAACTGGCAGTAAGGTGACCAGTTTTTTCCTCTAATTATTCCTTTATCTGAACACAGTAGAGCCTGAAACTTGGAGGTGGGCACCAGGGAACAGAGCTGAGATGCAGCAAATGGCTTTCATTCCTGGTATGAAGGGCGTGCAATGGCAGAGGGAGGGTGTGCACATCCTCCGTCTCCCCCTCTTCTCATTTTGGTATGCCCCAGCCTCCAAACAGTCCTGCAGTGGCAGCAAAAGAAGAGTAGAAGCCAAAACTCAGGAAGGGGGCCTTTCTTCTTCATCACTGAGCTGTGATCCCAGAAGAGAGGGCTGATCCTTGTGGATTTTTTCTCTGTCCTCCCACGGATTGGCCCTGGAAGTATGTCGGGACTGGAGTAAGGAGAGGCGAGTTCCAGGGAAGTGGAAAGAGGTTACAGAGAGGGAAGAGCTTCGGAAAGCGATCCTTGAAGTGGTTTGTGAAATCCTATGCTCACCCCTGCACTGCACATGCCTTGATCTGACCCTAACCAGGGCACCAGAGATGTTGAGAACTGTGTTAACAAATAGATGACTGCCCAGGTTGCAGCCTGACCATTAGCTGGGGCACAGGTGGGGCTGATTCAAAAAGCACTGCAAAAGGCTTTGAAACTGAACTAACACTAGAACCAAAGCACACAGAAAATGGGTTGGGATTTGTGGCCTGGACCCCAGCTGAACTGCTTGCTAAAAACAATAACAACAAACACTACCGTTGGCATTTAAACAAGACCCAGAGGCTCATAGCATAACATTCAAAATGTCCAGGATACTGCCCCAAATTACTCAGCATATGAAGAACCAGAACTTGCATGAGAAAAGACAATTAGTAAATGCCAATTCAAGATGACACAGATGTGGGAATTAAGTCATGAAAACAATCATTATAAGTTACTCCAACAAGCTTTGCAGACACTGTTGAAATAAATAAAAAAGTAAAAATGTCCAGCAAAGTAGAAGATAGGAGGAAGAACCAAGTGGACATTTAAAACTGAAAAATATAAGCAACCAAATATAGGAACAAACATCTCGCTGAATGAGCTCGGTAGCACAATGGAGGTGTCAGAGGAAATAGTCAAGGAACTTGAAGACAGAGAAATAGAAATTACTCAGTCTGAACAACGAGAGGAAAACGATAGTCTCCTCCCCGTATCGGAGGAAAGGTCGTATATTCAAGGACCCGTGGGTCAGGAAAGTCTAGTATGTACAACATCGTGGTCCCAGAAGGAGAGGAGAGAGTATATTCTGATGACGTCTTTGAAAAAATAATGGCTGGAAACTCTATGAATTTGGTAAAAGAAAAAAATCTACAGATTTAATGATTTCAGCAGACCCCACATAAGATAAATCCAAGTAAATCCACGTCCAAGCACATGAAAATGTTACTGCCGAAAACTAAAGACCAAGAAAAAAAATTTGAAAGCACCCAGAGAAAAATGACAGATTACCTTTAGGGGAACAGAGACTCAACTGACTGCACATTTCTTGTCAGAAACTACAGAACCCAGTGGGAAGTGGTGCAGTGTGTTTAAAGGGCTGGACGGAAAGAACTGTCAGCCTCGAACTCTGGGTCCAGTGGAAACGTCCTTAAGTGAAGTTGAGGTAGATGCCCTTCCTTCCCCTTCCGTCTCTTTCCCATCTTTCATTATTGCTTTTTAAGCAAACACTTGTTTTTTATTTCTTTGGGGGGAAATCGTACCTTCTTGGAATAGTTCACATTTATTTAATGCTTCCTATGTCAAGGACTTTGACTTGGATTGTTCCATTTTGTCCCAAGCAGCACTCTTTCTCTAGCTCCCAAAGCATGGTCGTGATCTCAGCACCTGAAACAGTCTCTCTAGAAACACTTTGAGTTTCTGTGCGCTTTTTGCTGGCACAGCTGGAGACAGAAGGAGAATTACTCTGACCCACTGTTTAATCGCAACTTAGCACAGCGGAAGGAGGGCCAGTGAGTCGAAAGTAGAGAAGGACACAGGAGTTCATCTTGGTCACCACTGAGTACAAACACTGAGTGGTTTTGGTGTGTCACTTATAGGATACTTGGGGGAGGCCACATTTACAAATTTAACTTGTGATCCCGTGAAGGCACCTGCCTTTTCTTGAAATGAATTATTCACGCTTAGGGAGGGAAGGTGGATTTTAATTCCTGGATGAGCCTGGAGGCCAAATCTGGGATCAGGTGTGGTGACAGGGAGGTTTTTAGAAAGGGCACTGTATGTGGTGTCGCTTTTAAAACTCCAGGCGAGTAATGCTGTCTTCATTATTCCTAAGGGAAATGAAGAAGTGAAACATGTGAAAGAGAAATGATAGCACTGGGATGCTCTCTTTACCTCAGGGGATCTTCTTTCCTTGTCTCTCCTTTGTAGGATGATTAATGGATTGATTTCATTTAAACTGTGGGAAACAAATGAAACCATTAAGTGTTTATATTTAAAGCAAATACATTAACAGAGGTACTGAAGCTTTCCGTAGGCCACATGGCCTGCCCCTAGCCCATAAATGCTCCTTCTGACTTTCCAACACAACTGCCAAACACTGCCTCCACACGTTCCTTTTAAAACGTCTTTTCCATTCCCAATCCACTCGGTACTTTCATTACGGTCTTGTTAAAATTGCAGGGTGCCCACTGGGACTTGCAAGATAGATTTTCTCTTTATTGAGGAGGAGCAAGAGAGGAAGGATATAAAAGCATTTCTGTTTGGTATTCCTTCAGGGAGTCATAGGAAAGAAAAATAGTGACACTTCTATAGGAAGAATATCCTTTAATTTGACATTGTTTTAATGGCGAGCTTTCGGGGCAAGTGCGTCTGCTTTCCCTTTGTTTTAGCACCTTGTTCACCATCCTGGCTGGGACTCTTGGGACAGATAAGATTGTTTTATTTACGTGTGGAACAAATAAGTGAATATCCCTATGAGATAGATGTTGATTATGGGCCCCATGTAAGTGCAGACGTGTACTTCGAGATAGTGATTTTTAGAATTAGGTCCGTTTTACCAATTTTGTGCCTCTATCCCTATTTCCTCTAGATGGGATTTTCTGTGGGAATCTGATAACTCTTGTCCTAGTTTCTCATAAATGGGTACAAGATATTATGGGGGTCTGATACCTCTTTTTCTCTGTTCCTATATGTAGACACATGCTTAAATGTAGAAAAACGTCTTATAAATTGCAGACCCAGCCAGCAGCATGACCCACCCTAATTGCCTGATCCTTCCTCCGCAGAACCCTTGGTTAAGAATTCTAAGCCCCAGCAAGGAAGGGTCTTGGGAGTGGAGTAGTAGGCCCAGAAGGCTCATACCCACAGGCAGGTACCCAACCCTGTGAATGACGCTGTACAATTATTTTTCCCTTTTAGATCTTGAATTTGCCTGAACTGATAGGCGATGCCAAGTACAGAACCAACCACCTTCGAGTACAGAATAGAAAAGAGCTTATTAAAATTCTTTCGACACGGTAAGTGTGGCTCTACCACGCGCACACTTAAGAATTAATCTGCCATTAGCATTTATTTGGTATTTTGTGGTGTTCTTTTTGGCTTATTTAAACTTAGCTTTCATTTCGCAAAATTGCTTAGCAGAAATATATTTTTAATCTATGTTTATCTTCGAAAGCATTTGAAAGACGTTTACCTGTCCTGTTAACCACCGAATGATCACAATGCTGTGAATAAGAAATTCCTGGTTACCTTGGATCAGGCCGCGTCTCTGGGGCACGTCAGTGTTGGGTTAGTCTGTCACAAACCCTGACAACAGCCATGGGTAAACATCATGTTTTACACTTACTGGATTAAATGCTCCACGGGCCGGGGCTCATCTAACCCTCCGGTCACCCTGTGAGGGCAGTTCTGTTCGTCCTGTTTTACACATGAGGAAGCCGAGACGCAGGGCGGTTCCGTCAGGAGTTGGTTGGTTTTTCTGATCACTCCTGTGTCGTTTGTCGTGGTGATGCTTTATAAATGGTAGGTTGAGTCGTGGGTCATAAAGGTTGAACGATTAACAATCAGTTAATTAATTTAGAATATTTGATTTCCACATGATTCCATTCATGTCTGGTTAAGCTTTTGCTAAAACCTGTACCAGTTTTTCAAGTTCGCCTCAGGAAAAATAATGATTCTTGCTTTCTCCTCTCAGTTTCACCTTTATTTACATCTAAACAGTCTGAAGCGACAGGCTTTGTAGTTTTTGCGCATCTAAATGGCCACATGCCTTGTCCTACAGGATGGAAGGTTTCCTTTCCTCATACCAAGAAATTAAGGCCTTTTGTTCAAATACCACATTTTGTCTTTTGACAAAATGCCCTTGTGTTTCCATGTAGTATATTCCTATCAAACTGCTTAGAAAATAAAATTCTGCTCATGGTTCATTTCTTTCCGTTCCCTTCATACTTGGGGATTTCTGCATGAGCCACCATTCATTATCTACCTGCTCTTTCCTGGATTTTACGCACTTCCTCTCTGCTTGCCTGCATCTCCTCCAGTCAACAGGACCTCTGTGTGTGGGAATGATGCGCAGATAAGACAGAATGAGAATCAGGCTCCCCTCTCTTGGTCGTTAGTTAAATAAAACTCGGTTCTACGGCAAAGCCAGAGAGCCCTCGGTCATTAACCTCTCTCCACATGAGAATTGGCCATTTATTTCCACTGTTTGCCTCTCAAGCAGTTTCTAATTCATTTAATTCATTGATAGGACTTTTTCCTTTCACACTACGGCTACCAAGTTTCAATAATGGGCACTTGTGAGAACCTTATCAAAAGCTCTTTGATAGTCTAAATAAATCGCATCCATGCTGTGGGAAGAGTGGACCCAAGAGAAACACAAAACCTAGGCAGATGCAAGCATCGTCTTATTCCTGAGTGGCCAGCAAGGACACAAAGTTACGGGGTCCTGTGTCCTGACACTTGTGTTCCTTGTCAAGTTCTGGTAGAGAACTCTGCTGTGGACGGGCGTTTGGCAGCGTCTGTAACAGTTTAATCTGTGGCTTGTCTCTTTGGGGTGAATTAGGTCACCTGACATCTTCTTTCCACCCTTATACACCCAGAAGTGGGAGTTTCAGCGTTTGGGAATCCAAACGGTTCTTTACCATGTCTTTATTTAGACTTAAGGAGTCAAATTTGTACAGAAGAGACGAGGGGGTAGTCTTAAGATAGGAAACTTGTTAGGGGAGGGCCCGTCATCCTGCTCCTGCTGTTGAAACACAGACCACAGAGAGGGCCTTGGTTGCTCAGAGGCCGGGGTCCCTGCTCTTCTGTGCTCGGGTGTGGACATGTTTTGCTGTTGTCTTGTGGGAGCTGGTTCTTCCAGCTCTTCCAGCTCAAGTCTCTTCTCCTCCACGGAGGATCAAACTGTGTGACCAAGGAGGATTAGGGTATTGATTCAGCCCCACTGATAACCTTAGCGTCTGTTTTTCTGAACAAATGTCTCTGGATTCACTCGTAATGTTAAGCGCTTGGGCTTGTGAGCGTTGTAGAGTGTACCATTTTCATGATATGATACTATGTTGTTCCAATATTCAACATATTAGTGGCTCTTTATTAATTATAGGACTAAATCTGGTCTTTTTAGTCTGACATCATGGCCTTCTGCAATCTGGCATGAGCTTCCCTTTCCCCTTTTTCTCAGTATAAAGAAATAAAATAGGGAGGTGGGTCTAGAGAGAGAGAATGGGGGGTAGTAGGTGGCCGGAAAATCATGCTGTCGTGGATCTAAGAGACTTTATGATAAAGAAGCTTCTTAAACTTATGAAACCAAGGAAATTTCGGTCATAAAATGAGTTTGCTTATCAGCAACTTTAATTTCTATCTAGTTTGAAGACAGGTCTTTTTTCTTAGCGTTTTGTTGAGACATATATAATTGACATATAATGCCGTGTTCGTTTAAGGTGTACAGGATAACGATTTGATATGTGTATGTGCTGTGAAACGATTCTCATGAGTTAATACCCATCACCTCACTGTTACAAGTCTGTTTTTAACTTTCCCTTGTGATGAGAACTCTTAAGACCTACTCTCTTAGCGACTGTCAAAGATGCAGTCTCGTTTTGTTAACTGTAGTCGCCATGCTGTGAGTTACCCACTTGGGCCTTATTTATCTTGTACCTGGAAGCTTGCACCTTCTGACCACCTTCACCCTGAAGAGACGTCTTCAAGGGAACACTCTACCTGGTGGGATTCAAAGCTTGCCAGCAACTTAGAGCCGGCAAAACTGAAGAGACTTGAGCGACTCAAGAGTTTCAATGGCATATGCTTCTCATTTGTTCATTGTCTTACCATCTATTTAACAAGTAGTTCTGACTACTTACCTTGTGCCAGTGACTGTTTTGAGCACTAGGAAAATGACATTAAAAAAAACAAACACAGGGAGTTCCCGTCGTGGCGCGGTGGTTACCGAATCCGACTAGGAACCATGAGGTGGCAGGTTCAATCCCTGGCCTTGCTCAGTGGGTTAAGGATCCGGCGTTGCTGTGGCTGTGGTGTAGGCCGGCGGCTACAGCTCCGATTAGACCCCTAGCCTGGGAACCTCCATGTGCCGCGGGAAGTGGCCCTAGAAAAGGCAAAAGACAAAACAAACAAACAAACAAAAAAAGCACAAAAGTCTCTGCCCTCCTGGACTTCGAGTAACTCCTGTAGGCTTTTCTAGAAGGCTTTTCTTCTAGACCTCTTCCATAAAAATATTTATTTTGGTATGCCTAAGAAGTTAGTTGTCCGTATTTTTCATATAATTTTTTTGGTAAATTTTGCTTTGCAGTTACAGGCTGTGTCTGTTAATTATTGTCTTTTTGTCTTTTTTTGAGCACGTTACAATCCATATGCTGCAATTTTTTGGAGTGTGTGGTTTTCCAATCACTCCTATAGAAAATCATATTTGCCATGTGACTATACCATATTTTTTCCTGCTGTTTGCTTTTAAACATTATATCATAAAAGTTGCCTTTAATGCTCAAAGACACTTTCCTTGGCCTATATTTTTATTTTAGAAAATATTTAAATATGAAAAATTCAGAGGAATTTGTGAGAGTGAATTTGACTGCAGACCGCTTTAAAAAAATCTCTAGGAATGATAGATTCTATAGTGTTTATTAAAAAAAAAACCCAGGCCTCTCACCACTTTCATCCGGCTTGATATCCCAAAGTGAAAAGAGAGGTATTTAGGGATTTTTACAAAGTCTGCTCTCCAAAATACACCTAAAGGTTTACTCTTGTGTTTCAAAACCTTCCTTCCAAAGTCTTTTTTCTGTGTAATTTTTGATCAATTTCCTGGATAATATTCCACAGTAACTTCCCTGGCCATGGCCGTCATTCGTCTAAATGCTGCAGAATTGGGTGATTCTCTGCCTTCTCCTCCAGAATCTGTGGCATCTTTTGAAAGTGCCTACCAGCAATGTCGCTTGCCTCACTTTTCTGTTACTCTTGCTGCATTCGGTTTGATGCTGTTTTCTGAGAGCGGTCAGTCTCGTTCAGGAAGGCAGCTGCATGTTTTTGTCATCAGCTGTTTCCACAGCCAGCACACACACAGGTCCCCTCAAGTGCTCTCAGGTGTGGCTATTCCCCAACCGTGGCCGTGAGCACGGCTTTTTTTTTTTTTAATTTAAAGGTGGAAGACTTTCCCCTCGAGCGTGCCATTTTATCCAGGGTGTTGCAGAGAGTCTGTTTACCCAGCTGCTAGGACCAAAAAACGAGGCAAAGCTAAAGCACATTAGAAGTCCCCAGCTAAACCACAGAGCAAGAGATATCATCAAGATGAATCGGGGTCTGTTACAGCCCAACCATTCTTCGCAATTCTAAGGACAAAAAACTCCTCAACCTGGGCTACTCACCCAGGGGACCAGCATTTTTGCCGCAGTTAGGACTCCCTGGAGAGACTGAAGATGATGGTGTGTGTATTGACACGAGGAAGAAAATGATGAAGGTGACGTCCTGGCAGCTGGGGACGATGGCGGGACAGAGAAATAATGGGGAAGACAGAAATGCGGTTGATTCCTCTCTCTTCCTGTCTTCATGGACATTAGTGGCCACTGACTGTGAGCCTTCGTCCTACAGATACAGAGATGAAAATGAGACCAGCTCCTGGTCCAAGCAGGAAAATTAAAAGGTAAAGCAATGAATTAAATAGAGTGTGTGAAGTGCCACCCATGTGCACTGGGTGCTGGGAGCCCAGAGAAGGGGCACCTGCCTCAATCTGGGCAAATCAGGGAAGGCTTCCTGTAGGCAGTGCCACCTGAGATGAGTCTTAAAGGACACATTGAATTAGGCAGGTGAAGGGAAAAAAAGACAGTTCAAAGGAGAAAATATAAAATTGAGTATGGTTTTACACAGAGAAAAAAATAAATTATAGGAGAAGGAAAAAAGTAACTTGGAGAGAAACCGCTGACAGCTGTTAAATTGCTTTTTGAAAAATGCTACACATGTTAAGGAACTGTGTATCAGTACAGTCCTCACGAAGGCATTCCTAAAAAGTTGGTTACACTAAGTTGTCGTAAATAAAACTATACAGTGTAAGACAAATTTACCTTTTTTTAAAAAATAATTTTTATTTTTTCCATTATATACCTTTTAAAGTACTGTGGCAAATCCTTTAGTCAAATAAATAATTGCTTTTGGTTTTGAATGATCTGATTTTTCTTAAGTTTCTGCTATGTATTTGATATCTACTTATTTTCAGAGTTTACTATATTAAAATTTAAAGTGAAATTAAATGCCCTAGTTCAGGGCCTTTTTTTTTTTTTTTTTGTCTTTTAGGGTCGCGCTAGTGGCATGTGGAGATTCCCAGGCTAGGAGTCGAATCAGAGCTGCAGCCGCTGGCCTACGCCAGAGCCACAGCAATGTGGGATCTGAGCCATATCTTCGACCTACACCGCAGTTCACGGCAACGCCAGATCCTTAACCCACTGAACGAGGCCAGGAATTGAACCCGCATCCTCATGGATGCTAGTCAGGTTCATTAACCACTGAGCCACGATGGGAACTTCTAAACATACAAAGGTGCTAAACAGATTCTTGTTGAATTGAATTCAGAATTTAAAGAACTTCATCTCTTTAAATTTGGTGTCAAGTTATTTTTAATAGACTCATTCAAAACATTGGCAAGTTGAACCTGATGCATTTGCGGCTGTTGATGGAGGGGTTGTGACCTCAAAGGTGCCCAAATATAACTTAATTTTTAAAAACTGACATCTTGGTTCCATGAAGCAAATTTGGTCACTCTGCTTCCCTGCCTCGGTCTTTCAGGGAGTCTCCATAGCTGTGGGGATAAAGTTTCAACTCTTTCTCTTAACACGTGTAGTTCGATCTCCTACCTGCAACTCCTTATGGTTTGCCCTGGTCTTTGAATCCACTGTGTCTCTACATACTCATTGGTTTTCACTAGAATGATGGCCCTTTTTCGTCCCTGGCTGCTACCAGTCTTTACAATGAGCATAAGTTTGGGAGCTTTTCCTGGCTCATTTGTCTGTTTTACATGCCCACCCCCCCCCACGCTGCTGCATCAAAGCGTCTATTGTGCTCAGCTGTCATCACACGCCCTCCCTGACAAGACAGTGAGTTTCTTAAGGCAGAGATTAGCTTTTTGTTTTTAGGGACAATTTTGTAGAGCAGTTTTAGGTTCCTAGCAAATGGAGAGGAAGGTTCAGAGATTTCCCCTGTACCCTCTACTCCCCTTCCCCCTCCCCCAGCCTCCCCACCACCCGCAACCCAACAGAGTGATACGTTTGTCATGACTCATGACCTTACATTGACATGTCGTAAGAGACTATGTTTTTGTTTATTTTTGTTTGTTTTGTTTTGTTTTTTAATGGCCTATGGAAGTTCCCTCCTGGGCCAGAGATTGAATCTGAGCTGTAGCTGTGACCTACACTGCCGCTGTGGCAATGCCAGATCCTTTAACCCTTTGTGCCAGGCCTGGGATCAAACCCGTACCTTCTCACAAACCCGGGCCACTGCAGTCGGAGTCTTTACCCAGTGTGCCACGGCGGGAACGCCAAGACTGTGTGTCTTTTTTGATTTTTATCTCTAGTGCCTTTTTGGGTTCTTGACACTAGGTGTGCTTTCAGTTAGCAAATGTGTGGACCATCCGTATTTGGCAAACAGGCCAAGGGGCAAAGACCCAATGTTAGGTCAAAATAAAAAGAGAGCAGTGGTAGACAAAAGTGAGAACGTTTTCTAAACTAATCCGGGAGGCCGGTATTATGATCACAGGATGTCTGGAGGCCTGAATTTGAGACCAGAGACCCTGGCGACCTGAGCACCCCTCTGACAGCTCCGAGCCTCAGGGTTTCATATCCATGGTGCATAGGTCATCTGGTGCTTCATGGTGAGAAGCGAAGAACAGAACAAGCATGAAAGCCTCCAGACAGCCCTCAGCATACGGCAGTGCCCAGTGTGTTTTAGGAGGCTCTCACTCCTCAAGAATCATAAACTACGCTTCCCCAGTTTTTTGCCATTAAAGTTCTCCTCTATCGTTTTCTTTATTCATGGATACCATGTTTCTCTCTCAAGCCGTTAATTACTATGAGTTGCCTTCTGCAGTTTTTATTTAATAGAATTCTATTTAACTGCCAGTCAAATCCTGATTAGTGTGACTAGTGGTGTTGTACTGATTTGATCTCATTCTAGCAAAAATAAAGCATGGCATTCTAGTTGGCCTGTATGACCTTGTTGCAGCTAATAAATGATCTGTGTTCAACTTTTTAATGAAATCAAAAATAGCACACAAGACTCAGGAATACAGTTAACTTTGTACAGTGCTTTTCATAAAGACAGTTAACAGTGCTTGTTTTGTTGTTGTCGTTGTTGTTGAAACCAAAGTGTACTTCAGTAGCTCACATTGTGCTGCCTTTCAAGAAGCACTGTTTCTCAGTGTAGGCAATGAACTCGGAACTTGTGAGCATTCCACCTAAGTTATTCCATGCAGTCGTTGTTGTACCCTCAAAAGAATGAAACCCTTTAGTGTGTTCCCAAGTTGCAATGCTGCGTGTTAATAGTCTCTGGGAAAAGCTTCAGTCAGGGCCTTTGAACTCTGAGGTAAATTACATCCATGACTTCCCCCATGTCATTTTTATGGGTAAGTTTTTCCAAAGGTTTTAAAGGGTATTATCATTCGCCTTCCTGAAAGCTGTTGGCTCTACTTTTCTCTTAAAGAGCATCTATAACGTCCTTAGTTTTAATTGTTAGTAGAAAATAAAACGCCCTCCTATTTCGTCTCTGCCAGCCCTCTCTCTGCCCCCTGCCTGCCTTCTGTGTCCCATCTTCCTGTCCTTATCCTGTCTTTCACAATTTGAGCTCTTTTACGTGAAATAATAAATGGATCTTATGTATCGTCTTCCTGTTTGGGTTTGTCCTATTTCCTGGAAGGCTGCATTGACCGAGTGGTTTGCTTAGAGGACAGGGCTGGAAGGAATAGAACCCTTCCTTATGCATAGTTGGCTGATTTCAGAAATTCTGCAGTTATACATTTGGGGAGCCTAAAAAAGTTTGTCCACTCGTAAACTTCAGACAGCACAGGGGGAGTTAAAGCATGGAATCTGATTCCTTGGATTAGGTAAAATTTCCCAGGCCCTTTCCCCAGACTAGGTTATAACGGGGCGGGGAGACATCAGCAAAGCTCTGGCTGCGAGGCCGGAGGCCGGCGAAGAGCAGAGGAAGGGCCGAGGGCAGTCAGGGGCCCAGAGATAAGGTTCCCTCCCCGGGAACCTTCTGCCGGGGCTGGGAGGCTGTGGAAGTCTCTTCGAACCCTGATTAATTCCTCCTCTCGCTCAACCCGGCAACCACCAACTCGCTCATACCTATGTGTTTTTAATATACATAGAGAAACGATGGATTGTTTTCTCCCGTGGAAACTTTCCGTTGGTCTAAAATGCTCTTCACATTTCAGAAGCTCTTCTGGCCGCCTTTGGGTTTTTTCTGACTTCTCTCCGTATCTTCTGAGGCTGCATGTCACGTGATTTATTTACACGTCCTCAGCCTTCGTATTTAGTTTATCGTACCTTCCCCTTTTCATAAGGCCTTGGATCATGTCCTCGTCGGTGTATCTGGCATCCCCTGCGGGAGAGCTGATTTGGATGAGTGGACCTGATGTTTGGTGAGGGTCACATTTGTTTTCTTAGGCATCCATGGCAGCTCTGCCTTTATCACCTAATGGATGATCCCTTGTAAAATGGCTATATTTTATGTGGTACATTTTCTGACTGTTGGTTATTTGGAGATAGATGGAAGTAGCTATGCATTGTTACTATAAAATCAGCCTGGAGGGAAGAAGGATGAAAGAACACAGCCCTGGAATGCATCCTTTTGGCTTAACAGAATGCACAGGGAACCACTGCGACTGCAAACAAGCTCCCCGTGACCAGGGCGCTTTCCACCCTGTTAAGAGAATTCTTTGTGACTGAGAATCAAATGATGTCTTTAAGTGAGTCAGGATGGAATGGAATGTCATCCCACTCCTTCTCTCCTCCCCCCTTTTTTTTTCCAGGAAGGCTATAAACCATTCCACACTGCCTTTTAGTAGAAAGAATTAGGTGGTAGTGGTGGGATATTTATAAGTATGTGCAGGGGGTGGGGGTGGGGGGATGGTGGTGGGAAGGAGTCCAATAAACTCTCTTTCCCTGGATAAAACATTTAATACCCTCGTTTCTCCATTGAAACTTAATGTATATTTTTAGATTTATAGAATGTTAGAGTCCTAAACACTTGGGGAGCTGGACAGAACTTTGGATATCATTGAATGTAACCCCTTCCCAAGTGTAAGCACTTAGAGTTTAGCAGCACCACAGCCAGAGACCCCTTGAAATCTGGTGTGAGATTCCACAAAGCCAACTCAAAAAGCCTTCCTTTTGGGAGGGTGTAGGCACAGCTCTCCAGACGTTGCTGGCTGACCTTCTTTTGCTCTTGACTTTTGAACTGGATAGAGAACCTGGAGTTTGACTTAGTCTCCTGATACTCTGCTCCTCAGACTCCCAGACTTATTCCTGCCCTGCCCAATTTCCTGCCCACCTTTGGCTCAGGGTGCGTTCCGTTCTGTACCTACTTTGCCTCAACTTGGGTTTTCTCCTTATCTCTCCTTAGCTTCGACTTTCCAGCATAGGCCTTCCTTGGGCCTTTGATCTAACATCAACTGATGTTTCTAGTGAGAGCTGACTCCACCTCTCATCCAGTGCTGACAGCTGACACCCCTGCTGAGTCTTGATTTCCACCAGCTGTCCAGCATCCTGGAACATTCCCTAGTGACCAGCTGCTCCTGGCCATATTCACCTGGACAGGCCACAGTAGTTTTGGCAAAGCTGATCACTGCTTCCAGTGCCAGACTGGACCTGCCTTGGTTCTAGTTTAACAGGTTTTCCCCTAGTATCACACAGCTCACTGGTGAGGCTCAAATTGGAATCTCCTGACTATCTGTGGCTTTTCCACAGTACTCACAGGATAGTCGCTTATTTCCCTTTACTCTAACTATAAATTTTGTGTCTAGAATAAGCCTGGCTAGGAAAAGAAATTAAGTGAACATTCTGCATCCCTTGCACACCCGCCATCCCAACACACACACACACACACACACACACACACACACACACACACGCAACTTTTAATCTTTCAATTTGTAAATTTGCATTTTTTTCTATCTTATGATTTTTCTTTCCTCTATTGTGAATTGTTTTTCTTTTCTCATTTGCTAACTTTGGAAAAAGAAAAATCCAGACATTGGAATGTCTGAGTTTATTTAAGTCTCAGTACTCTGTTCAATTTAATGAAGGGAAATAAAAAAAGGAAAATCAGAATGCTGGCCTGGATCTTTGTGGCTCTGGGACTGGCCCTTTTTGGTGGCCATTGATAAATACTATATTTGGAAAATAAGAGTAATTTGTGGTTCTAAGCCATTTTTAAGTACATTAAAATGTAGTAATATATCCTAAAATATAGAAATTTAGAATTATTAGAAATAGAAATGATGAGAAACATAATTGTTTTATAGTAATTTAACATGTTGTTTTCTAAGATATGTAAATAAAGAGGATTTATCTAGTATATTTAATAAGGTGGAAGTAGTAGATGAATGTAGTATTGCATACCCTGCTAACGAGAGCACCTATTGTTTTCTAGGGTCTGTGGAACATTTACAAACACTGATTACAGACTAGGCTACAAAGAAAATCTTAGTAAGTGCTAAGAAATAAAAACTAGCAACGATGAAACATTCTGAAAGTTAATAACAACTTTAAATATGCAAGTATAGATGTAACTATAAGACGTAGCCTGCAAGCAAAGAAATTTAACATGGGATGAAAATTTAAAAATCACAGTTAACTATTGTGGTATAGTAAATCATCCTAAAACTTACTGCCTTAAAATGTGTCTGCAAACTTTTTCTATAAAGAATTAGTAAATACTGTAGACATTGTGGACTGTGTGGTCTTTATCACAGCTACTTACTGTGCCATTGTAGCGAGATAGCAACTATAGACAATACTTAAATGCGTGAGCATGACTGTATTCCAAAAGGACTTTATCTATGGACATTGAATTCCATACATGTTTCATGCGTAAGGAGATATTATTCTTTTGATTTCTTTCAACCATCTAAAAATATGAAATCCAGAGTTCCCATCGTGGCTCAGTGGCAATGAATCTGACTAGTATCCATGAGGATGGCCTCTCTCAATGCATTAAAGATCTGGCATTGCCGTGAGCTATGGCACAGGTCGCAGATGTGGCTCGGATCCCACGTTTCTGTGGCTGTGGCATAGGCTGATCCCTACAGCGCTGATTCTTCCCCTAGCCTGGGAACCTCTACATGCTGTGGTGTGGCCCTAAAAAGACAAAAAATAAAAATGTGAAATCCATTTTGGGCGGTTGAAAATTTGTAGGATTCACTCTCTTAACACCTCTCCTCTATGCATGCAGCAGTGTTAGCTACAGTCATCCTTTTGAATACTACATCCGTGCTACTTACTTATTTTCTAACTGGAAGTTGGTACCTTTTGATGCCTTCTTCCAGTTTCCCTTCCCTCACTCTCTACTCTCTGCCTCTGGAACCACAAGTCCGATCTCTTTTTCTGTGAGTTTTGTTTGTTGGCTTGATTGTTTTTAGTATTGCGTGTAAGTGAGATCATACAGTACTTGTCTTTCTCTTTATGACTTATTTCACTTAGCATAATGCCTCAAGGTCCATCCGTGTTTCACACATGGTAAATTTTCTCACTTTTTTATGGATGGAAAATATTCCATCATCTGTATATACCATTCTTCCTGATCCGTTGATGGACACTTAGTTTGTTTCCATGCTTTGACTATAGCAAATAATGCTGTTGTGAACATGTGAATGCAGGTATCTCTTCAAGTTAGTGTTTTCTTTTCCTTTGGATATATACCCATAAGTGGAATTTCTGACTTATACGATAGTTCTGTTGTTAATTATTTTGAGGATCCTCCATGCTGTTCCCCATTTGCTGTACTAATTTACAGTCCCAACAGCAGTCTACCAGGGTTCCCTTTTCTCCATGTCTATTCCAGCCTTCGTTATCTCTTTCTTTTTGATGATGTGCCATTCTAATGCATGAAGTTATATCTCATCATCGTTTTAATCCACATTTACCTGGGAGTTCTCATCGTGGCTCAGTGGCTAACGAATCCGACTAAGAACCATGAGGTTGCGGGTTCGATCCCTGGCCTTGCTTAGTGGGTTAGGGATCCGGTGTTGCCGGGGACTGGGGTGTAGGTTGCAGGCGCGGCTCGGATCCCACATTGCTGTGACTCTGGCGTAGGCTGGCAGCTGCAGGTCCGATTTGACCCCTAGCCTCGAAACCTCCACATGCCGTGGAAGCAGCCCAAGAAATGGCAAAAAGACAACAACAACAAAAAATAATTAATCCACATTTACCCAGTGATTAGTGATGTTGAAGTACCTTGTCATGTTCCTGTTGACCATTTTTATGTCTTTGGAGAAATGTCTATTCATGTTCTTTGCCCATTTTAAAATTGGGTTATTTATTTATTTTTTTGCCTTTAATGCATTCCTTGCCTTTTGGATATAACCCCCTTTTCATATATACAATCTACACATGTTTATTCTCATTCCACAGGTTGTCTGAGCACATTGTTGATGGTTTCCTTTACTTTGCAGAAGCATTTTAATTTGATGTAGTCCCACTTGTGTATTTTTGATTTCATTGCTTATTCTTTAGGCATCATAACCAGAAAATTCATTCCCAAGACCCATGCCAAGGAGCTTTATTCCTGTGTTTTCACCTCGGACTTTCCAGGTTTCAGGTCTTAAATTTAAGTCTTTAGTCCGTTTCAGGCTATTTTTTTGAATGATGTTAGATACAGGCCCACTTTCATTCTTTTCTATGTAAATATCTAAGTATCCCATTTTCATTTATTAAAAAAACTTTTTTTTTTCTCCACTAAGTATTCTTGGCTGCTTTGTCAAATATTAGTTGACTATGTTTTCTTGAGTTTATTTCTGGACTCTTCATTCTGTTCCATTGGTCTTTTTATGCCGGTACCATATGGCTTTGATGACTGTAGCTTTGTATTATAGTTTGAAACAAGGAAGTGTAATGACTCCTGCTTTGTTCATTTTTCTCAGGATTTCTTTGGCTACTCAGAGTCTTTTTTGTGGTTCCATATACATTTTAGAAGTGTTTTTCTATTTCTCTAAAAAATGCCATTGGAATATTGATAGAGATTGAATTGAATCTAGAGATGGTTTTTGATAGTATTAACATTTAAACAATATTAATTCTTCCAATCCATGAACATGGAATACCTTTCCATTTATTTGTGTCTTCTTTGTTTCCTTTCATCAGTATCTTGGAGTTTTCTGAATAAAGATCTTTTCCTCTTCAGTTAGATTTATTCCTAAGTATTGTTTTTGATCCTATGGTAAATTGAATTAATTTATTTCTTTCTTCCATAGGAAATTCATTGTTTGTGTGCAGAAATGTTGCTTCTTTTCGTTAATTTTGTGTCCTTCAATGTTACTGTATTCATTGATTAGATCTAAGTTTTTTGGTTAAGGCTTTAGGAATTTCTATATATAAAAAACCATATATAGAGGATTAAGATGGTGGATTAGAAGGACTGGAGCTCAACTTCTCTTCTAAAACAACAGAATTTACAACCAAATGCTGAGTAATCTTCAACCAAATGTACCAGAAACTTTCTAAAAGCTATCCTACTCCAGAAGATAAAGAAGAGGCTACATCAAGAGGTAGGAGAGGTGATTATGCAATATAAGCAACCCCACACCTCCCAGGTGGGAAGCCCCACAGACTGGAAAGTAACTGTATCACAGAGACTCACCTACAGGAGTGAGCGTCTGAGCCCCCCCCCCGCCCCACATCAAACCCCCATGTGTGGGGATTTGGCACTAGGAGAAAGAGCCCCTGGAGCATCTGGCATTGAAGGCCGGTGGGGCTTGTGTGCAGGAGCTCCACAGGTCTGGGGGAAACAGAGACCCCACTCTTGGAAGGCACACACAGATTTTCATGTGCACTTGGTCCCAGGGCAAAGCAGGTTCTCCGTGGCAATCTGGGTTGGGACTGGCTGCGGTTCTTGGAGGACCTCCTGGGAAAGCAGGGGTGAATGTGGCTTGTCGTGGGGGGAAGGACATTGGAAGCAAAGCTCTTGGGAATCTTCATCAGTGTGCCTTTCTCTGGAGGTGGCCATTTTGGGAAGATCTGGCCCCACCCATCAGTGCTGAGAAGCCCCAGGCCAAGCAAAAATCCAGGTGGGATCATGGCCCCACCCATTAGTAAACGGCTGCCTAAAGACACCCCCCGCCCTAAGCACACAGCTGCCTCTAATCTCATCCAGAGACAAAGTCCCATCCACCAGAGGGATAGGAATCAGCTCCACCTACCAGTGGGCAGGCATCAGTCCCTCCCATCAGGAAGTCTACAGCAAGCCCCCATACCAACTTCAGCCACAAGGGGGACAGTTGCCAGAGTAAGAGAGGCTACAACTCTATTATCTGTAAAAAGGTCACCACACCAAAAACCTAGAAAAATGGAAAGACAGAGAACTATAACTCAGATGAGGGAGAAAGAAAAAAACCCAGAAAAACAGCTAAGTGATCAGGAGATTCTCAGCCTCCAGGAAAAACACTTTAGACTTGGTGCTGAAGATGATGCAAGACATTGGAAATAAACTGGAGGCAAAGATGGATAACTTACAGGAAACACTGAGCAAAGAAATACAAAACTTAAGAAGAGATGCAAAATACAATAACTGAAATACAAAATTCATTAGAAGCAGCCAAGAGCAGAATACAGGAGGCAGAAGAACAAATAAGTGAGGTGGAGGACAGATTAGTGAAAGTCACAGATGCGGAACAGAAAAGAGAAAAAAGATCGAAAACAAATGAAGAGAGTCTCAAGGAACTGTGGGACAACGTCACATGCACCAACATCGGTATTATAGGGGTGCCAGAAGGAGAAGAGAGAGAGAAAGGGACAGAAAATATATTCGAAGAGATAATAGCTGCAAACTTCCCTAACATGGGACTGGAACCACTCACTCAAATCCAGGAAGTGCAATGAGTACTATGTAAAATAAACCCAAGGAGGAACACCCCCGAGACACATATTAATCAAACTGACAAAAGTTAAAGACAAAGAGAAAATCTTGAAAGCAGCTAGGGCAAAGAAAAAAATAACACACAAGGGAACTCCGATAAGTTTTGGTTTTGATGTGGAGGTTATACTGGCCTCATAAAATGAGTTTGGAACTGTTCCCTCTTCCTGGAGTTTTTGGGAGGATTTTGGGAAGGATTGGTGTTAATTCTTCTTTAAATGTTTGGTTAAACTCACCCAGAAGGCCCTTTGGTCCTGGGATTTTCTTTGTTGGGATATTGTTGATTACTGATTTAATCTCCATACTAATAATTGGTCTTTTCAGATTTTCTATTTAGAAAGTTAGTCTTGGTAAGTTTTAATGCTTTAAAGAATTTTCCATTTCTTTTAGGTTGTCCAATTTGTTGATATATATTTTTTTATAGTAACCTCTTATGATCCTTTGAATTTCTGTGGTATCAGTTGTAATCTCTTTTTCCTTTATAATTTTTTTTTGGTCCTTTCTCTTTTTTCCTTGGTTAGTCTAGCTAAGGGTTTTTCAGTTTTGTTTATCATTTCAAAGCACCAACTCTTAATTTGGTTAATCTTTTCTGTAGTTTTCTGTTCTCTATGTCATTTACTTCTCTGATTTCCTTTCTTCTACTAACTTTGGGATCAGTTTATTCTTTTTCTAATTCTATAAGGCATAGAGTTAAACTTTTTATTTGGGATCTTTCTTGCTTCTTAATGTAGGTGTTTATTGCAATTAATTTCCCTCTTAGGCCTGCTTTTTGCTGCATCCCATATGTTCTAGTATGCTGTGTTTCTGTCTCATTTGTCTCAAGAATCTTTTTATTTCCCCTTTAACTTCTTTAAAGAAGTTGAACAACATTAATTGTTTAGGAGATTGTTGTTTAGTTTCCATTGTTGGTGACTTTTCCAGTGCTCCTTTTGTTATTGGTTTTTTGTCTCATACCATTGTGGTCAGAGAAGATACCTGGTATGATTTCAGTCTTCTTGAATTTGCTGACATATTTTGTGGCCTGACATGGGCTATCCTAGAAAATGTCCCATGAGTACTTGAAAAGAATGTGTATTCTACTGTTGTTGGATCTGCTCTGTATATGTCTGCTAAGTCCAGTTGATCTATAGTGTCTTCCAAATCTCCAGTTTCCTTATTGATTCTCTGAGTGATCTATCCATTGTTGAGAATATGGTATCAAAGTCCCCAAACTATTGTTGTATTATTCTTTATTTATCCATTTCACTCTGTTATGTGTGCTTTTATATTTAGGTGTTCCAGTGTTGGCCATATAAATTACAGTTATGGTTATTTTTACTATGTTCTTTTTGTTTTAATTTTCAAACTAGAATTGTATGTGAATTTTGCAGCACTCTTACCATGTTGCAGAATTTAACTATGACTGTATATTTACTAATACAATTGATATTTATATTACCTTTTGTGTTTTAGTCTTGTTAATTAGTATTCTCTTACTTCTACTCAAAGAAGAACTCCAATTTGTATTTCTTGTAAGGAAGGGCTGGTGGTAATGGACTTCTTCAGCTTTTGTTTGTTTAGGAAAGTCTTTATTCCTCCTTCAGTTCTGAAGGACAGCTTTGCTGGGTATAGAATTCTTGGTTGACAGTTCTTTTTCTTTTAATATTTTGACTATCTCATCCCATCCTCTCCTGATGTGGAAAGTTTCTTGTGTGCAATCCACCTCTATTCTTATGGGAATTCCCTTGTATATACTTTCTGTCTTTTCACTTGCTTTAAAATTCTTTCTTTGTTTTTGACTTTTGAGAATTTATATATAATGTGTCTGAGTGTAGCACTACTTGATTTCAACTTATTTAGGGTCTTTTGGGCCTTGTGGATCTACATGTACATTTCTTTCCCCAGGTTTGGGAAGTTTTTAGCCATTTTGCCTTAAATATACTTTCCATCTCTTTTTCCTTTTCTTCTCTTCCTGGAAGTCCTGTAATGCAAATGTTTCTTTTTGTTGTTGTTGTTGTTGTTGTTGTTGTTGCTATTGTTGCTATTTCTTGGGCTGCTCCCGTGGCATATGGAGGTTCCCAGGCTAGGGGTTGAAGTGGAGCTATAGCCACCAGCCTACGCCAGAGCCACTGCAATGCGGGATCCGAGCCGCGTCTGCAACCTACACCACAGCTCATGGCAACGCCGGATCATTAACCCACTGAGCAAGGGCAGGGACTGAACCCGCAACCTCATGGTTCCTAGTCGGATTCGTTAACCGCTGCGCCACGACGGGAACTCCGCAAATGTTTCTTTTTATTATGTTTCATAATTCCCATAGGCCTTCTTCATATTTTTCATTCTTTTTTCTTTTTGTTCCTCTGACTGGGTAATTATCAATGTCTTATCCTCCTCCAGATTGCTGAGTCTTTCTTCTGCATGTTCAAGTCTATTTTTTGTGTGTATGTGTGTGTGTTTAAATCATTGCTATTTCCTTGTCAAACTTCTTGTTTTTTTATGCATTGTTGTCCTAATTTTGATTAGTTGTCTGTCTGTGTTTTCTTGTAGATTACTGAACTTCCTTAAGAGAATTACTCAATTCTTTGTCTGATAGTTCATAGATCTCCATTTTAAAAGGGTCCGTTAATGGAACTTTTAAAATTTTCTTTGGTCATGTCATATTTACCTGATTTTTGTGATCCTTGATTTCTTATGTTGGTATTTGTGCATTTGGGTAACCAGAGTCCTCTTCTAGACTTTACAGATTTGCTTTGGCAGAGAGAGTTCTTCACCAGTTAGCTCAGTTTGGGTTTCTGTATGTGCCTGCTGGTAACGTTCTTGGCTAGGTGGGCCTTAATACTACAGTCTATTTGAAGGCAAGGCAGCTGTTTGAGCTCTGAGGATACGAATGGTGGGTTGTGCCGCTGGCTAAGAACAATTATATAGGACTACTGGCTTGTTTCTCTACCCAACTGAGGCTGTAGGAGTGGCTTCGTGGTTGTCTGGATTTTCTGGTGGATCTTACTATTATAGCTGGGACTGGGTACAATATTCAATGGTATATAGGGTGTGAATTAGCTTCCCCACACAGGCAGGACAGCAGGGCAAGGCATGGGGTCTGTACAGATCCTTGATGAAGACCCTAATAATGCCAGAGTGTGCACTGAATTCCCTGGTGAGGTGAGCCCACCGGTTTTGCAGCTCTGCAGATGGGAGAAGCCATGCATTGTGCTTTTTTTCTGCTTCTCAGCTGAAGTGCTGCTGGGCTGCACTGCTTCCAGGAGTTGTCACCAGCCCTTTTGGTCAGATGGAGCCACAGGAGGTGGGGCTGTGTTTCAAGATCCTTGCCTGGGCATGGGAAAACCATGATTTAGGGCTGTCAGAAGACCTCAGTTGAGGATCCGAATTGGGAAAATCTGCACCTCTCTGAATTTCCTGGTTAGAGACACTCCTGACTTGGTTCTGCAGATGAGCAAAGCTGGTTATGATGAGTACTTGGGCATTACAAGCATAAGGTTGGTTTGCCCAGATGGCTGATTTTTGCAAGCTCCTACCCTCTTCTTCATTACAGTCAGATTCCCAGTGGTTGGGCCCTGAAAATTCCCATGCACCCTCCGTGGTATGAGATCAGGATGGCCTTGCTTGTCTGAGTGGTTTGGGTGGCTCTTGGCTCCATGGGATGACTTGGATCTCTTTCTCATCATTTTCATTCTTCAGGGTAGAGAGACTTGCCTACGTGGTGATCTTTGAACATTTGTTCAAAAGTCAAAGGCAGAAGCAACAAGGCCTCTGGGCTCTGGCCACACTGTCTCTTCCATCACATTTCATTAGTCAAAGTGTGAGTCATGAGGCCAGCCCGGATTCAAACTGGAGAGAAGTAATTTGCTAATGTGCATTATGAATCTCTTTGGAGAAATGTAGCAAGCACTGATTTCCAAACTTAGGAGGTCAGAGAACTTTCTTCCTCCACTAATCCCAGCTCCTATTAATATATCAAGGGATCCTTGTGTGCCTTGGAACACAGGTTGGGAAATCTGAGTATATAATCTAATATAATTTAGAAAAAATAAAATAAAATAATATAAGAAAAAATATAATATGTTAAAAGAATAAACCACTACAATTAAGATGAATATTAAAGTTATAGAAAACCTAGGACTTGAACTTGCATAGGAGTTTTGAATTTTACTATTGTATTATGCTAGAGTAGCATTATGTAGTCCTTGGACTGGACTGGTTATTTTAATGGCAGAACAGAGGGACCATACATTCATTACTTAAGACAGATTGGAAAGGCTGTGGAATTTTTCCAGGATTTTACCCTGGGTTGGAAAATACTAAATCCAAATAATGGGCTGGAAATTGGGAGAGAGAATCAAGTAGATCTCTGAATGTATACTATGAAGTTTTCATACTAAAATGATTCGCTGAAAAAGGAAAGTATTAACAATAATACTGCATATCACACTAAAAGGCTAATATTTTTAAGAAAAGGTTACAACTAATGGAGTTAAGCATGTGACCAAATACAAAGTCAATATACAGAAAAATAGTATTTTCCTATTTAATCCAAAAATGCCATGAAGGCGGGACTCCATGCATGGTTGACAGCAACAGCATCAAATACAAAGTACCTTGAGGAGATATTAACACGGTATATATGGCATTTACCTGAAAAAATGTATTGACTAAGAAGGCTAAATAAGGATGTGAATTTTTCTCTTTCTTTAAATGGCTGCACCTGTGGCATAGGGACGTTCCTGGGCTGGGGGTTGAATTGGCACGGCAGCTGAGGCCTGTGCCTTGATTTCTCTTACTGTTAATAGTTTAACCAAATTCCAAACACCATTTCAGTGGGGTCATTTTTGGAATTTAACAAATTCTAAAGTTTATTTTCAAGAATACATTGACTAAATAAAATTTTAAAATGTTACTGGAGATGAAAGTTCTTACTGTGTATTAGAACATCACAGAGCTCCCGTCGTGGCGCAGTGGTGAACGAATCCGGCTAGGAACCTTGAGGTTGTGGGTTCGATACCTGGCCTTGCTCAGTGGGTTAAGGATCCGGCGTTGCCGTGAGCTGTGGTGTAGGTTGCAGATGCGGCTCGGATCCCGTGTGGCTGTGGCTGTGGTGCAGGCCGGGGGCTACAGTTCCAATTAGACCCCTCGCCTGGGAATCTCCATATGCCATGGGTGCGGCCCTAGAAAATCCAAAAAATAAAAAAAATAAAGAATAAATAATAATTAACCAAATAATTTAAAAAAAAGAACATCTCTAGTTCTAAAACATCATAATTTTTAAAAAGTGACAAAATAGGGAAAATATTCCCAACAATAACTACAGATAATAGTAGTTATTTTACAAAGAGAACAGGCAAATGATCAGGAAAAAACCTACCATGACCTCAATAGGTTAACTTGAAGAAATAATTCATAAAAGCTGAAATCCTAATGTGAAATTAATACATGAAAAATATTTGGTCTTGTTAGCAATTACATATATGCAAATAAAACGACATAAATGTGTTTTTCTCTTTTTAACCCTTCAAATATTAAATCTAAATAATCATTAATATTGCCTAGTGTGTGGTAAGAGGTATAGGTTCATACACCGTCAGAGAGCAAGTGGACAATATGAATACAGGGGCTTAGAGTGTCCATTGTTTCTTTTTTTTTTTTTTCTTTTCTAGGGCCACTCCCATGGCATATGGAGTTTCCCAGGCTAGGGGTCTAATCGGAGCTGTAGCCACCAGCCTACCCCACAGCCACAGCCATGCGGGATCTGAGCCTTGACTGCAACCTACACCACACAGCTTACAGCAACGCCGGATCCTTAACCCACTGAGCGAGGTCAGGGATTGAACCTGCATCCTCATCGCTCCTAGTTGGATTTGTTAACTGCTGAGCCACAGCGGGAACTCCTAGAGTGTCCATTCTTAATGACTTGGTCATTCTATTTCAAAATATTCATCCTTGATGTCTTAGTAAGTCACTTTAGAGGAGTCAAAATAATCCACCTGCAGAGTTGTTCACAGTAAGGAAATGCTGCGAAGCACCTACTCCTTTGGCCTCAGGGAAATAAGTAAATACTTTGGAATACTGTGCATTCATCGAAAATTAAATTTACTGTTAATTTTTCATAGGATGGAAATGTTTCTCATATAATATTAATTTGAAACGGCAAAGTTATAAACTACATTGACAATGACATGAGAAAAGAATGGCACCAAAAGAGCAGGTAGAGTTGATCCTTGAACGACACAGATTTGCACAGCGCGGTTCCACTTAGGCATGGGTCTTCTCAACTGTGAGTAGTACAGTCTGCATGATCCTTGGTTGGTTGAGGCCACGGATAATGGAACTGAGGGTCGGGAAGAACTGCATGTAGGGAGAGCCAGCTATAGCTTATACCTGGGTCTTCAGCAGTTGCAGAGATTTGGTGCCCCTAACCTCTGCATTGCTCAAAGGTCAACTGTATGGATAAATATTGACTGTGGTTGTCTCTGGATAGAATTATGAGTAAGATTGGTTTTCACCTCCTTATATTGCTCTCTCGTTTTCAAATTTTCCACTATGAATATTTTAGTAATCGATAAATTGATAAAACTAGCAAATAACTTTGTCGTACACATCCATTAAGACCACAAACAACATAATACCAAAAAAATAGCTTAACATTAAAAAAAAAAATCTGTGCTCTGATTTAGCTGGTAAGCACACCAGTGATTTTAGTATAAACTTTAGGTCATTAAGGGCCAAGAGCAGCACAGAACATATAGGTGCAAATAAGTGTGAGAAGTTTATGCTCTTTTAGGTAATGTTTCCTGTCATTGGTTCCTGTTCTTAATTTCTCTTGATTATGAATATCAAAATCAAAGGTATTGTAAACCAGCTACAATGGAAAAAATAAAAATCACTACAAAATAAAAAAAATCAAAGGTATTTTTGATTTTTTTTTCTAACTTTTGTGCTACCTTGGATAAATACATAAAATTTATAATAATGTCCTGTACAGTCCACTTGTTTTCAGTTGTGGTTTCCTCCTGTATAAATTCATTGAGAAAGCTAAATCTTTTCCTTGCTCTGACTTCTGGGGAGGGAAAGTGTAAACTTGGTAAGAAGAAAAAGGACCATGTCTTTTGTTTGTGTGCTGCAAAAATTTTCATTTTTCAGGGGGAAGGAGAATGTTTTGATGAAACACAGTCCACCGATGAATTCCACCATAAGTAGCAGAATCTACTAACAGTTTACGCATGCTTTGTGTGGTTGTTTACTGTATTGCTCAATAAAACTTACATACTTATTTTAACTCTAACCATATGAAGCATCTTAAAGCAACATGTACACGCAAAGGCTGTGTATTTGAGAAGTGTCAGTGATTTTATCATAGTTGGCTACCTTATTTTTTTATGCAACAATAGCAATTGAATGTGACATTTGATCATTAAAATACTTTTTTTGTTATAGTGAAATAACAAAAAAGATCACATTTAGCACACCTTCCTCAGTAGCCTTTGTCTTTCCCATTTCCAAAGTGTTTCTAAGTCGGAATTCTTCATTCTGTAAGGTAGCAGCATGTTAGCATTACTGACTTATCAATAGCGCTTTTTACCATTTGCCAGTACTCCTAGAATTAGAAGTCCACGACTGATTTACAAATGTAGTAACAAATGGTAGCACAATTTAACCAAGGACAAGAAATGATTTTCCAGTTTGCCAGCCCCATTTGACTTACATTTCTAACTATGACTAACTTCCTTTGAGCATATCCCAAAACAAAACAAATTAAGGAACTCACCCCTCTCAGAAATAGTCTTAAGAAGGAGCCAGTTTTATAATTTGGTGCTGGGAGTCCATGGGTGGGTGATGAGGTGGGCAAAGACCTCAATTTTAGTTGAATTATAATGGTTAAATTCAAACTTCTGTATCATATTCCTCACCCATTATTTTGCCGTTTCCCTTCCCTTCCTTTCTCAGCTGCTCTTGGGTTTGGTTGGTGGCCTAAAAGAAGATGATGTCAGCAGCTTTTACTTTCTTCCAAGCCATGCTATGGTTTAGCTCTTCCCATAACAATCAAAGAGTGTATAATTTATGCCAGAGTTATCTCTGGTATGCTTAAAAATATAAATTATTTATATTCTTAAAGTAATTAAATTAAGTAAATACTTTACTGAAAGTTAGTGGAGGATTTAAGAATGATTCAGAAATGGCATAGGGTGGTATCTTAGCTTGGTTTTCCCAAAAGCAGACCCTGATCCAGGGACTTGGGTACAGTAATTTGGTAGGGAAATGATCTCAAGAAACACAGTAAGCAAGTAGGAGAAGTAAGGCAGAGAAGGATGCATCCCAACATCTCCCATGGTATTGGAGAAAGCCTGCATGCAAAGAGGAGGTGCAACCCTTTGAGACGGGAAGCTGTCAGCAGGCTGGAGCTGTCTGTAACCTTGGTAGAACTCATGCTGGTCAAGGGCACGTGGAGTGGGGCGTCTACAGCCTCTGCAGCTCTTGGTGCCAGAGGTCAAGAAAGGCTGCACACAGTCGTGATCAGTGTAGGTGAAGCTCGGATTAGCTCATCTTTCAATACTTGCCTTGCCTTCTTAGTTGTGAGATATTAGGCAAATTGTGTGACTTTTGTGCTTCATGTTTTTTGAATCTGTAATTTTGGGGTAATAATAATCCTTACCTCTAGAACTTTTGAGAGAATTCGGTGAGTAAAGACAAGTAAAGCCCTCAGCAGGGTGCCTGGCATATGGCAAACACTCGATGTGTATTGCTTATTGTAGGGATCTGGTTGGGCAGCGGTAGAGTGGGGTGGTAGTTAATTTGTTTTGAATAACAGAGTTCTGTTGATGAAGTCTAAGTGTTCACTCTTATTTGGCAGCCACGTGGCATGTCGACTTACATTAATTAACCACACAAACGCCCTTTAAAAAATCTTGGCTGTTACTAATCCCTGTTTCTCTTTGTGCATTTATTATTTTTGGACTTAACATAAATTTTAATTAACTTTGTTTAAAACAAAATTGGCTCTGCTTAAACCAACTTGATTGTTGTCTTTACTAGCTTCTTGTTATTTACAAATCAGGCTAATATGACACAATCTGAGTCCTCATTTAGATGCAACAGCCAGAAAGCTCCTTTACTCCCCAGTATTGAAACTGAACATTCTGGGTGTATCTTTACTGGCTTCCAATTCACGTAATTCATAATATAAACTACATGTCTCCATTTTATCCACAGAGATATTTTGAATAACCTTGTTAGTAGCTCTGTTGAAATCCAGGAATATTTTGCCCACTGTATTTCCCTCACATACCTGTTTAGAACTCAATCAAAAAAGAGTATGACACTGGCTTGGCGTGATCTTCTTCTAAGAAAACCATATTGGCCACAAATACTTTCTTTCCTAAGTATTAAAAAAGGTACTTTAAAGTCCTTCATTCAACAACTATATAGTACTCTGCCAAGCATCCTTTTGAGTCCTCTTGCTACCTTTCCAATATTCAACATCAAATGAATAACATTCAGTTTCTTCATATTCATCGAAGATGGGGCAGTCATCACGCATCCTTGTAAATTTATTACTGTCGTCTGGTGAGGTAATTTATGAAAGCACCTAGCAGGGGCCAGAGTGGGGAAGCGCGCAGTTTCTTTTCCCATTGATTGATCAGTCCATTCACCCGTTCATCGCGATATGCATACATTCAGCCACCTTTCGTTACTGCCCTTCTCATTCACTGAGGTGGTGGAGCGTGGAGGAGGGCTGGAAGGGATTTGGGAGCTCATACTGTTTACATCCTGATGCTGGCTCTGTTCTTACTAACAGTATGATCTTGGCAAGTCACTTCAACCTCTCTGTTCTTCAGGCTCCTCATCCACCAAATGGGAACAGTGCTAAGTTTTATGGTAAAGGATTGTTGTAGTAAATGTGTAATCTCTATAAAGTGCTTAAAACAGTGTCTGGCACGTAGTATTATACCACGTAAATGTCAACTATCACGTGTCAGGCTCTGACCTAGTAAGAGGCTGCAAGACGGAATAAGTCAGACTCATTTCCTGTCCTTTAGTTCTTACAGTTAGTGGAGATCCCCATATATTTTATGAAGCCATGAGACTGCTTTAATCAAATCTGCTTGGTTTTTTTTTTTTTTGAAGGGTTTGAAAAATTTTGAAAAGAAATAGAATATGATGAACATTCAGTTCTATTTATCTTGCCAAATTGACTTTGGAGTTTTGTTAATTATACACATAATTAGATATAATTATATGCACATATAATTGTGAGTTCTGTTTTTGCATTTGCTAGAGTATTTTTGTGTATATTGTATAAAGCATTTAGTGTATATTGGCTATATATTTACTTTAAATTGCTCGTGTACTAATCTGTTGTATAAATATTCTGCAGTATATGAAGATATTTGCTATTTTCTAAGAATTTAGGGTTTATAAAATGTTTTTGCTGCTGTTAAAACCTTCAGTTTGGTTATTATTGTACAAATGGAATCATTCAAAGTGAATGAACAGATTTATGGTTCTTATGACTTCTTCAGTTGTTTTCAAGGAAATTTCAATTAATTTGTCACACCTCAGTATTGTGTAACCATTAATTTTTGCCACTTCTTGTAGTATCTAATGATACCTCACTTATTTTAACTTGGATTTCTTAAATTATAAGGGACTGAGCATGTTTCCCTGGGTTGACTTATTTTCATCTTTTCCCTCTGAATGCATTATTTCCTCTGTTGATGTGTGGGCTGTGGATTGCTTAGATTCTCTATGTGTGCCATGCTGAAGAATAGGTGAAGGATGCGGGCGTATATTACGGCCTGTATGAGAGTGGACTTTTTGGAAGCGCACGGCTGCTGTTTTAAAATACTGAAGGACTGTTATGGGGAAAACATTGGGCGAGGCTCCTGAGGACTGAACGAGGATTGATGGGGGGATTTCAAGGGCAGATTCTAGGATGAATGTGGACATTTGCTGTAATATTTACAGCATTGGTTCTCACCCGGAAGGGATCTTAGAATCTCTGAGAGGGAAAGGAGACTAGTGTGGGTGGAACTAGGGAGAATGAGCAAGAGCAGAAAGATTGGGAAGCTAAGAGATTTCCAAATGTGAGCTGAGCGGCTTCTAAATGCACTGTCTTCCCTGGCTGAGCCCCTCCTGTACCCTACACCTGCCAAAGCAGGTTGGAGAGCCACTCTTGTGGGTGTCAAGGATTGGAGGAAATCGCCAGTAAAGTTCATTCCACTTCTGGGATACTTTGAAAGAAAAATAGCATTTTATAGCCCACAACTTTTTTTCCTGATGCTATTTTCATGTTAGTGTATTACGTACGGTAACGAAGTAATGCTCTTTTTCCTAAGCCTACTCATGGAAAACACCATGAGAAAATGGGTAGATCTGTGAAGCAGTGGATCTTCATACTTCATTTGAAAATTTCCTTTGTTTAATGGGCTTAAATTAAATTCAGTGGACATGTATATAAAAAACAGGGTTTTGAAAAAGGAAAATGAGGGAGAAGTTGCAGGCTTGCGTTTCATGGTGTGTTGCTTTCTATTACCATATACTCGGAGTTAGATTATGTTTGATATGATGCCGATGGTCTGAATGTGTATTTTGCATGACTTCGGGGATTAGAAGAGGTGGACCTCATAAATCACTCGGGTGATACCTATTAATCCAGCGCAGAACTGGAAGCAAGTAATGAAAATATGCCTGTTGGCTAGGGGATAAGGGGTTACACTTGGCCAGGAAAAAGAATAAAAATTGAATCAGAAACGAGTGTTTTCTGAGCTCCAAGTGGCCCCTGACCAGCATCTTCTATAAGGAAGCTATTCCACTTTTCTTAAAAATAATACCCTGGAACTTCTGGGAGGATGGCAGTGGCAGTGGCAGCATGGTTTTGGGATATTCCCAAACCTCCTCATAAAAACAGAGCTACTGGCGAACAAGATGAGCGGGAAACATTTACAACAAAAAGACAGGGAATCCTCTTGAATTCCAAAGTATAAGCGAGTGGAAACAAACTATCAAAAGCCATGAGATGTGAACAATATCAGCATTTGTAAGGGAAAAAATAGAGGTGTCCAAAATAGCCCGCAGGTGTTCTTTGGAAACAGGGCAGTTCTGGAAATAGTGACTAAACTACCTCGGAGGTGAGTGCAGGGCATCTCTGGGAAGATCGGAAGAGACTGGGGCCCTAGAGCCGCTGCGAAGTCTTGGACACCACCCTCCAGCAGAGGGCGCCCCATTAAGACACTGGGGAGTGAAGGGAAGGTGGAGCAGGATGTGGATAAGAGACCCAAGGACAGAGAAGATGCAAATAAAAGTGGTAGGGAAAATAGATAGAGCCAGGAAATTTGGGAGTGCAAGCTACCATGTATCTTTTGACACCACACACACACACCCTGAGATTTCTATGAAGTTATTTGAGCCAAGCCTCCTAAAAGTTCAGGAAAACTACTTTTATGTATAAAAGTAACAGAAAAGTGCTGAGATTAAATCCTATACAATGTTATTTAAGATTAAAAAAAGGGAGCTAGAAGAATAGTATTTCAACAGGCAGTGAAAACATGCTGTTGAGACATGCCTATACAGTAGATAACAATAAACAAAAAACATTAAAAATGATATCGGGCATGAAAAAGTAATTGGACTAAGCATTGGAAAAACAGAAATTAAGTGAGGGGTCAGACAGGGAGTTTGGGGTTGGTAGATGCAGACTGTTAACTTCGGAACGGATGGGTGATGGGTCCTGCTGTGCAGCACATGGAACCGTGTCCAGTCTCTTGGGTTAGAACATGATGGAAAATGAAAAAAATAATGCAAAACAAAGAATGTGTGTATATGGGTTGTGGGGTCACTTTGCTGCACAGCAGAAATTGAAGGAACATTATAAGTCAACTCTACTTCGATAAAAAAAATTAAAAAAAGAAATTAAGCAAAAGAACTCTGGAAAGTATTAGAGACAAAGGAAAAAAATCAAGATTAAATTAGAAGGTACACAAGAGTGAATCAACAACAGATAATCTTTAGGAAAATAGTTAAAACAAAGAAAAATTTTAAAATTAATAGGTAATGGAAAAATACATTTCAAACAAGGGTTTGAGAAAAAAAACTCCTAAAAGTTCAGGATGTTGAAGAGAGTGACAAAAATCTAACACATAAATAGTAGGAGTTTCTGAGGAATAAAACCAAAGCAAGGGAACAGAACAAATACCAGAAATGATAGGGTGTTTATAATGTCTGGAAACATAAGCTAATGTAGATAATGTTATAAAAGGTATTTTCAATATATAAAACTATAATAATATTATCTATGTTTCCAGTCTTTAAAATTTGAGAAAACATCACAGAACTAAAAGAAGTAAAGGATTTGAAGTTACTGAAAATAAAAAAGGAAAGGATTTAAAGCTATTGAAATAGTCCATCATGTATCTGAGAAAAAAGAATGTATATACATGTGTGACTGGGTCACTTTGCTGTACAGTATAAATTGACAGAACACTGTAAACCAATTATAATGGAAAAAATAAAAATCATTATTAAAAAAAGAAAATTGGCTCCCTTCAAAATCAATGCTGTAACATGGTAAGACATAGTAAAATTATTGGGCTTTAAAGAAAAAATCCTTCAAGCATTTAGGCAACAAGGACCTGTAACCTATAAGGGAATGAAAATTAAATTATTAGATTATTCCAGGCACAATAGTTTATGCTAGAGAAAAGGAGTAATATTTTTAAGATACTCAATGAAAGGAAACTAAGAATTTTTATAACCACCAAATCCTACCTTCAAGTATAAAGGGTACAAATTGTTACTAACATACAAGAACTGAGTAATCTTCTAAAGAATGAGCTTCAGATACGGAAGGTGACTGGAGCGATGACCCTTAGACTGGCGGGGAGCCGTATGTGTTTATAACTAAGTGAGCGTCAAGGGCAAGAGTATAACATGTGATGGCCGTGTATCCCAACCGTGCAGAGACATAGATATGGCACATTAGGCATGAGGCTGCAATTGGGTGGCATAAACGAAATGTTTTACAGAATCATAAGCGGTTGTGTCAGGATTAAGATAGTTACTCTGGGGAGCTCCTGTTGTGGCTCAGGGGTTATGGACCCGACTAGTATCCATGAGGATGCAGGTTTGATCCCTGCCCTCACTCGGAGGGCTAAGGGTCTGGCTGTTGCCATGAGTGGTGGTGTAGGCTGCAGCTGCAGTCCTATTTGACCCGTAGCCTGGGAGTTTTCGTATGCCACAGGTGCGGCCCTAAAAAAAAAAAAAAAAAGCAAAAACGGTATTTACTCTGATTATTGTGTGTGTGACGAAGAATAAAGCAAATGATTAATTATGGGATTTTAAAAAATTCTATCATCACCTGTGTCCTTTATTTGTAGACACAAATAAAAGTTTGAGGTAAATATAAAACAAGGCGAACATTCTTAATATAAAAGATCTTTGACACATTAATAAGAAAAATGGAAGCAGTGGATAAGTGTTGAAAAAATATAATCAGGCATTTTTAAAAGCAAGATATACAGATAACCAAAAGCGTGTGTTAGCATCTTGGGTTCTTTTTGTACATGGTGTTAGGTAAGGGGTCCAATCTCATTCTTTGGGTGTGGGGGGGTACACATCAGTTTTCCCAGCACCATGTGTTGAAAAAACTGTCCTTTTGTCCACTGAATGGCCCTGGTACTCTTATCAGAAATCATTTGACCATAAATGCCTGGTCATTTCTGACTCCCTATTCTATTCCATTAGTCTATATGTCTGTCCTTATGCCAACACCATACTCTTTTGATAACTGTAGCTTTGTGGTAAGTTTTGGAATCAGGACCTGTATTCTTTCTTTTCTTTTTTTTTTTTTCAGAATTGTTTTGGCTATTCGGGGTCTTTTGAGATGGCATCTGAATTTTAGGATAGGTTTTTCTGTATCTACAAAAAATATCGTTAGGGTTTTAAGATGAATTGCATTCAATCTGTAGGTTGCTTTGAGTATACTGACATTTTAATAATGTTAAGTCTTCCAATTCATGAACATGGGATATTTCCATTTATTTATGTCTAATTTCTTTCAGCAGTGTTTTGTAATTTCTATTCAGCCTAAAAAAGGAAGGAAGTATGCTAAATATGGATGAAGCTTGAAGGTGTTATGTTAAGACAAATACTATGTGATTCCACTTATGAAGGGCTTAGTCAAAATCACAGCAAAAGAAAGTGTAATGGTGATTGCCAGGGATGGGAGAGAAGCGTGGGGATGTATCGTTTAGTAGGTAGAGAGTTTCAGTTTCACAAGATGGAAAGGGTTATGAGGACAGACGGCAGGGTGGCTGCACGGCAGTGTGAATGTATTTAATACCACTGAACTCAACACTTAAAATGGCTAAGATGCTTAATTTTATGTTATGCGTAAGCACAAAAGGGAAACACATTGGCATTTCTTAAATTTTAAAAAAATACATATTCATACAAAACACTGAAGGAAAATGCATCAATCAAAATTATTTCTCTGTGGTAAAGTTATAGTTGATTTTATGTCTCCTTTTGTGCCTGATGACATTAAATAATTTTCTACAGTAATTATGTATTGCTTTGCTAATAGTTCTTCCCAAGGAGACTGTGATTCAAGAGGCTTATTTCTCACGTGAGCAGCCCTGGTATGAGGTGGACCTTGGCAGTGTGGGCGACTTCCCCATGTCATGTTTGCAGTGATGCTGCTTAGGCTGTAGGGACCGTCACAGCAGTGCTTGTCAGTCCAAACCATAAAATATATGACCTGCTCTTCATTTAAAATCTGTGCAAAGCAGAGTATGTTTTGTAACTGTTGTGTGATCATCAGCCTGGACCTGGATTATTGACGCGGTGATAATTGGTGTGAACCGTAAGACGTCGCGGCTGGTCAGCTCAGTAAGTGTCCTGATGTCTTTAAGAGCAAGAGCCGTGTGAAAAGCCCATAATTCCTCTGAACTGTGAGGCAGCGATTGGCATCCCTAGATGGACTTCACCGTCCTTGGTGTGGCCTGCGAATTGACATGCAGACAAAGGAGAGAGCTAGTGAGTGCTAGTGGGGAAAGAAAGGGATAACTTTAACCATAATTTATCAGTAATATGTAGAGATAAATTCCTAAGAGGAAATGAGGTCTGAGGAAATTACAGGAAATATTAAATCTGTGATTCTGTTTACGCCGACCAACCAATTCCAGCTGTTTCTCTGTGGGTTATAGAAGTGTCACAGGCCTGTTTATAGTTACTGCATTGTAGAATCCATCCTGGTTCTTATAGAAGCCCATTGGTTTGGTTTGGGTTTCCTCAGATTTGTCCAGAAATATTTCCTATAGGCAATACGTTTATGGAATATAGCCCTGTCCTAAATTTTTGTTTCTAGAACTTCTTTTCTAGTTTCCTCCCTTTCCTGCCCACAGTTTCCCTTCCCAGTAATGTTAGTGCAGTTTTATTTATTTAACATTTATGTAGCACTTATACCAATTGCATTGTTTTAAATACCTTCAGAGTATTAATTCATCTCATTCCTCATGACAGTGTTATGGGCTAGAAACTGTTTTTTTTTTTTCCCCACAACCTATTTTTTTATTCTTTTTAATTTTTTAAAATTACAGTTGATTTACAATGCTCTGTCAATTTCTGCTGTGTAGCAGTGACCCAGACCCACACATTCTTTTTCTCACATTATCCTCCATCATGTTCCATCACAAGTGACTAGATATTGGTCCCTGTGGTATATACAGCAGGATCTAATTGCTCACACCATGCACAAAAATAGAAACTATTTCTTAAGGCAACACAGAAAGAAAAAACCTTAAAGAACAAGACTCATAGTTTTCCTACATTAAAGTTAATAGTTTCCATATGAAAAAATAAATACTGATAAGCTAAAAGATAAACTATAGGAGAAGCAATTTGAAGTGTATATAACTAATAGAGGATTTGTATCTAGATTATATTCTTATAAGTCAATAAGAAAACAAAAACACTTCATCTGAAAAAGGGGCAAAGGATATGAAGAGGGGAGAAACTAAAGTAAAAAAAATGTAATAAGCCTTAAGTTTATGGAAATATGCTTAATTTCTCCAGTTGGGAGAAAGGCAGCTTAAAATAACCATGAGATACCATCCACCTCTATCTGATTGGCAAAGCTTTTTTCTGACAGTAGCAAAAGTTGGTAAGAATATGGAGCGTGGTAGAAGCAGAAATTGACATCAGCCACTTTGCAGAGCAATTTGACGAAATCTATGATAGCTGATCATGTGCCTGCTTTAAGACTCAGCAGCTCTACCTCTGTATATATACCCTGGGGACTCGATCAGAGCGATGTTTAAGCAATCGTAAGAAATTAGAAACAACGGACCACTAGTAGGAGAAAAGATAAATTGTGGAATATTCACCCAGGGATGTTCCCAGTAGATAAAATGAATAAGCCAAATCGGTATGCGTGGATATGGGTAGATCTTGAAATTAAAACATTCAATAAGAATAGTAAGTTGTAGTGTAATGGTTAAAAACACACAGCATGATACTTTGTATTGCTTATGGACTCATGTAAACAGATACATACCTATGTCATATAAATGCACTAATGGGAACCGAGAGATGCACAGGATGCTTAGCTTGGTGGTTACTTCTGAGGAGAAGAAATAAGGGGAATAAGGAAGGTCAGGGAAACGCACAGAAGGGGATTTTCCTATGTCTGTAACGTTGTGTTTCCTAAAGATAATGAAGCAGATATGCTAAGGTGTTATTAACAGTGTGAATGGGCGAGGGACAGAAGTATTTATGTAACTTTCTTTTCACTTCTTTTCTGTTCCTAGATGTTTTGGCATATTTGAAATATTTCACAACAGTAAAGTAAACAATACATTTAATAATTTAAAACTAACTCTGGAGCTCCCATTGTGGCTCAGAGGTTATGAACCTGACTAGGATCCACGAAGATGCAGGTTTGATCCCTGGCCCCACTCAATAGGTTAAGGATCCCATGTTACCATGAGCTGTGGTCTAGGTCACAGAGGCAGCTGGGATCCCGTGTTGCTGTGGCTGTGGTATAGACCGGAAGCTGCAGCTCTGATTTGACCCTTACTTAGCCTGGGAACTTCTGCAAAAACAAACAAACAAACAAAACCCCAAACCCCCCAAAGAAACAAACTAAAAATCCCACTAACTCTACTAGGTAATAGTTCTAAATTTTCTCTTAAAAATCTTTGGGAAACATTGCTATGATATTGAGATAAACTCTTCCAAAAAGGTTCATTTTATATGGACAATATTATATGTCCAGAGTTTTGTATTCTGTTCGTACTCACATTCAGAATAATGCATTTTTGTAAGTCTCCATTGTTTTTCTTAAGTCTCTGAAATATATTTATTTAGCTTTCAAGGTTTTTCACAGAGTTATTTTGAATTTAGGTGCCATTTTCTGGGTCTAGTCTTCTATCAAGAAGGTGGTGTGTTAAGAGAGATTTCTCTCCGCTATCCTAGGAGCCACCATCATGGACTAAAAGGGAATCTACCATTATGGTTTATTTGTGTCAGGGGATAGAACTAGTGTGCACAGATTTTAAAAGATCATGGGTTTGGGGTTACGAGTGTATAAGCACCCAAACTTATTTTCAGAACTCTGTAATTGGCAAGTCCATAGCTCTCCCATAGGGATAGTACAGCAACAAGACATTCGTACATTTCTGCTTATGCGTAAACATAAAAACTTTTTTTGGAAATTGATTCGTGTTTCTAATGATATGAATAAATCATTGAATGACTGAGAGATATATTTTGGTAACATAAAGTCCTATCCTAATATGTTAGTATGTTCCATTTGAGTTTTCATGTAAAACCTCTCTGAAAAGACCACTAGACTCCAAATGGGAGCCCTGAGTTTTATGTGGGAAAATGATTGACAGGATTCAAAGATTTAGAGTATTATTACCAAAGAAGCTCCACATATAGTTTATTATTGAAATGCTTTTCTGTTCTGACCCCAAGGTGAGGAAAAGCTCGTGAAACCAAGAGGGATATGGTCTCATTTTTTGCCCCACCCTTGCCCTGTTCTCTGCCCAAGGAAGCTGGAACGTCATGGAGGCAGGTGTCATTGGGCATCCCGCAACCTCTGGCAGGAGATCAGGGTGAAGAAAACCTTCCATTTGCTCCAAGCTGCTGTCAGCGGCTTTTAAGTCACTAGACTTTGTTCAGGGGGTCCCCTGGGCCTTTTAGGGAAGTGAGGCCTTGTCCGGATAAGGACCCAGCCGGAGCTCCAACAGGCATTTCTTTCCTCACTGACGGCAGCTGAGGCTTTGGACTTGGTCTTAACCATTAGAATGAGACAAAAGGACACAATCTTCAACTTCGGCGGCGCCGCCACAGACTGCATTCGTTCGCTTTGGTTCCTCTTCGCATTTTTCCTGATCGATAGCCTGGTGGGTGTGTCTGTTTCATTAGTGCCTGAGGTCTCCGCATTGTCACTTCCGCCGACGGCGTCTCTAAGCGAAAAGAAGACTGGCCGGGATTCCCAGTACCGGTGTCATCACCAGTCCTCTAGCAGCTTCAGTGCAACCACTGATATTTTCTAGGATACGAAACAAATGACGATAACGTAACCTGCTAATATATTTTAGAAATCTTAGCAGCTTAATTTTTTTAAAAATTGAGATCTAATTGATATTTAACACGCTATGAGTTTTAAGTGTACAGCATAGTAATAATTTGAAATGTATACGCTTAGACTTTTATAACTGCAAACTGGCTGAGAGATGACCAGCAAAAAATAGGAGTTGCTATATAATTATGAAAATTCCTTCTTTGGATTTGCAATTATAGACATTTTATTATTGTATTCATTTTTACTATGTGATATTACCACTAAGTAAATACCTTTTTTTTTTTTTTGGCTTTTTAGGGCCGCACCTGTGGCATGTGGAGGTTCCCAGGCCAGGGGTCTAATCAGAGCTGTAGCCGCTGGCCTACACCACAGCCACAGCAACAGCAACGCCACATCAGAGCCGCCTCTGTGATCTACACCATAGCTCACAGCAACGCCAGATCCTTAAGCCATGGAGCGAGGCCAGGGTTCGAACCTGAATCCTCATGGTTGCTAGCCATGGTTGTCGTTTCTGCTGAGCCACAACAAAAGCTCCCTCCGATCTTCTTTCTTTCTTCTTCTTTTTTTTGTAAATACCATTTTGAGTACTTACTGTGTGCTTGGTGATATACTGAACAATTCACAACTAATTATAATTTCCTTATAACAGATGGGAAAATTGGAACTCAGAGAAGTTAAGAAATTTACCCATGGTCACATAGGAGGTGAGCTTTAGGATTAAAAGTCAGGCTTGTCTTTTCAGTAAATTTTATTTATTGATTTATTTGTCGATCATCTGTTTTAAATGGCAGCGGTCTATCGAGAGTGAGTTGAGCTCTGAGCCCGAAATGTGGATTTGAGTGTGAGTCCCCATAATGCTTCAACTTTTTCATCTTCAAAGTAAGAATAATTTGTCCTTTCTCATAGAATTCTTGAAAGGATCAGATTAAAAAAGGGTGGCCAATAGTATGAGACATTTGGGGACCATGGCATTGATTAATGCTCAGCAGGAAGAAAGCTGCAAACAGTTGGAGCCCAGACAACCTAACCCAAAACTGAGTTAACCTCCCTCTCCTCCCCAGCTCTGGGGCAAACAGTAGCTGAGTTGCCGGCCACCTAAGGGTGGCACTGCGTGCTAGACTAGCCTGGGCTGATGCTGACACCTCGCGATCTACCCTTCTGAAGGAGCGTGGGGAAAGACCGGTTCCAGAGCCCATCCGCTGAGAGCTTCCGTGCTTCTGACCGTGTGCTTCCACTCGACTTCTCTATGCCCCAGTTCCCACCATCACAAGGATCAAAAAACTCACCTCACGGGGTTACGAGGACTAGGAGTAACATATGCAAAGTGTTTCTCGTGGTGCTTGGTACATAAGAGGCTCTCAGTTAACAGTAGCGCTGATGCCGTCCTGCCTTCTCGAGTCCTCCGGGACCAGTGGGACTGGGCTTCAGCAGCATCTCCCTCACGGAGCTTTGTCTGCTCCGCTCGCCTGGACTCTGCTGCCCAGGGTCAAGCCGCAGAAATGGGCGGTTAACACACGAGCTTTGGACTCAGGGTAGACGTCCAGCTGGACTATGAATGTGGATGTGAGTTAAAAATATTTCTTAAACTCTCTAAACCTTGGTTTGCTCGTCTTTAAAACGCGCACAAGGATGGTACTTAAAGGATTGTCAGGATAATGTAATTTGCTCACTCAGCACAGAGCCTTTGCTAAGTGTTTACTAAATGCTGTCTCTGCTTTGCTTTGTTTTTTGGTTGTGCGCACAGCACAGGTGTGGAAGTTCCTGGGCCAGGAATCACACCCGCACCCCAGCAGCGACACTGCTGGATCCTTATCTGCTCGGCCACCAGGGAACTCCAGTAAGTGTTTGCTTTGGTTTGAAACATTGTGAACATTATTAACTGATATTTTTATTAAGGTCATGTAAATAGGAGGTGCTGGGGCTGTGACTCAAACCCAAATCTGTCCCATCTCATGCACACTTCCTGTGGTGAATACTTCCAGTAACTGAACTGCTGGTATGCTCCCTATTACTAGAAATATTTTCAGTATACATAATATGATGATTTTGTGGGATCCTCTAAAACAGTAGATGATTTTAAGGTCCTTTGAATTCCTGAGATCTTATGATTCTCTGGATAACATAGGAAGTCCCTAAATCAAAACATTATGTCTTGAGCATTTGTTTGTAAGTTCATTTTGGGGAGCTTGACATTTATTTTCCATAAGACGCTCCTCCCTACAGAATGCAGAGACAGCGTAGAGGAAGAAGTCAGAAGATGAGGTGCTGTCGTACCACAGTTAAAGCTAAAGGCCCCAGATTGGCTTCCTTCTCCCAACCTCAGTATCTAAATAAATGTAGTCTCAGCAGGGTTTTAGGAGAAAATAATCCATCCCATGAATTCAAGCTAATGTGACTGAGGTGAAACCAAGGGTGGCTGTCGGTTAGCCATTGATATGTGCTGAGCTGTGACCTGCCTTGGGTCATCCAGCGTGCTTTGGTTATTTTTATAAAAGCTTGTATGTTCTCCGATCTGGGCGGTAGGATGTTTGTGCAAGCTGTCTTGTAGGAACTTGGAGTCAGCTGTGTCCAGCGTGAGCCTGAGCCGATTAAGACTGGCCGAGACCTCCAGCCCTCCATCTGAGCGCGCAGAAGGGTCTGCGCGGTGACCTTGATTGATTGATTGATTGGTGATTGACGGTGTTGTGCCGGTTTCTGCTGTGCAGCAAAGCGACACAGTCATACTCATACGCACATTCTGTTTTTCTCATACTATTTTCCATCACGATCTATCCCAGGAGGTTGGAGATGGTCCCCTGTACTGTACAGCAGGACTTCATTGCTTGTCTGTTCTAAGCCTTCTGATGCCAGAGAACCCAAATCTCCACCCTCAGGACGTGCTGGTGCTGCTGTTTTCTCAGCCCGTGTCCCATGAAGAAGCCTGTGGCTTGGTGGCATCTTCTCTGAGTGACAGTTGTCTCACCTTTTTCTTATTTCCAATTACCTTTTTCCAGGCTCTCAGGCCTCTGTTTTTATCTCATAAATATCCCCAGCCCCTCGCCTTTAGGGAGGCGGATCTGAGACTTGTTCCCCAGGCTGAACAAGGCTGACTTGGCTGCCTTGGGAATAAACCCTTTCTCTGCTACAGACCTCAGCAGCTCAGCGTTTGGCTTTCTGTGCACAGCAAGCAAGCAAGACCCTCTTAATCTTCCCACAGCCACAGATCCATTCATTTAGCAAATACTGAGTGTCAAACAGTCACGAAGTCGTCTGTTTCTCTGGTGTGAGGGAAAGAGCGATCTTCAGGAAGGAGGCAGTTGGACAGACTTGAGAAATATCTAAAATTTGTGATTTATGGAACAGAGGAAAGTCGGAGGCAGAAAAATTTTAATCAACTATTGCCATAGTCCATGTGTGAAGAATCAAGGGCCTGAACTGTGATGGTAGTAGTGGGAGTAGAGGAATAAAACAGCTTTGAAGAGCGGATTCTACGGGACAGTTACATGTAAATCACTAGAGATAGTGAAGATAAGGTTTTCCAGATTTAGCCAGGAGTTTGAGTTTAGGTTTATGGGGCAAGTGGAAGTTTTAATCACCTATGGGCAACTTGTATTTATGGGCATGATACTGCATCTGAATGGAAATATTCTTTGGTAGCTAGAAAAACGGTCAGTGCCAGAAGTATGGATTTGGATGTTATCTGCATAGAGATGACAGAATTGCTTAAGTGCATAAGGGAAAATGAAGAATATCAGGACTGGAAGGAAAAGGTGAAAGAATTAATAAGAGAGGCAGAAACGGTCAAAGAAGCATTGTATCATGAGACCTAGAGATAGGGTGTCAACAGCGTCAAATACTGTGCGGAAAGCAGGTAGGATGAGGCCTGTGACAAGAACGCTGGATTTGGCAGGTGGTCCCTGGAGACCCTGGAGATTGGGTAAGAAAAGGTGCTGGTGGCCAAGTCAGGTTCCAAAGGCTCAGGCAGGAATGATAGATTTGCAAAAAGGTGGATAGGATGGTAGCAGAAAGGGTAATGAAGACAAGAAAAATTATTATTTTTTTTAATGAAAACTAGTTTATGGTTAGCAGGGATACGGAAGAATTGATGCAGAGGCAGATTTAAGAAGCATCAGAGGGAGACAGCACGGTGCCTGCCCGTCAAGCTTCTTTGTCTCTGGTCTCACTGATGACCTTCCATCCTCTCTGTCAGCGCCGATTTGGTCAGTCTCTGCGGACGTGCCTCTCTGGATTCCTCATTGCCAGTGCGAGTCCAGCATCCTTCGCAGAGCCCTCGGCCCGATACCTTGCCCTCTGGTTCTAAGCCCCCTTTCCCGTTTCATCCTTTGCCAGTCAAGGCACAGGAGACTTCAGCGTCTTTCCGGACTGGGTCTTTGCACACATTGCTTTTTCTGCCTGGAAGACCCTTCTTCCTATCTTTCCTATGGAAAATGCTAACACATCCTTCAACACCTGGCTCAAATGTCACCTTGTTTTTGAACCCTCTCCTGACTCCCCAGGCCCATTTCAGGTCTCCTTCTTTGGAGCTTCAACTGGAATTTGTCCATGAATGATATTTTTGTCTCAGCCTCCTGTATGGTAATTTAAAAATCTCCATAGCTGTGTTCCTCATTAGATATGATCTCTTAATACAAGGACTGTCTTTTTTTTTTTTTTCTTTATTGTTGTAATCCCCACAGCTGGCACAAAACAAACACTTGCTAAAAGCATCAGGAATGACTGAGTGAGTATTACTGCAAAGCAATGTATCTTGAGGTATGTAGGATGGAAGCGAAGAATATCTCAGTGCTGAGTGAGAGAAGCCAGACGCTGGAGTACAAATACTGCATGATCTCACGCACGTGGGGAATCTAAAGTGTCAAGCTCGTGAAACCAGCGTGCAGGATGGTGGTTGCCAGGGCTGGGCTGTGGGGGAAGTGGGGAGATTTGGTCACATTTTCAACTGTGAGACGAAAAGTTCTGAAAATCGAGTGCACAGTATGGGGATCACAGGGAGTCACAGTACTGGATCGAGTACTTAGAACTCGCTAAGAGAGTAGTTTGGAAGTGTCCTCCGCACGCACGCAAAGATGCTGACTGTGAGGGTGGATGTGTTGACTGACCTCATTATGGTAAACATCTCACAGTGTGTAGTAAGTCATTGCATTGATCGCCTTAAAAAATCATGTCGTGCAAACTAAATGTATATGCTTTTTATTTGTCAATCATTCTTCAAAAAAATTGGGGTGGAAAAGCTATATGAATTTGAGCAAGTTAATTTCTCTGAACCCGAGTTTCCTATTGGTGAAACAAGGATAAACCTTACCCTAGAGTGTGCTCGTGAGCACAAAATCTACAAAATATAGGTCCAACAATTAGTGACCAGCATTTATTAATCATTAATGTTAGTTATTTCCAACTCCCACCATCATGGCATGGATCTCTTAGTAGTTGCTCTCTAGTTTTGCATTTGGTTGCAACTTTAGTCCTTTCTCTAAGAGAAGTTTTTTGTTTGTTTTTTAAGTTAAATTTTAATGTTAAGAAAGTTAAACTCAAGTCTGTCTTTACGTAGCAATGTTTCATCTACCTAAATGATGCAGTCTAATTAAAAATACTCATTTGGCATAAAATGAATTCAACAAAAATGTAGAATTAAATATATGGGTTGGTTTAGTAAGTTTACAATTAAGTCCAAATTGTTTTATGAGTCTCCGGATAACTTCCTAGAGGAGACCCTAGCTTTGAGGCTCACACCACTGGGATGCAAGGACCCGCTTCTTGTCTTATCTTGAGGATTGTGTTGCCACGAGTGACTTAAATCAGCTCTTTCCAGTTTTTTTCCAGCAGAATTTTTGTGGTTAATAAAAGCATGTGCTTACAGCTTTTTTGCGTAGATAAAGGAAAGGATTCTACATCCGATTTAGATCAAGAGATAGATTTTCAGAAGAAAATGATGGATGTGTCCGCTGGGAATAGTGGAATGCCGTGATGTTTGGTCGCTGACTGATGGAGTCTAAGGCATTTGTGAACACTTCCACGCCCACACCCACGCAAACACACAAACAGTGGTCACAAATGCAGAGCCAGGCACTGCCTCTCTCCCCAGTCTCATATCCAGAGTGCATATCCGTTGTTTTCCATAACATGAAATAAATCCCTCTTCTTTGCCCAGTGGTGAAAAGCTTATATAAATACTAAAACTTCAACTATTCCCATGAGGTTTCCTTTGGCAAGCCTGCAGCTATGGGTTTGTTTGGATATTGACATGGATTTTCTGTGCAGATCTGTTCAGGCCACTTGGGTGAGTCCAATGGTGATAAATTCACTTGTCTCGAAAATGTATCCGACGCACACTCTGTTTATGAAAACTTAAATAATTGACACCCTGATTGAAAAGGCTCGAGGTTCAAAGTGTCTCTTTTAGTCTTTCAACATACATCATTCTGGTGATATATATCTATATATATCTTAGGAACTCTTGGCCAGGAGATGACTTTAACAGTCGTTGTAAAGAAAACATGGATATGAAGAATTGACTAACGCAAGACATGTAATTTTGCATTTGTGGTGTTCCCATGGAAGAATATTTTTTAAAATTTAGGTGCGAAGTATTTTTTTTTTTGTGGTTGTTAATGACTACACGGTGCCATATGAACATTCCTGGACCGGGGGTTGAATCTGAGCCACAGCTGTGACCTGTGCCGCAGTGGGGACTCCTGGATGTGAAGTATTTTGTTGTGTACCAACCAGGGATAGGCAACATTACTGGGCCATAATTAAAATGTATAATGACATCTTTATTGTAATGGCGAGAAAAGGGAAGGCATTATTTTAGAAGACAATAATCAAATGTAATACTAACTTAAATTTTATAAATCAGATCCTTAGGTAAAAAAGATGCGATTGAATATAATTGTCCATAAGCAGCCTATCTTTCAGAGCCTATGTTAATTCAAACTTTTATCTTTTCTTTTTTCTTTTTAGCTATTAGCTGGCAATTAGAGAAGTGTCCTCAAAATATTTATACTGTTTTTAATCCTTTTTTCAAATAGTGGAAGAAGTGTTATTTGTCTGACATAAATTCCCGCACAATCTGCTGACCTTAGACTAATTCTAGCTATGCCTAAGAGAGCTGGGAAGAAGCCCATGGCAGTTCCCGTCATGGCTCAGTGGTTAACGAATCTGACTACGAACCAGGAGGTTGCAGGTTCCATCCCTGGCCTCGCTCAGTGGGTTAAGGATCCGGCGTTGCCGTGAGCTGTGGTGTAGGTCGCAGACGCAGCTCGGATCCCCGCATTGCTGTGGTTCTGGCGTAGGCCGGCGGCTACAGCTCTGATTCGACCCCTAGCCTGGGAACCTCCATATGCTACGGGTGGGGTCCTAGAAAAGACAAAAAGAAAAAAAAAAAAGAAAGAAGCCCATGAATATGGAATATTTCTGCTGTATTTCCACTAGCCCTTCCATACTAGCGAAGCGTTTTATTTGCTGCCAGTAATTTACTAGAGCTCTTGCTTTTTAAAAATCTCTTTTAACATACATCACTACTTCACTAAAAATAGTTTGCTATTTTAACAATTAGCAGTTCTGAAATTCTTCAGATAATACAGACTTTGAGTGTTGAGTTGTCTTTGAGGATCTAAGATATTGTTTCTGTGCTCACTGTCTTAACAGAGAACTAAAAAACAGTGCATCTCGTTAATGAATTAGGTCTCCTTTCCTTCAGGCCTAATGGAGGGAAGAAAGGCCATCCAGTAAGCTTTTGTGTCTGTGAGGTCCCGACTTTTGGCCAAAGTCAAATCAAACCAGAGGTAAAGGACTGCATCAGTGTGCGTGCTGTTGGCTACACTGAGATAACGGTCTAGGCATGTCTCCATCTGTTCTGATCAGTGAGCCACAGTGCAAACCCATAAGTAGTTAAACGGTTTTTTTAGGCCAATGGTTGTGGCTGTTAATTCTGATGTCCTTTAAATATAATGGAGGTAAAACATACAGCTTTCTTTTAAAACAACTGAATTAGTTTATTTTTGTTTTGAGAAATAATTTAGTGTATCCGTATCTTCCTTAACCTGATAATACTATGCCTGAGACCCAAAAAGCCCTTTCCACACTGACGTTCTGCCCAAAACTGCAGTGATATCATATGATCATATTAAATTTCTCAAGTGCTCAGTGCAACGTTTGAAGCTCAGTTAATGCTATTTTCTGTATAGTCTCTCTTCTCCAAGGGACTCCGTGTCAAAAAGTCTGTAAGGTCATGGGAGTTCCCATGTGACTCGGTGGGTTAAGGATCTGGCATTGTCACTGCAGCAGCTGGGGTCGCTGCAGTGCTGCTGTGGCGCGGTTCTATCCATGGCCAGGGAACTTCCATGTGTCATAGGCACAGCCAAAAAAAAAAAAATAAAAAAAAAGCAAATGTACATGAGGTCAGAAACAAGAGTTCATTCCAACTCTAATAGTAGATTTTCAAACACGGGACCTGCGTGACTCACTCACAGGTAACTCACGTTGTTTCATATTTGGCACCATTCTCTCAAAAGTAGGTACGAGGAAGGCTAAAGAAACCTACATATCTCTGTCATCATCAGTTGCTTTCGAAGAGGGATACATGAGAAAAAAAGGTTGTGTTACATTCTTTAGCGTATAAAAATGCGTCCTTTTTTGGTCTGTTTCTAGGTTTGAAGAAGAAATGACCAGCAAGTGGTTACACCTCTTCGAAGGCAGTGGAGTCCCGTACGGCCCAATTAACAACATGAGGGATGTGTTTGCAGAACCCCAGGTATGGTTTTTTTGAAATTTTTAATATGTTTCCGTTAAAAATGTAAGAATTTGCCTCACATTTCTATCCAGCCTGATTCCTATAAATGTACATTAGCCATGGGTTTTGAGCTTAAGTCATTTCACATGATATTTCATGCTTAGGTTATTCTGATTAATAAAAATAATCAGAATTGAGAACTGGCTTTCCACCGTCGTGCTTTTATCCCTGCCGCATCCAACATACGTCTTCAGTGGCCACTCCATAAAGTTTCCAAGTTCAAGGTACTGGTTTTTCCTGAAAAATAGAAACGCGGACAATGGAGGGTCGGGGTCAGGCCCTCCAGGTCATTCTGCGTAGAAAGAAACGGGGGAACTTCCACGGTGACCGTGCCCCTCTCCTCCCGTGGCTGTCGAGTGCAGAGCAAGTCCTCGCCAGTTCTGCTGCCGAGGGTCGCATGTGTGTTGATTAATGTGCGTTATTCGTGGCGAGTGAATGTACCTGGCCGGAGACTGGAGCTGCACATTGCTTACGGCTTCTTCAGGGCCCAGGAATAAGGGTCAGCCGGAAACCTATTTCTCCTATAATATTCTTCCAATGGTTATTTTCAGATAGTGTCAGAAAAATGAATTTCCATCTTATTACTTTAATCATTATCAATGGAAACAGTTGACCACATTTTCAGACCCACACGTTATTCCCAAACTACAGAGGGTCTCTGTTTTTCTGTGAAACTTTCCCTGTGATTATTCATGGATCTTGTTAGCTTCCAAGGTTGCAAAATCATGATTTTTCTCTTTATTCTTTTCCTTTAGTGGCAGATTTTTCTTTGAAATTAATTATTGAAAATGGAATACACTTCTTTTTTAAGGGAGAAAACTGACCTGACTCTTTCTCACTTTCATTGTACATGAATATCTGTTTAAAGGAGAACTGAAATGTATTCAATTCAGGGATTACGACGTTCACTGGAGGGAAAAAAGTGCATGTATTCAGGACTTCTGTTCTGTGCTATTTTTTGCTGCCAAGACTGTGCGTATGGCAAGACTTTGTTCCTAATGAAAGACGGGTCATCAGGATTGAAGAGAAGGGGCCGCTTGATTGGCCTGAGTCTTTGCGGAAGGGTCCCCAGTCCATTAGTGATTAATGCCTGGGACTCCTTGTGATGCAGTAGCAGGGTGCACACGCTGAAGGTCGGAGACCGGAGGGCCAGTTTTCTCACTAGATAACTTCGGATGAGGTCGAGCTTTGGCTGGAAGCTACTGTAGGGCGACGGGTGGGGTTTACTGTTATTTTCCTGCTTAAAGCAGCACTGCGATGTGTAGGTCTTCCTGTTGAACTCAGTTAAATAAGTGCATTTCTCTGGAGATAATTCCTGAGAGTTTTTCCATCAGCACTTCTGTTGCTCCTTCTTCGTTTCATGGAATAAAGGCAGCAAAGGATGTTATTTTTAAAATCATTAGATATAGTCAAGTGTTACTTATTTTTTTAGGCTCTCATAAGCAAAGATCCAAGACCCTACCCTGAAAATTCTTCACTTTATGGGCTGGTTCAGATTGGATATTCGGTCATTGAGATTTTTGTTCCCAATTTTACCTTGCAGTTCAGTTTATTTACTTTAATTTTTGTATCTGAACTCTTTTGTAACTGCAAGGAGTTTCTATTTTTGGTCTATGGCTTATTTATAATACTTCAACAATTTTTCGAATGGAGAATAGTAGTATTTCCTAAGAAGCAGGCTACCAACTTTTTTTTTTAAATACCCTGGAAGTCTCTCAAAATTGCCTTCTTATCCACCAAAAAGCAGATTTGCTTGTTACAGTCCTAACATCAAAAGTTCGTAATCACCCATCGATAGTGACTGACAATTATACCCTAGTTGCAAGAGCTGGCCTCTTTTATATGTTGCTTCATTTTCCTTTGGAATTTAAATATGAAAACATGTATAAAATTATCTGGATTTTTAGAAGGACTAGAGAACAATGTGGTCTTACTACATTTTAAAAATGAGCAAGGAGGAGTTCCCGTTGTGGCTCAGTGAAAATGAACCTGACTAATATCCATGAGGATACTAGTGGCCCCACTCAGCGGGTTAAGGATCTGGCATTGCCCTGGGCTGTTGTGTAGGTCGCACATGTGGTTTGGATCCCGAGTTGCTGTGGCTGTGGTGTAGGCTGGCAGCTGCAGGTCTGATTTGACCGACCCCCAGGCTGGGAACTTCCATATGGTACAGGTGTGGCCCTAAAAAGCAAAAAAAAAAAAAAACACCAGAGAAAAAACAAACAAACAAAAAAGCAAAGGTGACTGTGGCGGTTGTGTGTAGGACTCTTTGGCAACAAGAGATAAGGGCACCATCTTTCCCCCTGCCTGGAAGTGTTTGGCTTTTTAAGATGGAAATCCCTCTAATTTTGAATTTTGAAAGGAGTGAGGAATGTGAAAAAAATCAGGGAGTTTAACATTCATACAAAAGTACACCTCAAGATGACATTTAAAAAAGAAGTACTTTGAAAGTTCATTTAACAGACTTTTATTGTACTTACTATGTACCAAGTGCTAGGGACTTAGCACGAATTTAGTCATTATTTTCCTTTTTTTTTTTTTTGTCTTTTGTCTTTTTAGGGCCACATCCGCGGCACATGGAGGTTCCCAGGCTAGGGGTCTAATCGGAGCTGTAGCCACCGGCCTATACCACAGCCACAGCAACGCCAGATCTGAGCTGAGTCTGTGACCTACACCACAGCTCACGGCAACGCCGGATCCTTAACCCACTGAGCAAGGCCAGGGATCGAACCTGCCACCTCATGGTTCCTAGTCAGATTTGTTTCCACTGTGCCATGACGGGAACTCCCAATTATTTCCCTTTTTGAAAAATATATTCTAAATTGACTTAAGTCGTGGGTACCCCGTGACATTTTGTTGATGCACGAATTAGTGGATGAGCGAGTTGGTTACCTCTGTAAAGTACAGGTTTCCAGATGACCAAGTGGCAACTGTGCCCTCTCTGTGTGGGGCTGACCGACTCTATCTGTAGAGCTGGCTGAAAAGCCTTTGTTTGGAAAGCGTCGCGTAGTACTTAGGACGACGGGGCCAGAATTGTTGGGCAGTTTTATAAGGTTTCTAGGCTTGGGCTTCCTCACTGGGTAGGAGGTGAAATAGGGTCTTGTCTCTGTGCTGCAGCGTTATGTGTGACAGTGTTTATCAAAGGCACCAAGTACAGACTGCGAGAAGTGTAAAGGATCAGTAAACGGTAGTAGCCCTGGTTCTGCTGCCCGTTATGGTTGTATTTTTGTTTAAAAATGCCTTCTTTTACTTCCCGTTGTGTAGCGGATGGTGGCCGCGGGGATGAGGTCAGCAGCATGAAATCGAGCTCTAATATCCTTTTTGGGAACATGCATCTGTAGCCTTTGTGCTGGGAAGTTCTCAACCCCTCACTTTTCTGATTACTGACTATCTTTTTATTTTCCGTTTTCCGTAGAAGCATCATTTCCGCCTCAGGTGCCCTCCCTTGTTTTCCCTGATGAGCGGTGGCGTTTCTTGGCCCTGGGTACATGCAACTGGCCACGTCTGGTCAGATGTGGCCCCGCGCCGCTGGGGCCGAAGGCCCAGCGGCCCGTGTGCGTCGTGCCAGCACAGCTGCCAGTTCCACTCAGAATTGATTTGGGTGACGTACGGGGCCTGGAACATGGCACCAGAAGGGAGACTTGGATGAAGTGAAAAGGGGGTGTGTCTAACACAAAAAGTTAGAGTCATCAAAGAGCAGGAGAGAACTTTCTGTGGGCCTCCTTATCAAGCGGACCATTTATATTTCATCTGTGGTTTGAACTTGGTAGACAACAAAAATTTACTTGGTGGTAGAAACTATTTCTAACCAAAATAATTTCATCATACGCTCATGTTCCGAGAAAATTTGCTTTTTTTTGACTCAACCAAGGCAACAAATGACTTCTTTTCCTTGGGCGGATGCAGGGTTGTCTACTTTTTACCCTCTGATTATAGGCCGCAGACCTTTGCACAGTAAGATGATCCTGCAGGCATCCGCAGTTGAGTCAATCAAGAACACTACCAAGGAGGGTGGGGCTGGTCTGTACTTACCCAGAGCTAGGAGAAACTCTGGTCCCAGACCCTTGTAGTGGTAGTTTTGTTGTTTTTCTCTCTCAGTTATAAATTACCTGTGGAAAACTCTGTGCACTATAGAATTGGCGTATAGATTATCTGCGTCTAGATTTTAACAGTCAGTCGTGTTTCAAGTGCTTTCTTAAAATATCTTCTTTTAATCAGGCCAAGACTGTGCAGTGCATTAAAGGAATTCTGAAAACGTTTAAAAACCTTACTAGATGACCTCAGTCTGGTCCTACTTAACATACTCTTGGGAACATGTGCACGGAATACATTGTGGTTTGAGGTTTTCCAACCCAAACAAACTTAAAAGAAAATGCAGCTTTTGATAGAAACTATTCAAATTCCTACAAAAATAGGTATGGTTCTCACCACTGAGAGGGTTTAAAAGCATCATTATCTACCATGAGAAGCAAAAGAGAAGGTGTTATCTGCTTTTTCTATTTTGCTCAAGACCGTATATTTGGCGATTCTAGTGTATCACCAGTTTTGAATGAACTGCTCGATTAAAAAAATACATAGGTATATGTGAGCAACTGAACCTCTGATGCATGTTTGTCTTTCTCCTTGATGCCATGACCTGTGGGTGGGGAAGAGAGGGCAAAGGGTGTCGCAGAGCTGGTGTGATTTAGCAGGATCTTCACATTTGTACCACACAAGTTGAATACATCAGGTGTAAGACACCGCCCTGAAGCATCACTTCTGAGAACTATTGGGAGGGAAATATCAGAAATGAAATATCACAGCTGGCCCTGATTTTAACGGGTGCCAAACACCTGCAGGCTCTAAAAGGATGCCAAAACAAAGCCGCACCCTGTGGCCGCAAGCCATCCTTCAGGAGTCCTCCCCTAACTTTGCGTCACCAGCAAAATTAATTTCACATTTTCTACCGAAACCTTATTCTTCCTGTCCCCGAAGGCCATTACAACTCCTTTAGCAAATCTTTCGTATGGGATAAATATGTCATAGGAACACAGAGTGAAGTCTTGAAATAGTTGATAACTTAAAGTTATCTGTTGTTTTCATATCATTATTTGTGGAAGCCTGTGAAGTTGGAGGCTTTATTAATCTCTAGGCTCGTTCATATTCTCTAAGCGATTTTGTTTTAGCACATTTTGGCAAAATATCTGAGCATCTGGGGGGAAAAAAAAGCCTTCAGTATTCATATAGTAGGTGTCAGAAGCTCCTCAACGTACAAAGCTGTTTTTCAAGCTCTTTCTACCTTACATACACAGGCACACGTGCACACACATGTACACACATGCACAAAATGTACACACGCACCACTGAATACATTTTAAAGGCTGCCTTTTGAATGGCAGTAGTTAATATTTACTGAAATACAGTTACGTGCATAGCCCTTGGGAACATTATACAAATCAAGCAAAATTACATCCCTGTTTCTAGTACTGCTGGGAAAGACATACATAAGGTGCTCCCTGTAACCGGAAGGCCTGAGGTGAAATAGCATGTCTGGAAGTAATTTGTAGTAGACAAAAAGATAAAAAATAAAATTTACGTCTATCTCTGAATAATATGACACATCTCAAATGGTGAACAGATCCAGGTATGTTGTTTGTGATACCTGGGTAAACAGTTTCAATTGTGGAATAAATAATATATTTCAGACTTAAGTGATTAAATGAAATAAAATTGAGGGTGCAAAGATTCCGTTTTGTATTATAAGGTAAAGTATGGGACTTGGGTTGAGCAGAACCTTAATACAAAAACCTCACGTGTTAATCACCTCAAAGGAAACCTGTTGAAATGCCACACAGAAGTTAAGGACGTAGTGTTCCATTGCTGGCATTTTGTGTTCATTTTCTCTACTTACCTGAGAAATGTGGATGCACCAATTTCTTTGAGCTGTAGCATACTCACATATTTAGGTATAGAAATGTAATGCCTTGGTGATTACCTGATTGGCATTGATGGAAATAGGGTCATACAATTTGTGTTCAAGAAACAAAGCCTCTTTAATTTTTGGTATCTTCATGACAAGGTGAAAGGCGTGGTCCAGGGCAGAGGAATCTATAGTCGTTCAGAAAGTAGCAGTTGATGCCCTGCCACGTATGTATGGGCTTGTGTTGGGCATTTGGCAAAGGGAGGGATGAGGGAAGCAGGGAAGTAGTAGGACAGAGATGACACTATCAAACATTCAAGGAGGTTGCACAGTCCAGTTTAAGGTGGAAGGTGTCCAGTATCACAGGAGAGTTGTACTTAAATGCTCTGGCTATTTTTAGTAGCAAGAAATGATTGGTTTAAAGCATCATGAGGTTTTCCTATTTAAGGAGTTAATGAAAGCTTAAAATATGACAAAAGAGTTGCAAAATGTCTTAATCGTGAAACTTACCAAAGTACTCCTTATCCTTTTAAATACTTTCTATAATTAGTTTATCATATTACTAATAAATTCCTTGTCAATGATTAAGGGGAATTAATGGAGGGTTTCAGTTTTTACTGTTCAGTAATTTTTAAAATATTTGTGATCTGAGAAAATCTGAAGTTTTTTGTTTTTTTTTTTGGTAAAAGTTATTTTCTCCATCTCTTTCTCCTCCTTTCCTCTTTCTCACAGCATATTCGTCAGGTTCCACATATTTCACAGTAGAGATTGATAGTATAATCATTGACTCTTACCAAGCCTTGAAGTTTTAAGCCAAAGCCGTAATCACAGTGAGGAGACCCACGCGGTTTTCCATAGTGCATTTGCCCAAGTGTATTTTCCCACCAGGAGTGCGCACAGGCTCCCCTTTCTCCATGTCAACATCAGCACTCGTTCTCTCCAGTCTTTTTGATAATAGGTCTCCTAACAGGCGTGTGGTGATAACTCCTTGTGGTTTTGATTTGCGTTTGCCTGATGAGTGATGTTGAGTACGTTTTCATGCGCCTGTTGGGTATTCGTGTGTCTGCTTTGGAAAAATGTCTATTCAAGTCCTTTGCCCATTTTCAGTATAAATAAAAATGAAGTAATTTGAAGTTTGTCAATAGAATGGAACGATATATTGCCTTTATGTTTTTGAGGAATGACATGGAAAGTATTCATGTATAAAGATAAGAAAGAAGCACACAGGAGTTCCTGCTGTTGTGCAGTGGGTTAAGAATCTGACTCCAGCAGCTTGGGTTGCTGTGGAGGTGTAAGTTTTATCCTAGCCCAGCACAGTGAGTTAAAGGATCCAGTGTTGCCACAGCTGTGGTGTAGGTCACAGCTGCAGCTCAGGTTCAGTCCTTGGCCCAGGAACTTTCATGTGCCATGGGTGTGGCTATGAAAAAAAAAAAGCAGTGTACACAATTATGCTATTGTATGATCTTGATTTTGTAAAAATATTTATTTTCTTTAAAACAACCATATTTTCTATAATCAGAAAAAAAAGGATTTAAATATTCCCATAGCTTAAATAGTTTCTTAACTGGAAATGTAAAATGAATGCTTGTTATTTTTGAATAGTTAAGACAGATGCCGCTACTGAATGTTATGATTTCACATATGTATTCAAATTGAAAATACTTTTTATTGAGGTAGAAGTGGTATATCACACTGTATTAGTTTCAGATGTACAGCCTAATGCTTAGATACTTGTATAAAGTGTGAAATGATCACCACAGTAAGTCTAATTAAAATCCATCACCATACATAATCGTAACATTTTTTTTCTTAAGATGAGAGCTTCTAAGATCTACTTTCCTAGCAGCTCTCAAATATACAACACCGTTTTATTAACTCTAGTTTCCATGATGTACATTCCGTCCCCATGACATTTGTGTGTGCTTTTTGACCTCTTTTGTCCATAACGACACTTTCTGTTATCATTTATTATACTTATATGCATACATTAAAAATCATCCTATTTGCATAATCGGTAGTACTGAATATAAACAGTGGTTGACAGGGACGGAGTGCTAGTGATATTTTAAGAATTTTTCTAAAACGATTTACAGTGAAGAAGGAGTAGATACAAAATGGTATATTTATCGCCTAAAGGGAACTTGTAATGGAGTTCTACATTCTTTGAGCACTCAGCAGTTAAAAACGGACCCTGAATTTGCAATTTATCCCTTTTATTTTTGTCACTTGTGCTTTAGGTGTTGTACTAAGAAACCACTGACTGATCTAAGGATATGAATATTTATATTTATATTTTCTTCTAAGGGTTTTACAATTTTTAAGTCTTATGTTTAGGTTCATGATCCATTTTGTGGGTGTGTTTATCTTACTATCCCAGCATCATTTTGTTCGAAAGGCTGTTCTTTTCCCATTGAATTTTCTTGGCACTTTTATTCAAAATCAATTGGCCATTAAAGTAGAGAAAGGTTAATTTCAGAACTTTGATTATTTCGGAGTCTTGCTTAATTTTCACTCTTATATGTGTTTCTCAAACTTTCTGAGTTTGATTTCTGATTGCATTCACCGGGTTTGAAAAACATGCTTTGAATGTTTTTGGCTTCTTCAAATTTATTGAGGCTTATGTTATGTCCTAGCATAGAACCTCTTCTGCAGAATGTTCCATGTGTTCTTAAGAATATATATTGTGGGAGTTCCTGTCGTGGCTCAGGGGCTAACAAACCCAACTAGTATCCATGAGGATGTGGGTTAGATCCCTGGCCTCGCTCAGCGTGTTAAGGATCTGTTGTTGCTGTGAGCTGTGCTATAGTTTGCAGATGCACCTCGGATCCTGCGTTGCTGTGGCATAAGCCAGTGGCTACACCTCCAATTCACTCACAGCCTGGGAACTTCCACATGCCACAGGTGAGCCTGGAAAGAACGCATAAGAAAGGGAAAGCACTAGAAAGAAAGAAAGAAAGAGAAGAGAGAGGAGAGAGAGAGAGAGAGAGAGAGAGAGAGAAAGAAAGAAAGAGAAAGAAAGAAAGAGAAAGAAAGAAAAAATATATATAAAAATATATATATATATATATATATATATATATATGACGTTGAAGTGTATAGCTGTCTGTTAGATCTTATTTGCTTATATCATTGTTTAATGCTATAGATGTCTGTTAGATCTTATGCTATTGTTTAACTCTTGAATTTCCTAGCTGATCTTCTGCCTAGTCACTATATCCATTATTGAAAGTTGGGTGTTGATGTCTTCAGCTGTTACTATTGAATTGTCTATCTCACTTTTCAGTCAGTTTTTACTTCATGTATTTTTGGGCTTTGTTATTCTGTGCATATATGGTTATCATTGTTATAGATTTCCTGATGGATTGGCCCTTTTATCATCATAAACACCTATCTTTACTTCTAGAATGTTCTTGCTTTAATATCCATTTTCTTTTCAGTTATTTTTTCATTTTAAAGTTGTATGGATATATTGTTGACTTACAGTGTTGATAATTTCTGCTATACAGCAGTGCAACTCAGTTGTACACATACTCATATCCATTCCTTTTCAGATTCTTTTCCCACATAGTTTATCACAGAATGTTGGGTAGAATTCCCTATGCTATAATCTATTTTCTGATTTTAGTATAACCACCCATTTCTCTTTTATGGTTTTGGTTTGCTTTGTACATCTTTCCTCATCCTTTTATTTTCAACCTGTTTGTGTGTTTGAATGTAAGATGTGTCTTACATAGCTAGATCTTGGCTTTTTTAATCCAACTTGAAAAATCTGTTTTTTGATTGAACTGTTTAAGACATTTACCCTCAATGTTATTACCGAGAGGCTAGGATTTCCATCCGACATTTGCTTTTTGTTTTCTGTATGTCTCATGTTTTCTTTATTCCTCTGTTTCTTTGTCATTTCTTTCTTTTATGTTAAGCAGATATTTTCCAGTTAACATTTAAATTCCTTTAATGATTTTTAATGATAATTTGTTTTGAATTAGTTTCTCTAGGCCTGTAATACACATCTTTTGCTGGTTGGAACATTCTTGTTATACAGTTCTTACTTTCAGTACGTCGAGTATGTTGCTTCGCTGCCTTCTGAGTTTCATGGTGTCTGATGAGTTGCTGTATGTTAATCTTACTGGGTTCCCTTCATGTGATGAAATTTTTCTTTTCCCTTTTCAGGATTTTCTCTTTGTATGTTTGTATGGGTGTGTGTCAGCCTCTTTACATTTATCCTACTTAGAGTTCATTGAGCTTCTTGGGTATAGATTAATGTTTTTTCATAAAACTTGTAAAGATTTCGCCATTGTTCCTTTGATATTTTTCATCATTGTTTTGCTTGTTACTTCCTAGGTCGAACAACAGGGATTTGGCTGTACTAACTTGAAGTCTTGTTCCTCTGCAGTGCACAGCTTCTGATGTCCTGCATCAGACTGGTTCCACTTGTTTTTAATCTTTTACTTTGTCACTCCTGGTAGATATATGCCATGTAATCACCAAAGGTTGTTCTTAGCCAGTTAGATTTTTATCCCTTACAGTTGGACGTCTGTATGGCTTGGCGGTTGCTGTCACAGTTCAGAGAGTTTACTTTTTTTTTTTTTTTTGCCTCACCTTCAGCCAGGGAGTAGTAGCTTGGGGATTTCTTCTGTGATTGCTCCCGAGAGAGGAAAACCTTGGTCATGCACACAGCTGCTCAGACTTCCATGGATAAGTGTGATTTTATTTTTAAGCATGGTTTCCAAGACATTGTCCCTGGGTCAGTGTTTCCTGCCCGAGCCCGCATGTCAGTGAGGCTTCTGCTATGCCAGTGGGTCAGATGGTAATTTGGTGCATGCTCTCAGGTCTGCCCCCACGTTTCGTTCTGATTGCCCTTCGTGGGTGCAGCAGAGCACACAGGCACCCCTTCTCTGACATAAGAGTTGACTGATTCCGGGAGGCTCTTCCTGTCTCTTTTCCTCATTCTCTCTGTTCAACTTCTGGCTTGTCTCCTGTTTTGCTTGTGTCCTGGCGCTTCCAGCCTTCTCTTGGTTTTGCTCTCCAGCAGATCTCTGTTGCCTTCAACAACCTCCTTAGGGCTTTAGCTCCAGTCTCTCTTCCAGGTGAAGTCAGTTTCCTCTGCCAGAGCTGGGGAGCCCTTCATCCTAATGACCTATTATGTCCTCTGGCTCTGCCTGCCTGGAATAGAAGCTAAGGGGAGTGAGAAACACAGCAGTCTGTTTCTCATAGGATAGAGCCATAGTCCTAGAGTGGGATCTCTGCAGAGAGGAAGTCCTCATTATTTTGGCCTCCACCTTCTTGGAGCAGAATAATCAAATTAAAAGTTTCTTAAAATTGAGCTGTGGAGCTTGGTGGTGGTGGTGGTGGGGGGGGGGGAAGTCAAAGGAATGAGCCATGGCTCAAGTGCCACAGACTCTTACTGTTCTTTCTGAGATTGAGTAGATTTTCTTCAGTGAATATTCCTTCATTTGCCGTATACTCTCACAGTAATTTCCAAGGACTTCAACTGATTTAAAAAAAATATTTTTAACCAGGTAAATGGCTCTTTTCTGGGAAAAGAGTCTATTGAACAACTTATTCCATCGTTTCAGAAGTTCTCCCTGTGTGCTTCACTCTGCCTCTTTTCAGGATACCTTGACGTTATCTTTACGTGGTCGGAATGTTGATGTGCTGAATTCCTTTACTTTGCGCTTGGTGCTCACCTTCTTCCCACTTATACTCGTACCCACAAGAAGGTCTAGCTGTGCCCTGCTGGAGTTCTTTGTCTCTTTGTCCTTACCCTGCTAGATTTGGGTCCCCATCTGTTGCTTTTTGGTCCATACTTATGGAAAAAACAAACAAACAAACAAACAAATTTTATGGTAGTGTTCTCAGAGCCACCTGGGTCAGAATCATCCAGGGCCTTGGTAAAATTCATGTTTCTGGGCCTAAGAAAGCCCAATGCTTTCTACTGTCTTTGAATGAAGCTCAGGAATTGGCATATGTAGATTTCCATGAATTACTCCGGTACAAACTGTGTTTGGAGAACCACTATGGGGGACGGTGGAAGATTACATTGAAAGTCTAACTTGGCCCTACCTGTGAAACCTCTCAAATGTTACTCCAAAGGAGTTGGATTTTCCTTGTGAGTTAAGTGTTGGAAATGAATATAGTAGTAGGTTTTTGTCAGTGGAACCCAGAGTGATTTTAGATTAAAAAAAAAAAAATTGTGCTAAGTATCTGTTGTGTCCTTTCAACTTCCTTGATATACTTCCCATCCCATCCCAGGCACCTTTTGTGCCCTCACCCACTCAGCCAGAACTTAGGATCCTCCTCCTTTTATCATTCTATGTCTTCTCTCCTTTTTCTGCCTCTGACTCCCCGCTGGACACCGTTACCTTGTCCACCTTCCCATCAAAGATCTTCATGAAGAACTCTCTGCTTGTTTCTCTTTGACACAAACACTTAAAAGAATATTCCAGCAATTCAAATGCATTTCGAAACCAGGTCCTCTGTATAGGGACTTATTGGTAGTGATTGCCTCTCCTACCTACTGCTCTGCTCTTACCCCCCCCCCCCCCCACGCCAGAGGAAAAGGGACAATAACTGTGCGCAAATTCTGAAATACTAACAACCCTCAGGATTCCGAAAGATTGTCAGCCTAATACAGGCCTTTATAAAACAAGTGAGGACATTTTCAAACAAGGTCATACATATCAAGAACCTCATGTGTGGGAGACACTACTTTGGGTGCAGAGTGCAAGTTGATTTGAGGTATTCTTTTAAATCACAGGAAAGTAGATCTCACAGAGGAAAGCTGCTGTCATAGATCAACTATAAGATTATACTGCTCAATGGTTAGCCTAGGAATTAGGTGTTAAATGGCTAAACTAGGTTGATGTGTAAATCACATGAAAAAGAAATGATTGGACTTAGTGACTGCTTTAAAATTGGGAGCGCTGCAAGTTAGAGTCAAAGGTTCCATAAGTATCTAGTACCCAGCATATATAAGGAACTACAGCTCACAATAATAAAAAGACAAATGACCCAATTACAAATGGTCTAAGGGTTTGAATAGACACCTGTCCAGACAAGATGTGCAGATGACCAGTTAGCACATGAAGAGATCCTCAGCATGGCAGGCTCTCAGGGAAATACACATCAGAACCACGACGTGGTGCAACTAGGAGAACTGCAATGAGAAGGACCAACCATAACCGTGTGGCCGAGTGTGTAGATGGACTGGAACCTCACACATAGCTGGTAGCAACGCAGTGAGGCAGCGACTTTGGAAAACAGTTTAGTGGCTCCTCAGAGTTAAACCAGGAGTTATCATCTGACACGGTGATCTTCCTCCTAGGCCCAAGGCCTGAAAGCATCGCCACACAAAAATGTGTCTGCATGTGTTGAGAGGAACTTTATTCATCGTAGCTGAAATGTTGGACATAACTCAGAGTATCAGCTGATGAATGGATAGTCAAAACACAGGATATCGTAATATATTCAATGATGTATCACTTACCCATAGAAAGGTATGAAGTATTGATACATGCCATAAGATGAATGACCATTGAAAACATTCTAAATGAAAGCAGCTAGACATAACAGGCCACCTATTGTGTGATCCCATTTATATGAAATGCCTAGAATAGACCAAAGTATAGAGAGAGAAGGTGGATCAGTGGTTTCCAGGGGCTGAGGGAAGGAGGGGAGCTAGGCAGTCCTTGCTAATGAGAACAGGGTTTCTTCCGAGGTTGATGAAAATGTTCTGAAATTTGACAGCGGTGATGGTTGCACAGACTTGGAAATGTGTTAAAAGTAACTGAACTGTACACTGTAAAAGGATGAATTTTATGGCATAAAATTATATCTCAAAACAACAGAAAAAACCCAGATACCATATGGAGTTCGAAATTCAGTGTCAAAGCACAGAAATTAGAGTGTTGAGAGGGTTTAATTTGAGGTAAATGGAAGGACACGGAGAATAGACTGGGTTAGGTCTCAAGTTTGGGAAGAGAGCAGGGTATCTCATGTACTCTCTTAAATCTAGTTTCTTTCTGTTTCTTGACCTTTGTGTCTCCAGTTCCAGGCACATTGTAGACCTACGGCATAGTTGTAAACAGGAGGGACAGAATATTCGTACATTCCTAAAAATACGGTAAACGTTCTGATCGTATATGTTTGTGTAATATTTTAGTAATTACTATGGATTACAATATACTTAGTCAATATTTCGTGACTTCAAGTGGAACTTAGAAACTGCCATGATATAGGTCACTTTACCCTCTACCTCTGTTATACTTGTCTTATGAATTACATCTATGTATGTTGAAAACCCCAGCAGACAATATTGTAATGTTTATTTTTAACCTTCAAATATCTTTTAAGGCCCTCAAGAGGAGAAGAGTCTATTATATTTACCAAGGTGTTTACTATTTCTGCTGCTCTGTCTTCATTCCTGATGTTCCAAGTTTCCTTCCGGCATCGTTTCTCTTCGGTATGAAGAGCTCCCTCTAAAAATTCTTATAGAGAATTTAAATTCTTAGAGAGTTGGTCAGCTAGCTACAAATCCCCTTCGTTTTCTTTCATCTCACCTCAATACATTTTCATTTCTCCTTCCTTCATCAAGTACATTTCCACTCAGTATAGAATTCCTGATTCATGGTTCTTTTCTTTTCATGCCTTAAAAATGTGCCATTCATTGCCTTCTGGTCTCAGCGTCTCTGATGAAAAATCCATAGTCCCTCTAGTTGCTGTTCCTCTCTAGGTAAAATGCCACTATTATAGTGCCTGCTCTCAATAGTTATTTTTTAATTTTTAGTTTTAGCAGCTGATTGTGATATGCCTGAAAATAGATTTCTTGGCTTTCTCCTATTTGATATTTGCTGAGCTTCTCGAATTTCTAGACTATTTTTGCCAAAGTCAGGACACTTCTGGCCGTTATTTCTTCAGATATTTTTACTGCATTACACTCTTTCTCCTCTACTTCTGGAACTCTAATGATAGCCGCGTTAGCCCTTTGGTCATTGTCCCACAGATCGCTGACACCTCGTTCCCTTTTACTCAGTATTTTTTCTCTCTGTTGATGAAATTGTTTCTGTCGATGCATCTTCAAGGCCATTGACCTTTGGGTTCCTGGAGCCCAATTATGTATAAGTTTGTTTATGCGTGAGGGAGACTCCATGCCAACAAGCAGTTCGTGTACGTCAGCACTGCGCGTGGGAATTCGGCGCAGTTTCACTCAATTCTGAGACTCTCTACCCAGAGATAGCGCCAGACTCCACAGGGAGAGGGCTGAGTCCCGCAGGACGGCCCTCTCTGCAGATGCCAATCATAAGCCCAGGCGACAAACTGGAGGTTCCAGCGACCCTCCCCGGTGACGATGTCGGTTGCAAGTCCAGGTTGTTTCTTGTACTTGTGACCAACTGACTATAAATCAGAGGTTTCCAGGAACCCCTCCTTGGGTTGGATTGATTTGGTAGAGTGGCTCACAGAACTCAGGAAATTTGTTTACTCACCAGATTTCTAATTTGCTACAAAGGATATTAAAGGCTATAAATCAACAGTCATAGGGAGACACATAGGGTGAGGTCCTGAACGAAGGATTTCTGTCCTTGTGGAGTCTGGGGACGGGCACCGTGGCACACGGAGCATTCTGTTTCCCCAGCCTGGAAGCTCTCTGGAGTCCCACCCTTGGGGTTTTTATGGTGGTTTCATTACAAGGCACGATTGATGAAATTATTGGCCATTGGCAGTTGATTCAACCTCCAGCACCTCTCCCCTTTTCAGAAATCTGGGGATGGACGGAAAGTTTCAACCTTCTATTCACAGTTGGTTCCTCTGGCACTCAGCCCTCACCTTTAGGTCTTTTCCAAAGGTTAGTTACCTCATTAAGATGAACCCAGATGTGGTGGAAAGGGGCTTGTTATGAATATCAAGACACTCATTTCACCTTTATGGCTCTTTTAGGATCTGAGGACGGAGACCAAATTTACAATAAAAGATGCTCCCATTGGTGTTTTTTGTTTTTGTTTTTGTTTTTTTAGGGCCCATCCCACAGCATGTGGAAGTTCTAGGCCGGGGGTCTAATCAGAGCTATAGCCGCTGGCCTACGCCACAGCCATAGATAGCAATGTGGGATCCGAGCTGCCTCTGCAAACGACACCACAGCTCATGGCAACACCAGATCCTTAACCCATTGAGCTAGGCCACCGATCGAACCTGCGTCCTCATGGCTACTATTGTTCCTACTGCTCAGGAAATTCCAAGGGCTTTAGGAGCTGGGAGCCAAGACCTGTGAATGAAGACCAAATACATGAGAAATGTATGTGACCAAATATATACTTCTTATTCGTCAGTATATCACACTTGGTGGTTTCAAGGTGATTGCATTCACGCCACAAGTTCTGGTCAGCTTTCAGCGGGCCATGGTTCTAATGTCACTTCAGCTTAACCAACTTTTGTAGAGCTGTCTAAATCTGTGCTGTGTGTGTACCGCTCGTAGCCAGTCTGAGATCTGGGTGGTGTTGTATCTGTTAGTTGAGTCTTCAGAGTGGGGTTGGTTGAATAGGATGTGTGTGTGCCCAGGAAGTCACAGACACGTTTATGCGGTCGTGTTCCTGCGATGGTCGCGCACAATCGCCTTGGCGATTTCCGGTTTGCTGGGTGCCTCTTTTTGGTCTGCTGGTCAGAATGCCCTGTTTCGGTTGCCCTCTTCTCCCGTGCACTTCCGTTACCAGCACCTGTCTTTGGGGCTGCGTGGCAGCAGGACAGAAAAAGAGCAATGGATTTGACTCCACTGTGTTGGAACTGCAGTCCCATCAAACTTAGGGGAAAGTTCCCTTTTCTTAGAGTTTTGGCTTCTGCTGGCTCCCGCTAACTCTTCTTGTCAAAGGTGCTGCTACCACTGTCACCTCAGCATTGTCTGAGAGCGGGGGTAGGGGAATGGATAAAAGAAAGCAAAAACCAAATCAAGTATACTCTAAAAAAAATAAAATTTGCAAAAAAGAAAGCAAAACCCAGGGATTTCCATGCCCTCTTTGAGCGCTACGCGTTCCCTCTCCTCTTGCTTGAGCCTGAACTAAGAGGCCTCTCCCAGTGTGCTCTGTCTACGCCATCTGAGCACGTCCAGGCTGCTGTAACAAAAACGCCATTCACCGGCTTACTAGTGAACAACGGAGATTGATTTGTCGCCTTTCTGGAGGCTGGAAAATCCCAGACCACGGCCCTGGCACCTGCAGCGTCTGAGGAGAACCTGTTCTTCCGCTTGGTGCTCTCTCAGCGGCGTGGGAGAGGGAGCGCGAGGCTCCAAGGATGTTAATCCCATTCCAGAGGGCTCCGTTCTTTTGATGCAGTCGCCTCCCTGCGTCGCCACTTCCACACACTATCCCACTGGGGAACTGGGTTTCAACACAGGGCCTCTCCTCGGTGGGGGGGGGTGTGTGTGCAAACATTTATCTGCAGCCGTGCCCTGGGCTCACTTTGCTTCCTGTGTGACGGGTTCAGATCTGGGGACACGCAGTAAAAAAGTTGGTAAACTTACTGTTCGTGTGGTGGTGTTTGAATTCTGTTCTTCTCTTACCCACCTGCTGCTGTTGACTTCTGAGTCCTCAAAAAGCTGCCCCATTTACTCTGTCCTGGTCTTAAGGCTGCAGTCAGTGGGAGACAGCGTAGCGTATACTTGTTGCTGCATAGTACCTGGAACCTGAATGTTTCAACTTTACAGCAAACATTTCTTAATATTTAAGAAAAGTTTCTAGATCATTTTTCTTGAAGAGAATCCTAAGTTGTTAAGTTGAAGTCCACAAAAAGTCCATATCCTTCGCAACTACTTTTTTCACGCACATTAGAATTTTGAGAAAATGTGTAACCAAAAAAAAAAAGTAGAAATACATTGAATGAAGAGGTTAATAAGTAACTGAAACTATAATATACTCTCAATTTTTATACTGATTGTCAGGTGAGCAGATGTTATCGTTTTGAACATTTATATGAGTATATTTATCTATACTATTACATTATTGCTTTTGAATGCTTTACATATTGGGTTTTTTTTTGATTGAAGTCAAAGGTTTCCTGCTAAAAAGAGAAAACTATGTCACCTATAAGGAATGACTGGTTAGTTTATCCTTAACCTACTTTCCCTCGATGTCAGTTTTCTTTGTCAGTTACTTGACAGTGGTCTAGCACTCAGCATTCTCTGGCAATGGCAGTATTTTGGAGGATGAGGGAAAACAGAATTTTCAGAAATAGGAGTGAGGTAGCAGAGCTGCACTGGACAGAGAGACTGAACCCAGAGAAGTTTGAAGAGTCTCTTTCATTATTTCTGAGCAGTACGAAGTCACTTATCCAGTTTTTCATGGCAAATATAATAAGCCTGGAACACCTTGTGGTGCTAGTAAATGGGGAAGTGCTCACAAAATGATGAGAACATGGCAAAAAGTACAAAGGAGCCAACTTCAAAGAGTTCCCAATAGCCAAATTGGGACAATTTGAGTAGTAAAATAAATATAATATAATTATAGTAATGGATTATAATCCATAGAATAAAATAAATATCCATGACTCCAAACTAATATAAATAAATATTTGAGTCAATAAATAAATGTGGATGAATGAAAGAGGTCTTTAAATTGCAGAGTTTCGATTAATAAACATACAGGGAATGAAGGAAATAGAAAATTATCTTTAGGTAAACATCACAGTAACAATTGTTGCAAGAAACCATTGCAGGATGCTAAAAGTACAACGAGAAAAAGCATATTTGTATGAGCTCACTGTATCTCTTTACCTTCTCAGTTATAGCGGAAAACCCAGTAACTTGACAGTAGGGAACTCTCACGGACATCAGCTTATTAACCAAGTGATTCAAATTAGTGTCATCAGTAATAAGATCTGTCAACGTCATGAACCTTTTGTTACAATGCATAGCATCACTTTCTTGCCCCAAACGTGTAACTTTAATCATTTATAAATATCTGACGAACTCAAATTGAGAAATTCCATAAAATGCCTTACCAGTGCTCCTCAAAAGTGTCAAGCTTACACAAAATAAAGGCTGAGGAACTGGCCCAGATTGGAGAATACTAGAAAGTGATGACGTTATTTGTCATGTGGGATCCTAGGTTGTACCCTGGTCTCTTGAATCCCAGAGGAAAAAGGGCATTGGTGTTACCCTTGTCAAAACTCGAAGTCTCTAGAGTAGTGAGTGCATCAGTGTTAGTCTTTCAGTTTTGATCATTTCACTCAAAGTATTTAAGAGTTATGTTAATAGCAGATGCTGAGTGCTGAGTATTTAAGAACCGCGCTTTGCAACTTTTCTGTCTGCCTGAAATTACTTCAAAATAAAGATTTAAAAATCCACAAAAATTTCATTTCGAGTACCTCACAGTGTATAAATACACAGACAAAGAGCCTTGCGTTAAAAAAGTTGAAGTGTGAAGTGGCGCAGGAGGAGTCCTCTCTAGGACATGCAAAATAAACTTTCCAGTTTTATTGCTTCTCATTGCTATCATTTAACAACAATGCTTACCAGAATATCAGAGGACTCTTACATGCCATTGCTCTTCTTTTCTCACATTTCAAACTGACTGATTGTAGAAATTCGCTCTTTGCTGTTCCAGGGACAAGAAACATTGGGTAGTATGAAGTTTGAACTATTATTGATATTTCTGCATCATAGTTGAGATTTTATTTCTGATGCCTGAGGACCACACAATCAAATGTTCAGATCTTTTCCACACAACTGTAGTTGATCCCTTGTCAAGAATTTAAATGAAAGATAATTTAAATTCATTTTCTTTAGAAAACAGATTTTTGCTAATTTATAAAATGTAATTAAAATGTTACCAGAATGCAGTTACTCTTGGAAATACTTCTCTACAGATTCTCATTTTTGCAAAATAGATATGTCTCATTTAACTTTTATGAAAAATGGTTAAATTTTCAAAATTGGTTTCAGATGCTATCCAGTTTCTTAGTGGTACCCTAAGTGTCAATAATTGTAAGCCCTTTTATATCATCAGTTCTCAAACAGGATTTTCATGAGAGTCAAAATCTAGAGTCAAGATCTAGATCCTGGAGCTCCAGCAACAGGGATTCTGATAACACAGGTGAATGTAGACTTAGGGATATCTGGCCCTTTAGAAGATTCTCCAGGGATTCTACTGTAGAACCGTAGAACGCTTTGGCGAGGGGGACATACTGTGTTTATGAGCATGGTCTTTCTAGTTGGGACAGACTTGACTTTCGTTTGGGCTCTGCCACTAACTCACTGGATGACTTTGGGCCTTACTCAACCTTCACATGCTTCTGCTTCCTCCTCTATAAAATGGAGGTTTTCGTGATTTGATTTCATTGGTTTCTTAAAAATACGCATATTTCCATGATATAGTGCATGTAAAGTACTTAAAATGATGGCACATTTTATTGATAAGTTTTTAAAGAAGATTCAGTGTTTTCTGGAAAATGTGCTAGCAGAAGGGAAGGTACTTCAGGCCCAAGGAGCAACCAAGCAAAGAAATGGGAGCTGTTCACACGCCTGGGGAAATGTGAGAAGGTCATGTCTGGAGCGCAGCGTGTGGGTGAGAGGTGGTAAGAGATGAAAACGGAGAACCCAAGTGTTGTTTCATGGACTGTTACATGCCATGCTGAAGAGTTTGATCTGTATCCACACTCAGATTTTGTCACGGTGTGTGGTATGACGCCAGCTACTGGAAGTGGGCAGATGTACGCACATCAGCAGCAATGGATTCTGGTGACCTGGGGTAGCTATGAAGTCTAGGAGAAGGCAGGACGTAGGTTTGCCTACGTACACCTACATGTGACATAGGTAAGGTGTATCGGTCCCAATAGTAGAGATTCGGGACAGAAAAGAGAAGTCCTAAGGTCGCCGTATTTGACGCAGCCTATCAGAAAGCATGCATGGTTAGAGTTACTGGGAACTTATTCATTCTTTGGTTTATACCTTGTCAGCCAGAAATCTGAGACTGAACGTCTCATAAACTCAAATTCTGGTACTCATCAAGCTGTAGATGACCAATGAATGCGCACTGTGGAGAAGTGGACTCCAGGTTATAGGGAACCAGCTGCTCTGATATACAGATGTGTGTAGACATGTTGGGGAACAGTCCTTACTGAGCTGCAACTGGTCTAACATGTCCCATTCAAAGCCCTCTTTCTAGCTATCTTGGATTGTGAAAACTATTTTAAAGAGCTCTCCCCAAGGTAAGATTCAGTTCCCAGTCCCATGGAACTCCATTTGGCTTATCCTCAAATTGTCCCTAAAGTGGGTGGGGGGGGGAGCCGGGACCTGACTGTGTGGGGACAGCCACATTCAGGGGCAGACAGAGGCTAAAACTGATGCTCTTTGTACTCTGGGGTCCTCTGACATAAGACACAAAATGACATCATGTCATCGAGAAGGTTACTTTCATCCAAAAAAAGTTTATTATAAGTGCTGCTAAGGCTTATTTAAATTAGGAAGTTCTCAGATAGTGGTGCTTGTATGGTATATAGGCTCAGAGGTGTATATATTTACGCAAACTGTAGTAGAAATATGATTAAATAAGGACTGTATTTTTTCAGAGGCTGAGGAACTTGTATGTGAAGAAGATACCTTAGATGATTATGATGGTGATGTGTCACTGTCCGTTCTTCAGTTGCAGCAAAAATGCGACTCTGGTGGCAGATGTTGATAATGGGGGAGGTATTGCATGTGTGGGCGCCGAGGGAACGTAGGAACCTCGGTTTTCCTCTCAGCTTTACCGTAAACCTAAAACTACTCTAAAAAACGAAGTCTTTAAATATGAACAGAAAGACTTCTTAAATAGTGTTGATGTTACCTAAAGGACTAGGCTTTACAGTATTGAAATGAAGCTCAGTTTGTTGTCTGAGACCTGAAGATTCAGAATTCATTCTTAATCAAATATTTCATGTCAAAAGCAGGCTGCTAAATACTGGGGAGAAAGAATAGCAATACGTGACTGACTCTAAGCAAACATAAGACTAATTAATAAACAGGAGTACCAAATTATATCTCTGCCACGAGAAACGTATTTGCCTCAAAGACTGCAGTATGTTAGATATATTTGCAGGAGTATTTTTTGGGGGTGTTAAGGAACTCATAGAGAGCTAAATTAATAATTAGGACACTGTTGATAAAAATGAGATTTGGAGGCCACTGGAGCTTTTTATTTTATTTTATTATACTATTTTGCTTTTTAGGGCTGCATCTGTGGCTTATAGAATTTCCCAGGCTAGGGGTCGAATCAGTGCTGTGGCCGTTGGCCTACACCACCGCCACAGCAACTCCAGATATGAGCCATGTCTGCAACCTACACCACAGCTCATGGCAATGCCAGATCCTTAACCCCCTGAGCCAGGCCACATTGAACTTGTTGAGCCACAACGGGAACTCTTTATTTTATTTTTTTATTTTGAAGTAAATTGACTCACAGGAAGTTGCAAAGATGTTACAGAGAGGACCTGTGGACTCCTTAATTAGTTTTCCTCAATGATTGTATCTTACATAAATTATACTATAATAGCAAAACCAGGGATCTGACTCTAGTACAGTGTATGTTATAGCTCCATGCCATTTTAATACACACATGTATGGATTTATGTAATATGGGTACAATCAAGACACTAAACTCTTCCACAAATGTCTTCATTGTACCACCCCTTTGTGGTCACATTGACTACTGCCTCATTTCTAGTTCGTCTTCCATTACTGAATTTTGTCACTTCAAGAAAAAAGAATGTATATATGTCCGTGTGACTGGGTCACCTTGCTATATAGTAGAAAATTGACAGGACACTGTAAACCAGCTATAATGGGAAAAAATAAAAATCATTAAAAACATAAAAATAAAAAAATACAAAAGCAAAAAAAGAACCATACAGTTTGTGGCTTTTAAAAGATAACTGCTTTATTGAGATAGTGTACACATGCCATAAAATTACTGTTTTAAGGTATGTAATCCATGGTCTTGAGTGCATTCACAGAATTGTGCAACCATCACTACTGTCTAATTTCAGAATATTTTTGTAACCCCTAGTAGAAACCCCATTTGCATTGACTCCCCATTTTCCCCTCCCAGACCCTGGTAAACACTAATATACTTTCTGTTTCTATGGATTTTTATATTCTGTATATTTCATATAAATGGAATCACTTAGCATTTGCCCTTTTGTGAGTGGTTTTTTTCACTTGGCATGTTTTTAGGGTACTTCCATGTTATGTTATAGTATATATCAGTACTTCACTTCTTTATAAGGCAGAATAGCATTTCATTTTACAGATATACTACATTTTACTTATCCATTGATTAGTTGATGGACATTTAGGTTGTACCAAATTTTGGCTGCGTATGGATAGTGCTTTTATATAAATTCATGTATAAGCTTTGTGAAGACATGTTTTTTATATCTATTGGGTATATAGCCAGTAGTGGTAACTCTATGATTAGCTTTTTGAGATACTGCTGAACTTTCCCCCAGTGACTGCCCTCTTTTATAATCCTCCAAGCAAGGTCTGAAGGTGCCAGTTTCCCTACATCTTTGTCCACATTTATTATCTATCTTTCCTCATGTATTTTTCTTTTTTTCTTCCATCTCTCCTTCCCTCCCTTCTTTCCCTCCTGACCCATTTGCCCCCTTCCTCCCTTCCACCTTTCCTTCTATTAATGCCATACTACTGGGTATGAAGTGACAAGTGATATCTCATTGTAGTTTTGATTCGCATCTCCCTAAGGATGATGATATTAAAAAAAATAGTCCTAGCCATAGCAGTGGGGGAAGAAAAAGAAATAAAAGGAATCCAAGTTGGAAAAGGAAAAAAACCAAAACTGCACCTGTTTGCAGATAACATGATATTATACCTAGAAAATCCTAAAGATGCTGCCAGAAAACTGTTAGAGCTCATCATTGAATTCGGTAAAGTTGCAGGATACAAAATTAATACGCAGAAATCTCTCACATTTCTGTACACTAATAATGAAAGATCAGAAAGAGAAATTAGGGAAACAATCCCATTTACCATCACATCAAAAATAATAAAATACCTAGGAATAAACCTACCTAAAGAGACAAAAGACCTGTACTCTGAAAACTATAAGACACTGATGAAAGAAATCAAAGACGACACAAACAGATGGGAAGACATACCATGCTTTTGGATTGGAAGCATCAGTCAAAATGACTATACTACCCAAGGCAACCTACAGATTCAGTGCAATCCCAATCATATTAGCATGGGCATTCTTCACAGAACAAAATATTTTAAAATTTGTTTGAAAACACAAAATACTCCAAGTAGCCAAAGCAGTCCTGAGAAAGAAAAATGGAGCTGGAGGAATCAGGCTCCCCGACTTCAGATTATGCTACAAAGTGACAATCCTCAAAACAGTATGGTAGTGGCACAAAACCAGAAATATAGATCAGTGGAACAGGATAGAAAACCTGGAAATAAACCCATACACCTATGGTCGACTAATCTATGACAAAGGAAGCAAGATTATACAGTGGAGGAAAGAGAGTCCCTTCAATAAATGGTGCTGGGAAAACTGGACAGCTACACATTAAAGAATGAAATTAAAACACTCTCTAATGCCATACACCAAAACAAACTCTAAATGGATTAAATACCTAAATATAAGAGCAGATATTACAAAACTCTTAGAAGAAAACATATGCAGAACACTCTCTGATATAAACCATAGCAATATTTCTTTAGATCCACCTCCTAGAGTAATGAAAGTAAAAACAAACATAAACAAATGGAGCCTAATTACACTTAAAAGATTTTGCACAGAAAAAGAAACCATAAGCAAAATAAAAAGACAACCCACAGAATGGGAGAAAATATTTGCAAATTAAACAACTGACAAGGGATTAATCACCAAAATGTATGAACAACTCATACAGCTCAATACCTAAAGCAAAGAGTCCAATCAAAAAATGGGCAGAAGATCTAAATAAACATTTCTCCAAATCAGACTTACAGATGATCAAAAAGCACATGAAAAGATGCTGAACATTGCTAATTATTAGAGAAATGCAAATCAAAACTATGATGAGGTGTCACATACACCAGTCAGACTAGCCATCATCAAAAAGTCTACGAACAATAAATGCTGGAGAGGGTATAGAGGAAAGGGAACCCTCCTGCACTGTTGGTGGGAACGTAAATCAGTACAACCACTAGGGAAAACAGTATGGAGGTTCCTTAGAAAACTAAAAATAGTGCTACCATATGATCCAACAATCTTGCTCCTGGGCATTTATCTGGAAAAAAACCATGATTCAAAAAGATACATGCACCCCGGTGTTTATTGCTGCACCATTTATAATATCCAACATATGGAAGCAACTTAAAATGTCCGTTGACAGAGGACTGGATATAGAAGATGTGTATAGAAGATGTGGTACATATATGCAATGGAGTATTACTCAGCCATAAAAAAGAATGAAATAATGCCGTTTGCAGCAACATGGAACTAGAGACTCTTATACTAAGTGCAGTGAGTCAGAAAGAGAAAGAAAAACATCATATGTTATCACTTACATGTGAAATTTTAAAACAAAAAAGATGCAAATGAACTTATTTGCAGAATAGAAACAGACTAAAAGACTTTGAAAACAAGCTATGGTTATCAAAGTGGACAGATCAGGGAGGGGGGGATTAGGGGTTGCGATTGGCGTATGCACACTTTGGCATGTGGAATGATTGGCCTTCTGTAGAGCACAGGAAACTCTACCCAATATTATGATAATCTATGTGGGAAAAGAATCTGAAGGTGAATGGATGCATGTACATGTATAACGAAGTCACTGTGCTGTACATGTTCACACATCCATTCTTTTTAAGCAGAAATGATCACAGCTTTGTAAATCTACTACAATAAAACTTAAAACATATTCTAAGGTGATTATTGGCCATTTATGTGTCTACTTTGGATAGATGGCTATTCAAATACTTTGCCAATCTTAAAATTGGGTTATTTGTCTATTATTGTTGAGTTATGAGTTCTTTAGATTTTTAGGATATAAGTTCCTAATCAAATATACGCCTTGGAAATATTTTCTTCCTTTCTGTGGGTTGGCTTTTTCTTTTCTTGGTGTTCTTTGAAGCACAAATGCTTTTAATTCTGGTGAAGTCTGATTTATCTATTTTTTCTTTTGTTGTTTGTGTTTTTGGTGTCATATCCAAGAAACCATTGCCTAATCCAAGGGCATGAAGATTTATGATGATATTTTCTTCCAACAATTTTTTAGCTTTACAAACTTTCACATTGAATTCTCTGATCCATTTTGACTTGATTTTTGAATATAGGGAGAGGTAGGAGTCTGACTCTTTTCTTTTGCATATGGATAACCAGTGAGGATAACCAGTGATACAACACCAGTTGTTGAAAGACTGTTTTTTTTTTTTCTTCGTTGAATTTTCTAGCGCCTTTGTTGAGAATTATTTCACAATATATGTTAGAGTTTATTTTTGTTCCATTGGTCTGTATATCTAAACTTTTATCATTATTGCATTGCTTTGAACTGTAATTTTGTAGTTTTGAAATGAAGAAGTGTAAGGAACCCAGCTTTGCTTTTCCTTGAGATTGCTTTGTATTTTTCCCCGGGTCCCTTGCACTTTCATTTGAATTTTAGAAATAGCTTGCCAATTTCTGCTAAGACATCAATTGAGATTTTGAAAGGAATAGTGTTGAAACTGCAGATGAATTTGGTAGTATTGCCATTTTAGTAATATATTATATCTGATTCATGAAAATGCTATGTCTTTCCATTTATTTAATTTTCATTAATTTATTTCAAAAATATTTTGTAGTTTTAATTGTACAGATCTTGTATTTCTCTGGTCAGTTTTATACCTGAGTTTCCTATTCTTTTTTATGATTTTATAAATGAAATTGGCTTTTCAGTCTTACTTCTGTAAATGTAATAAAATTCATTGAGTAATTTAAAAAATGTATTATATGTAGTTGGTAAATTTGTTTTGCAAATGTGCATGGCTTAGCAATTCTGAAACTACTTTGCATGTATATTAGAGTTGAACAAATAAGCAAATACATTGTCGATAATGAGAGCCGGGTTTCTTGTGTTGTAAAAGAAGTTATCACTAAACATGGTAGGAATAATGGAATGAACCCTCTGGTGCTGGATTGAAAACAGAGATCTTACTGTCAATCCATGTGTTCTTAATATACATAGATAACAGAAGTAAATATAGATAGATGGCTTTGGTTAATACGCGTATATACGATATCTTAGAAGCAGTGATTTCCTAGTAGTTGTGACCGTATTTAACTTCCAGGACTTGCTTTTAAATATCATCTGACTATTAGAAAGTATCAGAGCTTCTTGGAGTGGTAGCTGCTTCCAGGCCTTGTGCAGGAAATATCCAAGATAAGCTTGTACACCTGGTGAAGCTTGTACACCTGGTGATGCTAGAAAATAAGGAACTGCTAAAAAAAAAAAAAAATATATATATATATATATATATATTTTTTATGGGACATCAGAAGGACATAGGCGCTAATATGAAACAACTCCCGGTGGCCAAAATTTGAACAAATTGAACAACAAATGATTCAAACTTCAGCAAAAAATCCAGCATTATTTGCGTTACAATGCAAGTAATAAAATAAATATCCATTTTTTCCTTATCAGCACAATAAATGATTAAGTAAACAAGTAAGGGTAAGGGACAAGTTTTCCTTGCAGAGGTCTTCTAGTTAATAAATGTATAGGGAATGAAGGAAATAGAAAATGACCATTAGAACCTCACAGTAACGATTACCACGGGCAGAATCTACCCGTGAGTGCTTAAGGTCGTGGGATAACGTTCACTGAGAAGCAGGAGATGTGTAACACATCATCACTACCCTCCAGATATTTATTAATTACTGTAGGAAGAGTAATAACTTTACAGCAGAGAAAACTGGAAGACACAATTTGATCCTGTAGTCCCAGTAATAATAAAAATAATCATAATAATATAATAATAATGATTCAGTAATTTGGAGTTAGATCTTGGTAGGAATGAGCATTAGTGGCAAAACTGATGAAATCTGAAGAGTCCATAGTTCTGTTAATAGTGTTGTACCAGTACTGCTTTCTTAGTTTTGACAACCGTATGTATCATGGCTGTGTAAGAGGTTAGCATTAGAAGAAGCTAGGAACTCTTCGTAACTGTTTTTTCAGCTCTTCTGTATGTTGGAAATTGTTTCAAAAAAACTACTTTAGATGATTAAGCAAAAAAAATACAATGAAATTACACTGTATAAGAGATGTCACAAGACGCTATATGTACAGTAGATACAAAAAAAAAAAAAATTCTCTGAGCTGAAAATAGGAAAATGTTGAGACAATCCTGAGAGCATATGTCTGAATTAAATCTCTGAAATAAATTTTAGGAAGAGTAGGGTTTATAATAAAAAGTGTTGTAATTCACAAATGATAAGACAGGCTGTTGACAAAATTTATTAACTTGTAATAATAAAAAAGATTATTTTTGGTTAATAATATAATGGATTTTCCTTCCAGTAGGGAAGGCTTATATTGCCAAAACAGAGGTGGTATGAATTTGATGAAACTTTAATGGAGAATTAGGATGATTTGTAAAAGTGTCCAACATACTTTAACCTTTTTGGAAAACTCATTCAGCTGTTCATTTATTCCTAGAGCGGAGTAAATGACAGAGTTACCAATAGCATGTGACTCTGTTATACTATATGATGCTTTAGAATTTGGATCATTTCTTTGAAAAGGAAGCTGAACAACTTCCTAGTTTTAAGGTTTAGAGACTAAGGGAATAAACAGTAGGAAATCAGCTTACTTAATATAGAGAATAATCAAAGGAAGGTAATACGGAATTTTTGTATTGAATTGGAAGAAAATGTCCAAATAAGGGTTTTTATCTAATTCATATTTAGGGGATACTAAATAGCAAGTTTCTAGGCATGTGGAATAAAAAAATACTAAAAGATGAAATATTCTTACACACGAAAATGTCTATAGTTTTCAGCGTATAGTTATAGTTAGAAAGGCTAAGGAGGAGGCGGGTTGAAGGAATTATGTCGCCGATTAAAGTTAAGCTTTCTAAGGGCCTCCATGGTTGGAAGAACCGTGGGTGAGAGCATTTGCGTCTCAGTGCTGTCGTCTTGAATAAGCCTACCCCATAAACCTCAGCTTTGTGACATGTGAGATGATGACGACATCGATCTCCCCAGAGTGTCATGAGAGCAGATGAGATAATGGGTATGAAGGGACTTTGGTAGAACATCAGTTCTTACATGCTTAAGAAAATGTTACAGAGCACCCCCAGCGAGGACTCTTTCAGGTCACTTACTTGGTGGGAAGAACAGAACAAATTCTTGGTCTTGGCCAGACCAAATTTGGGATGATGGATTTGCCACTCTGCCCGTGCTTTCACATCCGCAATACTTCTGGTTTGTGGACAGAAGTATCCCAAGTGAAATAGCTTGAATCGAGGGCCTCGCTTTCCCCCTGTCCGTTGGCAGCACACTTCTGTGCCCCTGCAGAGTTGTCAAAGGAGGTATTTACTACTGCAGTTAGGATGCCAGGAAAAATGATGAAGTTTAAAAGTGACGCATTTTCTTAGAGTCATCCTTCAGATTAGTGGACATAATTGCTCATATTTTGGTTCTGTTTTTTAGGGCCGCATCCACGGCATATGGAGGTTCCCAGGCTAGGGGTCGAATTAGAGCTGCAACTGCCAGCCTATACCACAGCCACAGCAACGCCAGATCCAAGCTGCATCTGCGACTTATACCACCGCTCACGGCAAGGCCAGATCCTTAACCCGCTGAGTGAGGCCAGGGATTGAACCTGTGCCCTCATGGATGCTAGTCAGATTCCTTTCCATTGAGCCACGATGGGAACTCCATTAATATTTTGGCTCTAAAACAGGATTTCAAGCCAGAGGTAGTGCATAATTTTGTTGCAAGAGTGGCTAAAGGATTTAATTTAAAATACCTGGGATTGCCATGCTCTGAAGAATACAGGTAAAAACCCTTAGATATTGGAAAATGTGATAAGAGTAAAGCTGGGAGTGGTTAGGATAGAGGCACTGCTCTCGTTTCACGTGTCCTACATTTAAATGTGGCGCCATGCGAATTTACTGTTGCAGTTTTTCAGATCAAAAGTATTGCTATCACTAATTAAACAAGTTAATTTCAAGAACTTTCTTCTCTTGTTTTCATCCTCTTTCTCTCTCTCTCTCTCTCTCCCCTTTCTCCCTTCTCTTTCCTTACTAATCAAGCGAATGGCTTTTGGGATCAGAGAGTGCTGTCTCTGTCAGTAGTTGTGTACTTTTGAACAGGTCACTTTTCTTTAAACTTTGGTTTCCTCATTTGTAAAACGGTGGCTGTGGTATTGGCAATGTAGGGTTGTTACGATGATTAAATTAGATAATGTAAGGATTGCTTAGCCCGGTATCTGGTATATAATAAGGCCTAATAAATGTAAGCTCTTATTATAATTACTACTATTGTCACTGCTACTAATTACTGTTTTATCGAGTGCCTCCTGTGTTCAGTGTCCAGTGTCTGAAACTCAGGACGTTTTCATGGGAGCCTCTGAGTCCTTCCGTGTCCAATAGATCATGAAAGAAGACTGTTATAAACATCAGTGACAAGCTTGTGAGCAGTTGCATAAATAAAGTAGCTAGGATTTTCCTCTTTGCTTGTTTTTATGTTTGTATAGATATGCACATATACTGTACATGTTAATTTTCTTGTATCTCCTTTTTCTTAACTTACAGCTTGTAAGAGATTATTTTCCACTTAATGCCAAGTAAGAGAAAATTGAAATGGGATCGACTCAATTTGGGGCATAACGTTGCACAGGGGTGAACACTGTGATTGCTGACATTTTCGTCTTTACAGAGTTTAACGAGAGGGTGTCTTCATTTGCATTAAGAATAGTTGCATCTTAAGTGGACACATGGAGTTGTGTTGTTTGTGAAAGGTCGTACGTGGATGGGAGTCGTCAAAGCAGTGGACCAGTTACTAAGGTATTTCCCAGCTGCATATCCCTCTTCCATGTTCCGCTTGGTGAAAGGTCGGACCTGAGACTCTAAACCACATTTCTGCTTTGCTACCTGACTTTCTGTTTGCATCTTACATGGGGGATGCCCCCAAGGCAGGAAGGGCCAGGGAAGGCGTTCTTGTCCCTGTTTTTCTGCTTTCTTCCCGTGGACTCCAGTGTGTTTGTTGTTTGCATGCTCATCACCTTGGCAGCAGCAGTTCTGAGTGGCAGCAGCTGAGTCAAGCTTGACATTCTCTCAACACTTGGCAGAATTAACAAAATGTCCTGTCTCCGAGAAACCCATTGTAATTGGCCAGCAGCTTCTCAGAGATCTAAATTTTATTAGCTCCATAGCCCCTTCCTCTCAGGTTCTAACTTTGATCATTCTAACATTTTTTTTATAGTTCAGTGAATTTTATTATATTTATAGTTGCACCACCATCACCACAACCTAATTTTTGAACATTTCCATCCAAAACCATCCCCTAGTCCTAGGAGTGGTAGTTGCTTCCTGTAGTTGCTACCTTTGTAAACCTTTTTCCATTCAGTTACCTAGCTAACAACTTCAGTGGAGAATTCTTTTAATTAGATTATCTCTGAACAGAGAAATGGCGTGATTTCTGTCTCCCCACTTGACCCTGACTCAAAAAGTCTCATAAAACAATTTAATTTGGAGAAAGTTTTGTGTAAGAAATAGATGTTAGAGTTCCCGTCGTGGCGCAGTGGAAACAAATCCAATTAGGAACCATGAGGTTGAGGGTTCAATCCCTGGCCTCACTCAGTGGGTTAAGGATCCAGCATTGCTGTGAGCTGTGGTATAGGTGGCAGATGCGGCTCGAATCTGGCGTTGCTGTGACTGTGGCATAGGATGGCAGCTGCAGCTCCGATTGGACCCCTAGACTGGGAACCTCCCGCCGTGGGTACAGCCCTGAGAAGACAAAAGACAAAAAAAAAGAAAAAGAAAAAGAAATAGAGGATGTACCACAAAGAAAAACATCTCATAAATATTTGAAATTTTCTATCAAGGAAATCACTAGACTGAGCTGTCCCTTTTTTCCGCCAACTCTTAGTTTTGGTTGGTTTGTAGACCTACTTACAGTTGCTGTAAGAATAACCCCCAAATTACAAGCTAAAAATTATTCTTTCCATTTGCATATTTGCAAGTCATTTTCTGTCTCTACTGCCTGGGGTTCCACACTCCTGGTGTGAGGCTCTAAACACCTGTGGGCATTGCCAGCCATTCTCTTCCTCAACAGAAAACTCCCGTGTGTGTGTGTGTTTTAACTAAACCCCATTTAAGAAATTTCAACTCTCTCAAACATTTTGCTTACTTTTCTAAAAATTTCAGGATTCAAATCTATTACAAAAGTATTTTATGCATAAAAGCACAATGATGTATCATAATTAATGTCTGCCAAAACAAAGCTGAGAATGAAATATGGAAAGCAAATATCCATTTTTATTCTTATTTTAATAATAATATATAACATCTTTGGAGTTCAGAAAGACATGAAGAATGTTCTAATAGCAAAGACTGAGATATTTAGAACAATGTGTATTTTATTTCTTTTAATCAATAATATCAAACCTCCAAAATCAATTACATTTAACATACAGTCATCTAGATCTCTACAGATTTCTAATGTGAGACTCTTGGCAGATATAATGAATTACGCACAATTTAAAAGAATCGCTTTGCTGTGTGGCAGAAATTGACACAACATTGTAAATCAAGTATAATAAAAATTTTAAAAACAAGAGAGTCAGGAAGTCCTAACACCTTGACGTTTAATCTCTCTCTTAAGAATTACAATTTGTGGAGTTCCCGTCGTGGCGCAGTGGTTAACGAATCCGACTAGGAACCATGAGGTTGCGGGTTCGGTCCCTGGCCTTGCTCAGTGGGTTAAGGATCTGGCGTTGCCGTGAGCTGTGGTGTAGGTTGCAAACGCGGCTCGGATCCTGCGTTGCTGTGGCTCTGGCGTAGGCCAGTGGCTACAGCTCCGATTCAACCCCTAGCCTGGGAACCTCCATATGCCGTGGGAGCGGCCCAAGAAATAGCAACAACAACAACAACAACAACAAAGACAAAAGACAGAAAAAAAAAAGACAATTTGTACCTATTTCCTCCACTGGAAGAACTGTGACCTCAAAGGCAAAATAACCTGATACAGTGTCTGATTTTATTGGTTTTCTGTTAGTGCTAAAACACATTTTCACATAATGGCTTAAAACAATACAAGGATATTATAATCCCGGACGTCTGAAGTCTGAAATAGGTCCCACTGGGCAAACGTTAGTTGGGGGCTCTCGAGGGGAGTCCGATTTCTTGCCTTTTCCCTTTTCTATTAACCACCCACATTCCTTGGCTCGTGACCTTCTTTCATCTTTAAAGCCAGCAATTGCCAGTTGGGTCTTTCTCATACGGCATCACCTTGAAACTGATGCCTCTGCCTCCCTTTTCTCTTATAAGGACCTTTGCCGTCACACCCAGGCTATCCAGGCTAATCTCCTTGACCTGACCTCACTCGGCAAGTCCCTCTTGCTGTGTAAAATAACACATCCATAGGTTCTGCGGATGTGAATATCTTTGAGGGGTTATTATTCTGTCTTCTGTACTGGTCTATAGCAGAAAACTGAATATTATTGACTCAATGGACACAATAAAGTTTGTACTTTGTACCTAAAAGTCAGGATGAAAATATTAGTGTAAATATTTATTATGCAGTGGTTGAGGTGTTGTGCAATGGTAGGTGATTCTATGGTCAGCAGTCTCACTTTTAAAGAATTACTATTAATTGTTGTGAACACGAATTAATTATTACATCTTCAATAACTATTTTCAAAGCATGCACATTGGCCTGTGGGCATGACAGATATCTTTAGATGGTACTTGCGTGACTTGAACATTTAAGTGATACACACAGTAAGGCAGTGGACAGCTTCATATTTATCTTGGCTTTTACCTGTGCAGCTGTTTCTTGAAGAAGTTCTGTGAAGTATTATTTCCAGGTGAGCTAGTAAGAACGAGTTAAATTTTAGTAGAACCACCAAGATGCTTCTGAAGAGGTGGTGCTAATTTATACTCCAGTCAAAACTGAATGGTGAATAGTTGATTCCAACACCATCCCCGATACTAGATAGTATCAGCCTTTACAGCTCTCACTAATTCGATTGGCAAAAAGAGATTACACCTGCATTTTATAAACACTAGCGCTTTCCTTTCCTAAATTAAAATGAGAAGGAGAATTTTTAAAATCTGTCTCACGACTTACAAAAGCATTGCCTATTTTTCTATTAGATTTTAAGTTTTTCCTTTTGTATATTATGGACTTTGACCCCTTTTCTGTGTATAAACATACACTTTTCCCCTGGTGTTACTTGCCGTATAACTTTATTTGTGCCTTTTTTTGTTGTATTTTACTGTGTTTGCTTTTTGGGGGGCAAACAGAACATTTTAGCTTTAATGTAATCACATCTATTAGTTTTTCCCGTATGGTGCCTGGTCTTCTTGTCCTATGTCAGAAGACCTCCCTCCCAACGTTATTGAAATAGTTGTATTTGTTTTTCCTCTGACATTTTTTTGTTTTGTTTTGTGGCAGCTTAAAATAACAGAAAATTATTTTCTCGTGGTTCTGGAGGCCAAAGTCTCAAATCAAGGCATCAGGACAGCTGGATTCTTCTCGAGGCTCCGAGAGAGAGTCTGACCGTGCTTCTGTCCTGGTTTCTGGTGGTGGCCAGCACACCTGGGTGTGCCTTGGCTTGTAGAGGGCTGACTCCCATCTTTGCCTTCATCTGCACATAGCAGTCTTCTCCATGTCTCTGTCTCCTTTGACATTTTTATAGCTTTGCTTTTAGTTCTTCGTTATATCAAGAATTTTTGTCTTTGTTCTGAGGTCAAACTAGTTTTAATCTAGTTTATCAAACTAGTTTAAATCATTAAATCAAAGTTATAGTTTGTTTGTTTTTAACAATCCAGGCGAAAAGCCAGTGTCCCAGTGCCGTTTATTGATTATTGTCGTTTCCCTTTGCCTGCTGGTTTGAAGCGTTACCGTGATCAAGATAAATTTCACATATGCATGGATCTTTTTTCTATTCTATTTATCCTTCAGTTGATATATCCCTGGATTAGCTTCTTGCTGGCTTTTAATTACTCTGTTTCATAGTATTTAGGCCGCATTTTCTTTTTAAAAATTTTCTTGCTCATTCCGTGGATCTGTTTTATATAGATTTTAGAATGACGTGAGGGACACTTTAATTTATAGATTAACTTGGAGGCAAAGTTACACTTTCACAATATTTTATATCCTTAGTCGACAGGCAGGTTTTCTAAATATATCTTTTGTACAGTCCCTTTATCATTTTTCTTCGGTATTATATGAGCATTTGAATTCTGAGTGAAATTTTTATGGATTTCATTTTCTAATTTGTGATTGCTAGATGTCAGATAGCTACTGATTTTAAATGTTGATATTGTTTCCATCTGGCTTATTTTAATAGTTTTCTAAATGTGTCACTGGACATCAGATTGCTGGTAACGAATGCTGATTTTGTTATCCCACATGCTGATTCCTTATGCTTTTTCGTCTTTAGCGCATTTTCTAATGCCTACTTTTTTGTCCCTTTTACTATAGTGTAGGAGAATTCTTACGATTTTACAAATCCGTATCCATATCTATCTTACTATTTCCTCATCTATTGATTTAGTTTGGTCGCAGTACTTTTAATTTCCAAAATTGCCATTATTTCTTTCCTTCCTTCTCTTCCTAGTCTTCCTTCTACTTCTTTCTCTCCCTCCCTTCCTTCCTTCCTCCTGTGTTTTTTAAAGGAATGCAATATTTTCTTCAGTCTCATTGTTTATAATTATAGTCCTTTAAGAAGTTCTTTCTGGGATTTCACTTGTGGTGCAGGAGGTTAAGGACCCATCTTTGTCACTGCAGTGGCTTGGGTCGCTGATGTGGCTTAGGTTCAATCCCTGGCCAGGGAACTTCCACATGCTGTGGGCGTGGCAAAAAAAAAAAAAAAGTTCTTTTGTTTCAGAAGTTCTTATTTCTTAGGCATTAATCTTGTGTTGGAAACATTTTAACCACTCTGTTCGTTTCCCTTAAATGTTGATGATTCTTGTTCATTATTTAATAGTTGTATTTGGAGGATCCAGGTGAATGGTTTTGACACTTGCAGGGTTATTTCCCAAGGACAGATTGGAATTCCTGTTCCTTCAGCAATGAATTGGGTCAAATCCCAGGAACTGTGGCTCTAGTAGCAATTTCGTGGAGGGAGGAAGGAGTATCTGCTTCACCTCAAGACCGTGAACCCCTAGAACCCTGGAGGCTTCTTCCTTTGTAAATATGTCCATCCTTGGCATCTGGAGTAGCACTAGCTTAATATTTAATCCAAATGCTGTTATTCTATCGGTTAACCAAAGGCCTCTGTTAAACTTTCAGACACTTGCTATTTTCTCCCCACCGTTGTAAATCCCATATAGCAGAATAATCACATTGGAAGCACTGATCTGTAATTAAGTCCTGGATAGTGAGCAGACTTTAATTTATTCTCTGCTTTCATGTCTGTTCTTACTTTGGCATTTTACATCTATTACCTTTTGTCTGAAGCTGTGGCCAGGGATGGAAAAGAGTTGCTGGAACATTCATGACATGTTTTGGGGATGTTGACCATAGGCCTGTGATTCAAGTTCAGGATTCACAGAAGGAAACAGTTGGGGATAAAGCTGGAGCCAGACTGTGGAGGTGTTTATGTTTAAGGAGTTTGGACCATACCCTGTCCGTAATGGAGTATTTTTGATGGGTTCTGAATAAGGAAGCATCATGATGACAGCGGTTTCCCTCGACAGTGGTCCCCATAATAAATCTGAGAGAGAAGGAGATGAAGAGACCCTTGCGGGGGGTCTAGGATGAGATGAGAAGGGCCTGAGATAGAGTAGGGGAGGCTGGAATGGAAAGAAAGTGACATAAGGAAGACTCTGAACAAAATAATTTTAGGCTTTGGTGACTTCTTGGATAATGGAATGAACCAAGAGGAAAGCTTAAGGAAACAGCAAAGTCAAGCCTGGGTTACTAGAAGAGGTAACAGGCGCAAGAAGGAAGCAGCTCTTTATTTCCTGATTTTAACTATCATTGAAACACTTAGACAAATTGTGTTTTATACCTTGAGTTCCTTTATCCTGTCTTCCCACTGATTCTAAAAATATCCACTGATTATATAAGGCTGAGAGGATGAGAGCAGGGGTGGCAGAGACGGTGTTCAAATGTGGTGCTGGTCAGACTTGCGGACAATCTGGTTGCAACATCTGCCGTCTTACTTGTGGTTCTTCAGTGCATCTGGCTGGCTGGACTTAGTCCAATTCCTATTCTGGACCGTAATGAAAGATATCAGACTGGAACTGATTCTAGAAGTTGATTCATGAAAAAAATTAGGCCTTGTTTGTCTATCAAGAGAAATTTCACAATTTTATGAAGATTTTTACCAGCAAACTTGCTTTAAAGGTACATAAGGAAGTCCTCTTTTCGGGACTCCCAGTGTTTATGCTTCTGTTGCTATTGGTAGGTGTACATTCAAGAAACTCATGCTCCCTGCAATAGCACTGACTTTTCTCAGTAACTTACTTTCACTGTGCCCGGTCTAGCTAATGAGCTGCGTGGGCGTCGTTGTTACAGGGTCGCCCTGGGATTAAACGAGCGAACGTACATTGTGTGTCATGAAGAGTATTTTGTTCACAGCAAGATCCCAAAACCTGCCAATTGTTATCACTATTAGGATTCACAGACTCAAGGGGGCACCTCTGCTTTTGACTCGTCAGGTTGTGATGTTTGAGGGGTGCGTCTCACACTTCAGGGTGCTCTCAGATGATCTTCAGCGTTTATTAAAACACAGGCTACTGAGCCTCCTCCCTAGAGGTTCCGACTCAGTTGGCTTTAGGTGAAGCCTGAGAACTCTGGTAAGTTCTGATGCTGCTGCTGCTGGTTGGAGACTAGATTTTTGAGAACCAGTGGTTTTGGGGCTTGGAAGGGGGCAATGAAATTTGTATTCATAATGAAGTCAGTTACTTTGCAGTTAGGAATTCCATTCTTTTCTGGCTGTACATCCTGAACCCTCGTCTGCCGTGTTGTTTTCTGAAGCAGCAGAAACCAGTCAGCAGGTGACAAATTTCATTACTCCACTTTCTTTGAATTTTCCCAGGGATTACTAAGTATACCACTGTTAGTGCTGGCACTTTTCTGTTATTTCAAGGATTTGTTGGTTTTTCCAAGGTGGCTCTCCCTTGTTGCCAGAAGACGTGAATAGGAACAGTATGATGATTTTTGAGGGTATCTCGGTGTATGATGTACTGGAGGATTTATAGTTTTCATTTAATATTGATTTTAATCTGTGCTTCTTTTCACATCCCTTTAAATTCTCATTTAATTAGAGCTACAAATGGCATCGCTTACAAACACACTTGTAAGCACAACAGTGTGGCTTTCGGCATCTCCGTAATGAAAGTTTAAACTACTTGGAACTCTAGCTTACATTCCCTTAAGTCTTTATGATCTAAATATTCTTTTCTATGATGCCAAAAAGGTTCTGTGTGATCATCTAAAGTTTGAAATTCTTTTTCAAATCAAAGGCACTGCCAAACGCAGAAGCAACTGTGTGAAGAAAATGTGTGGAAACACCAGTCATTACAGGTTGGTTTATAAAAAGATTTGCAGATTGATAGGTCTTTGAAAAATGTTTGGTGACACAAACCTCTTTCAATCAGTTCCAAATCTGGCAACTTTCTTGTTGCGTTAGATTTTCTTTCCTTCACTTTTCTTCTCTCTCGAACAGAGACAGACACATCCCTTTTCCTGCGTCCCATTTTAGACGGCTGATGGAAGAGTAAACACCACATATGAGCATGTGGGGATGGTTTATTTCTTTTTACATTGACTAGAAGGCAGTGTTGAAAGGGAGACACTGCTGTCATTTCACAATGTTGGAAATTTAGAAAAGGTGTTAGAGCTGTTTTAAATAATTTCTTTTTTTGGATTATGCCATTCATGAGGGTATGTAGTCTTTCCTTTAGAGCAGGAATTTGTTTAAAGTATAGCTGAGATCTCTTGGTGACAAATAAACAATGTGTTCAAAAGAAAGCCCTGTAATTTTTTCATTAGATGATTCATGCTTAAAAATGTCAAGTGATCAGAAATGAAAGACCCAGTGATCAGGTCATTTGAAACATATGGTTCTGGAAATTATTCTGCATGCCAGCTCTGAATATGGAATCTCACTCCCTTCTTTTGTCCTTACAAAGATAGCAGAGTCTTTTGTGCCTCGTTCTTTCCCTCTTACATCTTAAATTCAATGCCCCCACGTTTCCTTTAGCTAGAGGCAGTGCGGAGTATTGGTTAGCTGTAGAGACTCAGGGTGAGTTTTCCCGGCTTCACATTCTGACCCTACACTTCCTCACTGAGAAATGTTGAGAAAGCTGCTCAACCTTTTTGTGCCTCCATTTCCTAATTTGTAAAATCAAGATAATGAGTCCACTTCATCTTGAAAGATTTCGATGATGAAACGAAGTAATCCACGCCCTTAGAACCATTCCTGACACATAATAGGCACAGTCCGTGTTTACTTTCATGCTTTACCTCCAGTGGACATCCTTGTTTGATCGATTATTTTCCCCAGAGAGAAAAGAGTATGACAACCCCAGTGTGAACTGCTGTTTAGGACATCATTTGGGAACGATTCGGACCTAAAGTGTCGTAGATATTATAAAACCAGACCCATCTCTCTGAGGACTGAGTATGTGATATCTTAGCATCACAGGCTGTATTTCTACACATCCGAAAACACATTCCATTTCAGTAACTTCCCCACACACTAACAATGAAAGATTCTTTTAGGGCAGACGGTTTTGGATTCTTTTGTTTCATGAGAAAGGCTCTGTGATTTTTTTTTTTCTATTTTCTCTGATAAGAGAAAAGTTTGTACAAAAAGGGTCATTTTTAAATTGCTTCGAAACTGTTAAGAATGGCTCAAGTTAAAATACAGCTTCGTATAAAGTGATTCTTCGGAACTGTATATTGGGACTCGAGATGCACATTGCACATATTTTGGAGATAGTAGAATATGTATCTAGATTACTTATAATCCCAAGTTCCTCCTTTTCTCTTGAGTCTTCCAACTCATTAAATCAATAACATCCATTCCTTCTTGGGAACAAATGACCCAGAGTCATCATTTGGCTTTGAGCTTTCAAATTTTTCACATCTATAGCGAGACGATGATACTCTTGCAGTAAGCACCTTTTGTTTGCAAAAGCCATTCTTTTTTTGTTCTTTTTTTTTTTTTTTTTTGAGAAAGACAAAAAGAGGGATGTATGTGATGGTTTTCTTATAAATCAGAACTTGGAGTGGGGATCATGAGCAGACCAGAGCAGAGCACAGGTCAGAACATATGGGAAATTCTTACAACGTGGGAAGGAGCAGGTCTCTCAGCGCTGGAATCACGGAAAGAGAAGAAGGTCAGGAAAGCTGAAAAATACCTTCCCTTCTGCATCCTGCCATCTTAAGGTGGGACCTTGAAGCTGGATGGGAGAAGTACAATATCAATAGGCTTTTCTGAATTTGGGAACATTGAAAGTCTTCTTCTCCATCCCTCTCCACTATCCCCATTCTGCGAGGACCAGTGAACCAAAGAGAGAGGGTGCGGAACACAGGGCTCTCACCGCCAGGCCATCAGCAGGGGTGCTGGCTTGACGCCGTAAAAATGCAGCAAGAGAAAATCAGCGTCCCTGGCAGAGGATTCCCAGTGGCTGGGCAGCGTGCAGATATCTCAGCAGAAGCCAGAGAGCCCAGAGGATAGAGGAACCGGGCGCTCCTCTTCACCCAGAAAACATTATCTTGGGAAGAAGGAAGAGGAACAAGAAAGTTTTCCTTTCATTTGTCAAGTTAACACTTTTGCTTGTTTGTTTTGCCATTGTTAAGAATTAGGCTTGCCAGCAAAGTATTATCAGTGATAGAGAGTAAAGTGAGTTATAGAAGATAAATTTCATCTCTACTACAGGAAGTGTTAGTTAAGATAATCATTGCGTGTTCAAAAGTATATGAAAAGTGGAGTTTCCCAACGTCTGGAAATGGGGCAGCATAAACAGAGTTCATTCAGCCCCAGCATGGACCACATGCCCCCAGAGCCCTAGTGTCTGGAGGTTTTTAACCTAATTGCTCACCTGACTCCAATTTCTCTCCTTTAAATCCTATCCCGCATATTTCTACCCACATAATCATCTGCCTGCAGTCTGCCTCTTTTGTCAACTACTTCCCTAAATGATGCATTTGTTTATACCCTGAAGTACTGTGATTCACTCTTAAGGTTTATTTGTTTCTTGCTTTATTGCTATTTTTTGTTCCTTTTGAACAGTTCTGATTATAACATAGCAAATTGGGAGTAGTTTGTTCCATAATTTTTAGCTACAGAAAATGACTGTTTGGAATCAGTTTTCTTTCTATGCCTTTACTGTTACTTGAAATATAATATATATTTTTGGCATGAAGATATAATTGTTTTAATAAAGAATCAAGCTGACCAAGGCAGGAAGTGTATATAACCCTTCAAATACTACTGCTAAGCAATCAAATTCAATGACCACACTGAAACTTGAGAAAAGCATGCTTACAATTTAGCTTTGTGGTATATTGAAATCTTGTCTGTCAGTTTGCCTGTTTCATGGGATTTGTAAGCTGAAAGTCCTTGATGCTAACTTAATACAAACAAGATAAAATATTCTTAACAGAGTGTGCTGACCATATGTGGGATTCATTTGATGATGTTTTTTATTTTCTTTATAAAACATATCTCAGGACCACTAGTGGTTATTGTTCAGAAGTTTAAATCACAAAAATGAAGTGGTATCGTGGCGAACCATAGAATCCATCATCTCTAAAGGGTTTTAATTTCAGATTCACTAACCTAAGCTGAATCCCCACTCTATCACAAATAACAATGATTTTTTTTTTGTATGTCTTGTATTCATGTAATCATCACCCATTTTTTCCCCTACCGTGGGTTACATATGCGAAGTGCACATGATGAGATGGAAGAGTTGGAAGGCATAGTTTAGGAACTCTAGTAAGGTAGAGTGTGGTCAGGGAGTCAGACCCAAGAACAGGTAAATATTAGGATAAAGATTTGTACAAGTTGATCTTGGAGGCTAGAGGATGAGCTGATTCAACTTGGAGGCGGTCAGGGAAGATTTCCTTGAGTGGTGATGAGTCCATATTATCCAAGTAAAGAGAGGAAGAAGGCATTCAAAGCTAAGGGGAAGAATGAAGGTGACAACCTCAGAGGACCTCAGAGGCTTTGGTGTGACCAGAACACATGACGCATGTTGAGCTATCAGACCTAAGAATCGAAGAAGTAGGGTGGAAGCCAGATCATGAACTCTCTGATTCGAACCTCACAAGAGCTCTGTCAGCAGGTGGTGTCATGCCCATTTTAGAGATGAGGAAACAGACTTGGGGAGCTTAAACATCTTGGCTCTGGCCATACCGTAAGCATCAGAGTTGAGTCTTCTGACCGCAAATCTAGTGCTTTTCTCGCTACCACAGCTGAGAGTGGAAGATCAAAGGGATTATTTAAGAGATAAAGAGAGCTGTTGGACCAAGGAGGGGAGACTCGCACAGTTTAAAGAAGGCGCTAACTGCCGGGAGAGAGAGGTTCCCTGTTATAGAGAGACAAGGAGGGTAACACACCGAATAAGATCTGAACGTGAAGGAAATGGGCGGAGGAGAAAGTGCAGCTTCTGCTCGGAGACTGCCAGGGAGAAGGGGGAGCGGATTAAAGGTGTCCAGACAGGAAGCTGAGGGAGTTCCTGCTTTGCTCATTTTTCCCAATTAAGTAGGAGGCAGACTTATTTGTGAATGGTCAGGGGAGAAGGCAAGGCAATTGTGAGGGATGTGAGAATGGAAAGTTTTGGAATGGCTGTTCTCAGAATTGGAGGTGAGCTAGCCAGTGAGGGCCAGGCAAGTAGTTGGCTGCGTGATGCTGAGACCCATTTATTTAATAAGCATTTCCTGAAGGCATGCTACGTGGAAAGCATTTGGTTACGCTCTGGAGATACAGATCTGAAAGACCTGGTCCTGGCCCCCCAGGAATTTACAAGTGTGTAAGTTACTGGTTGACCATGTGGGTGCTGCTATGGTTGCTGAGAGGCGGAGCATCCTTCTCAGCCTGGGGAGAAGAGAAAAGCTGATTAATTTTCCTTAAAGGAAAGCTTCTTAGACCCTTTCATGTGCCTGGTTAGCTTTACTTCATGCATTTAAGACAAGATTATCAAGTTTTTAAGCAAATTAACACCAGAAGATTCTAAAGATCTACGTTATACACTAAGTGACATCTGACAGAACAATGGGGAATAAACCCCAAAACCTAAAAAGTAAAAAGAGCACTGACAGCTTAGCCTCTTTCGGCATTAGCAACCAAAATCAGTTCAAATAGATTGAAGATGAAAAACAAAAGGAGCTATAAATTCTCACCATTGCTTAAGTCTGGGAGTCCCTCTGCTTTTCAAGAATGGCTACATTTAGGGGTTCAAATATTATCATCAAGTCTTTATCTTTCTACTCTTTGGAGAAAGGAGTCCTTTTACCCTAGCAGTTTTATACCTTACTACCTATAAACCCGTGTCCCTTTGGGAATACTTTTTTTTTTGCCAAAGCAGCGTGGCAGACCCTTGAGCCCCAGGTGCAGGAAGGCTGCATTCCCTATCAAGTCTGGACACTGAATCTAATGGGAACTGTTTGTCAAATAAATAGTGTTTATTTGTTTTGTCATTATAAAACAAGACAAATGCGGTGATTCATATTTGTGTTACGATTTGAGATAAAATGATAAAATCTACAGTTAATGCTTATCACAATTTTTCTTATGGATTAGTTGAATATTTTTAAGGCTTTTAAAAATTAATTCTGAAAGCTTCATCTTTATTAACCAAGTACTAAGTAATTACTTCAACATAATTGTGAGTATACATCATGGGCAACTCTGGTGTTTAGTAATTTAAACAGTAGAAAACAAACATGCACTAGAATCTTAGATGTAGAGGTCAACTAAATTGCATGTGTTTGAGAAATAATTTTTTTTCAAGTTTAAGGGCATGGGTTTTAATATAATACATAATTTAAGGGGCTTCCTCTGCTCTTAATAAAAAGTGTTATTTGTTTATGTAAGAATACTTAACGTGAGCTCTCTTGGTAGATCTTTAAGTGCGCAGTACAGTGTTGCATGCAGGACGATTTTGTGCAGCAGATCTTTAGAACTTATTCAGCTTGAAAAACTAAGTTTATGCTCATTGGTGACCAGCCTCGCATATCCCGTCTCCCCAGACCCTTGCAGCCACCGTTCAACTCTCTGCTTCTATGATTTTGACTACTTTAGAATCTCATATACATGGAATCATGCAGGATTTGTCCTTCTGTGCTGAGAGAAATAATTTTTGTGGTTATAGAGCTCTGAATAGATAAAGCATATAGCCTTCATTGTGGAGTCCCCTTAACATTCAAATGTGCTGGCCTCTTAACAGATCTTGAAGACTTTGAATTTAGTATAAACCCAATTAAACACTCTTCTGATAATACTTATTTATTTATTTTAGGCAAGCAATAGATTTATTAAAACAGGACATCTGTGAGAGATGCAGGCGGGTGGGCAAGGAGGCTCTGCCTCTAGTAATATTTAATACAAGTAAATACAAAGGAGGAGCTCCTGTCGTGGCGCAGAGGAAGCGAATCTGACCGGCACCCATGAGGACACAGGTTGAATCCCTGGCCTCGCTCAGTGGGTTAAGGATCTGGCGTTGCTGTGCGCTGTGGTGTAGGCTGGCAACTACAGCTCTGATTCGCCCCCTAGCCTGGAAACCTCCATATACCATGGGTGCGGCCCTAAAAACCAAAAAAAAAAAAAAAAAATCAGACAGTGAAATTTAATATTTTTGAAGACTTTTTTAAAAAGTCGAATCATGGCAGTATAAGGCTAATTTTAGACTATGTTATGAGCAAGGAAATTTCTCTTTGGGAAGTTTAGAAAGTAATATATATGTCTTATATGATGAACCATCATGGATCATTTAATGTGTCCCATTGTATATATTTGAATTTATTTTTTTCTGTTGTGAGAGTAATGACCAAGGATACCTACAGAACATACTGTTTCCTTTACTGATTTGCTTTAATCCCTTTACAACCTCCGTGATACTCATCTGTAAGCAGTCAGTTTAACTTGCTCTTATAGTAAGTCAGGTAAGAAAATACGTCTATGGCGCAGCACACTGTGTTGTGTTTGGTAGTTCAAGTTTATTACTATGATTAATGACAATGATAACTATTACTATTTTTGCATCACTTAGCATTGACATTTTTGCCATAAGAAACCATCACAGCAATCAAGATAAGGAACATATTCATCCATTTAGGATTAATTTTTAATGCTTGGATTTTGAAGCTATGTTTGAAAACAATTTGAAGGATGAAAACATTAGGATTATTACTGTTTACCAAATAAATGACCTGGTGAGGAAGATATAAAACAGTATAAAAAGTTTAATTTAGAGTTTGTGCACAACCTACTGTAGAAAATGAAGGCTTATGAGTTGATTTTTCACAGTCAAAATATTCTCTCCCCCCTTCCTAAAATATTCTTAAACAGATAAGGTTGTGGTTATTGTCACCAAGCTTTTTTTTAAAAAAATTTTTTTTTAAATTAGAGCAGGGCATTCTACCTCTAAGTTTCTAGTTAGAGGTTGAAGCTCTGTAAAATAAAATAGGAACCACTGTTATGTGAGCACTCTAGGTAGCAAGTTATATTTAGCTTTAAAGGTAGTTCAGAATATTAGAGATGAGAATATGAAAGCTACTCATCTGGGTAATGTTTTAAGAAATGCTTCTCAACAAAGACCAAAGCAAAGATTAAGGCTGGGTGCTGCCAGTACAAAGGGATGATAAGAAGCAAGGATTCGGTTTCACCAGTAGACATTTTCTTGAGGAAAGACCACATGCACAAGAGCCCTGACTCTGTGAGTGTGCAGATAAAGAAAGATGGAGTTGCTGGTACTGCCTCGGGGCCTGGAGAAGCACATATAGAGGAACGATGGCTCGCCTTTCAAAAGCTCCAAAGTGAAGCCCCAGACTCACTTCTCCTCCGTCACTGAGATCATTCTGTTTATTTATTTTTAACTTTCTTGCTCAAGAAGATAAAAGAGTCAGTCGGAAAATCTGGACAAAGAATATACATAAGAATATTAAAATATGTCTGGGAAGAGATGAGAATACAAAATATAAAATGCTGTGTACCAACGGGGAGGAGAAGGGAGTGGGATGGACAGGGAGCTTGGGGTTAATAGCTGCAGACTATTGCCTTTGGAATGGATAAGCAATGAGATCCCGCTGTGTTAGCACTGGGAACTATGTCTGGTCACTTATGATGGAGCAGGATCATGTGAGAAAATAGAATGTGTACATGTGTGTGTGTGTGACTGGGTCCCCTTGCTGTACAGTAGGAAATTGACAGAACACTGTAAACCAGCTATAATGGAAAAAAAGAAAAGTCATTATATATATATTAAAAAAATGCTCTGTAGTCTAGCACATTCGGAAGTGACCTCAGATTTCATTCTGAGGTCTCTAGCAGCCAGCAAAAAGAAGGAAACTAGATCACTTACAAGCATCAGGATTTCCATACAATTAAAATAAGCAACCTTCTTTACTGGTACTAAAGAGACAGATTTCTCTTGTTAGTCCTAAGAGTTAGGGAAATTGTGATTTCCTCTCTCTTGTCTCAAATGTTATGCAGAATCTTTTGATTTCCAAAGGACTAAATGAAAGTTGGGCATCCCTCAATGATTAAGGTGAAAGACAAAAAATTTCCCCAACATTATTTCATCCCTAGAAAAAAAAGCTTTTGACATTTTGAATCATGGCATGGATGATTATTTTTAGCACAAACTAAGTGCCAGTAATAACCAAGGTGTTGCCAGACTTTGGAAACCAACATTTAGCCTCTCTTACGCATGCTGCTTTGCAGGTCGCAATGTGCATTTATCATCACGTCAGACTTTTATAGTGTGTCTGTGGAGTAGGTATTATTGTCTCTATTGACAGCAGTCTGCATCTTGGTTTGCGGTCAAGGGAGTTACGCAGGCTCTCACAGCATGCAAGTGGTGTGGTTGGACCTCAAGCTAGACCACATCGCTCTCTCTTAAGATAGTCTCTTTTCACTACTGCAGCACATGTGATTCAATTTTGCAAGGAAGACTTCCCACTTACTCTTTTATCATATACACATAGACAGTTCTTGCCAGGACTTATTTCATTTATTAGTGACATACCTGCATCTATTGCTTTAATCTTGATAATGTGAAGTAGATGGGGAAATAGTAAAATCACTGCTGTTTATCAAGTAGTACACCATTGTTTCATTTGGTTATTCCAATAGCCCTGTAAAGCCAGTCTCATTGTTCGCATCTTGCAGAAGAGAAAACTGACGGCAGAAGACGTGAAAAAGTAACATGGCTGCTGTGTGACAGGGTCACAATTCTATCTCGATCTGTCTGACTCCAAAGACCCTGCCCTTGATCCTCACCTTGGCGGCTTGGCAGCTTTCATGGTGTGTACCAAGCAAGCACGATGGTTGGGTTGAGTGTGAGACGACTGTTGCTCTGCCCTTACCAGTAAAATTATGGAAAGTATAGCTGCTCCCTGCAGGGGGTACTCAGTAAATACCCACCCACTTTCTAGTGCAGATTCAGGCTGATGAACAGGAGCACGTCTCAGGCAGTCTTCACATCTGTATTTTGTATCTGAGTTTGTATCAGGGCTTCGGCGGTTCCCACGATGAAGCCGCCAGCCACTTCCCATGAGGTCCTTAAAGTGAGTGGTGGGGAGAATGCGCTCGTACCTCAGATGAGGGGCGTGAATGTAGAGGCCACAGTGGAATCTCCACTTGAGGATCAGCACGTGACCATCCCTGTCCTTCCCTGGACTGTGGCGCTTGAGGAAGCACACGGGTGCTGCCGCTTTCAGCTCAGCTGGCCAAGGCAAAGCACGGTTTTAGCGCGAAGAGGTTGAACCCAGTCCGGCTTCCTTTCGAAGTCAAAGCACTCAGTTTTCTCTGTAACGGTTCCTCTCCACACACACTCCCATGCTTTCAATTTATTTTTGTGTACATGTTTCATGTCTGTCTTCAGGGCCCTGCTATGAGTGCAAAACGAGAGAAATAAATACGCCCCCACCTTAAAGGAATCTGTGATCCTGCAGAGAGTGAAGGGGAAAGACAAGAATTTCAGATGAAATCCTCTCTAGGCTATGTAAGCCAAATGCCCAAGAAAAATTATGAAGATTAAATGCATTAGTCAGCAGAGAGATGCGAGTGAAAACAACGATGAATGTCAGATTATGTTGAATAAAGTAGCAAAACTTTAAAAGGCTGGGTAGAGCCCCAAGTTGGCAGAGCTGGGGGTTACGAGGCCAACATGCGTCTCTGTTGAGACTGCACATCAGTACAGACATTCTAGAGAGCGGTTTGATACGACTAGGCCAACAGGCTTACCTACTCCCATGACCCCGCGATTCTGCTCTTTGATACGTATCTCAATAAAATTCTCAAACAAGTCCATAGGGGTCATGTATGAAGATATTTCTGGTGGCCAGGAATTCATCATCAAAAGTTTAGGTAAAGGGTGGGTGGCATCCATCACAGAGTGTTATGAAGCAGAAGTACCCACACAATTACCCATGTCCAAGGGTCATTAAAGAGTGTAGAGGAGTTCCTGTTGTGGCTCAGCAGGTTAAGAACCCGACTAGTATCCATAAGAATGCAGGTTCAGTCTCTGGCTTTGCTCAGTAGCTTAAGGATCTGGTATTGCTGTGCAGTGGTGTGGGCCGGCAGCTGCAGCTGCAGCTGCAGCTCCAGCTCTGATTCAACCCCTAGCCTGGAAACTTGCATGTGCTGCAGGTGCAGCCCCCTAAAAATAAAGAAAAAGAAAGTGTGGAGCAATGGAGCAGCATGAAATCTATCACAGTATTCAGTTGAATATATTAACGTGCATGTGTAAGAACAGTGCATATTTTCTGGGAATAATTATTAATAAAAGGATAGATAGTCCGTATAGTAGAATGTTTTCTTATGGGAAGAGGAGGCTAGGAATGGAGATTGGGAATAAAAGGGGAAATAAACATAACACAGTGTCGGGAGTTCCCACTGGGATCTGGCAGGTTAGGAAGCTGACATAGTGTTTGTGTGGACACAGGTTCCATCTCTGGCCTCGCTCAGTGGGTTAAGGATCTGGCATTGCCGCAGGCTGTGGCATAGGTTGCAGATGTGGCTTGGATCTGGTGTGGCTGTGGCATAGGCCTCAGCGACAACTTCGATTCGACCCCTCACCTGGGAACTTCCATATGCCACAGGTGAGGCCATAAAAAGAAAAAAAAAATAGTATCTATCATGAACCAATGATTATAATGTTACATTAAGTTGATATGTTTAATTCAAACCTCTATAGCAGGAAAACAAAAATCATGGAGATTAAAGCTGGTGAAAGGTCATAACTTGAAGAGTTCAGGAAATGTTTCATGGAGGAAGTAGCATTTGATCTGTGTCTCGTGAAAGATGGGGAAAATTTGGACAGAGATTGGGGGGGTGGGAGGCTGGCGTGGGCAGTAGGTATTGGGAATATGAAGAGAACCCTCCAGGGAAAGGTCGGGACCAGCAAATGCTTGGCAGTGCAGTGACCAGGGTGGTGGCGGGGGGGTGTGTGGCAAGAGTGCAGTGAGAAGAGAGGGGTTCGCTGTGGTTGGGACACAGGGCACAGATGCAGCGACGTCGTAACCGCTAACATTTGGGACCAAGTGTCCGGCCGTGTGCTGAGTCCTTACCTAATTAACCCTCCCAGTGCCGCGCCACATCGGTAATCTCCTCCTGACCGTCACCAGCCTCATCCACTTTACACGTGAGGAAACCACATCCTCAAGAGGTAAGTAACTTTCCAGCCACACCCCCGATACGTGCTGGTCATGACGAAAAGCTAGGCGTACCTGCCTCCAAAGCCTGTGCTCAGAGGCCTTGCAGTCATGTACAAGCCGGTTTCTCTTTCAAGGCCTGACCTCTGTTCTTCTGTCAGTGTAGATGCGGAGGGGCCTGGGTAGTGAAGTGGTTAAACCAGTCAAAACTCAGCCCTGTGCTCTGCATGGCTTTAATTATCCCTTACGACTGATTAGTTTGATAGCAAAAGGATATTCGAGGAGGAAGCTGCCCATATTGTAAAGGCCTGCCTATATTATGAAGGCCTTTCTGCTCATGTGTGTCTCATTGAAATGATGGAGGGCTCTGCCAACATCAAGCTAAATAAGGAGAAAACATGTATAAGCTCCCTTTTAACCCTGTGAGAGCTCTGCCTTCTAAAATACCTTCAAGTAACAAATGGGTGAGAACAAAGGAGGCAAAACTGGCCTTTCAACTACAAAGACTGAGGTTTAAGCTTCAGAGAACCCCGTTTAGCATGCTGCCTCGATACCATTAAGCTGCACACTTCGATGCCACATCTGTAAGGAATGGTTCTGTGTCTCCACTTATTGAACTGGAATGTAGGACATGTCATTCCGGTTAATCGAGGGAATATATTTGGTTTGTTGGAACTCAGCAGCCAGGCCAATGACCACGGATTGCAACCTGAGAAACCGTTAAGCGTAGAAGCCCACCAATGGAAAACAAAAGCCGAGATGTTTGGGCTTTTAGCGGTAGCCCATGTGAACTGAAGTTTCACAAGGTCTGTTTTTTATTTATGCATCTCTACCCATTTCTCAAATTCTTCCTTTGCTATTTACACATCAAAACATCTGGCATTGGGCTTCTAGCACCTGCTCTAGGAAGCAGAGATTTCCTCCTAAAACATGCTCTTAAATGGCAAAATTTAACGTAATATTTCTTATTTAGTTCAAAGTGAATGTTTTAAAATATGCTTCTCAGCAAATATGTGGTTTAAGTAACAGTCACAACAAAATAATTTTAACAAAAGAAATACCCAAACCTGAAGATCTTGATAAAAGAATAAAACAAGTGAAGGATTCAACACACATACTGCAAACAGACTCTTCATAGTTTAGACCTGGAAGACTCTACAGGACATCTGTTTAACATCTTGCAGTTTGAAGAACTCTGCCTTGAAAAACCTTCTGTACCAATGACACAGAATAAAAGGTTATGTTATGACTTTCAGATGGAAACCTGCAAAAGTTTATCTGCTGGACTGAACCATTAACTCTTACTACTGCTGATTCCGACTGCTGATGAGAAGAGTTTTCATGTGTGCATTATAATGAACGTTTTTGGTTTAACATCAGAAAAAACAAGAGAGTTTTTACGTGGCGAGCATGCTGTGGAATGAATAGAATGTTTGAGTGGTGATGTCCAAATGGAACAAAAGTCCCCCTAACAGGGGTTTTATAGAGCACGTGGTAATAATAAGCAGGTAAGCCTATATACTGGATTGGGAACAAAAGCATCCTATTTGAAATATGAGCATGTTACAAATACCTCTGTCACTGGAACCATTCATTTTAGGGGAGAAAACAAGAGTCTCTCTGCTTCCAAGTATGGATGAAGAAAAACACCCTTCTATTGATGTGTCAAAAATCATAGTTGATAAGGAGGTACTGTCATTTGGAGTAAAGTAGAAGAAAAATTGATTGGAAATCCCTTTTGAGATCAGTTTTCTACCAGAATTGCGTTGTCTTTGCTTACAATTTACTTGGCTCTTGAGGGTAACAACAAGCAAGAGTGGTTTTTACACACACCAGGGTCTGCAGTGGTCGGCTGTCATCCGGATGTGCATTTCCTTGATCTGCAGGGAGAAGTATTTGCTGCTTCTCCAGCCACACAGGAGGCTCACTGCCAGCCACCCTCTTACCTCTGTGCCCCCCCCCCATCCAGCAGACACCTCTCAGAAAAGCTATTTGAAGCTCATTGTCCAGCAAGTGTGTGTGTGTGTGTGTGTGTGTGTGTGTGTGTGTGTGTGTGTGTGTGTGTGATGGAAAGAGAGAGAACATTTGCTTCAGAGACACACACACCGTCCAACCCAGACGAAGGGAGAATCTGCTGTGCATGGGGCCCGCTGCAAGGGATTTTTCCATGTGCATTTTATTATGCTGAAGCTGACCGTGGTGACAGGTTGCACATTAAATAGCTGTCTTTTCTGAAATTTCGCATTTTCTTCTCTTTGTAGGGACAGTGGCGTAATACTCTTTCGCTTGTATAAACAATATCATTTACTTAGGGGGCGTTGTTCCCCTGCACATTATGAAAGCTGCTGTCTCCCAGCTTGGATGCCATCCTGGACATGGTCACATAGTGACAACCTGTGCTCTCGGGCCCTGTGAGGTGCATACACTTACACTGTTAGTAGCCAGAAGTTTTTACCGGGGAAATAAGTTTTGTACTGTTACTCATTTGGTTTAGAAAATAGCTGCAGAGTCCTCAGACAAATAAGATGTAGCAGAACACGTGGTCTTCGTTATTTAATAACTATCCCCCTGCAAAGGAAACATGGTCTATTTCCCATTTGAGAAGGAGCTTCCAATAAACTAGTAAATAGGGGAAGAGGGCTACACATGTACTAGAATTTTATTGATGTGTCTCCTCGTGCACTTAGAGAACCCTCCCCCACGCCACACACTCACACAGCATGTGTGCACATAGATGTATTCCCAGCTGCTATTAGCATAATCATTACCACATTATAAACAAGCCGGTGGAAAAATAGCCTGAGAGATTTAGATGGCTTGTTTTATAAAGGAAGGCAGGTGGGGATGGAGAACCAGATATTTTTGGAAGAAGTGCTTCTTTTTCTCCCTCTTTAGAGAAAAAAAAAATAGCTCATAAACCTCAATTAATAGCACGAAATGAGGAGGTAGAGTTGAAAGGGATAATGACATACTCAGTATTGCTGGAGAAAAGCCACAGGAAGGTCCATGGTGGAGCCTCTCCCCTGGAAGAAGCCCGCTTTTGATGATGGGAACGTTGAGCCTCTCTTTTTCTTTTCTATTGGCTCACAAGTGGAATACTTTTCTTCTGGTTTAATACAGTTCCTGTTGGTCGAAGCCTCTGGCTCTTTCTTCCTTTCTCTGGTGTTCTTGTTCCTGGAGTTTGACTAGATGAGAAATCCGGACTTAATAGCTAATTCCAAGTTTACTGCCAAGACCAGAAATAAAATATGATGTAAAATATGGCCTTACCTGAAAACTTGAGGACATTAAATGCTGTTTGATCCAGGTTTAGTTGTAAAAAGAACCCAAGACAAAGGAAGGAAAAGGATTTTATGAAAGTAAGAGCCGGTCCATGTGTCCAGGTTCTAAGAGATCAGACAACAGGCTGAAAAGCGATTTAGAGTGCTGTCCTCTTTTCCCTTCTTTCTTTTTTTCCGGTTGGTTTTTCCAGGCATACAGAGAATAACGAAGCAGAATGCTAGCCACGGAAGACGCATGGGTGTGTCCTTTTTAACTTCTGACTCGGGCCGTACCCAGAGGACTGTGCGATCAGGATGAAGACGGTCCTGGCGGACGCGGGAGCAATGGTTACGTCCTCTGCGGCCCAGTGATTTGTAAGATTATCTTCATTTCATCAGGCGGGTTTGGCCATGAGTACCTATGAGAGCGATTCGCCTACAAGGTGGATTTCATCAGTTCAACGTCCAGGAAGTTCATCTTCAGATACAGGGCTCAAGCACTTCTCAACTTCGGCATGAGATGTCTACCTGGGATGAAGTTAAGGCTTTCCCTCCTGTGATGGCTCAGACTCATTGTGGGAGGACGGTGTGGTAGAGCAGACCTGTGGGAAAGGAATGCACACGTTTCCACCTGGCGTGACTGTCCGGTCTGCTGCAGCCGCCCCTTGTGCAGGGACTTCAACTTGCATCAAGTCCTGAAGTGACTGAGTGTTTCATTATAAATAAATTATCTAATATGAAATGTGGTATTCTTATAAATCGGCTTTTTCTAAGATTAAGACAGAGGATTGGATTATGGGCCTATTTTTCCATTATGTGTTTGCAAAGTTAATACAGTAATTGATATTGCAAAGACTTTGCCAAAAGGCCAGGCGTTTCCAGGCCTTACAATTAAACTGTGATGTCCACAAGAGCTTGCTGAATGTATTATTTATTGAGCACTGATGGAATATTCAGTGTCGTGTAAGAACAAAGCTAAGCAGTTTGAATAAAATGCATTCACGGTTTGAATAAAAGCATCTAAATATTGTTTCCTATCACAATAGAATCTTAGATTTATAGGACAGAAGAGGACCCTGGAGGATTTCTGTTCTAGACATTCGTTTTATAGAAGGAGAACCAGAGGCTTAGAGAGGGGAAGTGACCGACTTACTCCAGGGCATAGCCCAACTAGAGTTAGACCTCGGTCGTGTTGACTCTCTGAGTACCAGAAGCTTCCCTTCCTCACGGGCTTCATTCCTGGCCATTCTCCATCCTCTCATCCTTTTTGCTCACTTCCTGCAGCATCTTTCCAGCTGGAGTCTTAGCCTCTGGCCGTCCCCGACGCCAGTCCATCCTGCGCACAACTATAAGATTAGCCTTAAAGCTTGCTTTGAATTAAGGATCCCTGATTTTCATCAGTCAGGGTTCTCTAGCGGAACAGAACCAGTAGGAGAGAGCTAAAAGAGACAGACAAACACATAAAATAAGGAACCAGCTGACATGATGATGGAGTCCGAGTCATCCCAAGACCTGCAGTTGGCACGCCGGAGACCCGTGCAAGCTAGTCACGTAGTTCTAGTCCGAATCCGAAGGCCTGAGAATCAGGAGAGACGGGGTAAACTCCAGGCCACGGGTGAGAGTAGACCGGTGTCCTGGTTCCCACGTCAGGCAGGCAGCGTGCCCTCCTGCTTCTATTCAGGTCTCCATTGATTGGATGGAGGTCTCCTCATCTGGGAAGCAGCCTGCCTGATCTGGCCTACGGATTCAGATGTACCCGCCATCTAGAAATATCCTCACAGACATACTCCGATTGGCGCTGGAACAAAAACCTGGCCCGGTCAGGTTGATGCATGAAATTAACTGCCCTACCTTCCTTAAGAAGCTAGATGGGTATGTTTTCTTTTCGGTAGAGCATTCTATTCATTTCAAACCCTCTCATAGCTTAATCTTATCAGATCTTCACCTGGACACAGAAAGAGGAGGGAGTGCTGGCTTTGAGTGCCAGATTGTTCTGCGGTACTGAGAAACTCTTTTACTGTTTATTTTTCTTATTACAAAAGAAATACACGTTTACCATAAAAATGCAGATAATGTAGATACATTAAAGAAGGAAATAAATGTTTTCCTTAATTCAGGAGTCATGGGTAGCCTCTTTTTCTGGTGTTTTAGCCTTTCTGTGTGCCATCAGTTTTATAAAATGCTGCGCACAAGACTCATTCTGATGTGCTCTCGTTTTCAACTCACGTACGCGTGTACCTTGTAAGGATTGTTTTTAATCGTTTCATAGTACAGTTAGCCCTGGAAGATCACGGGTTGCCACTGCACGGATCCACACATATGCAGACTTCTTGTAAGAGAAACCTACTGCGTACTACACAGTCGCTGGTGTACTGAACCCGCTGACGTGGAACCTCAGGCATGGAGGGTCCACGGTAATGTTGCATGTGGATTTCCCTGTAGATGGGTGGCTGCCCCTAACCCTCAAGCTGTTTAAAGGCAACTTTATGTGTTCTGTGGACAGTCCATAGTTTGTTAACTAGTGCAGCCCTGGATATCACAATGATTTCCATTTTATGCTGATGCACAACTTTGCACATGTGTGTAATTATTCGTTTAGAAAAAAACTCTTACAGGTGAATTTTATTTTCTTTATCACATTAACTCTGAATCGCTTTGCCTCATTTTCACCTCCTAATCCTAACTGTGATTTCTACAACCTTGTAAAACAGATATGACTTAGTGACCTCAGTTTTATATCGACTTGCGGTCCTTTCTTTTTTGTGTGTGAAGTTTAGTCCTCCAGTGAGCTATGGGCTTTCTGAAGGGAAGAATCATATTTTATATTTTCTTTATAGATGTGAACAAATACATAGTAATTGATTTGAGTTGTTAATAAATTTATTATGGGCTTTTAGGCTGTTTTCAGGTCAGTAGTCTAAAACCTAGAGATTATCTTGTGTAGTTTCTATCAGCTTTGAAAATTTGATAGCTCACGAGACAGTTTATATGTAAGTAGTAAGATTCTCAATCTTTTAATTGATTGGCACACATTACTGGGTACTTTGCGTGGATTATTGCAGTGGTTATGTTTGAAAGTGCAATGAGCTGCAAGAGAGACACTCTTTCTACATGTAAACATACAGCTTACACTCCAGGTCATACAGGAAATACAAAATTATTTGGGGAACTCTTGCTTGCCTGGGTGTAACGTCTGGGGGGAAGTGTTTCCATTTGATGAATGACATGGATGTTGCCCTTCGTAAAAGCGAGAGTCACCGTCACTGTCACTTTACTGTTTGGGCTTTTCCTTTATACTTGGTCTTATCTAAACTTTCTGTAGACTTGATTATGGATTTTCTACTATGGATTGAACATATTGCATCCTAAAAATAGAACTCTTTTTTGGTAATAACTAAGGATAAAGCCTAATGAGCCTCGGAGTCGTCACTAGGTTTAAATGGAGCGTGGAAGTAGAGCAGGCATTGAAGACATGCAGGCATGGGCTGAAACATCGTCAGGAGAAAAGCATGATGGTTGTCCTCAGTGACCGCTGGCCACGGGGTCATCGTCCAGTTGGAAATTTGGACACACACCCCTCTGGTGTGTTAATTTCCCCTGCGATGCAATTAGACATTAACATAATGCGATTCAAATGTATAGGCAAGAAGAATTATTGGGACTAAGAGGACTGAGGAAAGAGTCATTGGGAAAAAGGCATTTAAGAAGGACTTTGAAAGGTAGGGTGTGGGGTGGGGGTTACGGAAAGTGCATCGTAGGTGTGAGGATAGGAAGAAGAGGTAGTATGAGTATCTGAAAAAGCGTATTTGTTCCTGGAATGTTGAAGAGTCTAGTTTCGTGTGTAAATCAAGGATGAAGGAGAAGGAAAGTGGTGGAAGGGAAAACTGGCAGAGTGGATTGCAGTCTGGTTCTGAGGAGTGTTCGGTGCCATCCTGAGTGGCTTGGAATTTGTTTCATAGGCGTTGGCAGCAATGAGGAGAGGGTTTTATGAGGCAATGGCACATTTGGGTTTATCTCTTAGGAAAATTATTTTAGACACTAGAAGTAAGAGAGCAATTGAGAGTCTTTACAAATAATAGCTCAGGATGATGCTCCACAATCATAAATTGAAAAGACAGCCTACAGAATGGGGAACAATATTTGCAAATTATGTATTTGATAAGGGGTTATATCCAAAATAAATAAAGAACTCATAGAACCAGATAGCAAAAAAACCTAAATAATCCAGTTTAAAATGCTTATGGGCTGAATAGACATTTACAAAAAAATTTTTTAAGTATAGTTGATTTACAATATTGTGTCAATTTCCACTCTGCAGCAAAGTGACTCAGATATATATATATATATATATATATATATATATATATATATTCTTTTTTAAAGTATTATTTTGCAAATGGTCTGCCCCAGGAGATTGGATATATTCCCTGTGCTATACAATAGCACCTTATTGTGAATAGGTATTTCTCTAAAGAATATATACTAACGGCCAACAGGTACATGGAAAGATGCTCAACATCACTAGTCAGGGAAATGCAGCCAAAAACCACAGTGAGATATCACTTTACACCTGTTAGAATGACCATCATCAAAAAGACAAGAAATAACAAATGCTGGTATGGATGTAGGGGAAAGGAAACTCTTGTGCACCATCATCGGTGGATTGTAAATTGGTACAACCACTGTGAAAAACAGTGTGAAAGATCTTCAAAAAGTAAAAATAGAACTACCGTATGATCTAGCCATTCCACTTATAGGAATATATCCAAAGGAAGTGAAAATACTAACTTGAAAAGATATATGCACCCCCACTCTCATAGCAGCATTATTTGCGATAGCTAGACATGGAAACAACCTAAATGTCCACTGATGGATAAATGGGCAAAGGAATTCTGAGATATGCACAATTGATTATTATTCAACAATAAAAAATAAGGGATGCTTACCATTTTCAATAATAAAGATGGACCTTGAAGGCATAATGCTAAGTGAAATGCATCAGAGAGACATATAAATACTCTATGATCTCACTTTTATACGGAACCTAAAAAAAACCCCAAAAAACGATGCCACCAAACTTAGAGGAAAAAAAAGATCAGATTTGTAGTTACCAGAGTCAGGGCATGGAGAGAGGGGGGCATCGGAGGAAGTTGGTTAAAGGCACAGGCTTCTAGTTGTAAGGTAAATAAGCACTAGGAATAATGCCATGTAAACTTGGTGACTATAGTTGACGTTGCTTTATGATTTATAAGAGAGAGTAGATCTTAAGAGTTTTCATCACCAAGAAAAAATTTTCTCTTTGTTGGATCTATATGACATGATGGATGCTTACTAAGCCTGTTGTAATCATCCCTAATAAATGCAAAGCAAACCACCATGCCATACACCTGAAACTTATACAGTGATGTATGTCAGTTGTTCTCAGTGAAACAAGAAAAAAAAGGTGATTTATTTACAATAGTGGCTGTACAGGCTGATGAAGGGACAACACTTTAATCGATTTTTTTTTTTTTTTGGTCTTTCTAGGGCTGCACCCGTGGCATGTAGAAGTTCCCAGGCTAGGAGTCCAATCAGAGCTGCAGCTGCTGGCCTACACCACAGCCACAGCAACGTGGGATCTGAGCCATGTCTGTGACCTATACCACAGCTCATATCAACGCCAGATCCTTAACCCACTGAGAGAGGCGGGGATCAAACTGTGACCTCATGGATACTAGTTGGCTTCATTAACCACTGAGCCACTACAGGAACTCCCAATTGAATTTAAACTATCCTGGATTTTGTCTGTGACCTTGGATCTTCCAGTATTTTTATGGGACATCAATGTCTTATATTTTCCTTTGCTAATGGTTGTTATCTCTTTTAAGAAGGGATATTTATATTGTAGGTATGGCTAGCGCTACTAAGTATTCCTGATATCTAACAGTCTGGATTTCATCTTCTCTTCAATACCTAGTCTTTTATCAGGTTGCATTAACTTTTGGGAACAAATTCTGCCCCATTCCACTTCTTCTTGGACACAAAGGCAGGAGCAGAGGCAGATCCAATAGAGAACTGGTTACTCCTGCTGGGACGCAGGATGGCTACCCTCACATTGAGGCGTTTGTTATCATAACGATATCCTAACAGGAGTCTTGTCCTGAGGAAAAAGAGTCATTTGAGAACCATGTAATCTTATCCCGTGAAGAAGACATTAAATTCACTAAGTGATTATTCGAACATTACGAGCAAATACAAATATGCTAATATACTTCTCTTTTGTCCCTGATTTCAGTTCACTCAGAAAGGTCTCTGTAGCCAGAGGGTCATTGGTCTTTTCCCTTTCCCTTTTACCCTCATGTTCTCATTTGCTGTCTTGACGTGATGGTAAACGGGATTGTTTTCTTGATTTCTCTTTCTGGTCTTTCACTATTAGGGCAGAGAAACATGAGAGATTTCTGTGTATGTATTAATTTTCAATCCTGCACCTTTTACCAAATTGACTGATGAGCTCTTACAGCTTTCTGGTAGCATCTTTAGGGTTTTCCAGGTATTTGTCATCTGCAAACAGTGATAGTTTTACTTCTTCCTTTACAATTTGGGTTCCTTTTATTTCTTTAAAAAATTTTTTTTTACTATAGTTGATTTGCAGTGCTCTGTCAATTTCTGCTGTACACCAAAGTAACCCAGGTATACATACATATACATGTACATATATGCACACACACACACACACACATTCTTTTCTTCCCATTGTCCTCCGTCACATTCCATCACAAGTGATCAGATATAGGTCCTTGGACTATTCAGCAGAACCTCATTGCTTCCACTTTCCAAATGCAATAGTTTGCATCTACTAACCCCTAATTTTTTCTTCTCTGATTGCCATAGCTAGGACTTCCAAAACTAGGTGGCGAGAGTGGACATCCTTGTCTTGTTCCTGATTTTAGCAGGAATTCTTTCAGCTTTTCACCATTGGGAATGATTTTAGGTGTGGGTTTGTCATATATGGCCTTTATTATGTTGAGGTGGGTTCCCTCTATGCCCACTTTCTGAAGGGTTTTTATCAGAAATGGGTATAGGATTTTGTCAAAAGCTTTTTCAGCAACTATTGAGAGGATCATATGTTTTTATTCTTCAGTTCGTTGATGTGGTGTATCATACTGATTGATTTGCAGATATTGAAAAATCCTTGCATCCTTGGGATAAATCCCACTTGATCATTGTGCACAAACCTTTTAGTGTATTGCTGGATTTAATGTTCGCTAGTATTTTGTTGAGGATGTTTGCTTATATTTTCATCAGTGATATTGGCCTGTAATTTTCCTTTTTTTGTGGTGTCTTTGGTTTTGGTATCAGGGTAATGGTGGCCTCATAGAATGAGTTTGGGAGTCTTCCTTTCTCTGCAATTTTTTGGAATAGTTTCAGAAGGATTGGTGTTAGCTTTTGTCTAAATTTTTGATAGAATTCACCTATGAAGCCATCTGATCCTGGACTTTTTTTGCTGGAAGTTTTTTAATCACAGTTTCAATTTCAGTACTTATGATTGGCCTATTCGTCTTTTCTATTTCTTCTTGGTTTAGTCTTGGAAGATTGTACTTTGCTAAGAATTTGTCTGTTTCTTCTAGGTTGTCCATTTTATTTGCACATAGTTGCTTGTAGTAGTCTCCTGTGTTCCTTTGTGTTTCTGTGATGTCTGTTGTAACTTCTTTTTTTCTAATTTTATTGATCTGAGTACTCTCTCTTTTTTTCTTGATGAGTCTGGCTAAGGGTTTATCAATTTTGTTGATCTTTTCAAGAACCAGCTTTTCGTTTCTTTGATCTTTTCTATTGTTTTCTTTGTCTCTATTTCCTTTATTTCTGCTCTGATCTTTATGATTTCTTTCCTTGTACTAATTTTGGGTTTTATTTGTTCTTCTTTCTCTAGTTTGTTTTAGGTGTAAGGTTAGGTTATTTATTTGAGGTATTTCCTATTTGCTGAGATAAGATTGTATTGCTAGAAACTTCTCTCTTAGAACGGCTTTTGCTGCATCCCGTAGGTTTTGGAGTGTTGCATCTTCATTGTCATTTGTCTCCAGGTATTTTTTATTTTCCTCTTTGATTTCTTCAGTGATCATTGGTTGTTTAGTAGCATGTTGTTTAGTCTCCACGTGTTTGTGTTTTTTTGCAGTTTTTTTCTTTTCCTTGATTTCTAGTCTTAAAGCGTTGTATTTGGAAAAGATGCTTAATATGATTTCAGTGCTCTTAAATTTACCAAGGCATGATTTGTGGCCCAGAATGTGATCTGTCCTTGAGAATGTTTTGTGTGCACTCGAGAAGAATGTGTACTCTGCTGCTTTTGGATGGAATATCTATAAATATCTATTATGTCCATCTGGTCTAATGCATCATTTACGGCCTATGTTTCCTTGTTGATTTTTTGTCTAGATAATGTGCCCATTGCTGTAAGTGGGGTGTTAAAGTCACCCACTATTATTGTGTTATTGTCAATTTCTCTTTTTCTGACTGTTAGCAGTTCCTTATATGTTAAGGTGCTTCTATGGTGCATCTGTTTTACAATTGTTACACCTTCTTATTGGACTGATCCTTTGATCATCATGTGATGTCCTTCTTTGTCTCTTGTAACCTTCTTTATTTTAAGGTCTATTTTGTCTGATATGAGTATTACTACTACAGCTTTCTTTTGATTTCTGTTTGCGTGGAATATTTTCTTCCATCCTCTCACTTTCAGTTTGTATGCATCCTAGAACTATGTGTCTCTTTTTTTGGGCAGCACTCGTGGCATATGGAGGTTCCCAGGCTGGGGGTCAAATCAGAGCTGCAGCCACTGGCCTACACCACAGCCGCACAGGATCAGAGTCACATCTGCAACCTACACCACAGCTCATGGAAGTGCTGGGTCCTTAACCCGCTGAGTGGGGCGAGGGATTGATCCCAGGTCCTCATGGATGCTAGTCGGGTTCGTTAACCACTGAGCCATGATGGGAATTCCCTTTTTTCTCCCTTCTTGTCTTGTTTTCTTCTCTTGTGGCTTGATAACTATCTTCAGTGTTGTGTTTGGATTGCTTTTTCTTATTTTTGTGCGTATCGTAGATTTTGGTTTTCAGTTATCAAGAGGTTTTGATATAGGAATATATATGTGTACACACACACACACACACACACACAAAGATTGTTTTAAGTTGCTGGTCTCTTAATTGCAAATGCATCTCCAGTTTCCTGCATTTGTGCCCTCCTCTTCTCATGATTTCTAGTTTTGGTAGCATTTTCGTGTGTGGTTGATTTCCTACCTTTAATATATCTTTGCCTTTACCAGTGAGCCTTGCCATTTGTGACTTTCTTGTTTCTAGTTGTGGCCTTTATTTTTTTTTTCCACTTAGAGAAGTTCCTTTAGTATTTCTTGTAAAGCTTGTTTAGTGGTGCTAAATTCTCTTAGCTTTTATTTATCTGTAAAGCTTTTAATTTCTCCTTCAAATCTGAATGAGAGCCTTGATGGGTAGAGTAATCTTGGTTGGAGTTTTTTTCCCTTTCATCACTTTAACTATTTCATGCCACTCCCTTCTGGCCTGCAGAGTTTCTGCTAAAAAAATCAGCAGATAAACTTATTGGGGTTCCCTTGAATGTTATTTGTTTTCCCTAGCTGCTGCTTTCAATCTTTGCTCTTTGTCTTTAATTTTGGTCAGTTTGATTAATATGTATCTCAGGTTGTTCCTCCTTGGGTTTATTTTATATGGTACTCACTGTGCTTTCTGGATTCTAGTGAGTGATTCCTCTCCCATGTTAGGGAATTTTTCAGCTGTTCTCTTCAAAAATTTTCTCTGGCCCTTTCTCTCTCTCTTATCCTCTGGCACCCCTATGATGCAGATGTTGGTGTGTTTAAAGTTGTCCCAGAGTTCTCTTAGACTGTCTTCATTTCTTTTCAATCTTTTTTCTCTTTTCTGTTCCATGTCAGTGATTTCCACCAGTCTGTCTTCCACCTCGATTATTCATTCTTCTGCCTCCTGTATTCTGCTGTTGGTTCCTTCTAGTGAATTTTTTATTTCAGTTATTGTATTTTGCATTTCTACTCGCTTTAACTTTGAATCTTCTATTTCTTTGTTCAGTGTTTCTTGTAATTTATCAATATTTGCCTCTAGTTTATTTCCAAGATCTTGATTTATCTTAACTATCATTAGTCTAAAGTCGTTTTCATGGAGGTTGATAATCTCCGGATCACTTAGCTGTTTTTCTGTTGTTTTTTTTTTTTTTTTTTCCTTGTTCCTTCATCTGGGTCATAATTCTCTGCCTTTTCATTTTGTAGATTTTTTGTGTGGTCTCCTTTATGCAGGCAATAGGGTTATAGCCTCTCTTGTTTATAACGTCTGCCCCTGTGGCTGAAGTTAATACAGGGGCTTATTGCAGGCTTCCTGATGGGAGGGACTGGTGCCTGCCCTCTGGTAGATGGAGATAGATTCTTATCCCTCTGGTGACTGGGGCTTTGTCTCTGGGTATGGTTAGAGGCAGCTGTGTGCCTAGGAGGACTTTGGGCCGAGCCAGTTTGCTGAAGGGTGTGGCTGTGTTCCCACCCTCTTTTTTGTTTGGCCTGGGCCCTGATGGGTGGGGCCATATTTTTCCAGGATTTTTCTTCTGGGGGCATAATAATTTTTCTTCTGATAATTATACCCGAGACCTCTGATTCCAATGTGCTTCCCCCACAATGAGCCACAGTCACCCCCTGTTTTCCCAGGAGATCCTCCAAGAACCACAGGTAGGCCTGACCAAGATTGTTATGGCATCTCTGCTTTGCCCTGGGACCCAGTGCACATGAAAGCCTCTGTGTACCTTTCAAGAGTAGAGTCTCCATTTTCCCCAGTCCTGTGGAGCTCCTGCACAAAAGCCCTGCTGGCCTCAGCACCAGATGCTCTGGGGGCTCCTCGTCCCAATGCCAGACCCCCAGGTGTGAAAACCTGACATGGGGTTCGGAACTCTCACTTCTGTGGGAGAGCTTCTGCGGTGGTTATTTTCCAGTCTGTAGGTTGTCTTCTCTCACGAAAGCACCCCTCTTACCATCGTAATGTGGCTTCTTCTTTGTCTTCGGGTGCAGGGTGTCTGTTTTGGTAGTCTCTGGTCTATTTTGTTGATGCTCTTTCAGCATCTGGTTGTAATTTTGGTGTTTTCGTCCGAGCAGGTGAGCCCCGACCTTCTCCTCTGCCGTCTTACTCCCGTCCACTCCCATATAGCACATTTAAGCTCTTGCTCACTGGGTTGCTAAGCTGAGAAATGGTTCAGTTAAATCACAGGAGAGTTTACAGTATCAAACAGACAGAGAGATACATGTGTACCGTGCTAGGTCAAAATGAATAGTGACAGTTCAGACTGAAGTGTATTCTTTCATTCACTGAAAGTGTGTGAATGGGATACTATATGTGCTAAGTTCTGTGGACCCGAGGCAGTACAAGTCGTGCTTTCTATCCACAAGAGGTAACAGTCTAGATGGAGACACCACCGTAACTATGGATGATTACAGTGGGGCAGGGCGAGTGCCGTAACATAGACACGTACAAATAATCTTGAGAACAACAGACAGGCGAGTGAGTGAGTACGATGCTGCCAGGAAGTGCTTTGCTGTCATGATGCCCAGTTAGCCGGCCTGAGAATGACAGAAAGGCAGTTATTTCACAGTTCAGCTTTACCCCTGGTTTGCTGGCTGTGAGAAGCCATGTTCGGCTCCTGTATATACTTTATCAGAATCACTATGCTTGAGCTGCAGGATCTTGGAGAGCCTTATCAAACTGTAAGGATGCAGCTTGTCTAGAGGATGAAAGCATCCTTGAGGTGCTTGAGAATTGTTCCTGAGAGGTCAGAGTTCGCTGTTTGCCATGTCACACTGACACTTTCCCTTAACAGCACGAGAGCAAAGCAGTCCCATCTGCTTCTGTGGGACGATCCTGAGACACGTGGAAGGGGGCAGGCCGTGGTTTAGGGCAGCATGTGACTTGTAAGGAATTTCGCATGGAGAGAATCCTACTCTGTGGTTCTGAAATTAGAGAAAAGAGGAAGTGGGTTTTATTACTGTGGCATAAGGGGCCCCTCTGCCCTTGATTCGTCTTTCTTTTTCTAATTTGTAACCATTTCCTGACTGACGTCCACGTGGCACTTTTTCATCAGTTCCCTGACGCTCACATTGGTTATCGGCCAGGCCACTACTCAGCAAGCCTGGAGCCTCGTCCCCACACCTGGGCTCATACTACCAATAGGCCACATTGGGCCTGGTGCTGGCCTGCAAGGCCAGATAGAACTGCTCAGCCCTGTGTTCATCTGTCACGGTTGCCAGGCGCTGGGGGGGGCTTGCTCCTCTCATTTTCTCTGTGAGCATGACTGAGATCAAAGGGAGGGAGGTACTTACATGATAACCTAGAACTTTGCTCAAACACAGAGGCTGCTATCAGGGCAACGTCTTCCATCACACTTTCCCTACAGGCACGGAAGGAAAGGGGCAAATTAGGTTTAAGTGCAGCAGCCTTTCTTGCACAGCGTTATCCAGCCGCCGCCTCTTGCTATGTTTCCTGAACGCATCAGAGTTGTATTAATCAATGGGTTCAGGGATTTGAGATTTCCTGACCTAATCACAGGATTTGGGAAATACTGATTTCTGTTTACATGAAGCTGTGGCTGTGATTGCAAACTCGGTACCTGCCTGAGCTCACGTCTGTCGTTCCACATTCCGGGTTTGAGATGGTTCTGGCTGAGAGTGGAGGTGAATTACCTCTGTTTATTCTATAAGCAGAGACAATCTAATTCCAGGATGCATTTCATTTGAAACAATATTGACAAACAGTGTTCATAATGGCAGCAAGAGTTTGTGGAAGTAATGGTGATAAGGCCTTTGGGCTCGTGTTCCAGATTTTTAAAAAATACCTTGCAGTGTTTCTGAGTTTACTTTGGTCATGTTCTGCTTCTCTTCAAAATTATACTTCGCTGGTACCTTAAAGAAAGGGAGACATGAATTGAGGGTATGGCCTTCAGTTAGGGAATAACTAGGAATTAACTAAGAGGAATGATTCTTTTAGAAAAATAACGTTCAGATAACACAAAAAGTCTTTATTTAGTAAGCAAAATGTATATGATTGTTCTCTAGACTGTTGTAGTCTTTGAGTTACTGCATTGTCTTGGAATGGACCAGGAAAGCTGAAGCTGAGTGATGCAGCCTTTGGCTAATGCCATTGTCAATGCTTAATGTTCTCTTTATCAGGATAATTATATTTTATAAGAACAGATGTTGGTTCCTCTGTGGGTTTTCAGAAATCACAGGTAGTCCATGTAATTATCATTCCTTTCTGAAAACAGGTATCTATATATTTACCGATATCTATGTAGACGTATAGATACATGTATTTACACAGACTGACACACGACTAACTGATGGTGGAAAGCTGAAGCGTAGACGCTTCCCAGGTCAGTGCTGCCTTGACGACGGTGCTACATGATATGTGTGTGTTTGAGTGCACACCTGTCTTCAGTGCTGTCAGCTGTGGTGTATTTCAAATGTTTTACCTTTTTTCCCCAGAAAATATTGGTGTGTTTTAGGAATACCAAGGTTGCCCCCAATCTGAGTAACTCCCATAGCAGGCGGTGGAGCGGACTGCCCTGGGAGTCAGGTTCCTCGGGTTAGATCTTCCTGGTGGACTCCTGTTGAACTTGACACTTGAATTATTTGGGTCTCACATTCCTCTCTTGTAAAATAGTGGTAATAATGACCGCCATAAAGGGTTTTTAGGAAGATGAAGTTGAAAGAGCTCATGTGTAAAGAGACATTGCTTAGTGCTTTGAACCCTGGCTCTGGAGTCAGCAGATGTGGATTCGAATCCTGACTGCTATGTAAAAGCTATGCAACCCTGGGAAATTCATTTAGTGCTACGTGCAATAAATAATGTAAGGCATGTTTAAGAGCCTAGAGCCTGGGCCATAGTAAGAACTCAATAAATGTTCGCTATTATTATTAAATTATTATAACTATGCAGTTGTTAACTTTTTAAATGATGAGCCAGTAATAAGACCATGTCTAACACCGAGGGTGAATGTTTTCTGCAAACGTATCATAACAGCAGATTTGGAGAATTTAGTGGCGTGGCAGGTAGCATTTTGTTGATTTATAGCCTGCCGACTTTGTGAGGGAATGACTGTATTTGTAGGTTTGAGCTAAAGTGTGATTTTTGCATTTATTTGTTTTAAAGACACCTGGAATCGTTTAGCTTGTCCATGCTTCGGAACACTTCTATGATAAACATGAGAGTTAATTGGTATTTATATGGTTACAGCTTCTCTGACTATGTTTTGCTGTGTGGATGACTTTAATGGCCATTCTTTGAGGGAAAGAATGAATTTTCTGTTTCAGCTAAAAAAAATCAGACTTTTGTAAAAGAGGCAGATCGTATTTATTGACAACTATAGTCTGCAGAAAAATATTCCCTTTCTTTCCTTAGCCAAATATTTGTCAATTTCTTATATATTTTCCTACCTTTCCATAGTTCTGCTTTCAGAGACTCCTAGGAGATATCTCTTCTTCCAGGGTTTCATTCATTCATTTTGTACTTTCCAGAGACACTTACCTAAAGCTCAGGCTCTGTTCATTTCACCCCCAGAACTAATGGTTCCTCATCTTGACCTAGGATATCTGTTCCCCCAAATCATATTTATATGCCTCCTTTCTATATATCTTGCCCCACTGGACTATGGTGTTCTTTCTTTTTTAAGTAAATAAAAATATTACCATTGAAGTACAGCTGAGTTACAGTGTTGTGTTAGTTTTAGGTGTATAGCACAGTGATTCAATTGTACACACACATACATTTTTTTTCCCTTACAGGTTATTACAAAATACTGAGTGTAATTCTCTGTGCTCTGTAGTAGGTCCTTGTTGGTTATCTATTTTATATATAGTAGTATGTATATGTTAATCCCAACCTACTAATTTATCACTCTCCCTACCCCCCTTTCCCCTTTGGTAAGCATACATTTGTTTTCTGTTCTGGAAATAAGTTGGCTTGTATCTTTTGTTGTTGTTGTTCTAGATTCCACATATAAGCGGTAACATATGATGTTTGTCTTTGTCTGGTTTACTTCACTAAGTATGATAATCTATAGGTCCATCCATGTTGCTGTAAATGGCGTCACTCCATCCTTTTTAATGGCTGCATAGTATTCTATTGTGTATATGTACCACATCTTCTTTATCCATTCATCTGTCAATGGATATTTAGGTTGCTTCTGTGTCTTGGGTATGTAAATAGTGCTGCAGTGGGTGTTGGGTGCATGTATCTTTTTGAATGATGATTTTCTTTGGATATATGCACAGGAGTGGGACTGGAGGATGATATGATAGCTCTGTTTTTTAGTTTTTTAAGGAACCTCCATACTGTTATCCTTGGTGGCTGTACAGTTTACCGTCTCATTAACAATGTAGGAGGGTTCTTTTTTCTCCACTCTCTCCAGCACTTACTATTTTGCAGACTTTTTGATAGCAGTCCTGACCAGTGTGAGGTGATACCTTACTGTAGTTTTGATTTGCATTTATCTAATAATTAGCAATGTTGAGCATCTTTTCATGTGCCTTTTGGCCATTCATGTGTCTTCTTTGAAGAAAGATCTATTTAGGCCTTCTGGCCAGTTTTTGATTGGGTTGTTTGTTTGTTTGTTTGGTATAGAAGTGTATGAGCTATTTGGATATTTTGGAGATTAATCCCTTGTCATTCATATCACTTGCAAATATTTTCTCCCATTCTGTATGTTGCCTTTTGCTTCCTTTATGATTTCCTTTGCTGTGCGAAAAGTTTTAAGTTTAATCAGAATGGGCAACTGCCAGCCTCCACATGCCTGCCCTACCTCCTCCAAGTGACAGCAGTTGTGTCAAAAGAATATAAAAGCCAAAACATTTTATGCATGTTTAGTAATGCATAAAAGATGCTTTTAATCAGATCTGGAATAAAAGGCAAAATCACCATATTTGCTTCAAAAAAAAAGAAAGAAAGAAAGTATTCACTGACCACCATTTTCTACAAAATAAAGCCCAATATTATAAGTTTCTTGACAGTCAGGTTTCATTGAACCATTTCACCTTCATCTCTTAAATGAATGCTAATCAATAGTCCTGAGAGGATATCTCTCGTCCCTTGCCTTTGATAATAAAAATTAGCAGCAAAACAAACAAACAAACAAAAAGAGTAAAAAGACAACCCATGGAATTTGAAAACCATACCTAATAAAGGTTAATATCCAGAGGGTATAAAGAACTCCTACAAGTCAACAACAAACAGCCCAAAATGGACAAAGGATTTGAACAGATATTTCTCTGAAGAAGATACACAAATTGTCAATAAGCAGATGAAAAGATGCTCAACATTAGAGAAAAATGCAAATCAAAACCAAAATGAGATACCACTTCACACCCATTAGGGTGACTCTTATGAACAAACAAACAAACAAAACAGTTCTGAGCATGTGGAGAAACTGCAATAGAAGATGGCACAGCTGCTCTGGAAAGCAGTTTAGCAGTTTTTTTTTTCAAAAAAGTCAGACATCATCATATGTGTCAGTAATTCAGTCCTAACTATACATCCCAAAGATTTGAATGCAAACACTCAGATATGTGCACACCAATGGACATGGCAGTGCCATTCACAACAGCCAAAAAGTGGAAACAACCCAGGTGTCCATTAATGGATGGATTTATGAACGAAATGTTGTATATCATAGAATATTATTCAGCCAGGAAAAGGGCATGAAAGTCTGATGCATGCTGATACAATATTGATGAACTCTGAAAACATTATGCTAAGTCATACATCAAAGTACAATATTGTGTGATTCCACTTACAATGTACCTAGAATAGGCAACTTCATAGAGACAAATTCATAGAGATGAGGAGGGGGCGAATGGGGAGTTATTATTTAATGAGTACAGAGTTTTTACTTAGAATGACTAAAAAGTTTTGGAAGCGGTGATGTTTGTACAACATTGAAAATGCGCAGAAGGCAACTATACTTTAAAAAGTTTAAAACAGTAAATGTAAGGTTATCTATATTTTTATCTTATATATTTAATGTAAAAATGAAATGCATTCATTCCAGTCTTTCTTTGCTCTTCAGGTTTTGTCTCTGGGACTTTGATATCTGTCTCACTAATGTTTCTTTTCTCTCTCATGAAAGAAGTTCATGTAAGTTGTCTGTGAGCATTTAAACAACGTTTCTGAATAGCTGTGAAGTTTTAAACATCAATTAAAAGCAGAGAAACAAAAGAACACTGTGAATAAACATGAATAAATAAGGGAATAATTAGATTATTTGAAAATTCTTTAGGTTTAGTCAGAATTTGCAATAACCCCATGAGGGCAGTGAGTCTGGCTTAATTATTGATGCTATAAAGCAGTCTGAGCCTAGAGTTTTCTCCAGCTTTACCGTTTATGATTTTATAAAAGCTGTCCAGATGGGCCCACTTGGTTTGGGCTCATAGGCAAACTGGTCTCCAGCCAGATACTCCATCTTCTTGTATCACACCTCTCCGTAGAGCTGAAATGTTCCCCTGAAGAGAAACTTTTAAAAATCCCACAAACTCTAATTTAGATTTGGCAATCACTGTGCTATGGTGTTTGAGTGTTTTAGACGCAGCAATAAATAGTGTTTTAAAACTTCCCATGTCTTGTGCCTTAGTCACTCTGCTCTCTGCCTCTAAAGGCAAAAGCCTTGGCTGTAAGAAAGAGTTAAATCACTCATTGGCTAAGATGGCCCTTCCTAGCCCACAGCCTCAGATTCGCCTCGTTTTGATCGCACCCAGGGTAGTGCAACGAGAGATGGAAGGAGGCGAGACGGTGCATTTGTCTGTGAGCTCGTGCTCCTCAGGGAGCCGGGGTGACAGCTGACTCACCTCCGTGACATTTACTCTGCCATGGTTTTGCCTTTGCCTCTCAAAGACTTCTATGTCTTTATCTTAAGACTCTTTGGTCTCCTTGGGGCAGTGCACTGTGGGGGTCTGTGGGACAAAGGACTGACTCATTCAAATATATTTTATATTACACCAAATATCATCAAATAGAAGACAATAGGAACCAAAGGTCAAATTCTATTTAACAACTTTCCAAACTTCATCCAGTCTCACATTTATTTTGAACAAACTACTTTGAGTCCTTTCTGGAACAAGGCAACAGGTATACAAGAGACAGAGCACAAATACATCAAAGGGTTTAATACAGAACATTTTGGCCTTTGGATATGTAATATTGTATCAGCTACTTTGGATACACATCAGCTTTTCTTCTGTTGTTGTTCTAGGGTTCTTAGGCGAAAGGGTCATTTGTTATAAATTTTACTATTTGAAACACTTCTTTGCTGTTACTGTTGGAGGTGTTCTTGTCTTATTTTGTTTTCATCTTTTGGCCCCCCCTGTGACATATGCAGTTCCTGGGCCAGGGCTCAGATCTGAGCTGCAGGTGCGACCTGCACTGTGCCGAGCCGGGAGTCAAACCTGTGTCCTGGCGCTGCAGAGAGGCCACGGATCCTGTTGCCCCACACGGGAACTCCTGGTGGATCTGTTCTTGGAGACTATAAATGTGATACATTTGCCCATCCCTCCCTATGACAAGAGATGAGTGGTATGTATGGCTAGTTTGACTGTGTGAGTGCTCAGTCCACACTCAGTGGTTAAAATCGGAGCATTTGGAAAGCGATACACACACACACACACGTCACACGTGTACATTTGCACATGATACATGCATACATACGTGCGTGTATATTTATATATACTTCTCCCCGCTTTTAGGGTAGAGGATCTTATAAACAATGTCATAGCCAATGCACAGAGAGACAGAAAAAGGAATGGCCACAGGGCAAAGGGCAGCCTTGAGGTGTAACTTGTAAAACTGGTTTCTTGGGGCGACCTGCTCTTTCTGCACAAGGCTCTTTCTGCACATTACAACAGCGCGGAGAGTGTTAGCGCATAGCCCTGTGGCAGGCGTAGGATTCCTGGAAAGTCTCAGAGTGATGTGTCTTCAGTGGAACTCCTGTACCACGGATGTGAGGTCCCTGAGCAGAGATCACACGACAGAGACGAACTGGGCATTTCCACCGTGCCCTCTCCACTTCACTGGTTGGCTTCGTATTGACAGCGGAAAGTAAACCTTTCCTTCTTCCCTTTCCCTGGAAACCGTGCGTGGTGGAAGTTGGTTGATGTGCAGTGAATCCCTAGTGGGAAATTACTAGAACTAACCAGACAAGGAATATTTGTTTTCAAATGGGTTTTTAAATTGACCTTGATAGTTTTCAATGTTTCTTAATTAGTGTTTGCAAATCTGCTGATTTTACGAAAAATCTGTTTCTTGCTGTATTAGAGTATAGCATCACAACAAAATTAGCATTCCATATGTTGTTTTGTTAAACATCCTTGGTGACTTTCTTTAAAATCCCTTGGGAAGTGTTTTGAAATTTGTTGAAACACATTTGCAGCAAAGTAAGTGGCGATCATCCGCCCATTGCTCTTCCTCCAAGGCATCGCCGGCATTTGGACGCAGTTGGGATGCTCTCGGGGAGCGTGCACCCTTCAGACGTTCCTCACAAACGAGGGGTCCTTTTTGCCGAAGCAGGAGCACCTTGCTATGGAGTTCTAGCAATGCCATGATGCCACGATAAAGTACATCTATTTTGCTAAAGGCTGGAGTGGCAAAAATCATCAATAAAAGCTTTAATTAAGGTTTTCTCTTCTCTAAATTAAGTGAGAAAATTCAGCTCCCCTTCCCTAAAATCCCCTTCAGAACTGAGTAGAAACAGAAGAATATATTCCATTTGATCCTGGGGAACAGGGTTGTCTCTCGTTGGTGGTACTAAGCATTTACTCAAAGTGAGGTGTGGAAAGAGCTGCCGTGTCTGTGTCTTCACTGCAGCCTTAACATGTAGTCAGCAGACATACTGAACACCTACTATGTGCCAGGAGCTGATATTACTGATGGGACGAAGACGCCGTGGCATCAGCTGTTCTGCTCAGAAGGCATCATAGCTTAGCAGCAGAAATGACAGGTGGCACATCAGGGCGCGGGGCGGCGGGGTGGGTGGGTGGTGCTTCCCTGAGGAGTAGATGCTTCACCTTAAAGGGTGAATGAAAGGTTACAAGGTCAGAAAGGCGCAGAAGTACCTTCTAAGATGAACAACTGACCCATAAAAGGCGCTGAGGTGTAAAAGGGTGCCGGGTGTTGGTGTGACGGTCATTCCCTGTGGCCGGCCGTGGGGTTCAGGATGGGCCTCGAGGGAACGGTACTTGGAAAGGTAGGTCGGTGTGTTTTCTGCCACCCTAGGAGTTTGGACTTCATTTTGTAGGATACGGAGAAGCTGAAAAAATGTCAAGAAGGGACAGAAATTAATTAATGATGTGTGAGTGGAAGGGGAGGATACTGAAGACACCAGTATTAGTTAAGAAGCTATTTTATGGCCACACCTGCTGGATATGGACGTTCCCCGGGGGGCCGAGGTTGGAACCCAGGCCTCTGCAGTGACCGGAGCCTCTGCAGTCAGATTCTTAACCCACTGCACCACAGCGGGAACGCCCAAGAAGCTATTGTAATAGTCTCGGAGAAGAGCCTGAGGGCTGGAATGAAATCATAACAGTAGCAACTAAAAGGGTCTGGGGGGGGGGGTCTTTAGGAAGAAGAAGTGCTTTCACTGTCAGGCGTGAAGGTCGGACAAAAGGAGTCCCGGCGAATTTCAGAGCTGATGGTGTGCCACCTGGGGGAGTCACAGCACCTCGTCGTTAGGGAATACGGGCGAGGTTCTGAGGGCCAGGAATCGAGCTCTGGTTTGGACACAGACTTTGAGGTTGGAGAGGAATATGGCGGAGGTGCGGGTCTTTGCGTTGGCTCTGGTGGTGGAAGCATTTCTTGCCCCTCTTTTGGTGGGTCAAGGCGTTTCCTTCCTGTGAGAGAAGGGTCCAGGGAGGTGGGTGGGGTCTAATACTTGTCTCGTCCTGACAGCTGATCACTGCTCCCACGCACAGGACCCTGAAGGCGCTCTCTCCACTCTCTTGTCCTTCTTTGTGGCCTCTCCACTCGTCTCCGACTTGAGGGTCTGTTAAAATACTAGCTGTTTTCCTCCTGGCTGCATTTGTGGTGATGGCCTCTTTCTCCCATGCCCCTATGACCCACTTTTCCTAGGAGGGGCTTATCAATTCTCTGGAAATTTGTTCTTCTGGTTGCCTTGCTACTTTCGTTCTAGGATGTGCTCAAGAAAAGTCATCGTCAACGTTTTGGCTTGTTCTCAATATGTGGGTAAGGATCTCGTGTGGCTTTCTGCATTCTAAGTGGATGCATGGAATCAATTTTGATAATTAAAGAACGGACAGTTACTTTAGATCTGAAAAGCAGAGTTGGGGACAGCTGCTGGCAGATATTTAGACCAAGTGCAAAGTGGTCATTTCAGAATGGCGAAGAGATAAACTTGTTGGTATCAGCTCTCAAAAATGCACGTGGGAATCTGGGTACACTTGGCAGGCTCTTCTAGATCGTTCAGGTCAGAACTGTTTCTGCTGTCGCTCTTACCTGTCAGTACCTTGAAGACACCACCTTGTGATTGAGGATAAATAAAGCAAAAACAAAGCTGGCGTTATGATTATTGTATTAATAATTTAATGTAGACTCATTATTTTGGAAACTCACACTGTGATGATTAAAAACCTAACCAGACCACGATCAAGGTGGATGCAGGAATAGTTGGACACATGTACAGTGTTTTTCACCTGCAGATTTTGTTGAGGGAAAGGGGTGGTCAGCAAACCTTTTCTGTAAAGGGTCATCCAGATGATACATATTTTAGGCTTTGTAGGCTGGGCAGCCTCTGGTATTGTTTTGTTGCAACTCACTCTGCTTCAGTAGAACACAAGCATCTATAGACCATATAAAACCAATAGATAGGGCTGTGTTCCTGCGAAACTTTATTTACAACAGCAAGCGGCTGCTGGATTGATCCCCAGACCGCAGGTTGCCAGCCCCTGAGTTGGGGGCTGGTACAGACAGTAGAGTGCGCCCACTGCCACACAGGCCATGTGGCCACCGGTCCACCCCACAGAGCCTTCTCGGTGGACAAGATCTCTTGTGGCTCTTCTACATGCCAAGTGGGAGAACAGAGGGCAAAACTCACTCGCTGGACACAAGCCTCATCTAATGCAACGAATCAGAGCACTTGCCTGTGGGACATGCGTCCTACTCTGGGCCGCAGGTGGCATTTGAGAGCAACAACGAACGTCCACCGCTTGGTCCTCCCGCATCCTTCGTGGAGGAATGCAGAGAGTCAGTGATAGCACAGTAGTATCAGTGGTCACGCATGTGTGTATACAGTGTGTATCCACTTTTAAAATAAAAGAACGCTACTATATGTATGATAGGAGAAAGGAATACATTTGAAATTACTCTGTATAAGAATTAATTTCAGGTTTTTTTTTTCATTTTCTCGCCTTAAGCTATGCATCAGAACCTCAATTTCGTTTCCTGCTGGAGGTATGTCCTTTCCTTCAGAGCACCATTTAACAGTTTGAGAATGAAGATAATGGCATAATGTAAAAGTGACTTCATCTTACTAAGCCCTGCACCAGTGGTTCCTGTTAACAGGGCCTCTTATTGGAGGGCTGGGGCTAACCTTCTATTTCTAAGGAGAGGATGAATCCGATCTCTGTAACGGTGCATTTTCCTTTCTGCTAGTGAACTGGACACTCCGAGAGACATATTTATTGATTCAGAACAGACTTTTGGTACACTGACAGTGAAGACAGTTTTCCGACCTCTGAAGGGCTGGTCTAGATAAAGAGCACTTGCTAACTACGTTCTCTCAGAAGTAGAACCATGACTCATTTCCTGTACCCTAGGAAGCATCCTAAGCCCGGATGGCTAACCAAGCCCTTCAGCTAGAAAAACTGGATTCTAAAGAGGTCGGTGGGTACCGGAAATATGTCGAGGATGTGGGCAGGGGTCACTTTCAGGGCTGGTTTGGGGACGGTGGAAAAATAGGCAGAATTCCTCCTTATTACCTTCCCACTCCCTCCTTTAGTAGCAGTCTCTCCATTCTTTAATTTACTCCTCCGCGTTGAAGAATCTAATACGCAATTCTTGTCCTTTAAGTCTCTTTTTATCCAGACGCTTCTAAAACCTTTTCTCTGCTCATAGTCACATCAGGCAGTATCTGTTAGTAAACTAATTCATGCTGGTGCTGACTTACATTGACTAAATTGCGATAGTACTCAGGTGTATTCTGCAGTGCAAGAGGGAACGTGGTTTTGGTCACAGGAGCAAAGGTCTAAGGGTGGATGATTTTCTGTTGTGGCATGAGCCGTCGCCGTCATATCGTGTATTCATTCATTTTTCGTCTCATCCAGCCCATCTTTCTTGACCATCCGCCATATGCTAGGCTCTGTTTTAAGGACGGTGCGAAGGATTACATGGTTCGGCTTTAGGTAGACGCTGACGTGACTGCCCCCGTCATTGCATGCTCTGGTCACCACGCCCCTTCTCTGCTCACGTCCAGTGGTTCTCATCACCATCAGTAGCGTTTGCAAGATTGAACCTCATCTTGCCCAAACGTCTTCTCTCACCTTATTTCCTGCCTCTGTCCAGCTTTGTCTCTCTGCTCCAGCCCCACGGACCCTTTGACATTCCTCAAGCAAGCTCATGTTTAGGAATGTTGTGTTTGCTGTTCTGTCTGTCTGAGATATTCTGTCCGTAGACATCCGTGGGGCTTCATCCCTCATTTTTTCAGGGCTCTGCTCAAATGCTACCTCGACAGAGAAGCTCTACCTGGTATGGTACTACTCCTTTCATCTCTGTTCCCTTTTCTTGCTTCATTTTTCTCATAGCAGTAAGTATCAGCAGGCATCATCCTACACACGCGCGTGCACGCGTGTGCACACACACACACACACACACACACACGCACTGAGTGGGGCCTTTCTCTCCACTAGAATGTAATCCTAAACTCCATAAAGTCAGGTGTTTTGTTTTGTTTGTTGCATTGTTAGCACCTAAGACGGAGCCTGGGCATAATATATATTCAATCAATCGTTGTAGATTGTCGAATCTCTGCCTCCCTCGGAGCATCTACAACAAAGTTTTTCTGATCTTGGGTTCATGTCTCTTGCCCACCTAAGCAAAGAGGGCATAGCATTGCTATACCAAACATGCTTATTAAGGGAGTTTCATCATAAGAAGCCTCAGTTACCTACCAAAGATGCAACTAATGCTATATTCATACATTCCCTTCCTAGAGCCCTGTTTTCAGGATGCTTGGCCGTCATGGCTTTGGTTTGGCTCTGCTGTGATTTTTACATGGTGTTAATGTGTTCTTGACATATTTCAGAGACCAGGCTTGTCATTTACTTTGAGGGAGCCCATGAATTTCTCTCTTACACTTTTGAAATGAAATTTCAGAATTGAATCAAATTTATTGTTTCAATCAAAATGGATTTGATTTACAGATGTCTGATCCCTTAAAAAACAGATCTAAAAAAAGAAAGCTTCCATCAGCTTCAGTTTTGGTTTTCCTGTCTCCTCCAAACAAGAACTAAGGACTTTCTATAAGACATTTTCCATAAGACTTTATTGTGTTAAAAACATCGGTGCATGTTAAACTAAGTACATTATACTTGCCTAAGTTTTAAGGCTTGTTTCATCGGGGAAGTAGTTTAATCCGCTAGCAAGCTGTGTATGCCTTTTCAGAATGTGATTATTGCTCATAAAAGTGTTTTTAATTGAAAATTTTATGTCATGAATAGCCTATAGCAATCTTAGATGCACATACCTGTATTTATGTGTCTATAATTTATTTTTTAAGATTCCCTATGCAACCCTATTTTGAAATTACTAAAGGAGTTTTCTTTCTTTTTTTGTTATTCATCTGGGTAACTTTAAAAAATACTGCTCTTATGTTCAACTGTTGGCACTGTTGCAGGCAACTAAAAGCTTAAGAAAATTATTCCCTGTCTGTCCCCCCAAAAGCCACATCTAAAAAGGTCACAAAAGGAAACACACAATTCAAATAATCTCCGTGCTGTATCTGAGATTAACTTGGACACAGATGTTTTAACTTACAGTTTGATCTGGCGTAATATATACATTTAACAAAATCCTGTTTTGTATTGCTTCTATAAACACTGACGTCTGATAAAAGTGTATTGATTTTTTTGCTGTTTCAGAGCTTTTGAACCAGCGCTTAAAGCAGGTCGGCTCCAAGGCCTAAATTAACTCTTTCAGCTTTTGACCATGGTTTCCGTGTGGGGTGTGTGTGTGTGTGTGTGTGTGTGTGTGTACATGCAAGTATGTGTTTGTTTATGCTTGAGATGGATTAGAATGGCAAACCATTTTGTGGTCTGCAATATTTTACTTGCTAGGGATAATCATTAGACTTTGTTCTTGATTTTTTTTCTTAGAAGATGAAATGATTCAACACTGTTCATTACTGCTCATTTCCTAACCACACTGTAATCATTATAGGCCTAGATAGTATCTGAAAAGTTACCGAAAATATTAATGCAGCATGAATGGGGTTTTCCTCCCGCACTCTGGGTGTTTCAATACGGACGTCATACTTCCTCCTCTTGGTCCTCAGGCCTTTGTCCAGCTGGCTTTAATGTGAGACCCTTCAAGGAGGTGACTCAGGAATATCAGTCCAGTTGAAGTCTGTCTCGCTTTCAAGGTCATTTTCACACCCTCTTCTTTTTGCCCAACATTCTAATTCACTGCAGGGTAGCTCCCGACCTGGGCAGGAGCGTAGCAGCCACCACAAGGGCAAGTAGGCTTCTCCAGTTTATTCGTGTCTTCAGATCAGAATCGTGGTAACTCCTGGGGGAAAAGGTATTCCAAAATTTAAAACATCAGAAGAAATAACACAGCACCACAAGCTTTTGAAGTTACAGAGACGGTTGCTAGGGTCTGAATTAGGTGAGACACTGGCCGGTACTGAGGGCCTGGTAGGCTTTGTCATTTACAAGAGATCTTCACACGAATGCTTTCATTGGCGCCTCAGTGTGACTTTCTAAAGTGTGTGTTTTAGACATCTCCACACTGCACATGGTGACACAGTCTGAGAGAGGATGAGCCGTGAGGCGAGAGCCTGTCATCGGCAGTGCTTTGAATTTCATCAGCCAGGAAGATCGCCTTCCCTCTGGGTACAATGGACAAACAGGCATTTAATTCAATGGAAAGTTAGTCAAATGGCGAGTCTGTGATGTTGGAGCACATTTTTTAATTTTTAAACTAATCATTTGGGTACACAATAAGCATATGTGTAACAGTGATAAGAATATTTATCTATCGGCAAATATGCTTATTTGTCTGTTTAGTCTTACACACACGCATGCACGTGCGCGCGCGCGCACCCCCTTCAAGGCCGGGACAAAAGCAAGTATAAGACCCCAAACTAGAAATCTATGAAGTTTTTTGTAAAGAATTCTCTTCCGACCGTAAAAATCTTTCTTTAACAAAACTTGAAGAAAGTAAAAATCTATTTCGATCTGAAGTAGGTTTTTTTTAAAAAGAGGACGTCCTTGCTGGTTCCCAGATGCTGGCTGCTCCACTGGTCACCTCCAGTGGCATCGGCACGAGGCGTGGGCTGGAAGGCGGCGTTGTGGGCACGTTAAGGCTCCTGGGGAAGTCTGGACGTTTTCTTACGTAAAGTTATTAGGTGTGGGCACCACGATCTCAGACGCGTTTTACATGCGTTTGTGGAGGTTCTCTTTGGTTTACATTTCCTAAAAGGCAGATGCCCTTCCTTCAGCAGAAAACACTTGAGTTCCTCAGTAAGGGAACCCTGTCGGCAACAGGAGAGGGCAAGAGAAGTGAAGTTGCGAAGGATGCGGGTTTCAGTCCCCGCTCGGCTGTCTCCCAGCTGGGTGATCTTGGGTAGGTTCACTTTTCTCTTTGATCCTCAGTTTTTCTCATCTGCAAAACGTAGGTGATAGCCTCCACCGTGAAGGCTGTTTCAAAGATTGTAGAGACTGTGTGTGTTGGCCCAGGATGACTTTTTAAACATCAGGCCTTTGATTTATATGAGGACTGGGACTTCGGATTGCGAAAAGCCTCATCGTAGAACGTTCATACGGCTGGGGACGTGTAACTCCGGTCCCTGAAATCCCAAACAAGGGAGACTTAGGGCCCAGGGAGTTTAGAGTGTAAGGAGCAGCAGAGTCCTAAGGAGCCACTGCAGCCCCTCCTTTCCTCCAGGGGTTGTTTGCCGAACCTTTGGCAAAGGCATCGTGTACCGGATCAGTAATGTGTGAAAAACCAGCCTTTTGCTCAGTATCTCTTCCCAACTGTCTTTGACTTATATCTGCTTATTTTATCCACCAAACTTGCTTTTATCATTTGTGGCTTCTTAGAGCCAGCACATCTCTGCAGGATGGAGCTGGATCTGATTCGGATTCTCACATCCCTGACAGAACTGTCATCTTCGTTTCCATCACAGCATCTCGGTGGCTCTTCAGAGTGTCAGAATTCAGTGCTTCCCATTCTAGGCTGAGTTGGCACAGCTGGGGCAGAAGCCCTTAGACTCGTGAACTGAGCCACTTGGACTGACAGATCATTAAGATGCAGGTGTGGGCTTGAATTTCTCCTGTAAGATCTCAATTATCTGAATGTCGAATGATCATGAGAAAAATGAACTTCGAATTAAGTCATTGACATTTGCGAGTTACTTTATACGAAACAATCAGACCTCTGATACCTTTGACCTGCGGTCTCTTCTGATTGGGAAAATGGCATTAAAAAGCTTTTACTCTTAGCCTTTAATCCTAACCTACATGATAAGATGCACACTGTTTTTCACTGGAATATCTGGAAAACTCAGTAGGCAGAAATTTGCGTGGTTATTCTCCCACCGAAATCTGAAGTATGGTGTCGAGTGCTGATGTGTAGCTTCTTCCACTGTTATCAAACCTTGTTGCATTGCAAGGAAAAGGTAGGTTTCAAAAGAAATGACTCCACTGGAATAGTAGCTCAGTAGCAAAATTGTATTACATTTCAGAAAATGAGAATTTTTCTGGTTACCTGATGTTGCTACTGCTTTTACTCTTAAGGCTGATTCTTTGTAAATATTTTTGGTGGACATGTTGTATGTATTTCACGCTTTGCTTTTTAGCTAGAATGTTCTAAATAAAGTTAGCTTTTTTTTTTCTTCTTCCCTAGGAGGGCACAGGGTTAGCATTCTTGATATTTATTATTTCATTTATTTATTCAACACGTATTTGCCGAGTGTCCACTCAGTGACAGTTCTTGTATAAACTGAGTCTTCAAAAGAGAGGGCATGGCCGTGTGGCCAGTGGGGAGAAAGGAGTTCCCGCGCCTTTCTCAGGGGGAAAGGCCTTGACAGGTTTGCGGAGCTGAAATAGAGTGTTGTTAGAGCCTGGGGGAAGGAGGAGAATGGGACGAGGGACCCGCAGTGATAGACTGGAAGGCAGTTCAACTTGAGGGCTCCTAGTGAGCGTAGCGCTCGCCCTTAATTTAACGTCACCAGGCAGCCGTACGTTTCGTGATGTGTTTTCATTTTATAATGTTCCGATGCTGTTTCCTTCATAATTGTTAATTCTTTCCCTCTGCAGCAGTTATTACACCTAATTCTTATAATTTTATCTTCTTTTCTTTCTAATTTGCTTTCTGTTGGGTTAAAGAACCAGATAAGCAGACTAATTAGAATTATGTCTAAAGTGAGAGCAAAAAAGCTGTGAATTTGGAGCAGAGACAGTCTTCTCTGGGCAAAATCTGTACGCTTTTCCTTCTAGAACTCAGCTCCGTCTAAGAGCTGGCTAGTGATCCAAACACGATGTAAGTACCCTTTCAGTCTATAATTTGAGCTATAGTGGTGTTATAAAAGATCTTTAAAAATTAATTGCATTTTGTTGTGCTTTCCACAGTTAAGCTTGTTATGTCTCAATTATCTGGAAGTGTTAACTACTCTTTAAACAGTAACACCCCCAATGCATTAATACTGACTAGGAGAAACGTAACAAAGTATCGAGGATCTCTGTCTAAAGGAGGATCGATATTTAATTATAAATCATCTAGCGAATTAGATTTTTCCTCATCTGACTAGAACATACATTAGGAGAAAATGTGAGCTCAAGTGAAAATTGCAGTTTTGAGTTCCCCACGTAATGACTTCTGCATTTTGGAAAGGCACGTAATTATTTTCCTATTCCAAAATTTTGGACTCTAAACTTTCGCGGGAGCACAAGTGCACGTGGACACACAGCAATTAACTCTTTGAGGGGTGAAGCGGTTTCTTCTATTCTCAGATCAGCTGCAGCATTTGCCACAGTATTTTGAGCAAATTAGATGATCAAGAAAATGTTTGTTGAATAAATGTCTAAATGAATAAAATCCTTGGCATGAATATGGACTTGAGTGTTTGCTAAATGCATTCAGAGTCATCATCCAGCCGCTTTTCTGTCTTCAGAAGAGCTTTTGTCAGGCACAAAATAGAGTGTGAATTTGTGGCTTTCTGGAATTCTCTGGACTTATTTAGGAATGTGTAGCATGGTCATCAACTGTCTCGGGAGAAAAGGGTTAATAGGCAACACTTACGTAGAAATAAAATCGTTTCAGACAGTGGTCAGCCACTGCAGAGTATTTGTAAAACAGCAATCAAGTGACTTTTCTCCTTGTTTGTGGATAAGAAGCTTGTCTGCTTACCTCCAATCCTCACCCCTGGATAATTGCAGGGGAGGGACAAGTGGAAGGCGGGTACAGAACGAGTGCTGACAGCTGTCCTGAATGTGGCATCTTATTTCCTGCAGGCCTAAATATGCTTAGCATTATACAGTCCTTAGCCCTGGTCAGGATGTGGTCAGTGTTTGTTGGACGGTGTATGAGAAATCGGCTCTCCAGGAGGAAAGCTCCCTCAAATTTACACTATGAATGCAAATATTAAGTGTAGAAAATTGCCTCTCAAAATTCAGGCGTTGCGGGGGGGGGGGGGCGGCGTTTAGAAAATTTACTGGTTGAACAGCAGCGAAAATATTACTTTTGTTTCCCCAAGGAAAAAATCATAAGCTCTATAGTCTATATTTGGAAAGAGATAAGTTCATTCCTAGAAATACTTGGGGATCAGAGGCTCTCAGATGGCTCGGGGTCTCTTCATCAGTGGTCAGATGATTCTAGAGAGCTTTGTGGGAGTCAAGGCAGGAAAGATGAGGAGTTGGGGTGGAGGGCCTTTTAAGGATCACAGGTATCTTTGTATTACAACAACCCCTGAAGGTCATGAGGAAGCAGTGGAAATTATTTATTGAATGAATCAGTGCCTAAACTTAATGGGGATTATCTTTAGTTTAAAGAGCAGTGGTGGCAAAAGGCATCCAGGGAAACACCTTAACACTCTGGGGAGAAATTTATGATTTTAATCTCATCATATTCCTGTGGCGTTTAAACTCCGAACTCTTCCTTGAGAAGAGCGGCTGTATTGATGTGTGAGGTCCCTGCTGGCTTTAGATTTCAGTGATGCTTTTGTAAATGAAGAACAAAGGGTGTGTCTGAGAAAGGCCTGGCATGTGCCCTTCTTTCTGAATCAAATGGTGTCATCGGAGGCATCCGCTTTGGCATCACACGTCTGTGGGGCACGAGGAGACCAGATAGAAGCCCGGTGGTTAAGTGGTGCCTGCCTTGTGTGGAGAGTGGGCTGAGAAACCCCGGGACCCAGGAAGGAGGTTAGAATAACGAGAATGCTCCCCTCCCAACGTGTGAGCACAGATACTTGCTTTTTGTCTACACTTGAGCCACGACCTCTCAAAACTGCTTGCTCAGCCTTTCTTAATACCAGAGCAACTTAAAACAAATCCTGTTTTACCAGCATTGCATGAAGCCCGTCCTCTGGGCCCCGGGCTTTGACAGGATCCAGGATCCATTCCGAAACGTCCAGTGTCACACAGCCTAGAGAGCAGATTTGTTACTTGTGTCACAGAAGAATCAGACAGGATCGTCCAGAGTCCAGCTGTGGATCTTGAGATTGTCGTCGTGTTACTCGGAACAGAACAACTGTTTGAATCAAAGCCAAAGATGTCCTTGAGTCCTTTGGTGTCAGGGCATTAATGAGCTCCGCAGACATTTCAAATTCCTTCTCCTTTCCTTCTCTCCCTCCCTTCCCACCTTATCCAGGTGTGGCCTAATCCAGTCTATTTCCCCCCGAAGTAATAAGCTGTAACACACACACGTGTACACACATACATCAAATTTATGTGTATGTAATTTTTTTTGTATTATGAAGTCAGTTTTCAAAGTAGTGCTTTTCGTTTTTTGTTTTTTTTTTTTTTTTTTAGTAAGAGCTCAATGCTTTACTGACCTGTTTTGATTCATATGTACATAAACATGGAGCTTCCATTTATTGTGTCCCAGGGTTTATAGAGATGACAGATACTTTGATAACCTGCTAAGCCAACTCTCAGTTGCTGGCGATGAGAAAGCTGAGGCTCAGAGTTTGAAGAGCTTTCCCCGAGGTCACACAGGTGGTGGCTGCTAGGGCTCGACTTGAACCAGGCCATGGGAAGGGGGTTCTTTCCCCCTGAGCACATGATGAGTGAGCTTTCTTCATATTTCTTGCTTCCTCTGTTTTCCTTCACTTAAACTCCTATGTTATAAAGGGGCTCGTTTCATGCACCTATGGTGTTTTCTTCTTGTTGTTTTTCACGGTGAATTTATGAAATGGTGTAATTCTGAAATCATACGTTCTGGGGACATGTCATTTCTGTCTGTTATGCTCCTTGCTCCCTCCGCCTCCCATCTGTCTGATGAACTCCCAGGTGTGACCAAGGCTCACGTCCTCTGCCCGTCTCTGTGCCTTGCGAAGCCTTCGCTGGACCATCGCCTCCCCACGCTGGCAGCCTGTCCCTTCCGTGTACCCTACCTGCCTTTGTGCATGTGGCTCCGAGGGCTCTTTACATTGCATTATACGTATTGCTTTGTGTGTCTCTCTTTATCCCCGGTTCCATAATATATAAAATAGAATTCTTCACAGAACGACCCTTTAAATAATTTTAAACCCCTTTAAACTTTTATTCCTAATTTGGGTTCTGAATATGCATGTCATCTTGAAGGGGGGCCTGTTAGTTCCGTCTCCCCACAGATCTTTGGCGAATCCATTTTCACATTCCCTGAGCACCTAGCACTGTAAGTAGCCACAGGAGTTGCTCCCACAGACATCATGTCGTTACATCCTTACAGCAAAATCCCGGGGAGCTGAGCCGTCCTGCTCTGTGTGTGGATCTGGAAACTGGAATGCAGCAAGTACACGTCTTGTTCAAGGTTTATGCAGTGGCTGAATCCGAACTTGGAATCAGTATTCAAGACTTCCCCCCCTCCCCCATCACGTCCATTCTTGTCTCATTCAGTCCTTTTTTCAGTATGCCTTATATTTCAATAAGATGTAAGAATGGCTTGTGGGAGTTTCCTGGTGGCCTAGCTGTTAAAGATCTGGTGTTGTTACTGCTGTGGCTTGGGTCATTGCTCTGGTATGGTTTCAATTCCTGGCCCAGGAACTTATGGATGCCACTTGGGGGAGACCAGAAAAAAAAAAAAGAAGAAGAAAAAAAGAGTGGTTTGTAGTTGGCTGGAGGAGTTGGGAGAGATTTTGGGGGTAATTCTTTGGATTGTCTGCCCCACGTATATTTGTTCAAAAGTCACTGCCACCAATGTGAAAAATATTTAAACTTTAATACTGTCCAAAGAAGGGGACTAAGTCTCCCTCAATCTTTTCTTTGTCATTATTGCCTTTATTTGCATTTACAGCTTATCTGAGTTAACTTCTTGCCATTACTCCTTTTTTTTTGGCCTCACCCATGGCATGCAGAAGCTCTTGGGCCAGGGATCATACCCACACCAGAGCAGTGACAACATCAGGTCCTTAACGGCTGCCACCAGGGAGCTCCCATCAGCCCTTCTTTTTTTTTTTTTTTTTTTTTAGTATGAATGAGTTCAGTATTCTAACCACTGGAAGATAGCTCTTCATTATCTAAGGATAACAGAGAAGGGAAGATGACATTTGAGTTACTAGTTAGTTCAAAACATAGAAATTGTCTAGTAGCTTCTTCCCACTGAAGTCTTTGTCAGAACTTCTAATCCATATCAAACAAACTACGAGTACTTTTTCCCCTTCCTTTTCATCTCAGAAGTCCTGTTGGCTCTTTAAGGAGCCATATGTCGAAGGGTGGAGAGAAAGAGAAGTTAACAATCTCTTAGATTCCCTCAAGTTGGATCACCTGTACCTGCGTAGTCATGTCCTGTGTGATGCTTGTCCTTTGTTGTGAAAACTAGACATTACTGCTAAGCACTCTTGCTCTTACCAGGCATTTGTCAATTTGGTACTGAATAGTAAAAGATGAGCCCTTTTGTTTACATAAAGCTAAAAGTTCCTTTAGCTTTTTGAGCAGCTCCGCTCTAGAGGCAGAGCAGAAGTGTGTTTTAAAACATTAAAAGAAATGAAAAGTGTTTATCTATTAGTAAAATGGCAGCTTGAAGGTTGAACGTTAGCTCCAGCTTTGCAACTTTTGGTTATTAACTCTATTTTGATGTCTGCCTTGCAGCTGTCAGATTAGAGTGGCAGGTTTTGAAAAGGTAAAAGCAAGAAAGGAGCTCGAGGAAGGGGTCTGCCCTCGCCAGAGGAAAATGCTTCTCGGATACGGTTTAAAAGCCTCTAAGAAAGCTGCTTCCCGCCCGTTGAGAGCAGAGAACCGTGAATCAGGGAAATCAAGAGGCTCATGGAGTCTTGAGTGTTATTGCACATCTAGAATGTGAAAGTTACAGTGAGGTCATGGGGAGGCTGTTCCAAATAGCTGCCTAGCAGTACAGCCAGGTAGTCAGCCAGGCCGGAAGGAAGGGGTTGTCGGCGTTGTCCTCATTTTGAAGGCAGATGCTTGGCTGCGTTTCCTTAGAGCCATTGTTTTCAAATATATTTCTCATCATTGGAATTCTTTTATCAAATGAAGTACCCATATGTAAAACTGATTTTAAGAGTCAGAAAGAGAAAGACAAGTACCATATGATATCACTTATATCTGGAATCTAATATATGGCGCAAATGAACCTTGTCACAGAAAAGAAACCCATGGACTTGGAGAACAGACTTGTGGTTGCCAAGGGGGAGGGGGAGGGAGTGGGGTGGCTGGGAGCTTGGGGTTAATAGATGCAGACTGTTGCCTTCAGAATGGGTTAGCAATGAGATGCTGCTGTGTAGCGCTGGGGACTATGTCCAGTCCCTTATGACGGAGCAGGATCATGTGAGAAAAAAGAATGTATACATGTATGTGTAACTGGGCCATCATGCTGTACAGTAGGAAAAAAAATAAGGTATTGGGGAAATAAAAATAAAAAAGAAATAAAAAGAAAAAAAAAAGAGTTACTTTGGTGGAAACAGGGGAGAGGGCTGGACCCCAGCGTCCTAAGCTTCACCTTTCCTCCTATAGCAGGTCCCCAAGCATGGGTATTTCTTGGAGACACAGTTTGGAAGCCATGCAATCACATTGGGAAGTATTGGTGAGCTCCCTGAGCATCCTCCTGTTCAGTCGAGTGGTTCTCAATGTGTGGCCCCAGACTAGTAGCATCAGGATCCCCCGGAAACTTAGTAGACATGCAAATTCAGTGTCAAAATGTCTTGGGCAGGCCTGGTGATCTGTGTTCTAACAAGACCTGCAGGTGTCAGGGACACCAAAATCTGAGAATCATTAGTGGAGCGTTGGGTCGGATGTTTAGAATTCTCAGACCAGTTGTGTATCTGGGCCCTCAGAGGAGCAGACACCAACATGCGATGGAACTCGTAAGGCTTCTAGCAGGGGAAACACGTGTGAGAGAGAAGAGGTTGGGGCTGGGAAAGGCTGGGAGAGCTGCCCAAACTCCTGCAGGTCTGCCCTGAGCGAAGGAGAGAGGGAAGGATGGTTGGGTAGAACCACCTCAGGGTGGTAGTTCTAGTATCTGGGTCACTTCCATCGTTTGTTTTTTCTCTTGGAAGTGTTCTGTTTTTCTGATAAAAAATGGGGGGTGGGAAGCGGTGTAGATTGGATCCGTGTGGATTGCTTTCTGGTCATTCTGAATGATCTGTTGCAGAGACTCGATTTGTGTATATTCCCTGAAGAGTGCCGATTTTTAAAAATAGGCACTGAATTTCGCTGGACGCAGACCTCAAACTCTGTGCCCTTTGGGCCCCAAATCTTGCTTCAGTTCTTATCCTCGGCTGTCAGGGCTCTCTATGCACAGTTCAGGGGTCAAGTTCAAAGGCTCCCTCTTTCTGCCTCTCTCCTTTCTGGGATCCCCCTTCACTTCCCAGGAGCTGTAGTTTCCTTGAGTTCTGTCCTCTGACTTTTCAGGCCAGTAAGACTGAGACTGTAGGTTTTCTGGAGTTTTATCCTCCTCTTATGGGCCTGACCATTTAAAAAATTTAGTTGTTTCAGTTCTTTGTTTTAAACATTTAGTCGTGTTGTGGTTTCACATATCCAGATTCATGATTAGTCTTTGTGTATTTTGAAAACTAAAATTTACTTGTATCGTTATTTATCTCAACCTTTCAGTGTTTTGTCCTCAGATTTCACTCTTTTTGTATTAATATTGGTACTTCTTTTTCTTTTGTCTTTGCACTTACCTATCGCTCCATTCATCTGTTTGTATTAACTCCATCACTTTGTTTGGATTTTGAAAGATTGAGTCTTTCAGTCTCTTTTCAAGTGGGAGAATCGTAGTTATCGACATTTATTTTACCTCCAGTATATTTAGTAGGTGTTTTCCCCGCTTTACTTGACATGTAGCATTTATTTCCTTCTTTCCCCTTTTTGAAACATTTATGCTAATTTTCTGAGGTGGTAATTTATGTGCTTTATTCTCCTTTTAAAATTAGTTTTCTGTTCCTGTAATGGTTGTCCTCACTTTCCGGTGCCATAGTCGTATGTGTATTTCTCTGTGATCACATGAAATCAGGAGAGCCGTTTCTTCTACCAACATACTCTATTCTAAGATGAGTGGAACCTACAGAAAAGCTTTGCTGTCTGTTTCTCTTCCTACATATTCTTCTTCCAAACTCTGGGGTGTACCTGAGATAATGTAACAGTTTAAGTTCTGGAGTTTACTAAAATTTTTCTATGGTATGTCTTCTTTCAGGAGTGTTTATGTGTGTATGTATGCATTTACGATTTTTTCCTATCTAGTTTTAGTTTGATATCACTGATATACATCACTGTACAAATTTAAGGTGTATAGACAGCATGATTGACTTACATATATCATGAAATAATTACCATGATTAAGTTTATGAACATCCATCATCTCATATAAATACAAAATAAAAGGAAAAAGCCATTTTTATTCTTAGGAGTTTCACAACACGTTGAGCCTTACGCTGATTTTTTTTTTTTTTTTTGCTTTTGATCATTGGAAAACTATAAATGTTTATTTTATTGCATGAGCATAGTATGCCTTTCGCCTGGCTTGCGTGTTGGTAGAACCCGGAGAGGCTTTGCTCTGCATGGCGGAGGCGCTACTAGAGGATACGTCCTCTGAGCTCGTCCTCCACTCAGTCATCCCTCCCTTCCTTCGCTCTTCTTATCGATGTCTCCCTCTTTAACCGTAGCTGTACTGTAGACACAGTTTTCTTCTGCCCTAACATAGTGGTTCTCCAACTTTAGCCTGCATCAAAATCACGGGGAGGGTCTGTTGAAACAGTTTGTTGCCTGCCCCCGCCTCTCCCCCAGCATTTCTGGTTCATTAGGAGCGTTGTTTGAGGACAACTTGTCTGCTAGGATGAGCAGCCACCCTGGTTTACCACTCAAACGTCCACATCCCTAGAAATTCTCTGTCTTGGGCCAACCGGGATGGCTGGTCACCCTAAGGCAAACACGGTTAGCTGTGCCTGAGAATCTCCTGAGAGGTGTTCCTACACCCCGATGCGTGGCCCTTCCTGTCCCAGGTCTTTACTTAATGGTTTTAGGGTGTGGTAGCGGCATCTGGATGTTTAAAAGCCCTCTAGGTGATTCTGATCAGAGGTTTATTAATCATTGCTCTAATTACGAGCCTCACTCCCAAAGGAAGGCTTTCGCGCTGGTTACTTCTTCGCCTGGAATGCACTTCTTTTTAGTGCTTCTCATTCCTGGCTGTCCATTAGATTGGCTTGGGAACATTTAAACACTACCAATGCCCAGGCCACACCATCCAAGCCCAGTGAAATCAGAGTTTCCGATTCTTTAACTCCCCAAATGATTCTCATGGGTGAACAAATTAAGAAGTATTGTGATCTTTGCATGGCCCGTTCCAGTCTTTCAGGGAAAAAGACCCATCCTACCCACTCAATTTATTTATTTTTTATTTATTTTTTATTTTCTTGTCTTTTCTAAGGCCACACCTGCAGCATATGGAGGTTCCCAGGCTAGGGGTCTAATTGGAGCTGTAGCTGCCAGCCTACGCCAGAGCCACAGCAACACGGGATCCAAGCCGCTTCTGCGACCTACACCACAGCTCACGGCAACGCCAGATCCTTAACCCGCTGAGCAAGGCCAGGGATCGAACCCGAAACCTCATGGTTCCTGGTCGGGTTCATTAACCACTGCGCCACGATGGGAACTCCTGTCCACTCAATTTAAATTAGCTCCTCAACCCTTTCCTCTGATGCTTTCTGGCAGCGCATGTTGCTTTCCGATGTTTTCTTCTTTCCTTAATTCTCTGTTTGTTTATCTTCTGCTCCCTGCCCCCCCCCCCCCCCCCCCCCCGTAGAATGTAAGCCTCATGAAAGCGAGAAGGCTGCTGTTTGTTACCGTATCCCCCAGATCTCAGAACGGCTTCTAGGACAGGTAATTCACTTGACAGATGTTAGTTTATTCCCGCAACATGCCAGCCGCTGTGTCAGGCCCCAAGGGCAGCATCATCAGGAACAACAACGGACCCAAAAGACAGTCGTGCTCCCCACCTTCATGGAGCCCACAGGGCTCCGTTTATGATCTTTGTACAACTGTAAATGTAATAAAGTCATCGAGGAATAGAAAAAGTTAAAAAACCATTTTGTATTGTCCTTTGAGAACCTCAGGAAAAGTAATGGTTAGACAGATAAAAGAGAAACATTACACCCATAAAGACTGCCGCTGGTGTCTCCTCGTCGTAGTTATACCAGCAGCACACTCACACAGTTGAGTGGACTCGTGATTTATAGAAACTGAAATGCCATTCAGCTCTGCCTTCGAACAACCTGTGCTGGGGTTTCAGGGCTCTGCGATTTCTTCAGCCTCCCCTTGCAGTGCCGTGCTTCTCAAGGAGCCAGGGGACAGCACGGCTTCCTCCCCCACCCGGCAGCTCCTCCCGGTGGTCTAAAGCAAGCCGGGCTTCCTGCTGTGGTTGGGCTGCAGGAAGTACTCTGCAGCCCCTCCGTTCAGCCAGACAGACACATGAAAGGGCCCAAGAACACACACAGAGAAAACGCATAAACAAGTATACACTCATCCATTTTTACGGAAACAGACATAAATGGAGTGGGGGTGATTTAACACACGGGGTGTCTAGATTCTAGAGGGTTTAGTCAGGAGACAGTGACTAAATCCTGAGAAATTTCAGGGAAGGGGGACTCAGTTGGGGGATCAGGACTGGAGCATCCTGGGCCACATGAGCCCATGTGCAACGTCTGATCGTCTTTAGACAACACAAGGCCAAAGCAGGTAGGCCCTTCTGGCTGATCTTAGAGAGCCCCGCCTCGGTTGGAGCAGGATGGTTTCGGGAGGTGGAGTCCGCATTTCTTCACGCTGTCTTTCGTCCTGAGAAATTCACCTTTCTGGGTCCCGATAAAAGGGATGCTTTTATACATATTGTGTATACGGTAACTTATTCAGCCATTTGAAACAGTCTCACCATCATTGCGGACACATAGGAAATATAGCTCAACTTGGACTCGATTTATTATGTCTTTAGTTATTGAGCCACTAGAAAAGCTTTGTCTAGAGTTTTGTTTTCGTAGTGAAACTTGTAGAGAGAAATCCATTAGTCGATCAAAACCTGAGTGTGAACAAGACATGTTTTCCATACACAGTAGCCGCAGCCTATCTGACTGTTGCGTTGTCTGTCTAAATGAGATGACAGACTCTTGGTTTGCCAAAATGTGATGACTGCTGGACTTAAAAATATGCTCTATAAGCATTTAACATATTAATGTTTTTAGTGAAAATAGTTTAGTGAGCATGGCAAGGGACATGTAGCTTGTCCAGGCGTAACCTCTGTCTGGTTCCATTGTCCTCTGAATTGCCCTGTGGGCCGGATACTCAAGCTGTTCTAGTCAAGGCCCACCTGGAATCCCCCAGAGTCCTAGGTGGTGTATCAGGCCCTGCCCTGCACTTTGGAGGGAAGGAAGAAATCAGCGCTCCAAGACGCATGAAGCAAAGGCATTCAAATGTGATGCATGAAGAGGAAGACACATGGCATTTCGAATTGTAGATTTCTGTGAAAACCATTTATTGAAGCAGCTTCATTAAAAAAACCCTGTGGTTTATTTTGCTGTTCATTCCATCTTTATTTTTATACACATGTATTATGTTCCAGGTACTGTTATGGGCACTGGCTATACAATGGTTAAATTTTTTTTTTTTTTTTTTTTTTTTTAGTTTATAGTTAAGTAGAGGTGGCAGGACATTAAAAACTTTGTAATTACTGGTATGGCCTTGTATGACTGAAAAGGGTGCTGGCAGAGACGCTGTGGGTGTGATTTAAATGAGAGATGGGCAGCTAAGGGACATTTAAACCTCAAAGGACTTCGCCAGCCGAAGAGTGCTCTGCTCTTCAGGCTTCCAGAAAATGTGAAGACCTCTGATATTTTACGTTTTACTTTCAAGACTGAAGGAAGGTGATGGGCAGCAGCTTGTTTTAGTTTTTATTGTATTCTTGGAGAAAGGTATAGGAAGCTTTTTCCCTAAAATCTGGTGATTGTGGGGGAAGTCTAAAAGGGGATTCCTTTATTTTTGCTTCAAAATTGTGGTTTTTTTATCCCATACATTTAATACCCTGCCTCCCAAATGATGTGTGTGTGTGAGTGAGTGTGTGAGTGTGTGTGTGCATAATCTTTTTCCTGATGCGTATCAGGTAAGAGACTGTATTTGCACAGGAAATAAGAAATAGGAAAACCCACAGGCTAGAATATTTGAATAATTTCTGCAAGATGTAGTACAAATAGGACTGAATTTAAGGAGGTTCTGCTCAGCCTGCCATTCACAGCAGGGGAAAGAAAAGTCCACTTAGAAAGTAGCTGGAAAAAATCTTTTTTTTTTCTTTTGCTTTTTAGGGCCATACCCACGGCATATGGAAGTCCCCTTTGTCTATAGCTGCTGGCCTGCACCACAGGCACAGCAACAAGGGATCTGAGCTGCATCTGCCACCTACACCACTGCTCAGGGCAATGCCAGATCCTTAACCCACTGAGTGAGGCCAGGGATCAAACCTGCATCCTCACAGACACTGTATTGGGTTCTTAGCCCACTGAGCGAGGCCAGGGATCAAACCTGTGTTCTCATGGATCCTACTCTGGTTTGTTAATTGCTGAGCCGTGAAGGGGACTCCCTCAGAGAGAATCTTAAAGAGTCTCAAATCACCTCCATGTTTGTAGAGACGAGTCTATGAAGCTAAAGACAAGAAACCATCGGGCACACAAGTACGTGTCACCCTTCCCACGTGACTAACCTGGACTAACAAAACTTCAGGAAACAGGAGTTCCCCTCCTGGCTCAGTGGTTAATGAATCCGACTAGGAACCATGAGGTTGCGGGTTCGATCCCTGGTCTTGCTCAGTGGGTTAAGGATCCGGCGTTGCCGTGAGCTGTGGTGTAGGTCACAGATGCGGCTCAGATCCTGCATTGCTGTGGCTGTGGCGTAGGCCGGTGGCTACAGCTCCGATTCGACCCCTAGCCTGGGAACCTCCATATGCTGCGGGAGCGGCCCAAGAAAAATGGCAAAAAGAGAAAAAAAAAAAAATTCAGGAAGCAATCTTTCTTCTTTACACTTTGGAACAGAAAGTATTGCACAGGGACATAGAGTCTCTCACAGAACCTACTGTAAATTCTAATCCTGGAGAAACATACACCATTTTTAATAAGGATTAGGAGGGAAGAGTCACTAGAAGAGATTCCTTCCAGAAATACTAATAAGCAGACATAAAAACATCTTTATTTTCCTTGCATAGAAAGTAGATCATCACAGACTGTGAACCTACACCTGCAGCCTCATCTGGAAATGGAGTCGCCCCTTCCCAACGGCCACACTGACAGGCGTGTCACTTCGCTGACACAATCTAAGTGCTGTTTCCTAATGGAGGGCACATCAACAAATTGTCTAATGGTTTTAGTGTCTCTCAACAATGATGTATTTGAATTCTGTTATTATATTTCCTAAATGGATCTCAAGTTTAGTCACTGTTTGCCACTACACAATAGAATCAAGCCATTGGGTCTCAAATCAAGAGTGTTTTTCGAGAGTTCCCATCGTGGCTCAGCAGTAACAAACCTAACTGGTACCTATGAGGATATGGGTTGGATCCCTGGCCTCCCTCAGTGGGTTAAGGATCTGGCATTGCTGTGAGCTGTGGTATAGGTCGCAGATGTGGCTGGGATCCCACGTCACTGGGGCTGTGGTGTAGGCCGGCGGCTGCAGCTCCAATTTGACGCCTAGCCTTGGAACTTCTATATGCCATGGGTGTGGCTCTAAAAAGACAATCAATCAATCAATAAAAGACTGTTTCTTGTTCATAAAGGTGCTGTGAACGTAATTCATAACTTGAGTGTTTGATAGTCATCTTTTTGTAGGTACTAGTGTTTCGTTTGTCTTGAAGATACACCGTGGCCCAAACATTGAGATAGAATTCGTTGACTCTGCTGCAGCAAAGGACTTTTATCGAAGGCCTGTTCCTCTCCCTCCAGTTATTGCCACAAATGCAAAGTCGGGTTGGGTTGCTGGGCCAGAGTAAGTCCGGAGGCAATGGCTCCAGCCTTCTTTAGCCTCTTTGCCTCAGTTCCATATCGATGTTGGGGAGATGCACAGTGGTTCTTGCCTTGGGCAAACTCCTAGTTCCATGCCTCTCACAGAGTACACTCAGTATGTGTTAGCTCTCTCTCCAAAAGGGTTGGGAAAATAATGATTTAATGATGTCAGTATGTGGCACTTTCTATAATAATAATAATGCTGATGTTGTCATTTTTTTCCCACAAAGAACCTTAGGTTAGCTCTATTTTATTTATTTTATAACTATAACTTCCTTAAAAACTAGACCAACACAAAAACAAAAAAAAAAACCCAACTCACTAAATATAATCAATAAATATGACTTATTGAACACAAAAGTTGGCAGCTCAGTACCTTGCTTTACAACGTATTCCCCTTAAATAGAAGTTAAGTGGTTATCTGAAATTTTTGGAAATGGGTTCACTAAATGAAGAGGCATATCGGTAAAGAAAGATACGCTTTGAAAAACTTAAAACCAAGTAAAGGGAAAAGGTTAAAAAAAAAAAAAGAAAAAAAGCCTGGATATTTCTGTCAAGACAAAATGTCTGAACTTTTCTGGTTAATTTGAAGTGCAGGAAACATTTTTTTCCTTGAATATAGAAGGAAACATATTTTTCTTGTCCTCTAAAACTTTCTGTGCTACATGCATAGATCTTCCCTTGACTCTTCTAATAAATACATTTTAGCATTATTTATGTATCTTAAAGTGACTGATCATTTAAAGTCAAACATCCCCGCTATTGATAATTCAAATTATACCCTCCCTGAAATTGCCTGATGATATTTGGTGACAGTGAGTCAAGATTTTACTTAAACACCCAGACGATTAAGCTTAAAATCAATTCTCAAACATACAAAATCAAAAAGAATGTTTCCAAATTAAACCAATGGCTCTTTTTGTATCTGCCGCATGCTTTAATTTCTACCACATATGTGTAAATTGGCAAAGTACCTTAAAGGCTATAATAATCCTGATGGCTGGGAACCAATGTTTTACCATCATCGAACAAGTCCTGAGACCGTCTATCCTGAATCTTCGGAGAAAGACAGAACTGCATCCTGCCATGCACCTGGTCAGTTGTGCAATGCTGTCCAATGAACAGCTGCTAACAATAAGGGTATTGTGTTTATGTAACACAGTTCAGGACCTGATGGTTAGTCTCTTGATAAATGGTGAAACACTAGGGAATATTCTCTTGCCAGGATGCCTGCTTCACGGAAAATACTGCGTCTGTGTTGAACTGTGCCCTTAAATCTTCTCTCTCTGTGACTCGGTGGACTTGGGTTCTGGAAGATCACATTAGCCTTCCCAGTTGGTTTTGAGGGGGTTAAGCATCTCTCAGCCAAGAAATGGCCATATAGTGTTGCAGCGAATGTAATTTTAGCAACTGTTTTCTGTAGACTTGTTTTACCATGTTAACAAAAATCTGTATTATGTTTCTTCCCATTGATGTGGGTGTGTCCTTGTGTGTGTATTCAAGAGAGGCTTCCGTTTGTTGAGTGATCCTCATGCAAACATCTTGGAGTGCTTTACAAAAGAATTTTAAAAATTAAACCAAACAGGATATGAAACTGTGCTGCCAAACAAGTAAGTCTTTAGGCATGATTTAAATTTAGTTAATGACATAAAGAGCTAAATCTGTGAAAGGAAGCAAGTTCCTTGGATCAGAGAAAAAGAAGCAGAAAACAGATACTCATATTTTGTGTAAGTCTTCATTTGAGTAGCTCCAAAAATGTTCTTTGAGAAGTGCAGTTGGAAAACCCCAGGCTAAGTGAGTTCCAAGGAACAGTATTTTAGGGAAAAGGACCAGATAATGGCTCCCGGGTACGTAGTGATCTACAGATTACAAGGCATTTTCCAGCCATTATCTCATTTGCTTGTCACAAAACCCCACCAAAGTAGTTAAGGGATGTGTTGTCCCATTTTACAGATGAATAAACTGATGACAGGAGAAATTAAGGGATTATCCTGAGGTCACTCAGCTAAGACGTTATAGAGATAGCATACGAATACGTCTCTTGCTCCACATCTGGTATTCTGTTTACAGTACCATGAGTCTCTGGCAGATAATTGACCCTGGATACTTTTCTCCTGCCGTTATAGTTCTCTGTCTCTGACGAACAGCGACGACTGTGTTCCCAGGATGACATGGCATATTCTGCTCCCTCTCAGGAGGGCCTGCCCGCTGACATTCTTGTCTAAGTAGGAAATTGGAAAACCAAGGTCTTCTAACGCCGAGTACATTGCAGATGATGCCATGGCTTAATCCTCTCTTGACGTTTACACAGACTTTGATGGTTTGCCTTTCAAGTCACCCTTGAGCAGTTCCCAGAATCCCCCGAGTCGTTGTGATTGGAACCATCTGGGCATCGGGTGTCAGTGTCGCAGGTAGCAGCGTGGCCTGGTTGGGGATTGTAGTGGGAGAATGTGGAATTCTTAATGACTCCTTGTCCTTTGCTGAATTGGACCAGGTGTGGTTATTCTAGATCCTCTGAAGGTTCTGTGAACGCTGTGGTGTTAGTGAGTCATGGCCTTGGACCTGAGGGATGGGTGATGCAGTGTGCGGATTGATTCTTGAGACGTACGGTGTCCGTAAGGCAGGTCATTCAGAACTGACTGTACTACTGCTGCCAAATTTTGTTGTTGTTGTTGTTTTATTGCCTTTTCCTCTAAAAACACATTAGATTTAAGAATGTATATCAATGTATAACTGGGTCACTTTGCTCTACAGCAGAAATGGACAACATTGTAAATCAACTCTAATAAAATTTTAAAAAACACATTTGATTTCCCACCCAAGATTTCAACTTTAAAACGTTTGCATTTTCTCTGCTACTCCTTTAACTTCAGTCAAGGCTGAAAGAACACTGTTTTGTGCCTTTGTCCATCTTTTGATGCATGTGGTGAAACCCCACAAGTGATTGAAAGCATTTCTCTGTAACCAGCTTCTGGAACAGGTCACTCAGGCCAAACGTAAGCCCAACTAAGGCAACGGAAACATGAAGAGACACCATTAGGATGGTTAGGTCCTTGGAGAAAGTCGGTAAACCTAAGGGTGCTCCTTTTACTTACCTTTCAGTATCCTTTGTGCAGATTTTTGCCTTTCTGCTGAATTTTGAAATATTAACGTGAAGGCCTTGGTTATCTTGCCTTCAGCCAATAAATACAGTCTGTTCAAAAGATTTATATGACTTCCACATGTCATTTGAGCATTCGAGACAGGAAGACAAACCATCCCACGTGGAACCATCAGGGATAAAAGATGGCTGGAACGGGGTTTCCAACCTGGCTGCATTCCCCAGCCTAGCCTCCTGTATGGGCACTCATTCCCTCATCCTTCAGTTGCTCTGGTGATGATTTATTTCTGGCTGCATTGCACTAACGGTTGGACACTGCCTTTATCTCAGTATCACTTTGACTGCCTGTCCACTATCCATCTATTCATTTCTTTCAACTTGACTTTGCATCTTAGCTCCTACCTCTGGATTTGCTTTATACCTACCCTTGCCAATCTGCCCTTAGTTTGATCTGCTTTGAGTATCCGTCTGTCAGATCCTTCTCACATAACTGTCCTTCATGTGTCACCTTCTGTAACGTGACTACCTGTATTTATTCCTGTTCCTTGTCATTTGATTTACCCATGTCTCAATGTGTGTTATGTCCCTGTGTATCTAGCACTGTGCTTGAAGCTCCAGAAAGAATATAAAAAAGTAAAAGGAGGGGTTCTGCCCACTCTTCTATCTACGTGGCATATTTCTTATCATATGTGTCCTAAAATTTCCGTGATGCACATCTCTACCAGCCAGACCGTGGTTAATCATTCTTTCTTTTAAATCCCTGTAGCATTTGTTGTCCAGGTGCCTCCGGATTGCCTGAAAGATGTTGCATCAGTGCTTCATGTTTGTATTATGATAAGCTCTAGTAAGGCAGGTCTTCAGATTGTCACTCTTTGGCAGAGTGTCTTGCACAGAAGAGATGCTCAGTGTTTGCTAATTAGTTTTGTATGGACTATGAGACTGTGCACAGAAAAACAGACTATGACGATATCATAAAACCTAGTTATAAATGGAACTATATGGTTTAAGGGTTGAGTAGTGTTGGCCAATAGAAATTCCCATGAGGATTGAAATGTTCTTTATCTTTATTGCCCAGTATGACAGCCATTGGCCTTATTTTCCTGCTGAGCACTTGAAATATGGCTGCTGTGACTGAGGTTGCATTTAAATTCATTGAAGCCTAATTAAATTAAGATTTTAAAAGCCATGTGTAGGTAGTGGCTACCAGATTGAATAATGCACGCTGCAGGAATGTGGAGAATAGAAAGGTCAGTGTAGACTATGGGTTGGGAAAGTTCTCATGGAAGAAGATGCACTTGGTTCTTGAAGATGGGAAGCAGAAAGAAGGGGAGGTGTATTTTAAGTGAAGGGATGGAGCAGAAGCTCTGAGGTTATGAAAGATGTTATGTTTGGGATCAGTTTGAAGACTTGAATTAAAGCAGCGTTTGAGAACTAGAGATAATAGTAATAATAACAGTAGCCACTTGTTGATACTACAAGTCATGTGCTAGTTTAATCTTCCCAGTGCTATGACTCAGAAAATATAGTTTGCCCAAGGGTATAAATTCATATACTGCAGACCTAGGAACTGGACTCTGAACTGGAGTCTGTCTAGCTTAAAAATCGAAACTCTTATGTTCTGGTAGCCTAGCAGTTAAGGATGTGGTGTTGTCACTGCTATGGCTCAGGTCACTGCTGTGGTGGATGTTTGATCCCTGGCCTGGGAACTTCCACACGCTCTGGGTATGGCCAAAAAAACCCAACCTAAACTCTCTTAACCAACATACTATACTGTCGCATGTTCTGACATGTTAAGAAAGACCCACAAGTAGAAAATAGCCCAAATGTCCTTCCTCTGATAAATGGATAAACAATGGAATACATCCAATCAATGGGATACTACTAAGCAATATAAAAAGTAACAGAACTAGAAATAAATGTAACAGCTTGGATGAATCACAAATGCACACAGCTAAGTGAAAGAAGCCAGGTGTAAAAGGCTACATATTGTCTCATTCCATTTGTATGATATTCTAGAAAAGGTAAAATTAGAGGGACAAAGCAAGTCTGCGGTGAGCTGGAGGGAGGGGTGAGGGTTGATTACAGAGAAACAGGAGAATTTGGGGAGGGGTAATGAAAAGTGTATATTTTGATTGTAGTGATGGTTACGTGATTGTGCATTTTGTCAAAACTCACAGAACTGTGACCTAAAAAGGGTGAATTTTACTATATGTAAATTGCACTTCAATAAACTTGACTGAAAAAGAAAGAAAGGCTTATGAGTAGATCCAAGTTTATTTTCACAAAGACAGGTGGGACTGTGGTTGGTTATTCTAACTCAGGCTATTTTGAAAAAGAAATAATTTAAATTTTTTGTGCCTAAATATATCTTGATATTATATATATATATTATACACACACACGTAATTGAAAAAAAATCATGTAGGAATTGAAGACTCTTAGAAGAAATGTACGTGTGTCTGTCTGTGTAAGCAGTTAAATTTGTACTTAACATGAGTTGGCACAGTGAATGTTGACTCAACTTGGTGTTTATTTGCCATCCGCATGGGAAAGAGGGTGGAGGTGGAAAAGCAAGAGAGACTTTAATTAAACCTGAATGGTAAGATGTCATGTGATTTATCCCCCTTTCCTTTTATTTAAGTCAAAAATAACTCCCATGTGAAGTCAGCAGCCCTTCTGAAAGCTGACTTAAACATTTCCCAGCGCCTGGTATGATTCTTGTTTTGCAATGAAACCCCTTGTGTGAGACAATAGTGCACTGGGCGTGTTTGGCACACATACTGATTCCCTCCTTGGACATTTCCAGGAAAACTGCCCTGCGCTACTGATTATCTAAAAAAGGTTTACATGACTTGGTCTTCACCCATTTGGTTGTGTTACCATGGATACATGTAATTTTTAGGCAGAGGGGATGTCAGAATATTTTACAGCCCACTTCATTGTCTGTGAGCAGATAAGGAGTTACCTCTGTTTTATAACTGAAGAGGAGACATGCAGAGTGGTTAGATGACTTTCCCATGGTCACATTTTAGTGTGCAGAGTTTTATACTTAAAGAGGGATTAATCTTATATAGAGAACTGTAGACAAGCTTAATTAATGATTATGATTTCAGCATTTTTCTTGGTTTGCTGCCTTTAGCATTTCTCCAGATTCAAGCTTTATTAGCACCACATATAATAACACTTAAGTAATCCTGGTTAATCTTAAAATAGTCTTATTAGGGAAAGCATAAATTATAGGATGTTTTATTCTTTGAAAAAACTGCATTTACTAACGTGGAATCTGAAGTAATGCATTTGAGGACACTTCGCAGGCCTTAAAGCACTGAACAAATGTTGTTATTTTTATTTTGATTTTATCTTTCACTCATTGATTTGCCAATTGCCTAGAATCCTGCGTCGTGGAGTATGTACATTTGCAGAGAAAACTGATGTCTGATTTTTTTTGCCCTTTTATTTCTAGGGCCACACCCACGGCATATGTAGGTTCCCAGGCTAGGGGTCTAATTGGAGCTACAGCTGCCAGCCTGCACCACAGCTTCACCCACTGAGCGAGGCCGGAGATTGAACCCACAACCTCATGGTTACTAGCTGGATTCATTTCCACTGCACCACAATGGGAACTCCCTAATGTCTTACATTCTTGCCAGCTAGGAAATAATTCCGTTGTGCTACAAACGAATATATAATTAAATGTCTACATCTACATATAGCAAAGTTTCAAAGAGTGATCTAACTGGTATAAGTAAAATTGCTTTTGAACTGATGCAGATGCAGTGATCGGTGCCATTGTGACTTTTTGCCACTCTGTCCAGCTGTCTTGTGGCGTGATTGAAGTGCGTGTGCGTGTGTGTTCTTAAGCCTCTGATGCTTCTAGGCAACATTTTCGCATTCTTCCCATTTAGTTTTCTTCTTGTAATTTCACTTTAAAAATATAGCCTATGGAGAGAGAGATGAGATGTAGAGTCTGAGAATTTACCGATTCTTAACTGTGTTCAGGCGATGTTAATACTTCCATAAATATGTACATTTGACACTTAATGAACGCTTACAACCAAAGAACAAAATGGTAAGTTTTTGATTTTTTTTTAGACCTTCTGATATATCAAAAGTATTTGGATATGTTATTTTGCCTTCTTTTTCACATTCGTCATTATTTCTTTTTACAAAACATAGAACACTTTCAAAAGAACAGAATTTTTTGGCTGTGCCATAGGAGATACCAAAATTCCATTGGAAGATAAATCTTTGGACATGGTAAAGAACAGGTTTAAACACCTGTTGAGAAGTTGGGTTAAATTTTCTTTAAGATCGCTTTCACTCTTATGAATCACTAGTCATCATACTTGTGGGCTGGACCCGTTTAACTATGATTAGTGATGAGCCAGAAGATGGGGATCTGGTCCCATTGTCTCTCTCGTTGCCTGGTGGCAGAACTTCAGATAAAACTCTGATGGCTGCTGCTCCTGGGTTTACAGGCACACGATGAGAAGCCCTGCAATCGCTGGTTGTTCAGAAGAGAGGGTGATCATCTCACATGACTCTGAGTCTCCAAGCTCTGGGCGGAGGGATGGCGGGCCGTGGGCGTGCAGGCGGGGCTGGTGGAGTTAAGAGCTGGGGGCCTTTGTTCACTGGGAAATGGGAGGTTGCTAGTCCAGGGAAAGGCATGTGGAATGGGGGACCGTGTGACATTTGAAAAAGTGTCGTAAACTTCGAAAGTCGCGCCTGGGACCTTCCGGTTTGATGGTATCGTCTGCATTTGGGTTCTGCCAAGGTTCCGCTGGCGAGGCAGTTACCTTGAATTAGGCAACATTTTGAATATGGTTTTGACTGAGAAATTTTGATGTGTACCAAAAAAAAAAAAAAAGGCAAGATACCAGTAATTCAGTATCGCCCCCCCCCCATTACCAGTGGGGTGATAATGGCCTGCAGCGCCCTCTTCCGTAGGCCCTGCCGTTGAGACATGCCCGGGGCGCGCATTTCTCAGTTATCAACAGTGAAGGTCCCATCCCGACACATCTGCGCCAGAAAGCTCTCCACAGAGCTAAGGGAACTATTCTGCTTGGAATCGAGGTCGCAAATAAGAGCCAGGTGGTAGTCTAGCTTCAGAGCCCAAGAGAAAACCCGTGATGGGCAGAAAGGGAGGAGACAAAGATGGTGAGGGACAGGGCCCGGCGAGAAGGCAGACGCTCCTGGGACTGTGAGGCCTCAGGTCCCTGGGGGCTGCAGGTCTTGGCATGCGGACCGGAAAGGAGCCCACTGACCCAGCGTCATGAGATTCTAGCAGGAGCCTCTCTCTCTCTCTCTCTTTTTTTTTTTCCTCTCGGTGTAATTCCTTTTCTCTCCTGTCTCTCCAAACCCACACCTTCCCAAATGCCTGGCAGCCAGTGTCAGAGACATAGGAACAGCCCAGAGCATTCTCCCTGGATGCCGATGTCAGAGCCGGTAGATGGGTATGGATGGTGACCAGAGAATGGGCTTTGCCAAGTGCGAGTGAGCAGACTTGATGCCCCCGCAAACCTGGCCTTGTCTGAGTGCTTCATGGGTAACAGAGTTGGTAAATGCTATTCTAACAGTGGTAAACGATTTTAAGGTAGAAATTTGGGAGTTTGTAAAAAATGTCCTTGCTATGTTTTCAAATAAAATATTAGGTAAAACCCCCAACATATTATCTACCCAGCTGCCCTACCCTAAGTCTAAAATGTGATCGCCGTTTCTTTTCAGTTCTTTTGGCAGGAGCCTCCACCTGCCGAATTACTGGGAATTAGCCTATCTCAAAATGTCCTCAAAGGATGTAATTATCTCACTCGAGCAAGGTACCCCACCTCCTCAGTTTCCTCCTCTGTAAAATGGGGATCACATCTGCCTAGGAGAGTCCTGCTGAGGAACCAGTGAGGAAGTAAGTGGAAAGCCGTGGAGGCTTTGCATATCTCCAGGCACACCCGAGACTAAGCGCCTCCTTCCCCCCCGTTTATCTGGCTCAGACTCTTCCAAACGTTTGCCCCGGGAGAGCACGCTGGGCTGGGCGTCTCCTCGCAGTGACAATGACGGCCACTCTGCACTTGGGTGACACACATTGTACTGCTTTTCTCCAAATGTGGACACAGGTCTTCAGCTAAATAAATCACCACAGTCCATCAGAGCCACGCTGTCACTCTGCATGAGACACGCCAGAGATCCGGGGACAACAGAGGATGACCGCCACACAGAGTCCCTCTCAGTAGCGGCCCAGGCCAGGTCCCGCCCAGACTCGTTTCAGGCCAGCTGCCCGCCTCTCTCAGCTCCGCCACGTGGCAGGAGTAGCTCATCCTCACCGCTGGGTCCTCTCAGGCCTCCAGGCTGGGAATCTGGGTGCACCCTGTCCCCGGATTCTCCTGCCCTCCCGCGAGACTTTCCCAGGGTTATTCATAGTGAGAACAGCCAGCTGTCCCCCTCGGGGACACCCTTTCCCTCTTCAGAGCGCTGCGGTCAGGCCCTGTGTGAGTAGCAGGCCATTGTTGGTACATTTTCTAAATCCACACTTTGCACACGGTCAATAGAGGCCAGAGCGGAGTACAGCTGCACTGGTTGAAGTAGGGTCAGAGACCCAAACTCCGCAGCCCCACCTCGTCGGCTCCTCAGGCCACTCTGCTAGGTTCAGAGTGAAGATCACACCTTTAAAGCAAACCTCTTCCAGGAGTAAAATTTATAGACAGTCTCTCTTTTTTTTCTGTCTCATCAGTAAATCATTTTTGCTTTAGAGTAGCCATTAGTAATGATGATGAAAAAAGAAGGAATTTTTAGAAATCAGATAGCAGGAAAACAGACAAACACTGTTCTCCATGTGCTTAATACTCTAAGGAAGAAACCAAAATTTTGAAGCTTCTAGTGGGTTAGGCAGGGGCTTTTAAATGTATGACAGATCATCTGCCCCAACTCTCTGATGAGGTGGTTGTCCTCCATGTTATCGCTGATGAAAACGGGCACCTCAGAAGGGTGAAGTTATTTGACCCAGGTCATAACGCCACGAAGTGATGGATCTGTAGGGTGCTAAAGGCTGCCTTCTTTCCCGTCCCCCTTTCCGCCTGCGGAAGGTTCAGCAAATGTGTTGTGCTTCTTCAACGCCTGCTGTAAGACATTATCGTGATCCCCTAATGCCTTGAGCAGAGCAGTCAGGGAGCAGGGCCTGTGCGCCTTGCCCTTGGGAGGAGCTAACTGGCCAGCTGGGACCCACAAAGACCGAGCGCCTTCACGAGGCAGAGCACTCGTCCTCCCGGTACTTCTTGGTCGGGGCTGGAAAGAGAGAAACTTCAGGAACTTTCAGCAGCCGCCTTCATGGGGCGTGTCTCAGTGGGCCACTCGATCACCCTCTGCTTTTTCTTGTACCCCCTTTTTTGGCCATAGAAGAGTACAATAAATTCGCAATGTAATGGTAGGAACTAGCTACACATAGACACCATATGCTCTTCTTAGGTATCACTCAGCTCCCACCGCTCATTACACGTGCCATGTGGAAGCCAGAATGTAGAGACGGCCTTTACCAGCAAAGGGTAAAACATTTTTATATTTACACCTGTTTTTATCTGTGATTATTTGTACTTGTGGCATGGGTAGGGTTTAGAATGTGTACCCATGGTCGACAGCCTCTGGTCTTAAACTCAGCCGCTCCAACAAAGCAGTTACTAAAGGTGCACATAACGTTGGTGGGAAGAGGCCCTAAACAGGACGCAGATAATGGGGAGAAAGAGCACTTCAAACAACTGCACATCCTGGACCTGTTAAAAAGCCCCATTCCCAAGGAGTGCAGAAGCTTCATTTTATGCGGAACATGGCCGACTTGTTTCTGGGCTGAGGTTCCTTTCAGGCCAGACGATCCCACAGATGTGTCATCTGGGAGGACTTAGGGGCTGTGTGACTGACTTTATTGTTATTGTTAATAAAACAAACCGTTCAATTTAGCAATCATTTCTTATCCTCCTCATTGCTTTTTTTAAACACTTCCTTTGTAGCTTTAAAAGGATCCTTTGTATTCTAATAGTTTACGCACCCCTTCCAATAAAAATAGCTAAAAAATAAAACTGCAGTAGGCATCGGGAGTACTCCATGTCCCTGGAAGCCACCTTGGTAGGCTCCTGATATTAAAAGGGCCGCAGAGGCACAGGCAAACCACTTCTGTGAATTTATAGAGAGCACTTTGGTAAGGTTGCATGTTGCTGCTGCAGTGTAAATTTTCACATGTTGTTTAGGAAATGGGATTCCTTAAATACGCACAGATTATTCTAAGTCAAATACCTAGGATGCCAGAGGAGAGCTCTTTCAGGCCCTGTGGGCTAGCCCAGAAAACAAGTCTTCGCTTGCATGAATGGACCACGTACTTGTATGTCGTCTTTGACCTTCTTTTGACCAAGTATCATTTAATACTTGTTCATATGTTGCATTGCATGCTCGAGGGTCAGTGGTGGCGGATGTGGAGCTCTTCTCTCGTTACTACGTGTGGCTGCCTTGCCTCTCCTACCCCGTATCTTCCTCACTGCCTCCCTTTAGGGGTTGGTTCATAAACGGTGTGTTTCACAGATTAGTGAAAGTCTTAGTAACTTTCCTATTAAATTTATCCATACTTGTATTCCATTTTTTAGAACCAACTTTGGTCACTAGTGGTAAATAAATTATAAAATTCATGAGGTCAGGATTATGCATTTTTTCCTCTTAATCTCTGTATTAGCAGTGCAGCCAAGTGCCCTACATCCAGTGGATTTAAATGAACATTTGATAATTGGGTGACTTAAGTCTGTCCATTTCTGGATAGAAAAACTGAAGCACATGAGCTTATGAGGCTCTTTGAAGTTGAACAGCAGGTAGGTAGAAGAGGAGAAACCAGATCTCATCTTTTTGCTATTCCAATCAGTTTTTGTTTTCCATCATATTCTGCTCCCTTTGAAAGGACATTATTCACTTATAAATGTGTCATTGTTAATAGTTGAAGGAACAGTTCCCAACGTATTTTATCAAATAAGGAGCTGGTCTGTCCTGGCTTCCTTAGCAAAAGCTCTTAGAGAGGTGATCATGGGGTGTGTTACTTCAAGTTCAAGTAGGTTTTTCTTGAATCTACTGGATGCAGAGATTCCTGTAACATTGATGAACAACATGCATTTTATTAATTTAAATGAATCAACAGGAAACCCTGTTTCAGTAAAATGTCATTCAATTTCTTGTAACAAGTGTAATCTACTTTACAAGCTTGGGGTGCAAGTAAGGGCATGTGGTAGGCATCAGCGCTCATTACCAAGTATTTCCAGCTTTCCGCCTCCTGGCAACATGGTAGAATTGTACTTCCTGACTTTCTTATGGTGGCGTGGGACCACGTGACTAGATCTGGCCAAAGTGTTGTGAGCAGAGGTTGTATATGCCATTTTCAGACCAGAGCGTGTAATATCTGATCTGAAACTCCGCAGAGTTTTCATTCTCTTGGGCATGGTGGACTGGTAAAGTCTTGAGATGGTACTTCACTGTCAAACTGGATCCCTGCATGATTAAACAGCACTGAGTCCACCACTGACCCAAAGTTGTCATTCAGCATATAAGGGAAGGAAATGAATCTTTGTTGTTTTTAAGCCATTGAGATTTAGGGGTTGTTGCTGCTGTGGCAGAATCTAGCCTATTTTGACTGATAGTGGAAATACTTTTCTTATTTTTCCAGCTAAGCTTTGGGACGCTCAAAGATAAATCATCTGTCTTCTCCATCAACGTGTCCCTCCATAAATCCTGTGTTTTATTTTATCAAAAAGGTCAGATAAAAGACTGAAGTTTTATCAATCGCCTACTGCCTTTTCTCTGTCTCTGCCACATAATGTGCCTGTGGTTTCTCAGAGACAAGTAGGTTTTTGTCCACTAGAGTGAAACTGCTCTTGCTGGTCCTCATCTCTGCGTGGCTCTGTAAGTAAATAGCGCCGCATGCCAAGACACTGGCTGCTTCAATTCACGCTTATATCCTTGGCCGTTGCTCCAAGCCTAGCAGCGTGAAGGGTAACTGAACCCCAGAACACACAGTGGACCTTGACCCACATGAGTGTTGGGGTACCAACCCCCACATGCTATCCAGAATCTGCCTATAGCTTTTAACTCTCCCTAAATTTAACTACTAACATTCTACTGTTGAGTTACAGCCTTACTGATAACATAAATAGTCAATTAACATGTATTTTATGTTATATGCATTATATACTATATTTTTACAATAATGTAAGCTAGAGAAAAGACAATCATAATGAGGAGAAAATGCATTTCCAGTTGTGCTGTACTTATCGACACCATATTTACAGCATCTGTTTGCAAGATACATCGTCCGTCAGCACCTGTATCGGTATTATCTTCTATAATACAAAAATAGTAGATGTTATATGTACTGGACATCAAAAATGAAAAGATAGTGTGGAAAATAAATTCATATTTATTTACGAGTATAACGATATTATGCAATAAAAATGAAGAAGCAGCAATATAATTGCTTTATGGTAGCTTGTTGCAATCAACACGAATGCTTCATTGTAGCCTAGCCAATATGCTAATGAATGAATCGTCATAAAAATGTTATAGCATATAGTATTACAGTCACATTCATGACACAGTATTGGAAACGTCATTGCAGTTTTAAAAAAAACTCACTCAACCTATGATGATACGCTGATAGGTAGTTTCTCCAATTATGAGTGAGAGAGAGGCATACTGCATAATAATATAATTCTTTGAAAACAGTAAGAAAACTAACATTAATTTTATATTAACTATCACCTTATGCCTATGAAGGAGAGACTGATATCTACATATATTTTATGCATTCATGACAACTTTTTCTTATGTGTTCGATATTTCTAGGCTCCACAGTTTGCAAGTTTTTTCAAGTTTTAGCAAGCCTCTAAAATTTATTTTCCAAAATATTTATTGAAAAAACTTTCTGTGTGTAAGAGGAGCTGCGCAGTTCAAACTCATGCTGTTCAGAGTCAACTGTATACTGGAACCCCACCTCCCTCCTAAGTAAGTGTCGGGCCCTCGCAGGCGCTCCTCGGCCCTCGGAGCTCTAGTGTGTCAACAGATCATCGTTAGAGCTCGGATTCAACAGAGTTTCTCAGAATCCTGCCACCACGAGGGGAAAAAATCAGTGCCTTGACACTGAGACAGATACATATGTAATACTTTATGATTATTTTTGCTTTTCTAGTTTTAAAAGTTTTATTGACGTGTAGTTGATTTACAGTGTTGTGATAATTTCTGCTGTGCAACCAAGTGATTCGATGATACATATGCGCACATCCATCCTCCTTCAATTTCTTTTCCCACGTAGACGATCACAGAATATGGGGTAGAGTTTTCTGGGCTATATAGCAGGTCCCCATCTGGCAGTCATTCCATATACCTCAGTGTGCCTTTCTGATTATTTATTTATTTATTTATTTATGTATTTATTTTTAGGGCCGCACCCAGAGCATATGGAAGTTCCTAGGCTAGAGGTCCAGTCGAGCTACAACTGCCAGCCTACGCCACAGCCACAGCAATCTGGGGTCTGAGCCACATCTGTGACCTCCACCACACCTCATGGCAATGCCAGATCCTTAACCCACTGAGCAGGGCCAGGGATTGAACCTATATCCTCATGGATACTAGTCAAGTTCACTACTGCTGCGCCATGGTGGGAACACCTGATTATTTTTAATCTTATTTTTCTCAGTATCATAATCTGTCTCTACTTTTATTATTTTTAAATTTTTTATTATAGTTGATTTTTTAAGATTATTTTAATCTTATTTTCTGTAGGTATAATAGTTATCTGTCTCTACTTTCACTTATCATTTATTATTTTTATTAGAGTTGATTACATACACAATAAATTCAAATATCTCAGCACTCCATATCATTATTTTAAAGGGAGAAAGAAACCCTTGTGGAAAGTGATTGGAGATTTCATAGGTGTGATAATTGATTGGAGCCTCAATAATGTATGATTTTTTTTTCTTAGTAGAAAACAGGAGAAAGGCACTCCAGAAAGAAGTACTATTCAGGTAGACATGAAAGAGTTAGGGAAATAGTGAATCCAGTGTGGTTGGAGCAGGTGGTAATTTGATGAGATGTATCCTTGGAAAGGAGCTTGTTGGGATGCCTAGGGAGTGAGAAATAACTATAGGCTATTATTTAGAAAATAAGATAATAGCAAAAGTGATGTGAGATGGTCACTTCAGAATGACAGCATCGTTGTACCTAGGGTGTCAGTGTCCAAACCTCTCATGTGTGTTACACGACTTCTAGAACTGAGAGTGTTCCCTTTAAGCTGAGTTGGAGGGAGGGAGATATCGAACTTTCGCAGTACTAACAAGAGGAGTTCCCTGGTGGCTCAATGAGTTAAGGACCTGGTGGTCACTGCTGTGGCTCGGACCAGGGTCAGGGTTCGATCCCTGGCCCAGGAACTTCTGCATGCCACAGGTGCAGCCAAAAAGAAAAGAAAAGATGACAGAACACTGTAAACCAGCTATAAGATAAAAATCATCATAAAACAAAACAAGAAAAGAAAATACTAACAAAGGAATAGAGATTTCTAAGGAGATCGTCTCCATTGCTGCTAAGGGGGAGAGGGAGGGAGTGGGATGGACTGGGAGTTCGGGGTTAATAGATGCAAACTGTTGCATTTGGTGTCGATAAGCGAAGAGGTCCTGCTGTGTAGCACAGGGAACGATATCTAGTCACTTGTGATGGAACACGATGGAGGATAATGTGAGAAGAAGAATACCTATCTATCTATCATCCCCCTCTCTGTCTGTCTGTCTGTCTGTCTGTATCTATGACTGGGTCACTTTGCTGTTCAGCGGAAATTGACGGGACATTGTAAATCAACTATAATGGAAAAAATAAAAACATTAACCAAACATTGAAAAAGAGATCACCTCCATCACCTCTAAAACCATCTCCTTTCCCCCCTCAATTCTAATAGACATGGTCATGGCGCTAGCGATGGATTGTAAGAGAAGCCTAAAAGTGGTTCACCTTCCCCTTCGCTTCCTTCTGAACAGAGTGCTGCCTTGCTGCTCTTGCTGCCCATTTCAGCTGCCACAGGAAGCAGCTCTGCTTTGCGGTCAGAAGCAAGAAAGGGAGGTTGAAACCAGCCCTTTAAGGAAAGCCTCAGAAGCTGGTGTTTGAGCTTTGTCTGCCACCCGCTGTCATCCTTGCTGCAGGATAGCACAGCCTTGGGGGGATTTTCTGAGGAGCTTGTGGGTAGCCTGTGCATTCTCATTAATTAGGAAATTAGATTGTTGACTGTGAATTGGAAAGTTAGGAATGTCTTTATTTAAAGTTGAGGAAATGAAGCGTGGGAGGTTAGATGATAGCTGTGCTCTTTACACCAAATTGCAGTGGTTTACTTGCTTTTGCTCTGGGGGTCATTTTAACTTTAGCACCAAAGCCAGTCCTTCTGAAGGCGGTTCACTCGCCTGCCGGATGGGTTTGCTTTATGAGATTTCCTGTATGAGCATGATCCCGAGTAACACAAGCACTCGTATTGATTACAGGTCTTCTTTCTCTTCCCCCAAACTGCTACCCATCTGATTTCCTTCCCTAAGACTCTCATTCCATCTGGAAACAAATTCAAAATCCGGTTGGTTCTGATTCCTATACCAAGTTTCCCTAGGCTTACCGGCTTGTGGATGGCCCATAATGAAGTATAGCATCGTCGCTGCTCACTAGAGCAAGTCCAGTTTTCTTAAGAGTCCTGTTCCCAAACAGTTCTTTCTCGGCCCCTCTGCCTTCTTTAAAACGGAAGTGTGGTTGATGTACAACGTTGTGTTAGTGTTGAAGTGTAGAGCAAAGCCATTCAATTATGCGTCTGTCTCTGTTTTCTCATGTTCTTTTCCATTAGAGTTTATTCCAGGATATTAAGTAGGCTCTTGTTATTCATCTCTTTTATATCTAGTAGTTTGTATCTGCTAATTCCAAACTCTAATTTGCCCCTTCCCCTCCTCCCCTTTGGTAGCCGTAAGCTTATTTTTTATGTCTGGTGAGTCGGTTTCAGTTTTGTGTCATATTTTAGATTTCCCATATAAGTGATATCACATGGCATTTGTCTTTCTCTTTCTGGCTTACCTCGCTTAGTATGATAATCTCTGTGTCCATCCATGTTGCTGAAAATGGCATTATTTCATAGAACTCTTTAATTAAATAGTTTTTCCTAATCCATCTTCACTCTGATATGGGTGGTATTTAAGTGCATTTTTCATTTCCTGTGTTCAGTACTCTATTCCAGCATTTTTTTGCTTGAAACATGACATGTACTTCTATCATTCTAATATACATAAATGGAACTCTATGAATCTGATGCCAACTCTGAAAGGAAGAGGAGAAAGGGGCTCTATTTTTTTTAGCTCACATATTTACATGAAATTCAGAACTGCTGCTTGTAGTGAGGAAGCACACATATCCAGGCTGTGTGTAGGGTCCTGCACATAGATGATATGAAAAGAAGCACATAGCTTTCAGGGTAATAATTACACAAGTCAGAAAGATGTAGCATGTGACAACCGGAAATATGCTCTGAAAATGCTTTGATACTCAAGTTTATGTCTTGTTGTCTTGACCTGAAGCTCCGAGTTCATCTGACCCGGAACCCCAGGGAGGAATCATGGGCCTGCAGACACCAGGCTCCCTTGCAGACTGTAACCAACAAGGGCATATGTCTTTGCCACACATCCATGTGGTGCTAGTGTAATGGATTTCTGAGTGACAAAATCATGGTACTTAAAAGCATTTTTCTGAAAATGTTGAGTTGGTTGTGGAGATAATCATGTTAACCACACAAAACCCTGGCTTCCCACTGTGGGTCGTTAACACAAAATTCCACGATGTGGCGTCTCGCAGTTACTTCACTCGTTCCCCCCAAGTACTGAATGACAGCCGCTCTGCTGTAGAGAGCCCAAGCCTATAAAACACCACGCAAAATCTGATCTAACCCTTCCAGTGGCCAAAGTGTATTGACACATCCAGAACCGCCCTTTGCCTCAAAGGTTTCATTTTAAAGCATCTAGTGTATCAAATTAGAAACAGTTCCCTTGGCCTTGCGCACTCCGACTATTTCCATTTTGTACTGGAGCTGAAATGTCAATTTATGTCATTAGTTTGAAGACCTCTTCATATAACAGTACTTAGGGTTTCAAGCATGGTTTCACCTTAAAATCCTAGCCCAGCTTTGCTGAGTGAGATAGAATTCCTTTCTTCCTGAATTTTATCGGCTGTAATTTAGGATTGAATTGTAGGTGTGCCTCAAGCTGTGGGTATATGCTTCTTCCAGGCATGGGGAAAAACCAACCAACCCACCCCAAACCTGAGTCCCTGAAGCAGGAGTAGGCCAGAGTGGCCTCATGAAAACCTCCTAGACCTGGTTCCTTCCCTTCTGAGATGTTTCCTTCTCTCTGTCGTCTACTTCAGTTATTTCTAAGTGCACTCTCTCTCCTTTACTGGGAGTAGCAAGCCCGTCCTGGACATTATTTACAGTAACCCCAGCATCCTTCACAGCCCAGCAGTGGCCTGAGGATTTGCCACTTGCTTGCTGGAAATGACAGGAATCCCCCGAACTTTTCTGATTTTTCTCCTTGATGACTAGTTACCCCTCATAAAATGCGAACATGCCTTTAGGGGAAGGAGTTCACCCCATCAACCTTTTAATAGCCTCTTGACCTTAGTGTTACACCTCCGATGCCTAAACTATTTTAAGTAAATCTTGAAGCGGGAAAATCGTTTTCCTTCAAGTTGGGGGAGGGGCGTTTGGAAAGCCTCCCCCTGTACGACCCCTTATTCACTCTCGGGGGGGGGGGGGGAGGAATCCGAATGTCCGATAGAACCAGTGGGATGCTTTCTGTAGCTGTCACGCCCGGGGCAGTGAGTTAAAGGGTCCTCTGCCAGGAAATTATGACATTCCTCTGCCCTCTCCCCATTTGCTCTGAAACCGGTGCGCCTGAGATCTGGAAGTTCACGAACCCTTCGCTAAGCGTGGGAAGACCAGAGCAGAGTGCCAGGGGGCAGCGAGGGCAGGAGGTGAGCGCGCTGACCCGGACGCAGAGGCTTTGGTCCCTTACAGCCTCATCCCTGCTCCGCCCGTTTCCTGGACCCGCCCGGCTCCGTGTCGGGGGCTGTGCGCCCTCTGCTGGGCAGAGCAACACACGCGGCCGCCCCACCGCGCCTGGCCCGCAAGCTTCTGCCAACACCGGGAGGGTTTCTTCCCCGGGGGTGCCCTGTTCCTGCCAGGTGATGGTCATGCACACAGAGACTCGTGTTTGTTTGGCATTAACTTCAAGTCTCATCTGGGCAGAAGCAAAGAAGAACTCATCGGATGCTCACCCCCGTCACCTTCGCCCTCACCCACTTCCTCTCTGTGCCCTGTGTGGCTTTGGTCCTGTTCTGACGGCACTCCATTCAACGGGACTGCACACCGTAGTTGTAGATCTTTGTGTTCCGAGCACATGGAATCACAAGAGGAATCACCCATTAACTCACACCTTCTATTTATTAACAAATGTCACCTTGGGGGGTGGGGGGTGCAGACGATTTTTGACGTATTTGAACACTTTTCCTTACATTTAATATAGCGCTTTCTAATATTCACGTTTCACTTTCAGGGCTGAAAATTTTATTTGAATTTCATGTGTGTGTTTATTATTTATTTATTTATTGGTCATCCAACAAACACCATGTGTCCCAGGCACAGTGCAGGGCTATGTAGAGCGTTAGGAGATGGAGGACAGAAGAGACACCTAGGATCTAGTTCAGACTAGAGGGAGGGGGACTTTCCGATTCGACATAAAAGGGCATTCCTACAAAAAGGGACAAGTTGTTTGGGAAACAGGGTCGGGATACAGAGGGGCAGACGTTAAGATTTACTTTCTCAGGTGGGAGAGGTACCCGCTGAGAGGTGTGTGTGTTTGCCTGTTGGACAAAGGGGGGCATAGCAGATGGGAGGTCGTGGAAAGAAGGGATGGTATATGCGTGACTCAGGAAGGGCAGAGTCTAGAGTTCCCTCGTGGCGCAGTGGAAACGAATCCGACTAGGAACCATGAGGTTGCAGGTTCCATCCCTGGCCTTGCTCAGTGGGTTAAGGATCTGGTGTTGCCCTGAGCTGTGGTGTAGGTGGCAAATGCGGCTCGGATCTGGCGTTGCTGTGGCTGTGGTGGAGCTGGCAGTTGTAGCTCTGATTCGACCCCTAGCCTGGGAACCTCCATATGCTGTGGGTGCGGCCCTCAAAAGACAAAAAAAAAAAAAAAAAAAAAAAGGAAAGAAAGAAAGGCGGCAGAGCCTTTCGAGAGAACGGAGTCTGAGAAGTGGGGAGCAGAACGAGGCTAGAGCGGTAGTCTACAGCCAGCTTGCAAAGGGCCTCATCTAGCACGTTAAGCAGATGGGATTTTATCCAGCGGCGATGGGGAGTCGTGGAAGGACACTAACCAGGAAAGTATGGTGACTGTTCATTTTACGAATGTCTCAGGAAGGTAGAAAATGGGTGAGGGATGAGGGAACTGTTGGGATAGAAAAGAAGAAAGAACGCGAGGGGGGGTCCTGGGCAAAGGATTAACTGGGAAACTACGGCGGAAAACGGCTACCGGCGGAGCATGAGGACGATGGAAGAACGAAGGAGGCTGGACTCGTGGGTTTGGCAGTGGCCCCAGGGTGAGCAGAAGAGGATCTGCAGCAATGAGGAGCTTCACTTTGAATTTGAGGTGACTGCATGGAAGGATGCCCGCTGAATACGGGCATGGAAACCTGAGTCTTGAGCTCAAAAAGAGGAAACGGGTAATGAGGGAGATTTGGGACTGGAGCTGGAAGAATCGGGGAGCCCAGGGTCATCTACTCAATGCTGTGTAATGCCCTAAACGGGAAAAGAATCTGAGAAGGAATGGATAGACGTAGATGTCTAAGTGGTTTACGTTGCGGTACACCCGAAACTAACACAACTTTCTAAGTCAACTCTACTTCAGTAAAATTTATCCTAAAAAATGCCAAGAGTCTCTGTGAGGAGAGAGGGAGAGAGGCAAGACTGGAGGATCTCATACTTGTTTTTTATTTAGTGGAGTAAGATGACAATTTCATTACCTGCTTTTTAAATATTAAATGGTGTCAAGGATGTAGATTTGGGTAACATTTTTTATCTTAATGAGAAATATATTCAAAAGTAAAGTTTAAAAAAAATGTGCTCCTACATGATTGAGTCTTCATTCTGGAGTCTGTGAGCTTTAGCATCTTGGATTTAATGCCAGTGCCTGCTTTCAAAAAATCATATTAAATCAGAAGTGACTTAAACTCCCATGAACTTGATCTATGCAGGTTAAAGCTCGTGTTAAGTTATATACGTGATAAAGCATCAAAGATCTAGTTCATTTTGGGTGGGCTTTGGAATGGAAAAAAGGAAAAAGATCTAACTAGTTCTGCTCTCAGGAGGGAGTCAACATTCATTTTTATCTGTATTCAGATGCATAATTACTTCTGAAAAATGCCTAGAATTCTAACCTCTTAATGAGGAGGAAGGAATTTAGAGATCATGCTGTAAAATCTTATGTTTTATAGATGAGGAAACTGCGCAATAAACTTAAGATGCACTGCAGGCTGTATCTTAAACCTCCTTAGGGGATTCATAACACACATTGTCACATTAATGGCTCTGAGAAGTTCTGCAGGAAAGAAAGTACTGGTTTTGTTTAACTTAGATTTTCCAGTCTTATCTGATGACCAACCCAATTTCTCAGAATTTGGATAATGATGCTTTGAAGTATCCTTTGTAATTAAGTAGAATAGTGTAAGATTTGAAACCATTAGCCACAAAGCTCAGCTCAATTAGCAAATAGTTATTGATTCCTTAATATCTAGGACATTGCGCTAGGTACTAACAATACTGTGATCATTCATAAAATATCACAACTAATAACAGCAGTAATAATAGCTAATACTTGGGTGTTCATCAGCGCTAGGAAATTTACTAAGTATTTTACACACGCCATCTCTTAAGCCCCCAACCCAGTGAGGAGGTGAGTATTTGAATATTGAATATATAAGAAATGGGGAAGTGAAGGCTAGGAGAGGTGAAGTGGTTTTCCTAAGGTGATGGACCTCGTGAGTTACAGAACTGGGATTCAAATATAGTTTCTGTCTGGTCCCACTGCTCACATTCTTAACTACCCCAGCACTGTTGTTGGGGACTTTATAGCCTAAATGATGTCCTACACATTCCCAGTTTGGGCTTCAGGTATCTTCACTGGAAGTCTCCAAACTGTGACGTCTGATGCTAACCCATGACATTGCCTTGACAAATCTTCCGTATTTAGCAACCAGGGTAACCCCTTTTGCTCTGAATCTGAAGCTCTTGGTATCAAACAGTTCTTTGTTGGGCTGTGGTATTGCACTTCTTCCACATGGCATAATACAACATATATGAAGGAGATCAGGATATATTAGCTAACTTACAACTTTCCTATATGGTTCCTGAAGGTTCCTTTTTCATTTTTTTAAGTGGGAAAAATGAGCACGCTATTTTAAGTCTTCTTTATACACTCTAGGCAGTGCTTAAACATCTAGCTCTTAGCAATTTGTGTTTTTAATGGAATAGGGTTTTCCTTTTGGGTCATTTTCATAGAGTAACTTTGGTTGTCCAAACATACTCTGAAATACATTGGGGATTATGGTTTCAACACATGTAAGCCTAAGGCCAAAGCATGAGTAACACATGATATTTTGTTACATTTCGTGAACAAACCACTGTGCTGTGGTATAATACAAAGCATAGCGAAGTAGTTTAGATCACTATCAGGCATTACAAGGTTAGGTTTTCAATTTATGTGATTACTCAAAGCTCATTAGAAGTATATTCTCTAGCTCTAGGGCACGCCGTCTAGAAAACTGCGGTTTCCCTTGTGACAATGTTATATTTTTAGTTCATTTATTATGTTTTTAGTTTATCTCAATTATATCCTTTTGTACTTATAGGACAATAGTTGAATTCACAAATAAAATAAACTTACAAAGTGTATTTACCAATGAGCCAAAAAGGTTGGAAAAAAAAAGGAAAGAAAGAGAAGAAAGAGAACACATTATTTGTATTTATTAACTTAAGCTCTGTTTTCAGAACGTCGCGGATGTCCCGTGAGGGAAAAACCGCTACTGCGGATTATTCTCTTTGGGTCATATTCCAGCTGTGCTGTGGCAGAAAAGCTCTGAATTCTGGTTCTGGCTCTTGTGTACACGAGAAGGGCAGTTTGCCTTTCTGGTTCTTGCTTCCTCACTCAGACCATGGGCCTGGTGTTCTGTGTCCTGCTGTGCCAGGGCCCTTTTGAGGAGGCTCAGAGCAGCGTGAGCTTCCCAATTGCATGTGCGTGGAATCATGGTCTCTCGCTGGCTCTGTCACCTTGATTGAATTATCTCAGCTCTGAGCAGTCCTTCCCGCATCTGTGGACAGTGAGGGTGGTGGTGTCTCCAGGACAGGCTCCTCGGTGTGCCTCCTTCTTTGCGCTACACTCGGTTGCACTTCTCGGATATCGTGTTTGTCACAAATTGAAGATTTCGGCAACCCTGCATCAAACAAGTCTCTTGGCACCATTTTTCAAACGGCATTTACTTGAGATTTTCTTATTTCCTGAGGTAAGATTGTATTGCTATAAGCTGCCCTCTTAGAGCTGCTGTCGCTGCATTCCATAGGTTTTCATTTGTCGTGTTTTCCTTGTCATTTGTCTCCAGGTATTTTTTCATTTCCTCTTTGATTTCTTCAGTGATCCATTAGTGGCATACTGTTTAGTCTCCGCATGTTTGTATCTTTTACAGCTTTCCTTTTTTGTAACTGATTTCTAACCTCATAGCATTGTGGTTGGTTGGAAAAGATGCTTGATATTATTTCAGTTTTCTTAAATTTACTGAGGCTTGATTTGTGGCCCAAGATGTGATCTATCCTGGAAAATGTCCCATGTGCATTTGAGGAAAATATGTATGCTGCTGCTTTTGGATAAACACCAATTAATTCTATCTGGTTGAATGTGTCATTTACAGCCTGGGTTTCCTTACTAATTATCTGTCTGGATGATCTGTCCACTGATGGGCGTGGGAATGAGGGGTCTTTAATAGATATACATAAAACAAGGCTGTGTTTTAAGGCAGTGATGAAAATGCTATGACCAGGAGCTGCCATTTGCAGCAACATGGATGGATCTAGAGATGATCATAAGTGAAGTCAGAGGAAGACAAGTATCATATGATAGCACTTCTATGTGGAATTTAAAATGACACGAATGAACTTATTCACAAAACGGAAACAGAATCACAGGCTTCAAAAACAACTTTATGGTTACCAAAGGGGAAGAAGGGGGTATGGCTGAGGGGGTTGGGATTGGCATATACCCACCACCGTGCATGGAATGGATCTTTCACTGGAGACCGGCCGTGCAGCTCCGGGAAATCTGCTCAGCATCCTGCGCCTGCCTGTGCAGGAGGGGCTACGTGTAGATGTAGAGCAAAATCGCTTTGCGGGGTAGCAGCAATGAACACAGCAGTGTAAATCAGCTGTACTTCAATAACAGTTTTCAGAAGGCATTTGTTCTCTGAGTGCCTCCGTGCCACGTGTCAGTAATCCCCACAATATTTCAAAATGTTTTCAGTATTCTTACATCCGTTATGGTGATCCTTGATCAGCGATCTTGCATGTTGCTGTTGTTGCTGTTTTGAGGCACCAGGGATGGCACCCACGTAAGAGTGAACTTAAATAAATGTTGTGTCTGTTCCGACCGTTCCACCAGTTGGCCGGCCCTTATCTCTCGCCCCCTTCTCTGGCCTCCCTGTTTCCCGAGACACGGAAGTATTGAAACTAGGCCAGCTCATTACCTCCGAGGGGTCAGCTGAAAGGAGATGTCTCACGTCTCTCTCTCTCCATCCACGGCCAGTCATGACCGAGCTTAGTGAGGAAGGCACCTTGGAAGCCGAGGTGGGCTGAAAGCTGGGCTCCTTGCCCTGCGAGGGTGGCCAGGTTGTGAGCGGGGAGAGTTCTTGAGGAAGTTGCCGTGTCTGCTCCAGGAACGCGTGAATGGTAAGGAGGAGAAACAGCACTGCTGCTGATACGGAGGACGTCTTAGTGGTCTAGGAGAAGATCAAGCCAAGGCCCGACACAGAGCGAGGCTCTGACTTTCCTCAACCATATGAAGAGAGGTGAGGAAGCTGCAGGACCAAAGGCTGAAGCAGCAGAGGCTGGTGAACAAGGCTTAAGGAAAGACGCCGTCTCTGTGACATACACGTACAAGGTGAAGCAGCAAGGCTGATGTAGAAGCTACAGCGAGTAACCCAGAAGAGCTTCTGCTGAGACAATCCGTGAAGGTGGCTACACTAAACAACGATTTTCAGTGTAGATGAAACAGCCCTTTTAGTGGAAGAAGGTGCCGTCTAGGACTTTCATGGCTGGAGAGGAGAGGTCAGTGCCGGGCTTCGAAGCTTCAAAGGACAGGCTGACTCTTTTGTTAGGGCCTAACACGGATCATGACTTCGAGTTGAAGCCAGTGCTCGTTTACCATTGCAAAAAGTCTAAGGTCCTCAAGAATTATGCTAAATCTACTCTTTGCTCTATAAATGGAACAGCAAAGCCTGGATGACAGCGCATCTGCTTATGACATGTTCTACTGAATATTTTAAGCCCACTGTTGAGACCTATTGCTTGGTGAAAAAAAGATTCCTTTCAAAATATTACTGCTCATTGACAATGCATCTAGTCACCCAAGAGCTCTGATGGAGACGGACTATGAGATTAATGTTATTTTTTTTTCATGCCTTTGGTCATACACAATAACCAAGGAGTTATTTCAGCTTTTTTTTTTTGGAGGGGGGAGGAAGTTTAGGCTGCACCCGAGGCGTATGGAGGTTCCCAGGCTAGGGGTCAAATCAGCTGCCGCTGCCGGCCTGCACCACAGCCACAGCAACACCAGATCTGAGCCGAGTCTGCAACCTACACCACAGCGCACAGCAACGCCGGATCCTTAACCCACTGAGAGAGGCCAGGGATCAAACCTGCTTTCTCATGGATACCAGTCAGATTCGTTACCTCTGAACCACAACAGGAACTCCCTAATTTCAACTCTCAAGTCTTATTATTTAAGAAACACATTTCATAAAGCTAGAACTGCCGTAAGTAATGACTCCTCTGATGGATCTGGGCAAAGTCAATTGAAAACCTTCTGGAAAGGAGTCACCATTCTAGAGGCCATTAAGAGCATTCATAATTCAGAGGAAGAGTCAAAATAGCAACATAAACAGAAGTTTGAAGGAAGTTGATGACTTTGAGGGTTCAAGACTTCAGTGGAAGATGTAACTGCAGATGCGGTGGAAATAGCAAGAGAGCTAGAATTAGAAGTGAAGCCTGAATGTGTGACTGAATTACTGCAACCCCATGATAAAACTTTTTTTTTTTTTTCCTTTTTAGGGCCACACCCACTGCATAGGGAAGTTCCCAGGCCAAGAGGCGAATTGGAGCTGCAGCTGCCAGCCTACGCCACAGCTCACAGCAACACCGGATCTGAGCCACATCTGTGACCTACACCACAGCTCACGGCAATGCTGGATCCCCAACCCACTTAGCGAGGCCAGGGATGGAACCCCCTTCCTCGTGGACACTAGTTGGGTTTCTTTCCGCTAAGCCACAGCAGGAACTCCTCGTGGCAAAACTGTAATGGATGAGAACTTGCTTCTTACGGATGAGCAAAGAAAGTGGTTTCTTGAGAGGGAATCTACTTGCAATGAAGATGTGTCGTTGTTAAAATGACAGTGAAAGGTTTGGAATATTATGGAAACTTAGTTGATAAGGCAGAGGCAGGGTTTGAGAGGACTGATTCCAATTTTGAAAGTAGTTCTCCTGTGGATAAAACGCTATGAAATAGTGCTCCATGCTACCGAGAAAGCATTCTTGAAAGAAGCCAACTGATGCTGTCTTATTTTAAGTGGCCACGGCCACCCCAGCCTTCAGCAACCATCTCCTCAACCAGTCAGCAGCCGCCCGCATCAGAGAAGACCCTCCACGCAAAGATATCACTAGCTAAAGGCTCAGATGAAAGCTAGCATTTTTAGCAAGAGAGTGTTTAAAAATTAAGGGATATGCATGTTTAAAGACATAATACTATTGCACATTTGATAGACTGCAGTATACTGTAAACATAACTTATGCACTGAGAAACTAAAAAAAGTTGCGTGACTTGCTTTATGGTGATACTCGCTTTATTGTAGTGGTCTAGAATTTAATTTGGACTATCTCCAAGATCTGCCTGTATTGTGGGGATTAAGTTAGAAAACGTATGTAGGTACCAGAGACCAGCGGGGATACAGGGTAGCTTCACACTGCATGTTAAATTCCTTTCCTTCCTCCTTACAGAATATGTATTACGATCACTTTATTCTTCCATGCACTTAATTTTCTATAAATATGAATTCTTCTAAAATTGTCCTTAAACCCTTATTAAATAGCATGAAAACAACAGCTGTGGCTTATAACAGTATATCTGATACCTAAAGAATTGGGACTAATTTGATTCAGCACATCCACTGAGCTTTTGCAATGGAAATGCGTTGGACTCACTAATGAGAATGGGATCTCTTTCTGAAATCTCGGTGGTGAGTCCACATTACAGAACGGGGAGGTTTCTTTGTTTGGTTTGTTTTGTTTCTGTTTCATTCGTAGCAAAATAAGAGTGCTTTGTTGGCAGTAGAGTGGCCGTTACTTGGTAGTAATCCATGTCCTTGGTTTAAAGGAAAACGTTGACCTTAGAAACAAAAATATCGTCTGCAGAGAGCATCCTTCCGTGGAGTCTAGAGGTCTTTCCATGGGAAAGGGCAGCTGAACACTGCTCAGAAAAAGACTTCGTGAAGGAAACGGCGGGGCATCAATCTGTGACTTTTAAGCAGACGCTCGTTCAGAGTCTGACTTGTTTTTTTGGATCAATCATTCAAGCCTGGCTGTACATCTGCTGTGCCTTTAACTGAATTCTTGGAGACCTTTTCTCTTTTTGCTTTGCCCGTCAGGAAGCTTAAAACTGAATCTGTTACCCAGTTATACTCACCTCATGATATTTTAGCGTGGGCCTTATTTTTCTTGGCCCTGATTTTTTTAAAATGTGTTTATTATCGGTGATCTTGTAAAGCTGAGTAAGGGAGAATATTATATAATAAAAAACAAACAAATAAATAAGAACAAAATCTGGTTAAACCTTTGGCTAGAAGAGATTTAGTTTCCAAATGAGCCAGACATCTGACTGGTAGTGGGTAAGGAAATCATGGGTCAATTTACACCTCATCTGTTCCCTCTTGGAAAATGGATTTGTTTTGGCAAACCCCAACCTGAGTGTTTGGAAACGGGGTATTCTTAGAAGAGATCAGCAAATCCCCATGATTTCTGGACTTCCCCTGGGATCAGAGGGCTGGTTTGAACAATAATCCTGATTTTTAACAGCTTATTATGTGTGGCTCCACTTTGGGCCAAGGGGATTTATTCGTGCTTATGGCTTCAAATTCCATCATGAACCTCCGTGCTGCCCTGTGTCAGCTAAAGATTAATTATGGTAATTCTCAAAGCAACGGAGTGCATGTCACCGTTTCCATCTGGATTGACCCTCCTCCTCGGATCCAGACCTAGGGAAGGAGGCGGACTTTGGGGGAAGGGCTTGCCTTTGAGACGTCTCCCCTGAGCGCGCCCGGTTCCCCTCGAGGCCTTGACGCCGCTGTTTACAGCCCACGTGACCCCTTCTCGTACATTTATGTAGTCAGGATACATCAGAGGTAGTAATAAAACTCCAGAATGACCATGTGCTTTGAGGTATAATTCCTTTTCCAACATGGAAAATGAAAAGGCTCTTTAGACGGCAAATCTGTAAATCATCAGTCACTCCCTTGTTCTAGTAAAACAAGTTAACGTAATTTATCGGTAAATTCAATTTTCTTCAGAGTACCGTTTGTATCCCCGTGCTGTACCATGCTGGTTCGTAGCGACTTATTAAAAATAATACCCTAGGAAGTTTTCCGTTGTAGATCACTGATGGCGAGATGTGATTGAAAGAGGGCCAAAACATACTGGATGTCCTTTTCGCAAAAATTTTAGGAAATAGCGTTATTGGATCTTTTTGTAGCGTTTTGGCTTAATTTTAAATCAACTGATACCCCTCCACCACATGTACCCCATTGTTTTTCTTGGGAGCAATAATCCTGTGAGGAAAACAATCTTTATTGGATTAAGATATACTTTTATCTTTATTGAATTAAGATATACTGAGTTTATGTAGTGGAACTGCACAGTATTAGTAGCACATAGTAGTAGTACTTCTAGCTGTTTTCTGAGTATCTGCCAAACTTTCTTTTAAACAAATAAATGCATCATATATATTATCTCATTTAAACCTCATAGTCCTAGAACGCCAGTGTTATCATTATCTGCATTTTGCAACCATCTAAGGGCGGGCATTTTTATTATCTTTCTTTTATGGGTAAATGAGCTGAGGCACAGAGAGGGTAAGCCAGTTGCCCCAAGTCACACAGCTATTAAGTAGCAAAGCCGATCTTCCAATCCGGGCAGCCTGTATGCAGAGCTGCTGCTTAGACCACTATCATAGAGCTGCTTTCTTCGTCATTTTTTAGTTAATATTTAGTAAATGTATCTCACATTAAAGCGTTGCTAGAAACCCAGACTACTGCCTTCTTTTGAGAGGCAGTATGTGCCGATTTGCAGTAGCATTTCCATGAGGCTGTTGTGATGATGGTTATGAAGTTTCAGTGCAAGTGTGTGACATGTCTGATGGGTAACACTTATTGATTTTAGAATGCTAGGCATCGTTCAGGGTTCTTTACATGTGTTAAAGCATCTGATTCTACTCTATCACTGAGGACGACAACACCTCCTACTTCCTAGAATTAAAGATATTAATATATGCAAAGCATATGGAATGCACGGCCCATGGTAAGTCGTCTGTAAATGCTAGTTCTTATTACCCTTATGTTACAGGCGAGGAGACTGAGACTTCAGCGAGATGAAATAGTTGCTCACAGGCACATTGCTGCTTACAGGCAGAGCAGGGCCTTGAACTGAGGCAGTCCTCCCCCAGAGCATTCACTCGACCACCATACAAGGAAGAAAAATCAGGACATGTACGAATTCTTTTTTTTTTAGGGCCGCATGTGGGTCATGTGGAAGTTCCCAGGCTAGGAGTCAAATTGGAGCCGCAGCTGCCAGCCTACACCACAGCTCACAACAATGCAGGATCCGCCAGAGCCACATCTGCAACCTATACCACAGCTCATAGCAACGCCGGATCCTTAACCCACTGAGCAGGACCAGGGGTGGAACCTGGGTCGTCGTGGATACTAGTCAGTTTGTCCCCACCGAGCCACAGTGGAAACCCCTATTCTTTTGTTTTCACTGGCTCCCTTTGCCACTCAGAACCGAAGCTTCTGCTTTCCTTATGGGAGGCCACGTGGTGATCAGGATTTAGAGGAAACTGTCTGGCCCTCGCCTGCCTAGAGTGGAGTATCTCCTCCATCCCTTGATAGCTGAGCAATCTCTGGCAATTTACCCAGACTCTCTGGCTTCGGGTTTCTCATCTCTGCGATGGGGGGTCACTGCATCTTCAGGGTTGCCGTGAGGACTGAAGGAGAGAAAACATGCCTAAAGCTCTTTGTATAGTGCCTGGCGTGTGGTAGCGTTCACATCAGATTAGGTAATATTATTATGGCTATTAGAAATGAAATCATATTTGTATTCATAAGTATTCTTTGAATTTTAGAGTCACAGATTAAATCCTGGGAGCTGAAATCAGCGGTTTCTTGTATGAGCTGTACCAGACTCCCTCTGAAAGTCTGTGTGTGCTCATCTTATACTGAAAGTCAGAGTGTGAGCTGTGTTATCACAGGGCTTTCAGGGGACACAGTGCGGCTGCCTACACAGCTGGAGTGGGTAGTGGGGGCACCGGAGGAAAATGCCAGAATGATTGCTTTGGGGCCCGAAGAAATTGTGTTGGGCCGTTTATTCCCGTCCAAGTTCACGTAGCTCCATCAGGCCTGTTTTCAGACGTGGGATAGACGGACAAGAGAGAGCCTGACACGGTGCTCCGCGGTGGCTTCTGATGCCGTCCTCGTCTTTGATTCTTTTGTTTTCGGAAGATAAGCCAGGCGGTGGAGGCCTCTTGCACCAGCCAGCGCGCACATTTGCTGCTCCCTCCCAGACTTGTCACGCAGCCTGTATTTCTAAATAGCACAGTAGTGCATGTCGGTTATAGTTTTGATTTAATTAATTTTAAAGCAATTTCCGTTGGGTTTTGACTGTCTTCTCGGTGCTAATTCATATGCCTAGAATTTTTACAGTCTCTGCTCTCTGAAAGCCTACAGTTTCCTTCGGGGAATAACCCTGGGAAGGAGCGAAAACGGTAAGCAAAACACCGTGAGCAAACCCAAGGCAGCGTGTGCTTCAAAGCCCACTCCATTATCCAGTGGACTTTATTCTTCTTGCTTCCCCTTCCTTTTGCTGAGTTCTCCGTCCAAGAAGACGACAGTTCCCAGGTGGCTCCAGCCTCTGTCCTCAGCCTGTTTGGCCCAGTGCAGCTTAGAGGATGTCATCAGATGCCCTGTTTTGCATGCGTTTGGGAAGCACTGGCGTCTGCAGCAGAACCAGGCTTCTCTCCTGCTGGACCTTGCAGAGCCTTCACCAACCCGGAGCACAGCGTCAGCCTCTAAGAGGAGGTGCTCGTAGGCTGTGTTCATTTCTTGCAACATTACAGTTGGTGTTCGAGGGTCATGCTTGGGGACATGTTTGTTTATACAGAAGTCGTTTTTATAGACGGAAATAGTTAGGGAGAGGTACCACAGCTTAATGGTCATTGTGCTCTTATATTTAAAAAATTAAATAAATATTGTACCACAGCGCATTAAATACAAGAAAATCTTGAATTCAGAACTTGCCGGAGTGTTTTTCCTCCACATCAGATTTAACAAAAAGAGGAAACTGGGAGTTCCCTTCACGGCTCAGTGATAATGAACCTGACCAGGATCCAAGAGGATGCAGGTTCGATCCCTGGTCCTGCTCAGTGGGTTAAGGATCCGGTGTTGCTGTGAGCGGCTGTGTAGGTCACAGACGTGGCTCCAATCCTACGTTGCTGTGGCACAGGCCAGCAGCTGCAGCTCTGTTTGACCCCTAGCCTGGGATCTTGCATATGCCGAGGGTGTGGCCCTTAAAAAGACAAAAAAAAAAAAAAAGAAGAAGAAGAAGAAAGAAAGAAAAAGAGGAAACTGACAAAGAAAAAAAGAATTAATTTTAAAGCACATTTGAATTCTATACTGAATCCCGCATTCATCACATAGCTAAGAGTCTGCAAACCTCTTCTGTTTGTACAGTCAGATTCCTGAGAAACAAGCTCTCAGCGCTCAAAGCTGTCCTTTCCCCCTCCCCACCCTTGCCCCTCCCTCCTCCTTTTTACAAATGAGAGGAATTACAATATAGATTAATAAATGGATGATCATTTTTATCATAGAGATTAAGACAAAAATGTTTTCAGATACCCTAAGCTACCGAGAAAGCCATTTTTTCGTAACTTCTCAACCCTAGTAGAGTAAAGGGGGTAATTTCTTGTGTTGGTGTTTTAATCTGTGCCTTTTAATTCTTGTGAGAATAAATTCACTTTTAGCTTTTAAGATATAAGTACTTTGGAAGAATGCTGGCCGAGAAGTCAGAAGGTCTTGGTGACCTTGTCAGTTGACACCTAGAGGGGCACTCTGCCCGGAGCAGAGCGGGTACCCAGCACGTCTGTGGAATGAACTTCGTCTGCCCGTGCGTCCGCTCCTCATCTGTTCAAGGAAGAGCTTGCGCAGAATCCACCACCTCGTAGGTTCCTCAGAGCATGGGCGTGTGGGTTCTGTGGTGTTCTGCGGGTCTGGATTTTTTAGGGAACACGAAGAGATTGTTTGGGAGCAAATGCAGCTTTTAGATTGCTGTGTATTATAATAATAAGACCCCATATGAGCTTTATTTTAAAAGCTGAGTCTTCCTCCCCCTCTGCTTTATTTAGTTGATTGTACATGATATGCTTTTACTTGGAGAGAGTGAGACCCTTCTCTGCACAGAAAGAAAAGCAAAAAATTATTGCTGGAGACCGAGAAGAGTTTGCTTTCCATCTTGAAAGTCACCCACACCATTTAAAATGTTAATATCATTAAGGCTGAATTAATGCCCTTAATTAACGCTTGGAAATGTGAGCAGTTTCCTTCCGTGCAAAGGTCTCGGTATACTTTTGATTTCAGGATCACTGTGTAAAAATATAACAGATACATGACTGAAGAATGCAGTTGCTATTTATTAAATGCCTGTTATGTACCAGATAGGGAGCAATACGTTGGCGTATTTACATATGCTATCTTCTTTGTTCTTTCAAAAAACTAAGGGCTAGGTATGAAAAATTAGTTTTGAGAAAATCAAGGCTAAAGTTCAAGTAATTTGCCTAAGACCCAAGAGCTAGTACATGATGGAATAGAAATACAAATCTAGTTCTCCTCAGGGAAAAAGAAAAGTGTTTCAGGAGTAAAGAGTCCATTTCAGGCATGTGGTGGACTGCGTCACTGCGCGGTTAATAGGAAAAGCCAAGACCCTGAAAGTCGCAGTGGGCTTAGGGCTCTACAGCCCTTGAGCAAAGGTCTTCCGCAGAGGTGGGCTGTGGCGCGGCCCCCTCTCCACCGTTCACCTCGTTCACCTCGAGGAGAGCGGAAAGCCTCAAGTGACACTCCATTCCGAGTGATGCGGGCTTAGGGACAACACGGTTTTATTTGATTAATGTTGGTTGTCATGGCAAAGTCAAGATTTTCCATTTGCATATCAAGGAACCCAGACAGTCAATAAATGGTGGCACTTCAAAGATGAAAAGCGTATCTTTGGTGGCTTAAAGGTCAGGAGTGGCTGTGACTTTTTTCACACCGTGCTTAAGGCAAATGGACATAATGTCTTTTTTAAAACTCATACTTTCTTTTTCAACCTTTTTTTAACTTCCTGCTTCACATTTGAAGAAAAGCTCCAAAGGTGTGTATGCCTCTACTTCCTACAGCTCTGAGGAGATCCTCCCTAAAGACTGGACTCGCGTCTTTAAAAGATGGGCGAACACCGCTTGAATGTCCTGAGCACCTTTGTCATAGGAGTCTTAATGAGCACTCTTAGACGGTCAAGGTTGGATGAAAGCCTTGAGAGGTCATCTAGCCCTGGGCTTTGAATAAGGTCTCTTCCAAGGTTTCTATCAAGCTTGAAGTGTTATCCTTTTATGCTATCTGAAGTTTGCCCATGAAATGTGTGCTTTTGACATACTTTTTTAAAGACGTTTTGATTCTCATGGTTAAAGAGCTCAGATTTCCAGTAAAATTCCGGTATAAATTCAACTGGTTAGATTTCTTAAAAAAATATTAACTGACCAGCTTTTAAGGCAGAAAGAAACTTGGCTGTTTAAACAATTAACTGTAGACCCTGCTAAGGATACCATGCATTAAAAATAACTCTTGATATTAAAGTGTTAAGTTTTAAAACCTTAGAAGACTTCAGTCAAAACATCTCAGAAATTTCATAACCTTTAGATCGTTGCCTATTAATTGAGAAAACAAAAAAGTGCATGTGTATTTTTCTGTGGAGAACGATGCATTTTCTTCCTGGTGGCTTCAGTGACATTCCTGCTTGCTACTCAGAAAGTGCCAAATTCCCATTTCTTTCATTTACTACTTGTTCAAAATTATGTCTTACTTCAGGTTGTTCATATTTACTCCATCAGATTATCTCAGATAATGTCTTTCTTCTAGTTTTTAGTTTCCCTTCTTTTGCATGCTTGAGGGAAAAGATAGATCTCTCTTGCATTTTAACTGCTTAATCATACCGTGTATTTCTTGTCTTCCATTTCATTCTCTTTCTAGAATGCATTGTTCTTGGCGATTTCCGTTGAGTTCCTGTGTTAATTTTGACTGATTGTTTTCTGGGCTTGTTGCAAGGCCAACATCTCAAGAGCCGTCTTCAAAGAAAACTCTTGCATTGGCTTCAGGGCCGTTCACCACCCAAGCCTTTCTTTTTTGCTCTTTTCATTGCTGTTTTGTTGGAGTACTACCTGACTTCTTTTAGTTGACTAATAAACATCTCGAGTTTAACTGCTCTTCCCCTAGACTGGCTCTATCCACCGTCTTCCTTCCTTTGCTTTATTAAGTGACAACTCCATCTTTCCAGTTGCTCAGGCCAAACATCCTAAAACCATGCCCGACTCTTTCTCTCACCCCCACATCCAATCCGATGGGAGATGGTTTATCACCAAAATATATCAGAATCTCATCAGACTCTGCTGCAACTATGTGCATCACTGAGGTGGTTGCCATACTATTGTCTCAGGATTGTACTTGACAAAGGGACCTGGTCATCATGAACAGACTGGAACACCTGAGACCGGACAGCTAGGCTAGTAGCGTATTTTGCTACATTCTGATTTGAACATGAAATTGTCCCCTTCAAATACCGTTGGTAGCTATTTTCAAATAACTTGGGGCAGTCACATAGATGGAACTAAGAAGAAGTAACTGTTGGAGTTTGTATTATCTGTCATTTATACAGCAGCGTATCATAACTCTATCTCACTTGACCCTTCTCGATGGCTATTTATGTCACTGTTTTGCAGATGAAGAAACCAAGGCTCAGCATCCCAGTGATTTGACCTAATCTTGCTAATGGTGAGGACATCAGAATTTAAATCTTATTTTTCTGTTTCTTAATCTTACACTGTTTCCATTGCTTTTCTTCTGTCTTCTAGGAGGCGTAACTCGGGCCAGTAGTCTGAATTTATAGGCAGAGATTCTCCGTGAACAGAGACGGACACTCAGAATTAGTGTTTAATGTTCGACTGTGTCCCAGAGATGGCAGGTTTTCTCTCAGGGCCGGTGTGGACGTAGACACAGGTGTCCTCCTCCTTCCCCAACCCTTCCACTGCCATCACTCACGCACCCTGGCCAGGGAGGCAGGCCACGGAGACGTGCACTGATTAGCCAAGTGACCCAGTCATGCGTGTATGGACATTCTTTTTTCTCTGTATACTCTTTTCCATCATGTTCTAACCCAAGACAGTGAACATAGAAGCCACGTATCAGAGATACTGCTGGGACTCTTGCATTCTCATTTTAGTAGAACTACGTACTTTTTTTTATTCAATTATTGAAACTAAATTTTTATTCAGTTATCAAAACCGCTGAATCATTAGTCATACTCCTTCTGTCTTGTCTATTAATTCTTTAATATTGAATATTTGCAATATTTTCTTTTACCCTGGGGTAGGCCAGTGTTTTTAAAATGAAAGAGTTTTCCTGACAAACAGTTGGAAAATAAATTTTGTATTTCACATTGTCAAGTGATATTCATCTATCAATTTTCTTGTTTTTTTCTTTATTCAGAGTACTTAAGCATGTTAGATTAATATCTCAAAGCAAATCATTTCAGACAGTTTTATGATTTATTGTTTTCATGTTTGTCAGTCTTTATACATTAATCGTAAGTGAGCTTTCCATCAGATTTACAATTTTTTGTTTTGGAATTTTTAACATATAGGAGAACATATTTTCACAACATTGTTTTTAAAATCTAGTATAGAAGGAAGATTTATTTTAGCTTTGTAATCATACGCAAAGTAATTCTTACTTTTTATCTCATGGATTTTGTCAGCCAAGCAAAGAGCTTTACAGTGAATGTTGGAGACTGGCCTTTTCCTCTAACCCTCTCTCTTCTTTTCTGGCAAAGTCACTTATGGATGACTTACACCTGTCTTTCAGAATATAGATTGCTTGTCTCCTTTTTCTTTCATTATTAGTTAATTGAACAGGGATTATAGATACTGGCTTGATTTATAACCTTTCCCCCAAAGGATGAATATTAGGGTATTGGGGAAGTAACTAGTAAAAGACACTGGAATGATTTTAGTATAATTCAGTGTACTGATGAAAGATAAAAAAAGAGAAAAATCCCTGGGTATTGCAGTTGAGGACCAGGTAGTATGACTTTTTGTTATTCGATTATAACATTTGGTTTTGAAAAAAAAGGAATGCTGATATTTTCTATTAGTAGACTTCTCATACTTTATATGATGTTTCTTTGCTGTGTTACTTCCAATTCAGCTGTCAGAGCTGTCCACCAAGAGTTTTCACTTCTGATTCTGACTTTACGCAGTAACAGCACGATCGTTTGGTAGCTTTCATCTGTAGTTCATCTTCTCCTTGAATGAAAAATGATGCCGACCTCCAGGTCGCTTGGTATGCTGGGATAGGGACATGGCCGTGTCCAATTCCCAAACGCATGTGACCCGGGGGTGCTGCCGTAGGTGGATACACCACTTTTTGAACGAGGCTAGCCTGCAGTCAGGCCGTGTGTGCTGGAGGTGATACCGGGACTGACGTCGTGGGGCTGTGCCTGTCTTTTCCCAACTCTGTGTTCACTGATGTCATCCCGGCGGCTGGGAGTCCCCTGCTGGGAGTATCTACGCCACGAGAGTCACCAAATGCCACAAATCAGAGCGCTCCCCGACCCGACTTACATACATTTGCTTACACTGCACTCTTTAGTTCGTGTGATTTTGCTTGAGGTATTTAACTTCTCTGGGTCTCAGTTCCCATTTCTGTAAAACGTGGGATGCTAGTGCCTACTTCACAAACATTTTGGTGCGTGAGATGACACAGGTGACAGCACTTAACGTAGCACTTACTGAGTAGTTGTATAATGATGACAGTGGTGAAATAACCTTTTCAGGCTCAGGTTGCTCGTGTTAATGTGTGGGACCACTTTACTCACCGTGAGCTAATAGCAAGAGCAACAAGGCTGCAAAACCCTGGGAGAAATTTCTTCTGTTTTTAAGTAGACGTATTCTCGATGCGCTCTTTCTCTTGCTCGTCTTTTACCTTTCTTGGTTTTACCTCAGCGTCTCTTTTCAGTGTGTGTCAAAGGGCGAAGGACCGTGACGAGTAGTCGGAGGAGAACGTTTTGTATTTTGCAGCCCATTGCCTCTTGCCGCTTCTGAAATACCGAGTAAAACAGTTCTATGAGTATATGCACCAACAATATTTATTTTTCTTTTTTTGGCTGCCCCTGCACCATGTGGAAGGTCCAAGACCAGGGGTTGAATCGTAGCTACAGCCAGAGCCTCTGCCACTGCCATGGCAACACCAGATCTGAGCTGCATCTGCAACCTATGCTGTGGCTTGTGGCAACGCTGGATCCCTAACCCACTGGGTGAGGCCAGGAATTGAGCTCACATCCTCATGGAGACAACATCAGGTCCTTAACCTACTGAACCACAATAGAAATGCCTATCTTGTGTTTTTATCATTCTATTTTTACAGACAACTTAATTACGTTTACTTATATGCTGCTATATGTATGATGTATATTGATTATTGTAGCAGGTTGAGAAATAGATAGGAAGCAAGTAATTGCAGATACATAAAGAAGCCAGCAATTATGGCCCAGTGGCTACAACAGTAAGACCCCTGTAACTTAGGGAGCCTCTCCACGTTTGTTTCTGTTCTGACTCTCTTCTTGTAAGCGTCAGTGGTAAAAATGGGCTGTGTGAGTCGTCTTGGAGTCAACTGGAAATGCTGCGTCGCTTGTTGCTCTTTTGCTCATTTCTTGAGAGGATGGGGTCTCAGGGTAGAGCGGGTGGAAGTAGCAACCGAAGGAGAAGGAACGCGGTCAGAGCTCTGGGGCTTCTGCTGCTTCGGTGAAGTTGAACAGGGGAGGCTGGTCTTGACCGGTGAATCAGCCCTGAGGCGGGCTGCAGTGAGGCTTCCTGACACCTGGAGCAGTCGGAGAAATCTGGTGCTAAAAGGAAGAGGGAGCTCCCCTGTCTCGAGGAGAAGGTAACGAGCAAGAGAAAATCAGAGATAGAGGATGTGAAATCAAATGACGGAACTTGCCGTCTTAATGCAGACCATCTGGTCATCTTATCTTTAAAGCAGTGATTTCGCAGACATTTTTCATCTTATAGCACGATGACCATATGTCCCAGACTTCCTAGGATGGGCCAGACTTCAAGTATTTTTGCCATTGTTAGAGCATTGGTCCCAAATCCGGATCGGAAGATATGATCACTTTTCTTACACCCGCCTCTTCCAACCTCTCTTACCTTTGTCATGTTCCGTTTCCAAATGCTTAATGGCATCATCGAGCAACTGTCCAAAGCAGTGGTTCCTTTTTTCCGTCTTTTTTCTTTTTTCTTTTTTTTTTTTTTTTAGGGCTGCACCCGCAGCATATGGAGGTTCCCAGTCTAGGGGGTCGAATCAGAGGAACAGCTGCCGGCCTACAGCACAGCCACAGCAACACCAGATCTGAGCCGCATCTGTGACCTACACCACAGCTCACGGCAATGCCGGATTCTTAACCCACCGAGTGAGGTCATGGATCAAACCCGCATCCTCATGGATCCTAGTTGGGTTCGTTAACCTCTGAACCACGAAGGAAACTCCAAAAGCAGTGGTTCTTAAGTGTGACTGTGTATCAGAATCATCTGAAACATTTGTGAAAATACTGGTTCCTGAGGCACTTGCTCCACCCCTGTAGCCACGCCCCCCCACTCAGAGTCACTAGGATTTGGAAGATATTCGGGTATCTATATTTTTAACAAGTGACCCATGTGTTCATGGGGCAGCTGGTCCATGGACAGGTATTTGGAAGCCAGTGGACTGATCAGTGCCATTTACAGCTTCCTCTGGACACTGCAAAGCCTCTGACAACAGGGCTTCTCACATAGGTGTTCTTTGACTTACGGAATCTTTGAACTTAAGAATTTAATATTAAACTCGTGGCAGTGGGTCCATCAACAATTCCTGGGAGAGGGCCATAGTTTTAATCAAGCTCTCAGTAGAGTTTCTGGCCCAGAAAGGATGCAAACCCAAGGCCTCAAGGCCAAGAGTACGAGGAGACCATCCGGAGGCGAAAGGCCGTTTTGCAGTGACCTTCGGTGTAACCTCATGTTTTGTGTCCATCTTCTCATTAATCAGGACTAATTATTGACCTAATAGGAATCCCTTTTCTGGGTTGAAGGAGAAAACACACACACACACACATTCTCTTAAACATTAGATGTTACTGGTTGACGAAATTGAAAATACTTGCCTGAGAGAAGAACCATTGCTTTAGAATAAGTCACTGGTATGTATTTAGGAGAGAGAGTGTGTGTGTTTGAAGGGTGATGGTTTGTTGGGGGGGGGGCAACCTGATCACCTAGTCTAGCCTCCCCGTTTTTCTCAGCCACTCCTGCCCCTCGCTCTCCTGCCCTTCAGCTCTCCCCGTGCTTCCTCCACCGAGAGAGGTTACAGATCTATGACCCAGTGAAATCCTGTCCTGTTAAACGCTGGGGTTAATATTCTGCAGCTGTGTTGCCTCAGCTCTGGGGAGACTTCTTCCTTGACAGGCATGTGTGGTTTAGGGAGCCAAGCAATAGATTGGAAACTTCAGGGCTGTGAGTTCTAACCCTGGGTCTGCCCTGACACAGCGTGTGACCTTGGGCAATTCATTTGATCTCCGTCCAAACTCTCTGATGCTTGATAACAGGATTTTCTAGAAATCCCCCTGCCAATAGAGACATGTGGAACCACTCCACGGTTCCACAAGGGAAGGCTGCTCTTCATTGTCCTTCAGGCTTTTAACTCTCCGTCTGCCCACCTCCCTGTGCCAGGGGTCCAGAGTCCTACTGCAGCTCTTTTCCCAAGTCTTGGTTCTACTTTCTTACTCTTCTTTCCCAAACACCTCTGCAGTGCTGCTCTATTTCAGCCCTCCCCAGGATTCCAAACTTTGTCCGCAGATGCGCACCCCACAAAACCAGATTGCCCAGGCAGTGTGAACTGGGCAGAACTGGACCCTGGCCTGCATTTCGCGTGGCTACTGTAACTACAAGAGAGCTGAATTTCTTTCTCCTTTTCCCTGCTTTCTACAAAGTACAATTTATCGTTTTATGAGCCTGCACAAATCATTTTTATGCTCCCTCCACTTTTTAACATCTCCTTTTATAGAAAATGATTAAGCCAATAAATTTTATTAAAAGCAATACAATTCCAAGAATTTTTTTTTTTTTTTTGAGAAAACATGCACTATTTCAGCTTTTGGACTTTGTTAGAAGATTATTTACTCAGATAATACGTGTCTTTTAAGTTTTGGGAACACACACACACATCCAGTATGTTATCAAGAATTTGGTGGGGTGGCATAGGACAAAATGATGTTTTATAAGGAACGTTTAGATTCCTGATAATTGCTGTTTCCTCATTTCAGAATAAGGCTGGAGCAAAAGAGTCATGACTATGTTTTCTTACTAATATTTTGTCCTGCCTTCTGTCTCAAGAGACCATCATGTCTCTTCAGATGCTGGGTTTTGATGTTTTAGTCAGTTTATCTCTGCTAACCAAAGTTAAGGGTCCATGGGCTAAAATACTAAGAAGAGTCAGTGTCTGTTCATAATAAATCAGTTGAGTTGAGCACTTAGTGGCGTCAGCTAGGTTGCGGGTTCTAAGTCAGACGCCCTCTGGCTTGGCGTGGTCTTGGCGTCTGCTCCTCTGGGATAGAGAACCTTCCTCCCGCCTCGGGGCCTCCCTCGCTCTTGCCTCAGTCTGAGGCTGCCCCAAGCCCCCGACCCCCGGCATGTCTCCCAAGCAGCTTCCTCTGCTGTGCGCCATCCTCCCCTCTCTCCATCAAAATCTCTTGGGGGTCGTTGCCAACCTGGAAATTGTTGGAGAAAATGTCTGCTTATTATTTCTGGGCAGAGGAAGAGTGTGTTACAGTCATAGCAATGGTTAAGCACTTTTTTTCAATTCTTCATGGATGCTTTTGCACTTAATCATTACAATAATCCTTCGAGGTCTTTTGTAACCCATCCTATAGATAAACAAAAAAGCGTTGAGGTAGTTTGTCTAGACTCGCAGGAGGAGTAAACAACTGATCTGAGACCTGCTGCTTACCTGCTGTGCCCCTTCTTTGAGAAATAGCCGGGTGCATCTTTGTGTGTGGTTTTAACACCATGATGGTTAGACCCCAGTGGCGGGAGGAACGGCTGTGTGGGTGGCAGGAAAGTGGAGCGTGGGGCGGGGAGCCGGGAGAAAGGACTCTGTTTCTCCCCTCTTTCTTCTCTCTCTTTCACCCCCTCCCCCACCACACCCCAGATCCATGTACACACGCAGCCCATAGGCGTGCACACTTATGCACTAAGCCAACCGATAATCTTCTGTTGTTTTCCCGCGGGACTTCCAGATGATGCTCCATCGGAAGAAAGAGTTTCCCTGTGAAATACAAACAAGCTCTGAAAGTCACTGCCTGCTACCTTCCCTCTTATCATACTGCCTCCTTATCTCCCCCGCCCCGATCTGGAAATGCTAATGTGACTCAGATGTTGGGGGAGGTCACCCTTGTCTCTGAGGTCACCCTGTCCTTTGAGATTTAAATAACATGGTCTCAACCCCACATTCCATATCTCCTGGAAGGTTCCAATGCCATCCCCCAGATTCCTGCACATGCTCAAAGCTATTCTCATGGGAATTTTTTCCTGGTAAACTCTTGACCTGCCTGCATCTTATCTCCCCAACTGCCTTGTTCTCTGCGCTCCGTTCTGACCCCGAGGGGAAGGCAATCCTTTCCCCTTAATGAGCATCCCCGCTTCATCCCCAGCTCACTCCCACATAGCGCTGTTCCACAGCAAAGACCTGCAGGCCACAGGGGAGAGTTTATATTCCAGCCAAACAGTTAAGGAGCGTAGGAAGCATCCTTGCTCTTAAACGTCCTTCAGCTCCTTCGCCACCAGGAGGTTCTTGTCGGCAGCCTTCCTCGGCCACACCAGGGCCCCTCTCAGCTCCTCAGCCTCCCAGCCGCTGCATCGCACCTCTCCCTTCCTTCTTGTCATCCCTCAGTCCCCAAATCCCCGGTGTTTCTTCACCTGGGCTCTGTTGGCTGCCTCCTTCTGAACCGAGGCTTCCAGAACCTTGCCTTTCTACCCCAAACAACTGACCAGGGCATTTTTCTAAGCAAAGGCCATTTCCTCTGCAGGAGAAACCCTGGTGCAGGTTGTTGAAATGAGTGTCGTCCCCCCCGCCCCCAATCTGCCAGAACAGAGAATATCCCTGTTGGAGAGACAGAACCGGGCTGATCGGCCAGCGCAAATCAGGGGCGCATTCCCCATCTCGCTGGAGAAGAGTCGTGGGCTTGTGTGAAGGGGGAGGAAACAGTCTGTCATTTTCCTGAGCTGTTAATTCCAGGAGTGACAAAAGCCATTTCTCAGGCAGATACTCAGCTACGCACGTCACATTTTTTCATGTAATTGAAATTCACATTCTGAGACGTACAAGTTCGTGTTATGTTATTTTATCTATTTTGCTTTTTCAGCCCCACACCTGTGGCATGTGGAAGTTCCCAGGCTAGGGATCGAATTGGAGCTGCAGCTGCCGGCCCACACCACAGCCCTGGCAACTCGATCTGAGCTGCCTCTGCCACTTACACGGCAGCTTAGGGCAATGCTGGAACCTTGACCCACTGAGCAAGGCCAGAAATTGAACCCACATCCTCATGGATGCTCGTCGGGTTCGTTACCACTGAGCCACCATGGGAACTCCCCATATGGTCTTTTAATCATGAAGGAGGTTGAGCCACCTGCCCAGAGGCCCCCCAGTGCGGCCTGCTTGGGCTGCACACTGACAGCTGCAGGCTCCAGATCAGTACGATGCTGTTGGGCCGCCTCGTGGTCCAGAGACTTCTCTGCCTCAGTACCCCAGTCTGCCTTCGGGCATCCTTGCTCCCCTGGGACAGCCCCTCAGACTCCCTGTCATTTTCCTGCCTCCCGAAAAACTCTCGTAGACTCTGAGGGATGCAACTACGTTCAGTTCCCCTCCGGGAATTCGCGCTTTTTCCAGTATCCAGCAAGACTTGAGCTTGATCTGCAAGTCATGTTCACTGTATATTTGAATATCTGTTTTTCTAAATGAAATGCGCTAAGCAGAGTCTTTTTTTGTTTTTGTTTCTTTTAACAATAATGAGAGGAGTTCCTGTTGCGGCTCAGTGGGTTACGAACCTGACTGGTATCCATGAGGATGTGGATTTGATCCCTGGCCTCCCTCGACAGGATGCGTACCTGGCGTTGCCGTGAGCTGTGGCCTAGGTCACAGATGCGGCTTGGATCCTGCGTTGCTGTGGCTGTGATGTAGGCCAGCTGCTGGAGCTCCAGTTCAACGCCTAGCCCGGGAACTTCCGCATGCTGCAGGAGTGGCCCTAAAAAAGGAAAAAACGAAAAAACCCACCACCACAACAATAATGAGAGAGCTTGTGGGGAAAAACTCAGGCAGTCATGGGCCTAATCCTGGTTCTGTGTCTTTTGTGCCCCAGGGCGAGTTGCTGGTCCTCCCTCTGTTCTGTATGATGACACTGACTTCAGGCCGTAGTGTGTGGCACTCGAAAATGCTCGATAGATAGCAGTTTCCCTCTGTTTATTGCTTCCAGCTGAAATTCTCCTATCAGCCTGTTTGCTTAGTATTTGTTCAAAATATCAAATGGTTTCAACATTGGACTGGGGAGGAAGGGGATTTATGAATATGTTTTATTTTTCCAACTTTCCTTAGTTTTTGTATACATTTTCTCACAATAAGAACGAAAATCAGAGGTATTTCTTTCTTTCTTTCTTTCTTTTTTTTTATTTAAGGGCTGCACACGTGCCATGTGGAAGTTCCCAGGTTAGGGGTCAAATCGGAGCGCCAGCTGCCTACCTACACCACAGGCACAGCAACTTGGGATCTGAGCCATGTCTAGACCAACACCACAGCTCATGGGGATCCGTAACCCACTGAGCGAGGCCAGGGATCGAACACGCATCCTCATGGATACTAGTTAGGTTCATGATCGCTGAGCCACGACGGGAACTCCCCAAAGAGGTATTTCTAAATACCAAGAGGAAGAGGCCTGATTCCCAGCTCCTAAGGTTGGTGACGTTTGAGAAGCACGCAGACAAGGAAGCAGAGGAGGATTCAGGCCCCATGAGAAGAAAGTCCTCTGCCAGGGCTCGTCGGCACGTCGGCTCTTGATCGGGCGGGGTGAGCAGAGGTCACGTATCTGCAAAGTGGAACACGTGGCCCGTGTTCCCCTGAGTCTAGCCGCTTACTGACTTCTAGATTTGGGGTTTTTATGTCATCAGCAGTTACTGCAGAGAGTGACTTTACATCCACATTTACTGTGTTTCGTTGTTCAAACGGGCTCATTTGAGCGCCGGGTGCTCACCGCAGCGAGGCTGGGTGGTTCGCACCCATCCAGTGACTAGACGGATCTTCTCGCCATAACCGTAAGCGCAAAACGTCTACACCGGCTTCTCCAGAGCCGCCAGTGGGCAGGTAGGATTCCGTCACGGAGTACATGCCGTTTAGTCTCCCCTGAACGCGGTGGTGCTCTTCAGGCGAGCCACCTGCAGCCCCGGGCGCGGGCGCACAGCAGGGTTCCTGTCCTCGTGAATTCAGAGATGTCACCTGACAGCAAATCCGCCTCCTCCTTAACAGCCGCAACCGCAAACTCAAAGCACGCGTGTGTCTAAGATAACGTGGGCTTTCTCCTTCCAGGTCTCCGTTATTTCTGAACATGAATAGGAGTAAACACTGAAATGTACTTTCTGTTTAAGCATATTTTCTCCATGGCATTAGGTCTCCAACCTCACTCCCCATCAAAGTTGCCAGGTTCCTAGGTGCCTCCCCTCCTAGGTTCTGACTGAATTAACGTGGGATGGAAGCTAAGGAGCTTGGCTTTTCCAAAGCTGCTTCTTGAGTACTTCCACCACAGAGAGTGCCCGTCTTTCATATAACCACTTTACGGACAACCGGTGCATACGAATGACTCCTTTTCCGTCCCTCACGTATCTCTGTTCCCTACCTTCGCCCGCTTCCTCCATCCCAGCTCCATGTGGTTTCTGGATAGAAAGTTGTTTTGCAAATACCCCTGAGAACCAAACCCAGGAGCCACATAAGAAGTGGATGCTCCCTACTCTGCTCGTCTCTGCATGGGACTCCCCATGCAAAGTCAAGGTTTTGTGTGGGTTCATCTGATTGGTGGAACTAAGGACTAAGTCTTGCCTGGAACCTGAATAACAAGAGTGTTTTGGGGAGTTCCCGTTGTGGCACAGCAGAAATGAATACGACTAGGAACCATAGGGTTATGGGTTCGATCCCTGGCCTCTCTCAGTGGGTTAAGGATCTGGCGTTGCCATGAGCTGTGGCGTAGGTCACAGACATGTCTCGGATCTGGCGTTGCTGTGGTTGTGGTGTAAGCCGGCAGCTGCAGCTCCGACTCGACCCCTAGCCTGGGAACCTCCTTATGCTGCGAGTGTGGCCCTAAAAAGACCAAAAAAAAAAAGTGTTTTGGATTTCTCTCCCCACCCCATTCAATTTTTAACTCTCCAGTCTCTTGCTAAATAGAAGGGAGCTAGAATAGACCTTGGACCCATATATTCTCAGCATCAGCTAATTCCCTTGAAGCTTGAGTATTTGCACTTCTCTTTATTACATTTTCCTAACTGGCATCGTTTATAAAGTGAATTTGGGTCATAGAATTCTGTGAACACTTTATTCTAGTCGTTTTGTTTCTGTGAGGGCGGAAAACATTTCTAGGATCAAAGAACATTCCTACCAACATACTTTTAGACTGAAGTTCTTTATAATGTGAAGACTGCCTTTTTGGAGGAACCGTCTTGTTACACATGTGTGTGTGCGTATGATGAGGTGTTTGTGTTATGGGTGTTCTCTGAATGTAAAGGATCTTGAATAGCACATATGCTGTAATTAGTCTTGAGGTCCATTGGCGCCAGCCGGGCCCTGAAGTGCCGTAAAAATTAGCGTAGATGTAGATAGCACTTACGGAGCCCTTACGTTGTGCCAGGAGTCATGTCATATATACATGTGTGTTCTAATATTTAATGCTTATAGTCCAATGAATTAGACATAATTATTATTATCCCATTTCACCAGGAAGGCAACTGAACTTAAGAGAGACTAAGTATCGTGCCCAAGAGCCATAGCTGGTAAGTGGCATAAGGGGCACTCGAATCTAGGTCTCAAATCATCCAACAAAAATTAATATTAGTGTAACTGGAGTGTAGGTATTTTATTGTAATTGAATACCAGATGGTGTCATTTGTTCTTTCTCCATCTCTTTCTGCCTCTTTGTTGGGGTGTGTGTGTGTGTGTGTGTGTGCAGCTTTGAACATGTTGAGTTTGATGTCCTGTGGGGCATTCTTTTATCTTCCCATCTTTGTTTAGAATGAAATGGAAGATTAACAAGTTTATTCATCTGAGCTCCAAAAGAAACACTAACCCACATTTGTCCAAATGGTAAGCAGGAAAGGAGAACGTACAGATTCACAGCTCATCAAAAACTAGAACACTTCTGTGATACTTCACCATCTGCTGGTCAGAAACTCAAGTGAGCCATCTGGGCACTAACTAAGCAAAGACCGTGTTATTGAGGTACCTTCCTACGTCGCCGAGAATTCTACCTTGGCCATTAGCCAGTTCCGAGCCCTGCTGGCTAGCTGTCATGTAAAAGTGGAATTCCCAGTTCAGGCTCTCACCCAGGCAGACCTTGGCACGTGTAAGACTGTGCACCTTCCTCTTTGCCACTGTCAGAGGTCCCGATGCCCTGCGCTCCGTGGAAAACCGTGTTCACCGAGGCCACGTATGACCCTCCAAGCTGCCTTATCCAGTTGCATCTTGCCCCCTGACTGTTTTCCCTTTCTAAAGCCTGCCCTCCCGCACTTTCTAGAAATGCACACCCTGCCACTTTTCCGTCTACCCTTTTATTCTTTCTCCTCAGGCATCTCCTTAAAAGTTCCTCTTCTGTTTTGTCAGTCCCTAAAATTTAGATGTTTATCAGGGTCCTTTGTTTGGCCTTTGGGGTTCAATGGGAGCTCTTGGCAAGTCTTGGTAACGTCTGACTCCTCACGTCGTCCCCAAGGAAGAGGGATGATTAAGTGGGATCAAGGGCAGTGACATTTATTAGAACAGGTGCAGGGGCTTCTCTCACTCTCCATCTGGCTCTCAGTTCTTACTCTTGGACAATCCTCTCGTTCTCCCGTGAACCTGGGAGCAATATAGGTTTGGAGCCATTACTGCCAGGGAAGTACCTTATCCTAAGACTGCCTAGGGGTCTGGATTAAACAGTCTCTCTTCTGGACCACGGAAAAACCCCTCGCTCGGTCCTCTTGTTCCCCTCAACGTGCTTTTTCTTCACGCTTCTCCTTGACATTGGAGTGATCAGGTTCAGAGGACTGAGGCTTGCGTTTCAGTTTAGGGCCGATAGACTCAGCACCCTCTCAGCTTGCTATGCCTGCTCTGGACCCTTGGCATCTGCCTCCAGTTTTAGAGCGAGGATGGTCCAGTCCCACCCACGCAGGGGCTTCCTACCGTGCTGAAGGTGCAGGGGTGTAGGGTAGAAATGGGAGAGCATCCCCTTGACCTTGTTGCAGTTCTTGACCTGGGAGCTTGTGTTTCCTTAAGGAATTGTGAGGGGAGTTTGAGGATAAAGGGCGGAGCTTGGGAATTCAGTGGCAAGACCGAGTTCAGGGTTAGTAGCTGCAAGCTATTACACTTAGCGTGGATAAACAATGAGATCCTACTGTATAGAATCCTTGGGATAGAATATGATGGAAGATAATATGAGAAAAAGAAGGTATATATATGTGTGACTGGGTCACTTTGCTGTACAGCAGAAATTGGCATCATGTTGTATATCAACTACAATTTTAAAAAAAGAGAAAAAAGTTTAGAATTCTGCCTTCTATCTTTTAAGAGATTTCCGTCAGTCATAATGTACGCAAGCTGCTTGTCATTCTCTATACCCCTCTTTTGCTTCTGAACAGAACTCAGCTGCCGGCCTTTGCAGCACTCCTGTCTTCGGTCCAGTCGCCTCCACTCTGTACCAGCCACATGTCGTCATCTGGAAATTCGTCCTTGGCTGTGCCCCACAGGACCTGACATGTGCCACATAAGCTCATACTCTTTCCTCTCTCACCCCTGAACCTGCTCTTCTTTATCTCAACCGTAGCAGGCATTCAGGTCAGAAACAAAGAGGTGGCCCTTGCCCTGGCTCTCTCTTTAGCCCCCGTTCACCTGTCATGAGGTTACACAGAGAGACCCTTTGAAGTCGCTTCCTCGAATCTGCCCTCTCTTCTTTCCTCTCCCTGCCACTGCCTCTCTAAGGCCTTCATCATTTCTCACAGTCTTACAACGAAAGCATCCTCGGGGGGCTCTCCACGTCCAGTCGGCTCCTGACCGCCGCTCGCTGTGTCCATGGACTGGGTTGCAGTTGTTCAGGACAAGACCCGAATCCCTCATCTCGCTCCTCTGCAGTCCCCTCTGTCCTCTCTGCCTGTGCTCTCTTCCCACGGAGGGCGTCTGGTCCCAGAGCCTGCTCCCTCCTTCCGTTTCCCCGGGATCTCCAGCCCCCTGCTCGCTCGGCCCCGGGTGTGCCCACCCTGAAGATGCTGCTCCAGCGTCACAGCCTCCTTTCTTCCTGGCCCCTCTGCTCGGGACGTGTTCCTCCCCCATCGTCCCCCAGCACCCTCTGCTCTGCCCTGTCACAGGACCTGCCTCATCACAGTACACGTTTCCATTGACTCGCCCCTTCACGCAGCCTGTCCTGGGTCCCGTCATCGTCACAAGCCCAGCCCAGCACGCAGCCCTCGCTTTCTAAGCAGAATCTGTGTGGTTTCAATCGGTGAATGATGCACTTATCCAGAAGGAAAGAACCCGTATGCCATGCTTCGGGACCTGTGAGCCACGCCCTTGAAATCGGAGCGTCTCTCCTGTGGGGAGCGAGTGATAACCCAAGGGCGACAGAAACTGCTTCTTCCCGGGTGTGGAGGGCTCAGAGGAAGCCTCGAAGGTGGACTCAGTTCATCAGGAGGTCGAGGCGCCCTGTCGCTGCAGCTGTGAACATGGGGTGTGTGGCCTGCGGTGACCCTGTGAGGCTGGAAGAGGGGTGGGGGTGTGGCAGGAGGAAGGGGGCAGTTTTGAAGGACCTCGCGAAGGGGGAGGGTGTGCTGTCCCAGTCCGATGGTCTGTCGTGAGTGAGTGGAGAATCAAGGTCTTGTGTTGGAGCGCCTGCAAAGCCGTTGTTCGTTGTTCGGAATCGGTGATGAGCGTTAAGTCATCCGCGTCTCGGAGGTCCCGTCGGGGCGCAGCAGAAGCGCGTCCGACTGGATCCACAAGGACGCGGGTTCGATCCCTGCCCTCGCTCGGTGGGTTAAGGATCCGGTGGTGCCATGAGCTGTGGTGGTGTAGGTGGCAGACGTGGCTCGGATCTGGCGTGGCTGTGGCTGTGATGTAAACTGGCAGCTGTAGCTCCGATTCGACCCCCAGCCTGGGACCCTCCATATACCATGGGTGCGGCGCTAAAAACAAAAGAGCAGCCTCGTCTGTCAGACTATGTGTACATTGTGAGATAGCAGTCTTTGCGACTCTGGATTCCATAATTCATCCAAGTACGAAATGGACCTTATACGTACAATATCAAGGGAGGAAAATATTCATGACCCTTTTGAAGCTCTGGCCACCCACAAGCCAAGCTCCACTTTGGGAACTGCAGAATTAGATTGAGAAGCTCCAGAGCCTGAGGTAAAGCATCTCTAACTTTTTCTTTTTAATTTTTTTTTTCAGCCTTTTTAGGGCCACACCTGCAGCATATGGAAGTTCCCAGCCTAGGGGTCAAATTGGAGCCGTAGCCTCGGGCCTACACCAGAGCCACAGCAACGCCAGATCCAAGCCGCATCTGCGACCTACACCGCAGCTCGCGGCACCACCAGATCCTTAACCCACTGAGCGAGGCCAGGGATCAAACCCATGTCGTCATGGATACTGGCCACGTTCATTACTGCTGAGCCACCATGGGAGCTCCAAACACCTCTAAATATTCGAGGCCGGTTTCAGAGGGGGAAAGAAAGCCCTAGCAGTTCGTGGGGGGGGGGGGGGCTCTCGGGGGTCGCTCGCCTACCTTCCTCCTCCCTTCTGGCGCCCGCTTCTCTGTTTCAACCCACACTCAGGCACAGGACGCCCCTGACCTCCCCCTCGGTCAGCCTGCCCAGAATGCCCTCTGTGCTTCCCCGCACCTCCTCTGCCCCCTTCCTCTGTGCCGTCAGGCCGCCCCCCGCCCCCCGCCCTGCCAACAGCTCCCTCACTTCACCTGCTCCCCCACTCACTCCTCCAGTGGCCGTTCTTCAGCCCAAACCCAAGTCCTCTGACACCAGCTACCCGTCAGGTCACACGGAGGGAGAAACCCCTTGTCCTTCCCCACTTGCTGAGCTCCATCCTGTCTACACTGCATCTCAGGAAGCAGGGAAGGAGGCTGCTTCTTCTTCAGCTCCTGCTTCGTCAGTTCACCTGATAAAACCCCTGCCCTCTGCTCAACTGGCTCGACCCAGTATCTGAGAACCAAGAAACTATCTCTCAGGAAAGAGTAACTGCAAAGTAAGGATAAGCAGAAGCCAGAAAGAGCATCTGTACCACGTCCCACTGTAACACCATTTGGGGTGAAAAGACTTTGCACGTGAACACCATCGTGCTATTGGAACAGAAGTGCTGTCTTCCTCTTGTTCTCACGTCCTGTCTTCAGTGGAGAAGAGAACCCTTGTGAATGTTAGAAAAGGCGGGAAAAGAGCCTTTTTTTGAGTCCCTTCTCTAGGCTAAGACGTTTCTGAATCCTCAAGACAGGAAGATAATGAGATATATGTTCTATTCCCAAAGAGCTCCCAGTTTGGTACAGAAGGTAAAAATGTATAACAAATATTTTAAAAGTTGTGGGAGTTCCCGTCATGGCTCAGCAGAAACAAGTCTGACTAGTATCCATGGGGATGCAGGTTCGATCCCTGGCCTCACTCAGTGGGTTAAGGATCCGGCATTGCTGTGAGCTGTGGTGTAGGTCACAGATGTGGCTTGGATCTCTAGTTGCTGTGACTGTGGTGTAGGCCGGCAGCTACAGCTCCTATTTGACCCCTGGCCTGGGAACCTCCATATGGCGCAGGTTCGGCCCTAAAAAGACAAAACAAAAAGTTATGTAGTAGAGTACACACAAGATTCTGAGCTAACAGAATGGAAATGAATTAACTGGAGCATGTATGCGTGAGTGTGTGAGTGTGTATGTCTGAAAGAAAGGGAGTGAGAAAGAGAGGAGAGAGGGGGAGAGAGAGAGAGAGAAAATCCCACTTGTTTTCTCTAAAACTCCCGTGAGATAATTATCACATCTCTCTTTTATAGATTAGAGGATGGAAGCTCCGCGTGGCTGGGTCCTTTGACCCGGGTTATCTGATAAGTGGGTAACGTGACGTTCACACCAAAATCCAAAGTCCAGAGTTGTTTTGTTTCACGCCGCTGTGTCCTGTCTTCACAACCCCGAGTTCCAGGAGCGTGGAAAAGGCAGCAGGGTGGAAACAGGAGGCAGTGTTGGTTGTCATAAGCCCCCGGCTCTACGTAGCATAGATGCACCCTGCAGCTCTACCTCAGATGACTCTGGGTTCCTCTCAGCAGCGTATCTACGTGATAAGAAACCCTTTAGCCCCCAAGCCACGCTCCTGGTGTGTGTTTAATAGCACCTTTTCTTCCCAGTGTGGGCTGTGCGTATGCATGTTGTGGGCCTTGTACCTCTCAAGCTTCCTGGGCAAGAGCTAGGAGGCCCACCCTGTCACCAGCGGCGTAGATTCAGTTTCACAGAGGTCGTTTGTACTCGTCGGAGAATCGCATCAGCGGCTGACCTGCACGATGGCAAAAGGGCCCTTTCGTGATCTGAAACGTTGTGTTTAAGTTGGATCTGGGCAGCTGGGGTCGGAATGAAGCGATTTGACTTTAGACCCTTTGGCGATGGGGAGGGCAATGTCACAGATTCCTCAGAGGAGACCCTTCCTGTAGATGCCGTCGCTCCCGAGACCTAAGACCAGTTCCATCTCAAAGTCCCGGGTAGAACAATGACAGCCACAGCGAGACGACCGCCGAGGTGAGATTCCCATGCCGACGGACCAGGCGCTCTCTCTTCTCTAGGGGAACGGAGGTCTGCGTCATTGCTACGTGGGTTTGAACTTTTTTCTCGGAGAACCTGGAGCCCTCCCCTGTTTGCACCCACGTGTGACTTAACCCTGCGTGGGCTTTGAAGTGAACAGGTTCTTTCTTTGGACTCGGATCTTACCCTCTGTGGATGCCTGCAGCCCAGAGACTTGGCTACCTCATTTATTCTGTAATGCTAGCTCCAGGGAAGCAGGACCTCATTCACCACCGTGGCCTAGAATGGTGCTTTGCAGAAGTATGTGTGTAATAAAACTGGTGCCTCTAGATGCTCAGGAAGAGCCACACGTGCCTGAGATGGTTCTCAACCTGGGATGGAAGTCCTGCTACACTGGCTGTACAGCAGCATCCTAGCAAAGGTGGTTTTTCTTTTTCCTTAAATTTCCCCCCAGTTTTATTGAGATGTAATTGATACATAATATTATTTAGTTTAAGGTGTACAGCAGAATGATTTGATACACAGACGTTTACATTGTGAAATGATTGCCACAAGTTTAGTTAATATCCATCACCTCGCGGAGCTGCAGTTTTTTTCTTTGTGATGAGAATTTTTAAGATCTAGTCGCTTAGCAACTTTCAAATGTACAATTCTGTAGCTGGAAGTTTGTACCTTTTGCTACTTTCTCCCAATTTACCCATCCGCCAGCTCCCACGTCTGCCAGCCACAAATCCGATGTCTTTGTCTATCTCTAAGTTTGACTTTTTAGATTCCGCATAGGCGTGTGCTCACGCAGTATTCGCCTTTCTCTGTTTGACCTACTGCACTTAGCGTAACGCCCTCAAGCTCTGCCCATGTGGTTCCAAGTGGCAGAAATTCCCGGTTTTTTAATGACCGAGTAGTAGTCGTGTTTTCTTTGTCCATTCATTCGTTGAAGACTCTTAGGTTGTTTGTGTGTCTTGGCTGCTGTAAATAATGCTGCAGTGAAAGTGAAGGTACAGGTGTGTTTGGGATAGCGGTTTTGTCACCTTTGGAGAGACACCTGAAGCGGCCTTGCCAGATCACGTGGTAGTTCCGTTTTTAATTTTTCGAGGATCTCCACACTGTTTCCCACAGTGGCTGCACCAGTTTACCTGCCGCCAGCGGTTTGTAAGGGTTCGGTTTTTCCACATCCTCGCCAACACTTGTTGTTGTTGTCTCTTGGTTTTGTTTCTGTTTTTGCTTCTGATGCTGGCCATTCTCACAGGGCTGGGCTGGGCTGGGGTGATATCTCCTCGTGGCGGGTTTACATTTTCCCCAACAGCTAGTGGCATTGAGCACCTTGCTCTGTACTTGTCGATCGTTCGAATGTCTTCTTTAGAAAAACGTCAATTAGCAAAGCTTTGATATTCTCCTTTGCTTGCCTTTTGCTAGAAGATGACAAGTACACGCTTTTGTATCAGGCTCTGTGTAAAACTCATGGCTAGTAAATGCCACACTTTCTCAGCTGAGTCTTCTACCTCGGTATCCTCGGAAGTCTTCTGTGACGGCCACCGGTTTGGCTGTTGAAGCGTTTGTCTTTCTGCAGTTCCCTTTCCGCTTCCAAGTCAACCTCACTCAGCTTGGAGAAGAACCAGGCAGACACGAAGCAGAAACGGGGAGTGGCCCCACCAGTTCCTTTCTTCTGATTTTCTTGTCCTTCCATGGCTGTGCAGGAAAAAAAATTAAGTTATACAGCTGTTTCCACACAGGTTATATAAAATCATAGGCATTCATTCAAAAACACATTTGATGAGTGTTAACTGTGTTAGTCACACACAAATTTTTGAAAATATGATTTATTTTCTCTGCATCCTCATAAAAGAGAATTAGAATCTCTCATTTAGAACTGCGAAACAGCGATTAGTTTGCAAGTCACTTGAAATTTAAGGACAATAGCATTTCTAAATGCCACTAAAATTGTTGTTAGTAACCCACGCGTCCTGCAAGTCTGATACAGACTGCATTGTAAAGAGAGCTTTCTTTAGCTAATATATATACTTTTTTTTGAAAAGAAGTATTCCTAGGAGAAAACATGAGGGAGGGAGAAAGGGGGAGGGAGAATCCGAGAGAGACAGATTTGGAAGGGTTTCTTCAAATATTATAGAACAACTATATTATAAATATTATAAGATCAGCTAAAGGAAGAATCGTGAGTGTCTTACACCTTTGTATCACCTGGTGAAGGTACTCAGCAACTTTAGCTCCGAGTGCCTGTAAAGACATACTTTAATAGAAGTTAAAAGTGTCTGTAATTTTTTCTTTTAAATGTATTAACACTTAGTATTAAGGATTAAAAGAAAAATTCTCCCTTTTCTGTAAATGATACACAGCATACGCAGAATCTGACCTCTTTGTAGAAAGACAGACCTGCGCTAAAATGGACTGACTCGGCTCAGGGTTATTGAGCATATTAAAATTTGCTTGCAGTGAACCGACATGCAGACAAATGTTTATGTGAAGTCTGTTGTCAGTGTATGTGTTGAGTCACCTGCACCTCCAGCCAGGGAAATGATGCTTTTTAGCAGGTGCTTGGTGCCAAATCAGGCAATCCGAACTTGTCTTTGAACGTTAGAGTTGAGCTCTAAATGCTAGAAGAGCTGAAGAGCCGGTTCTCGCTTGCTTGTTTATGCTACGAATCTAAAAATACAACAAACTAGTGAGTGTAACTAAAAAGAGGCAGACTCCCAGGTGTAGAGCACAATCCAGTGGTTACCGGTGGGGAGGAATGCAGTTTAGAAGTGTGAGAGTGAGAGGAACAGATCGTTAGGTATAAAATAGACTCAGGGATGTGTTGTACAACATGAGGGAATAGAGCCAATGTTTTGTAATACCTGTAAATGGAAAGTAACCTTTATATTTTGTAAAAAAAAAATTTTAAAAGAAATTTAAAAAAATTTAAAAAGCAAAATTCAGTAATTCAAAAGATTTCAAGGCTTCTAAACAGAGCTGTGGAGATCCAGAGAAGGTTCATTTCTCATACAAAGGGGTATTGTGTGATAATCTGCGTATCTTTTGCTTTTGCATAAATATACATATATATTTAAAAGTTGTAGGAGTTCCCGTCGTGGTACAGTGGTTAACGAATCCGACTAGGAACCATGAGGTTGCGGGTTCGATCCCTGCCCTTGCTCAGTGGGTTAACGATCCAGCGTTGCCGTGAGCTGTGGTGTAGGTTGCAGACACGGCTCGGATCCTGCGTTTCTGTGGCTCTGGCGTAGGACGGTGGCTACAGCTCCGCTTCAACCCCTAGCGTGGGAACCTCCATATGCCGTGGGAGCGGCCTAAGAAATAGCAACAACAGCAACAACAACAAAAGACAAAAGACAAAAAAAAAAAAAAGTTGTAGGGGTTCCCATCGTGGCTCAGCAGTAATGAACCCAACTAGTATCCATGAGGACACAGGTTCGATCCCTGGCCTCTCTCAGTGGGCTAAGGATCTGGCATTGCCATGAGCTGTGGTGTAGGTTGCAGGCTCGGCTCCAATCTGGCATTGCTGTGGCTGCGGTGTAGGCCAGCGGCTATAGCTCCAATTTGACCCCTGGCCTGGGAACCTCTACACAACCTCAGGTGTGGCCCTAAAAAAGACAAAAAATAAAGTTGTACTCTTTGGGTAGTACTAGTACTAAATCAAATACACTTGCTTCGTAGTATTATTTTCAGAGCAAATATATTATTTTATGCAGTGACAGGCTCACTTTACCTTCTCCTCAGGATGAAGATGAAAATTTTAAATATGAAAATCATAGGGATTTTCATTCAAAATAGAGGAAAAGAAAAGAATTCCTTTTATTCTCATTTTTAATTCTTGGTCAAGATGGCAGAATGGGTGTCCCTCTCTAACCATTTGGAACACAGAAAGTTGGGAAGGGGAAGAACTTAAAGAGAAGTGGAGTTTCACTAAAAGCAGAATTTAAAATAAAAATCTATAATGAACAAAATCAGAATGAAAATCCACATGGTGAGCAGGAGCTGAAATCCTGGAGGTACTGAAACTGGGAAATGGGAGAAGGGCCAGTAGCCCAGGGCCCATGAGGCAGTAAACCTACCCACCATGGTGAGTCACAGAGACCATGCCCTCTGTGATGTCAGGGGCTGATTTAGAAATGACCTGGCAAGGAGCAGTTCCTGCTGTGGCTCGGTGGGTAATGAACCTGACTAGTATCCAAGAGGATGCAAGTTCGATCCCTGGCCTCACTCAGTAGGTGAAGGATCCCATGTTGCCCTGAGCTGTGGAGGAGGTCATAGCCGCAGCTCGGATCCTGCATTGCTGTGGCTGTGGTGTAGGCTGGCAGCTATAGCTCAGATTCAACCCATAGCCTGGGAATCTCCATATGCCATGGGTGCGGCCCCCCAAAAAAAGGAAAAAAAGAAAAAACCTGGCAAAGAGACCAAGCAGAGCTACTCACTCATTCTAGTAGATTTTCCCGTAATGATTCCATTTGCTATTGTGGAGTCTAGGACTTTCGGCCCCCACTGGGCAGTGCCCCAAGCTTCTAGTACCAGCCCGTTCTGAACTGTGGACTCTCAGGTCAGGCTGAGGCAGTCGTGAAACTGCTCACTGTCTGGACCTGAGCTTAGGAAGAGATGAAACCAAAGAAACAAAACAATAAAATTTCCTTACCAAGAACTCACAAAACTCAAATTTAAGACTTTGGGGACATTTAAGCCTATGAAAGATAGTGAGTATAGCCAACAAGTGGTAGAAATTTCACTTGAGAAATTAGAAATAATTAAGCAGTAGTCAAATGATTTCAGTAAATTATTTTCCTGTCTTTGAAAGAATAAGAAAAGGACTGGTATTTAAATTAAGCAGTAATAGGAAATTGTGAATCAAAAATCAAAAGATTTGAAACTAGTATGAATGAATGCAGCTAAGAATCTGTCAGAAATCTTGCAAATGGAGTTCTCTTTGTGGCTCAGTGGGTTCCGAACCTGACTAGTATCCATGAGGATGCAGGTTTGATCCCTGGCCTCACTCAGTGGGTTAAGGACCCGGCGTTGTGGTGAGCTATGGTGTAGGTCACAGATGCAGCTCGGATCCTGCATTGCTGTGGCTGTGGTGTAGGCCAGCAGCTGTAGCTCTGATTCTACCCCTAGCCTGGGAACTTCCATATGCCACAAGTGCAGCCCTAAAAAGAAAAAACAAACCAAAACCAAAAACCTCCCAATTGAATTTTTCATGTAGATTAAAAATTGAAAAAAAAGGACCGTAATCAAGAGGCTTGAGTAGAGTGGACACAGCAGAAGCAATAGTTAGTGAAATGGAAAATAGAACTAAGGTACATAGGCTATTAAGGAAGGAGGGAGGAATAAATGAAAAATATGAAGGAGTCAGGAGATGAACCGAGACACTGAAATATATTTTTAATGGGAGATCTGAAGGGTAGAATGAAGAAAAGACAATATGCAAACAGATGATAACAGCTGAGAATTTTCTAGAACTGAAGAAAGCCACAAGTTCTTAGCTAGAAAAAGCAGAGTGCCAATTAGGTTAAATTAACACAAACCGCAAAAATATCCCAGTGAGCACATTTTATTGAAGCTTTAAATTTATTTTTTCTCTTTTGGCCCTGTTCTGCTGGGACAGAGTTTGTTTGTGTTATTATCTTTCTGCCACCAAGATCACCTATTTTTAACACCAGTATTTATTAAGTGAAAGGGAAATCAATTAAAATAGCCAAAATCTGATGTTTGTTTTCTTATCAAGGAGAAATACACTTTGATTTTGTCAGTGAATTAGTTTTCTATCCATTGTTTTCACTCATAATTGATATTTTTCTCATAATTGATTTTATATGTGTCCATCAATAATATTAATATAACTAATGCTCAATTAATTATTTTCATTCTTCTTTGTGTGTGTGTCTTTTTAGGGCTGCACCTGCAGCATACGGAAGTTCCCAGGCTAGGGGTCGAATCAGAGCTACAGTGGCCAGCCTATACCACACCCACAGCTTCAGCAAGGTGGGATCTGAGCTGAGTCTGGAACCTACACCACATGCAGCTCATGACATTGCCAGATTCTTAACCCACTGATTGGGACCAGGGATCAAACCTGCATCCTCATGGATACTAGTCAGGTTCTTAACCCACTGAGCCACAATGGGAACTCCTCAGTTAACTATTTTCTAATCTTCCTCAAGGTTTGAATATTACTAGCTATTGTGCAGATGCTCAGATATCACTAGTTGATTCAAGACTGTTGATTCCTTCCTTAACTTTGGTCTAAGTTACTATGAACTTATTTAATTGAACACTCCCAAACCATCTTGTTTCCAAGAGTCCCTGTTCTGATTTTTTTGTTTTTGCTTCCTCTGTGTTATGGGATACATAGAGCACTAATATTCAGCCGATACACACCTATGTGGTGTTTCTCGCCAGCATGGACCCTGATTGGTTGGTATTTCAATGATCTATTGCTGCATAACAAACTACCTCAACATTTAGTGACATACAAGGATTAAAACATTTATCTTTCTCATGGATCTGAAATTTGGGAGGGCTTGATGAGGCAGGCTTGTCCCTGTTTCGCTTAGTGTCAGCTGGGGGCTCCAATGCTGGGGGGCTGGAGTTATCCAGAAACTTCCTCACATGTCTGGTGGTTGATGGTGGCTATTGGCGGGGACTTTAGCTGGGGTCATGGCCCAAAAACCTACGCTTGACTTTTCTGCATGGCTGCTGGGCTTCTTCAGAAGGCGGTGGCTCGATTCCAAGGGTGAGAGAGAGAGGAAGCCAGGAGGAAGCTCTTTGTGATCTAGTCTGAAAGTCATGCAAGGCCACTTTTACCTCATTTGATTCATTAGAAGTGAGTCACTCAGCCAGCCCCATATTCAAGGGAAGAGAACGTAGACTCACCTTTTGTTTGTTGAGCAGGCGTATCAAAGCATTACAGACATAGGACCATGATAAGCCTTATATCTCGTCCATAGAGTAGGTCAATTCATAGAGACACAAAATAAAGCAGAGGTTACCAGGGGCTGGGGGTGGGGGACAGTGGGGAGTTATTGTTTAATGGGAATAGAGTGTCTTTGGGGAGTGATGAAAAAGTTCTGGAAATGATAGCAGAGGTGTTGGCATAACATCTGAAGGTACTTAATGCCACTGAATTGTACATTTCAAACGGTTAAAAGGGTAAATTTTATGTTACGTTACTTTTTACCACCGCGACCCCATAGTCTGCAGCCATGCTAATTAATCGGTGCCTGCTTTTGGTCTTAAAGTACGTTAGACATTCCTTCTGGATGCATGTATGTCCCCAAAGTCCTCATGACAGGTATGGATCCTCACGCCTCCGTGTCCTGGCAAGGATTTCACAACGGCAGGTATTGCTAATGAAAGGAGGGGTGACTTTTGCTGACACTGGGCTCTAAGACCTAGAAAAGCTGAGAGGAAGGTCTTTCCAGTTTTGTTTGGTGAGCAACCCAACCGGGGAACACCTTAAAATATGATGGCTGACTAATGAAGCACAGATTTCTCATTTATGTTTGATAAGTGAAATTTTGTTTTGCTCCAGGGAAAACTCACTAAACGGGGAGTTATAATGGAGATTTTCAACCTGTAAACCCAGCTTCCTCTTTCTCTTCATCAGGGGCGGGAAAAGCCAGATGTCCTCAGTGGCTCACAGAGTTACACGGGGCCTTGGAGAGAAGTGGGTTAAGACTGACCACTGAGCAGCAGGCCCCGACTCTTTTGAGCCCTGTCGCGCCTGGCATGTCCCCTGACGCATTTGAATTCAGTATCCGGTATCAAAGGAGCGACGTGGCTGAGGCGTAGGAATCAACCTCTCCGAAAGGTACTAGCAAAACAAATGTTTAACAGGGAATAGGGGGCGCTCAGCTCCGGGGTCGTCTTGTGTGGCTCCAGACCCTGGGCTCTTCCCCGAGAGAGAAACATCTTTCTGATCTATGTGTGGTCAATGGTCGAAGGTCAGACCTTAGTGAACTACCTGGGCACACGGCTCTCTAGCCTCAGAAAAGTGGCTGTCCCCGCCTCAGTGTGACGGTCCTTTCTTAGGAATGCCAGAGCTTGGCTTCCTTCTGCGTGGCCGCTCATCGAGGACTCTGACAAATACTTCCAGATACTTCCCTCTGTGGTTTCTTAGGTTCACCGCGGTGAGAACACCCACTGCCGACTGATGGATTATTGCGCTAACAGCGTGACACGGCCTCCTCGGAGAGTGGAACCGAGTGGTGGGAAGATCCTTTACGAAGGGAAGGTTTAGCACGTGTACATTCTAACACAGTCAGCCAATGTGGAAAGGACTACTTTGGGCTCCATAGCCTCGTGTTTCTCCTCCTGACTTCTTTTGGGAGTATTTGGGAGTATTTGAATAGTAGTATTGTTGTTTTAGTGTGATGCATCTTGAATTTCTCAGAAAATGCTTTGGGGTAAATACTTGCACATATGTGTTAGATTTTGTCAGACCTACTCTTGCCTTCAGATAATGTGCCATAAAAAAGGCTCATGTGTGTCCTTATTTTAGTAGTTTATCAAATAGTAAATTTCCTTAAAAGCGTCAGTTGCCTTAAGAAGGCAAGGTTTCAAACATCTTGCAGTTATTTTCTTATAACCATGATGCCTAGGGTATGTGGTGTGTTGTGAGTGTAGATAATTGCTTACTACTGGTTAGGTAAAATTTTAGAGTGGTTTATTAAGAAATTAAAGCAGAGTCAAAGTTTTCACTTTAGTAGCATTATTTGCACTCGGCGTTCCGAAATGCTTTCTTGCCAGAAGAGAATAGATGCTATGATTCAATCGCTCCCATGTGATCATCCAGTGTGTGCATATTAAAGAATTCCGGTTAATGTGGCACTTTGTGTTGATCTTGGCACTTTGCTGGTGCCTGCTTCTGAAAACATCTCAAGACCAAAACGACTAAGAACATGTCCCAAAGTGCTGTGTGCAGCCCAAAGGCTGCATTCTCCTGCTTCCAGAAAAGTTCTTTCCTGCTTCGAGTGAGGAAAGGACCTGGTACCCAAGAATTATATGAATTTCTCCTTTCTGCCTTTGGGAGCTGTTCCATCCTCGTGTGCAGAGCTGCTTTAGAGATCAAAGCGGAGGGAGGTAGGAGTGTGCATTAGGGTGAGGATGGAGTAGGCGCAGGGCCTGGGACATAAGAGAACCTTGGAGAAGGACGATGGAGGTCAAAGGGTTGTGGCTGGGTGAAGGGAGAGGGAGTGATGGGTTGCCTTGGAGATGTGGGTAGGACGTGTGCTGGAGGAGAAGGCACTGGAAAAGCTTGAAATCCAAGGAAAGGAAAGTCGGTTATTCTTTTCTAGGTATTTACTAGCCCTTCTATTACCTCTTATCTTATCTGCTGAAATCACAGTCAACCAAAGAAAGCTGATTGCATGACATCTTATTTAAGAGCAATGTCAAGATATAAAGATTGCTTCCATGTCTTGGCTGTTGTGCCTAGTGCTGCAATGAACATAGGGGTGCCAGTATCTTTTTGAATGAATGTTTTGTCCAGATATATGCCCAAGAGTGGAATTTCTGGGTCATATGGTAGTTCTATATTTAGTTTTCTGAGATATCTCCATACTGTCTCCCATAGTGGTTTTTACCAATTTACATTCCCACCAACAGTGTAGGAGAGTCCCTTTTTCCATCGACAGATAAAGGCATTAAGATATGGTATATAGATACACAATGGAATACTACTAAGCCATAAAAAAGAACAAAATAATGCCATTTGCAGCAACATGGATGGAACCAGAGACTCTCATACTAAGTGAAGTAAGTCAGAAAGAGAAAGACAAATACCATATGATATCACTTATATCTGGAATCTAACATATGGCACAAATGAACTTTTCTGCAGAAAAGAAACTCATGGACTTGGAGAACAGACTTGTGGTTGTCAAGAGGGAGGGGGAGGGAGTGGGATATACTGGCGGTTTGGGGTTAATAGGTACAAGCTATTGCATTTGGAGTGGATAAGCAATGAGATCCTGCTGTACAGCACAGGGAACTAGATCTAGTCACTTATGATGGAACGTGATGGAGGATAATGTGAGGAAAATAATATGTCTGCGTGTGTGTGTGTGTGTGAGAGAGAGAGAGAGAGAGACTGGGTCACTTTGCTGTACAGTTGAAAATTGACAGAACACTAAACCAACCATAATTGAAAAAATGAAAATCATTCAAAAATTTTAAAACAAACAAACAAAAGATATAAAGATTACATTGAGTCAACAGTGGGATTACTCAGCAGGCATTCTTCTGTCTCTTCTTATGTGATCTGCAGAATTTGTACCATGTGGCCGTGCCTTCCCTAGCACGCTCTGCTGCTCGTTGTCAACCCCAGCTTCACTTGTTTGTACGCCTCGTGTGTATGTCTTCCTGGCTAGATCGGAAACCAAGGGCGGGACCACATCTGCCCCATGAACCACTATATTGCCAATACAAGGCCTGGCAAAAAGTCACTGCTAACTAAATTTGGCAAAAGGGAAAGGATGCTATAAATGTTATAAGAATTAAAGACAACATTTATAAAGGATTTCATCCCATTTTTGGCTCCTAGTAGGTGCTCAATAAACGTTTTTATTCTTTGCAAAAATAAGACGAAAATCTTCTTTCTCTGCTCCTTGTTTGACGGGTTCCAAGAGACCACTGCCGTGAAAACACTCTAATGGGTCAGCATCACGGTGTTTGAACAAGTATGTGAGAATGTGTAAACTATCCTTGAGATGCTTGCTAGAAAAGTCTTCATTTCAGAAGACTATAAAACAACGCTTGCACCTTCTTAATGAACCCTTCCTTCCAACTCCTGGTGGCTGTCTTTTTCCATTAAACCCAGTAAGTCAGAAGATCAAACAATGAAATGCCCCAAGCTAAAACTAACCATGGAAAGTGAAATAAATATTTACACATGGCTTCCATAAGCATGATATATGTTTATACCTTTAGTATGTTTTGATTTGTGTATCCTACCACCTCAAGATGTAGGCTTCTAGCAGCTGGGATCCTTACCCCGGACGTATTTTGTACGCCCCTCGTTAGATCTCATGGCCATCAGAGTCCACCGATGAACACTTGGGGTAAATGCACGCATGGCTAATTCAGCGAGCATTCCTAGCTACAGTTTTGTGGGGGGGTTTTTTGTTGGTTTTTTTTTTTTTTTTTTTGCTTGGCTGCTGTGTCAGTAGACTCGAAGCCTCAGCTACAGCTGTCCTGAGAGGCTATCTATAAAAACGCAGGTGTTCAGCGTTAGCAAATAGTTCTTATTATATGGATCGACTTTTGGCAGCTAGTAACGATGTTTCCTGAGATTGAAAAATGATTTTCTACCTTAAACAGTGGTTTCACATTACTGGAATGCTGAATTAAAAAAAAGAAAAGAAAAAAGAAAAACAACCCTCACAAAATTCCTCTCATCAAGTAGTACTGAGACTGTTTTTGTTAGTTGTATACATTTCATGATTTGTATATTTTAGAGTAGAATGTAGGCCTTTCTTTTCAACTGTTGTGGTTAGGTTTAGGTCCTCTGCCAAATGAAGTAGACTCTGAAGAATTAGGAAGGGTGAAGCACCCCGGGTTCTGTTCCTGGTAAAGGGAACCAGGGCCTGGCCGGAAGCCCAGGAGGGACCCGGGGCTGGAGTTGTTTTCAAGGTTTCCAACGTACTAGGGCATTTTTGTGTTTTTTACTATTGTTTTGCATCATCAGATATGAGCAGATCGCCTTTCATCCCTGCTTATAAGGGCTTCAAATGCCCACCGTGATGTAACTCTTAACCCTTCCTGTACCACTTCACCTGAAGGTCACGACCAGGCAGAATTTACGACCTTGCTTGAAATGATGTATGCAGTGAGGCCGTCCTCTCTCTGCAGTCCCTCCGTTTCCTGTAATGTGCCTGTTGATTTAACCAGAGGATGAGCTGTATGGCTTGCTATCTGTTAACTCCTAGGTCAAAAATACAGTACTGCGAAAGAATTGAAAATGCAGGGCAAAGAGATTTTCCTTTCGTAGTCATGTAGAAGAAAATACAGACTTCATTGGCAGAGGGCTGGTGAAGCTTGCATCAAATAATATGAGCTCTTCACTCCTTGCTTGGGAGTTTGCTGAGGCAACAGAGAAACTGGCTTAGCTAAATAAATGACAAGATGGTGCTATGGGGGGGTGTGGCACTCAGGGACTATAATTGAATTGATCATAAGGAAAGCTGGTTCAGTTAAATAAATGATTTTCCATGGAGTTCCCGTTGTGGCTCAGTGGTTAACGAATCCAACTAGTATCCATGAGGATGCGGGTTCGATCCCTGCCCTCTCTCAGTGGGTTAAGGATCCAATGTTGCCGTGAGCTGTGGTGTAGGTCGCAGATGCGGCTTGGATCCGACGACGCTGTGGCTGTGGTGCAGGCCGGCGGCTACAGCTCGGATTAGACCCCTAGCTTGAGAACTTCCATGTGCCGCAGGTGCAGCCCTAGAAAAGGCAATAATAATAATAATAGTAGTCCATACTTTGGCAACACATCAGCTTTTTGGAATCTGTGCAAGGCAGGTAAGCCTTGATATCGAGGAAAACCAAACAAACCAATCGCAGTTATCTGCACTAGCGGACTTGAGTTACGGCCCGTGGCAGGAGAATTCCGAGCTGTTTCATGGGTAAAGCTCTCACCTTTGTCATCTTACCTTCTCTCCCCTTCAGGTCTTTGCAGCAGAGTGCGTTTCAGGTTTTTGCTCGACAAGCGAAAGGCTCAGTTTCAAAGGCTTGGGTTTTCACATCCATGTCAGTATCACAGATGGAAATGTGACACGGGTACCTGGCTGCATACTTTCTTTAAACCTGAGCCAGTAATACTGCAACATGTGAGGGAGGCACTCTTTCATCTCGCGCTTTAAAGTGAAACGTTTGTTGATGTAACCCCGTTTCCAGTCTGCAGAGGTCACCCCGTAATGTCTTGCGATGATGGTAAACGCA